>NC_079896.1:10484148-11162858 GCF_024868665.1 Triplophysa rosa | reverse complement strand
GCAGTGATGAATTTATGAACTACTTCACAAATAAAATCCAAGGTATTAGAGAAAAAATTATAACAATGCAACCAGAAGTGAAACCCGCTGAATAAACTAACTACAGCGCCCCTAAGGAGAAATTGCAATTATGCTCCTTCCTCCAAAGGAATGACATCAATGAAGAATTCCAGTCTGGATTTAGAGCATGTCACAGTACAGAGACTGCTTTGATAAGAGTTACAAATGATCTGCTATTGGCGTCTGACCGAGGTTGTATCTCTTTATTGGTGCTGCTAGACCTTAGTGCTGCATTCGACACCATTGACCACAGCACACTCCTACATAGACTCGAAAATTACGTTGGCATTAAAGGAATAGCTTTGAAATGGTTTAAATCTTATTTATCCGACCATTTTCAATTTGTAGCAATAAACAATGAGGTGTCACGCAAATCGCAAGTCCAGTACGGTGTACCACAGGGCTCAGTCTTAGGGCCTCTGCTTGTATTTTATTATAGAAACGTACCACAAGGATTTAAATAAACATATTTCACTCTTAAAAATCACACAACATAACTTTATATATAAATAAATGTACTTACCGAACATAGCACATATTCCGTCTTGAACTGTGTGGTGTCAGCAACAGAACAGACGAGGCCAAAAGGACCAACTTTGTAATCCACCAATCGGTGCATTAGTTTTCTTGTTGCTAGGCAGAACAGAACTCCTTGCATGGAGTGAACCATTTTAAGTAAAAATGACCAATTTTAATCATGATTTTGAGCTCACAAGACTTGAAATTGTAAGTTTAAGCATTTTGAAGGTACATAAAGTTAAATCAACTCATATTTTTAAATGTCAGGACCAAAATGGAAAATTTTAATTAATGTTTAGTCAACATCACTTGATTGTTTAAGTACATACAACATTAGGGTTTACAGTGTGCAGAGGCAGCAGCTTTTTGCCAGAGGGGAACTGGAATCACCTGGTTGGGCCTGGGTTCTCCTGAGGTTTTTTATCTCGATTAGAGTTTTGGGATCCTCGCCACCGTTTGCATACTCTTGCCTGGCCGGGGGGGCTGCTTTAGAATTTTAAAGTTTTACTTAATTAATATTGCATATAGGAATTTAAGGTCTGTTATATTTGACCTGTGCTTCTCTCTCCTTTATCTTAAATGTGTGCTCTCACTGTGCGTGCGTGCGCGTGTGCGTGTCTGTGTGCTTACTTGTCTGTGTACTTGTGTGTGTGCGTGCGTGTCCGTGTGCGTGTGTGTGTGTGTGTGTGTGTGTCTATGTCTATGTGTGTTAGTACGTGTGCATATTGTGTGTGTGGAGTGTTTTGTATGTGGGTATGTCTGTCTTCTGTGTTCTCACCTTTTTCTTGTTTTTACAGGTACAACTAATTGTTTTGCTTATAGTCAATATGTCTCATGTACAGCTGCTTTGTAACAATGAAAATTGTAAAAAGCGCTATATAAATAAAGTTGAATTGAGTTTTCTTTCTGACCATTTTGCAGTGATTCAGTGGAATGAATGGCTGGCAAAGAAACACCATGATGGTGCATTTGGCAGATTGATTCATGACATTTCCAGAAAGTACAAGTAGTCATATTCAGTCACAAACAGAACACTTTCATATAAAATTGTTTGATAATTTGTTCAATATTTGTTTTCCTATCTCAACTAATTGTGTCTTTAGCTTGACATGTAGAATTTTTGAATATTTGAGATATTAGAATATTTGTATTTTGCCACAGTAAGATCTGGATGTTGAATTTTGGCAATTCTTTGTGAAACAAGAAATAAAATAAATATTTCTATGTTCTGTGTACCTCTGTGTTGTGTTTGTTTTATGTTTCGAAGATAACTGAGACTTTAAATCTCCTTTGTAAAAACTTTATAACGCATAAATAGTCCACACTTTAGATGAGCTCACACAAATTGTTACCTGAGTAACTACAGTACTAAATGTATTATAACTATGTATTATTCATGAATTACAGGTGTACTATGTGTTAATAAAGCATTTATTAACGCACTGAGTAACTATTAAGATATGTCTAAATAATAAGATTTATAAATGTACATTTAAATAGTTTACTAATCATTTACTTACACTTTTTAAATGTACTTACGAACCACTGACAACTCTTAAATAACTGGTTTAAAAATGATGTAATACCCAATTTAGAAATAATAAATTGATCATTATTAAAAGTACAATTATTAAACACATTACATATAGTCTTAAAAATTAGGAATAAAGCATTTATAGCTGTATGTATGAATGTCTTACTAATGTCTATTAATGTTGAGATAATGACAAATGATGAATTACAAATGATGAATAAACTATTTACTAATGCTTTACTAACGCTTCATAGCATGCAGTTATTATAAAGTGTTATTTTCTCTCTGTTATACAGAATAACAGCTGTTATAGTAAACTGTGTAGGACATGGTCACTATTCAAAATAATCGTGTCCACTGTATCATGACATATTGTATTGTAAGATTGTAGGCAATATGTCAGGGATGGTGTGCGGAAGAACCCAAATGCAGGCAGGCAGTGGTGAAGGGGTTAAACAAGAAATATTTATTTGAAAAACACAAAACAAAAACCCACGATGGGGTATAAAACAGGAACAAAACTAAGAACAAACAGAAACCAAAAGACTTCCCACGAAGGGCAAAACAAGAAAAGAACAACTAGACTTATTAATCAAAAAGATAAAGACAAGACTAAACTAAGACACGACATCCAAACAAGGCAAGACTCCAACAAGGTATGAACTCACAACAGACAGGGGCACGGTACAAAGTACATACAACGTAATCCACCAACACAAGACAAAGAAACAAGAGGGTATATATAGGAAAGACAAACGAGGGATAATTAACACGGCAGGTGTGGGTAGTAAAACACTCAGGGAAAGTTAACGAGGAAACGAGAGGAGCGGGGCCAATGACGAGACACTGGAGAGAACGCATATTGTCAAAAGGACAATAATATGTTTCTCTCCACACATAACCAAAGACTTTGTCATGGCTCTGCTACAGGACCAAGAAAACATGACTAAATGAAGCAGAGCCATGACAGAAGCCCCCCCTTTAATGAGCACCTCCAGGTGCTCACCAAGGGGTAGACGGACGAGACAAGACCGACTGGGTGACAGACAACAAGGCAAAACAAGCAAATAAAATCAAGGGCAGACAGGAATACAAAAACAGGACTAGGGTGGATAATAAAAATAACAAACATGGGAGGGGGGGTGGGGCCAAACAAGGGCCCATAGGGGGCAGTCCATGGGGGTGGGGAATAGTCCCAGTCCCCGGCTGCGCTCGAGGGCGCGGAGTCCTGGGGGACTTAGGATAAGTCCTGGGGGGAACAGTCTTTGACCCTGGGAGTCTCCCAGGGACCGGCTGGAAGGCCGGCTGGAAGGCCGGCTGGACAGGGCTTGACGCCGGCTGGAAGGCCGGCTGGACAGGGCTTGACGCCGGCTGGAAGGCCGGCTGGACAGGGCTTGACGCCGGCTGGAGGCGGCTGGCAGGGGCTGGATCCCGGACTGGACGCCGGCTGGATCACCGGACTGGACGCCGGCTGGATACCGGACTGGAACGCCGGCTGGATCACCGGCGGACGCCGGCTGCACCGGACTGGACGCCACGCACCGGACTAGGCCGGCTGGACACCGGACTGGACGCCGGCTGCACGGACTGCACGGACTGCTGCCCCTCTCCGTTGCCTCTTCTTCTTCAGCCGAACCACCCGACTGGTGGTCGGCTGAAGGAATGAGGTGAAGGGCGCAGCTGGCTCCGGGTTGGACGCCTCCGACGAGGAACTCCAGGACTCCCTCCTTCCTCGCCTGCCTCGAAGGCTGACTGGTGGGGGAGAGGCTGCAGGGAGCGAGGCGGACGGTGCGGTGATGCCCACGACTCCGATCTGGATGGCACGATCCTCCGGGATCCGTGACAACGGGGACGGAGACTGGCTGACTGAGACCCTGGCTCCGACCGGTTCATGGCATATCTGACCACATTCTCGAAGCCGCAGCGGCCTCAGCATCCTCATTTCTGCCCGGATCGTTTAGGCCACTGTTGTAAATCACCGTTAGCTCCGCCTCACCAAAAGCCATATCCTCTGCAGCCTCAAGGAACCTCTCGGTGTACTCCACCATGTCAGCCTCACCCTGACGGATTCTACAAAGGAGGTGAGCCTGGCGAGATCGGAGGACGTCCAGAATGCTGCCTGCTGGGTTCAGCGTTGGTTCGTGGATTCTGTCACGAATTGGCAGAAGAAGAACCCAAGCGCAGGCAGCAGTGAAGGGGTTAACAGATAATATTTATTTTACACAAAACAAAAACACCCACAATGGGGAAAACGAAACTGAGATAAAAAACTGAAACAAAACACTTCCCACGGGGGGGCAAAAACAAACTAACAAAACAAGGCACGACACAACGTCTTACAAAAAAACAACATGGCAGGGTGACTAAGACTAAAAACACAACTCACGAATAAAGGACAAGGCACAGAACAGGAACCAGGGTAACACAGGAACATGAGCACAAACACAACGCAAACACAACGTAATCCACCAACACAAGACAAAGAAACAAGAGGGTATATATAGGAAAGACAAACGAGGGATAATTAACACAGGGCAGGTGTGGGTAGTAAAACACTCAGGGAAAGTTAACGAGGAAACGAGAGGAGCGGGGCCAATGACGAGACACTGGAGAGAACGCATATTGTCAAAAGGACAATAATATGTTTCTCTCCACACATAACCAAAGACTTTGTCATGGCTCTGCTACAGGACCAAGAAAACATGACTAAATGAAGCAGAGCCATGACACAATATGCTTTAAAATACTGGGCTGACAACTTACAGTGAGCAGCTGATGTTGAGGGGGCTATGGGCACGTTGCTGCTGCAGTTGCTGTCTTTGCTGTTGTAGAAAAAATAATTTTGTCATATTAAAAACATAATTCTGTTCATAATAAAAACAGCATTGATAAGTATAATTCAGAGGATGAGAAAATCAGAATAAGCCTGTTTTACCAGTGTTTTGATGGCACTATACTAAAAATAATACTACATTGTCATATGTTATAATATTAATAGTTTTAGTCAAATAACATAAATAAACCAGACCCCTCGATGCCCGTGAAACTTTTCTCCCCCAAACAGCAAAGATCGATTCAAGAAGTGAACATGCACCTTTGTTTATATTGCTGTGTGTAGAAGTAAAATTAGCTGCAGCTAACCTCACTTCAGTTCAGAGCAGGCTACACATACAACAGTTGTGCATGCTCTCTTCACAGCGTTTTTGTAAAATACTAATGACAAATACACAAGCGTGTAGTGAACAAGCACACTGCACCACTGACCATCAGCAGCGAACAGTATGTATCCTGGAAATACGCTGAACTACTGAAGGTGTCTGAACGTGAGGGGTCATCCCAGATAAGGTTGTCAGGTAAAAGGTCAGCACGTGGGTAACCCTTTATTTAGGGTTAAATTATTCTTCATTACTTTTACTAATAGTTAGATTGCGCAGGCCCTCACAAAAGGGCCTTTACTGTAATTACAAAAAAAAATTGCCTTGACAAAAGGGCACTTTCGGCATTAAGGGCCAAAGAGGCAGGTAATAGAGTTCAGTTTGTTATTTGCCTAATTAATGAAAATAACCTATTTACTAAACAAGTTTTTTGACGGATTCCTAAAATATGTTTTCTCTTTATTATAACAGGTGGCCTAATACATTTGTTAAGCAAGGTATATATAAAAAAAGTGCAGAAAAGCATAGAGGTAAAGCTGTTTTTATTGTAGTTTGTTAGATACTGTTTAATTATAGCACTTTAGATGCCCTTTAGATAAGAATACTGGTTAAGATTTCGGTAAATCACCAAGAGCCGGAAGAAATGCTCTATTGGCTATGAGTGACTTTAAATGTTTTGTATATTTAATGAATTAATTAGGCAGAGGCACTTAAAATGCTAATTACAGTAATTTTCACACAAAACCGCACTTTAGTTGCATATTAAGAGACATGTTGGACACGTGAAAAGAAGCAGCACGTTGATTTCATAAACACCTACACAGAAGATGAGTGAAATTAGGGGTTCACACAGATTAAATGGCAGTGCAAAGCCTCGAATGGTTCCAATGCTTGCTAGCAGGAGTCCCTAATCGGCCGCTGTATCCACAGTGTGCTGTATAACTATAACTATACAGCCTGCATTTCCTTTAATTGTTGCACCACATTGCTGCACATTATTGTATAGTGTATACAATACATTTGGTATTGTACTTCTCAGGGTAGGCTTACTATTTTAAAGATTAAAATCACACCCTAATGTATTGAAAAATGTGGTAAGTTGATACAATAGAAACTGCGCTTTTTAGCCACATTTAAAGGGGTGGTTCAACAGTGTTTCATGCATTCTTTATGCAAGTTTTTTTCGAACATGAAATTCCGTTACTTAACAACTTTAATTAGTTCCTTGTTGGACAATTCTCCCGGAAAAGCAAGCCCACGCATCAACCAGCGAGAGTGAGAGAAAGAGCATGCACACTTGTCAACCAGCTACAGCGAAAGACTGAGCACCCCATCAATGTGCTGCGTTCTCGAAATTCAAATATGTTTGTTAGTTCACTCCATTTTGGTGAGAAATGTTACATAAACGGTGGATATAAATATGGATTTGCAGATCGTTTGAAACTGATAGATGGAGCGGTCCCAGCACTAAAAGATCCTGGTCAAGATCCGCACGTGGTAAGTGAAACTGAGTCATATGTCTGTGTTTTGCTGGCAATCGGAGCGTACGTGCATAAGATAAACAGCACGAATTTATAGTAAATCAACAGTTATGCAGGGAAAATGCAATGATGAATTGTGTGCTCGTGCTTTAGTTCCGCCCCCTTCACGCGTTCAGGAGGTCGACTGTTTTCGGAAACAAGCATACAGCTGTATCTGTCTTTTATAAATGTGATCAAACTAAAGACTCTTCGAAGATACGAAGTATGCAATACTACTGTATAGATACTCAAGATTAATATGAGATTGGCAGAAACTGCCTGTGTTACATCCACTTTAAAGAGTGAAACAGTTAATAATTGTCTAACTATTGAACAAAATGTAACAAAACTATAAACACAAAACTATAAACAAAATGTAAATGTTATTAAATATGAAACCACTGTTCAGACTAACAAACTACAGTATAAAAAGTCCAACAACACATCGTTAAACAGAGTTCAGACTTACTTTCATGATATAGTATTGTCAGACTGTTTGCCAGTGTGTTTTCATCTTGGCTTTTTGTTTGTTTGGTGTCTATTCTACCCAAGAAAAACAACTGAAAAAAGATTTTGCATCAAGAGTTTTAAACCATGTTTCAACCAACACAACACCACTGCTAGAGAAAATAACTGTTCCTTTGTCTGAAAAGGAGCCTTTGTCTGAAAACGTTAAAGTGTTTGTGATATAGCCCTTATAACCCCAACTGTTGCTATGTGGAGTCTCTCTGTAAATAGCTTTTGTATTTTTGTACGTAAAAGGCATTATTTTGATAAATGTTTTGACATATACCGAGCTGCTCAGAGAAGCATAAGGTGTGGTTCAAAAGGATAATGTCCTTCACAAAGATTAAAATAATCTTCAAAAGCTGTCATGCTCCATTTCAAAGCTTTGGGTTTGCTTACCAAGTCAATATCTGATAAATATTGAAATAAAAAGAGTTCATCTATTTTCATAGAGTTCATAGAGTTCATCTATTTTATCAAAGCAAGGACTTGGTTAGAGGCCTATTTATTCTTAAGATTAAACCACTGAAAATAAATGTCAAATACCCTATCTAAGGTGTTTGCCCTGTGGTTAATGATATCCTCCTTGGTATAAATACTCCCACTCGTCTAACCTTCAAATTGAACCACCTTAAATTTGCCACTATTATTAGAATAGATTAGAAATATGAATATCAGAGATGATGGTTCAAATGTGGTGCATACATTAAACACTATTGATGCCACGAACTACATTACCACTCTGTGCAGTACATCAATGCTTGGTCACTTAAGTTCAGATCAAGTACATAACCACTTTTTATAGTGTCTGATGACTCTTAATGGGAATTACTCTATCATCATATACATCCATATTTATATAAATATGTCTTCAGAGGTGTATAAAGACCTTACGTAATGAAGCGTTATGTTTTTATTACCTTAGATTGAGCTATTTCTATCTATAGTGATAGTGATGTGATGTGAGGCCAAGTATGGTGTTCCATACTCGGAATTTGTGCTCTGCATTTAACCCATCCAAGTGCACAAACACAGCAGTGAGTAACACACACACCGTGAACACACACCCAGAGCAGTGAGCAGCCATTGCTGAGGCGCCCGGGGAGCAGTTGGGGGAAACAGTGCCTTGCTCAAGGGTCTCACCTCAGCCGTGGTATTGAAGGTGGAGGAGAGCGCTGATCATTCACTCCCCCCACCTACAATCCCTGCTGGCACTGAGGCTCAAACCGGCAACGTTTGGGTTACAAGTCCGAGTCTCTAACCATTAGACCGCGACTGCCCCGCGTGTCCCCTTTCCATGGAAATTCACCATCTTGTTTCTACAGTATCCCTAAACAGACAAACTGCTATACAGAGCGCGATTTGTAAATACGTTACCTCCTTGGGCAAAGAAGCAAAAACGCAACAACATCTTGTACTGTGAGAGCTGCAGTAGTGCTTCGAAAAGGAAGGGGGGAGTTTTATATAAACAATTACGTTTTGTCATTATTTACTGACCCTGTTTTATTGTATTTCTTTAAGAAATGTGCAAGTCTTGGCAGATAAGGAGATTATCAGTGAGGAACTTTCAGTTTTTCAGTTTCAGTCTTTACCTCAAAGGCAGAACTTTATTGTATTTCATTTGTTTTAGGCTAAGGTAGCAATACATTTGCAACCTCATCTGATTTTTCATCATCTTAACTTTTCCTACCAAACTTTCATGGTGTCATGGTTTTCCTGAGCCAAAAAAAGTTAAAAAGTAACAAAAATATGTGGCTTCACTATAAAACAGATGCACAAAAGTCAAACTCCTTTTTACAGTATGGCAGGTGAAAACGGCTAGCAAGTGAATTGTATTGAGTTGGTTGAGGGCCGTTGCTATAAAGAGAGCCAGTACCCTACCGTGAGGTCTACAGTAGGGTCAAAAATGCTCTGAACTAGGTGCTCTGTCAGCTCAACTATCGAATGGGGTACCACCAAAGGTGAAGCTGTCATTTAGCCACCAAAAGGCAAGGCAGATCTGAAAGGTGCCATCAGTTTCAAGATCATTGCGATGGGGCTGTACTATTGACTTTGGGACTTCAATGACAGCCAGTTGTAGCACTCATTACACCATTACTTTAATGGTTAGCCTATGGCACTCTGCAGGGCCACCGTCTGACAATAACTTCAGTGGGTAGGGACAACACAAGGACAAGGATTGAAATTCATGTGCCTGAGCATGTTCTGCTTTGGGACACACCTTCAGAGAAATGAAGTGGCAGTTCTCTGCCCAGACACACTTGCCTAGGCAACCTTTACTGATCACCAGCATCACTATCTTTACCATGTTGATAGGGTTTGCCTTCTTAGTGAGGTCTAAGGGTTGTAAGATAACCAGATGAGACCATTTCAAGGCTTTTTAAAGTTTGGGGTCACTTAAAATGTTTATAATATCTATAGCAACATTTGACTTTCTGTCAATACAAAAATAAATCAATATTTCAAAAAAAATGTAAGTTGTTACATAATAAGAGCCAAGGTGTGAACATTTTTCCAAACATTTTAAAATGCGTTCCAGAGGATACTTTGTGAATCTGGTTAATAAAATAAGAGTGCTTTTGCAAAGGGTGTCTACATTGAAAATGCTAAAATATAATAGTTAAATAGTATTTTTGTGGTTTACTAAAAAGTATACTAAAATAAATAAATAAAAATAATGAATAGATATTATCCAGTAGCATAAAGTATACTCATAAACCTATACCTATAACCTATACCTAAAAGCAATAATACCCACACGTGTCAGTGACAATTTGGATGCGTTTACAAAAATGCTGAGCAAAGTCGAACCAATAGATTGACTGTTTGTGGAAATAAGTGCGCACATGTTTTTTTTTTTATCAATTTGCTTCACAAAAATATTATACAACACATGCTTTACTGAAAACTAATTGAGCAAATAATATCAAAACATTTCTGTGGATGTCTATGGACAGTCAATCCTTTTATATTACAGAAGAAACCTGCAGTTTTCCAAACCTGGCCAATATATGAGACCTCTCCATAAAATCTCTTGCTCTATTTACTGTATATCTTTTCTCTCCAAGTAAACACACCCAGACATGTTCCTATAAGTTGTCCGCTACCAATTGCTTCACTTCACACATTGCCAAACAACCTGCTAAGCTATCATCTAAAAATGGAGTGTGTGTAGGCCTAAAGACGAGTGATGTTAAAAATAAACAAAAAATATTCACAGTAAAATATGTTTTCACAAAACTGGCATAAAAAGGGTGCAAAAGTATATAAGAAAATAAGACGCACAACTTAATTGACAGCCATGTTCCTCCTTGAGATGTGTTATAGTTAAATTAATGGCTAACTATTCAGAAATAATGCGTGCATTGTTTGTTCTTATAGTTATTTATTTATTTTTAATATCTGACTAAATACCTGCAACAAAGCAGATGCTCTCTCAAGCCCTGTCAGTTTTTGACATCCAACTACAGATTTGCTTCTGTTGATAAACAGCGGTTGCTTCATAGTAATTAGGCAGGGAAATTACAAATACACGCCTGCGCTTTTAAGCAGTGCAAGTACATCATTTGTTTTATAAAATATTTAGATAAATCTATTGTTTTGATAATATGAAGTATAGGCAATATGTGCCTAGACCTATGCAATTTGTTATAACCTTGGGGTAACTAAACATATTTATTTTTGCTGAATATGATGAGAACGTTAAAAAAAGGAAAACAGAAAATGTCTCTGTAAACTGATGCCCATGTTCAGTGAGAACACAAAAACCTGCTAACATCATATTGCACCTGATGACAGTGTGGCTATAAAGTGTCTGAATGAGTCAAATCTCCAGAAATGGCCATGCATGTTTTTAAAAGCACACACACGCACACAGACAGACACAATACCATTACCAGGTGCCAACTGCGGCACGTCCATCATTTTAACCCGAACTCCAGCTGTGAAAAATAAAACGCTCCACAAGAAAATCTTTCATCTGTAAATTTATTTATTTATTGAGGTCCTGCTGCTTTGCACTCAGTGAAATTATTGCACTCAGAGAGTAAAGGAACAGTCTTGGTGATTATATCCATCGTCCCTCCTTTAGAACGCAAAGCTGGGATCACACACTGTTCTGGTCGCACTGTAGGACTGATTCTTCAAAAATGTCTCAGAACATTTTAAGGGCACCTCATGTATTATCAGAGAAAGGTGAACTGCATTGTAGAAAGGTCAGCCTCAAAGAAGTTAGTTGATAAAGCAGTGCAGATACAGGTACACCCAAGAGCCAAGAGCATACGTGAAGTCGGCAGGAATTAATGTGCAGAGCGGGATGATAAAGCCTTTGGCCTTTTGTATTTCTGAATTGTTTAGCAGATCAGAATCTGCTTGGTAGATAGTAGTTGATCTTAGTGGACACAAATCTGCTTGGTTGGCCAGTAAACCTGCGAGTTGACAGAAACGGGGATCTTTGAAAATAGTTAAAACGACTTGCTATTCATTACTTTGGCAACAGTTATAAGGAGCGTTTTATGCAATTGCCAAATTCAGCTCGTAATTTACAGCCATCTGCGGTAGCTGTTTTAAGCAAGTGAGTGATACATGCTTTAATAAGATAACTTGTGGTGTGAAACCAAAACTTTTTATTCCCCTTATAAAAATAGTCCTTAGTGAAGTTAATATACCAGCCCTGCCTAATCTGTCAATTGTGTCTTCCACAGGACAGTTTATTACTAGAAGAAATGAAGAAATGTTATGTGCATTTTGCATGCTAGCCGCTTGTTAAGTCTGATGTCACACACCATCGCTTACATGTCGAAACGCTTTATCAAATGCAAAAATTGTTAATACAAACTCATGGCATGCTGTAAAACTACAAAAAAAACACAATCCTAACCTTTATCTCCATAACGAAATCCTAGATGGCCAGACAACGATTCATTTTTTATGAATTATTAATATATTGATGTGGGAGATTCCGTGAGGCTGGAGACTGTAGTGTACATCCTGAGTTTATAAAGTTTAGCTCAAATGTGTGATATGAATAAATAGTGCTCATAAATGGCTGTTTAAATAGTATAGCCTGACTTGAAACGGGTGGAGGCTTGGACCCAGAAACAGTATTATTACATTCCTTACTCACAATCAGGGCCGGATTATCCAATGGACATTATGGGCACAGGCCCAGGGGCCCATGCGCGCTTGGGGCCCAGGCAAGGGGAAGAAAATTTCACATAACAGCGTTTACGCCACATTAATTTGTGTGCGCACATGGAGGTGCACAAACAAAACACTGTTTCTGAATTAGAAAATCTGTCTTTTGATTTAGTCACTTTTACGAGCCATCCAGCGGCTTTTGTTCAGAAAAAGCACATAGCGACAAATCTATCCACTTATTGGATAAACCTTAGCTTTTATTCAGTGCGAAAATGTCACCAGTGCTGCCCCGCGAGCGCGAGGTCTCTCTTTCCCGGCGCAGGGATCCCTTCTCTCGGCGTCACTCTGTACAGTGAGCGGCTGGAAGAAGCACAACGACAGGTGACTCGTGAATAAGATGAGTACAAAACAGCGTTTCCAACAACCTGTCACTGTTATCGACTGTTTGGATATATAAATATGGACAAACTTCATCTGTAAATATGCACATGGTTACCATGAGGCTGTGTGAAAGAACATATAACGTTAGCCGAAATCACCGCTTTTTATTGTGAGTTGTTAGATGATGTCGCGTCATGAACTGACAACAGAAACTGGAAACACCGTATGTCAATGAGAATGGTTTTATTGTTGTAAATATAATGAGTTGATATACCCTCGCGGCTGTCTTAAATCTTAAAAGGTAAGCGTTTTTTACATTTATTTGGTGGTGCTTCCTTGCCAATTATGAATTATTTTATATTGATATAATGTTGATCAGTACCTGCCCTACTTTACCAATATTAAGCCTTCGTTATTAGCAAAATGTTTACATACGCACAAATATGATGATGTCGTAATATATAGCCTAGGCTAAAGAAGTATACTTATAATACTCGTTAATGCCATTTACTGTAACACATTAAACGCTTAAATAAGAACGTGATTCGCAAGGTGCTTGTTATACAAATAAAGTTTAACAAATAGACAAATTACTCTTGTAGTACAATCATTGACAAAGACTGCCCATTTATTCTTAGAAAAATGAAGATGAAAATATTAGAAAATTGCACTTAAGAATATTCTTAAGAACTTTCTGTAATTTATTTTAAGAAAGTTCTTATATTGTCTCTTAAGAACAGTTTTGCATGTCCTGCATGTTTGTTTGTGAATTATGGAAGAATCTGATAGAACTGAATTGATAGAGGTGTGGTAGTGTGTGCTGCTTGCATATGCCAGTGAGTTGTCTTAATATTGTTGTTGCTGGTCCAGAAAAGCATTGTTGCAATCATGAGGTGTAATCCTGTATGATGGAGGATGTGTACAGGTGTTGATATTGTTATATCATAGTTTTTAACTTGTCAATGTAATCCTGTAAAAGATAGAGGTGTTTATACGCATAGTACCATATAGGCTAATTTAAAACTTTATTGTGTGCATGTGTGTGTGGGGGGGTCCATAAGACACTTGTGCCCAGGGGCCTCTGAATTCTTAATCCGGGCCAGCTCACAATTGAGACATTCGTATACAACGGTTACTAAAAGTTAAAACATTCACTAATGCTTAACACTGTGTCTACCCCAAACTCGGCACGGCGCGATACGACACAACAAAAGACAATAGAACGCAGTGGATCCCATTATGATTTATTTTGTCCACGGATTGCAGCGCGGCACGGCGCAGCGTGACAAACTCATTAGAACAAGCTGTGTGTCGTGTCACGTCGTGCCGATGGTGTCCGGTGTAGACAAGGTGTAGGAAGGCATACAAATGACTACTATAAAAACAATACTCGTGTAGCCTTTTCTGGAAGTTTAAAATAATGGCCATCAATCACTAATTACAACCATTCTTGACAATTTCTGGACTTCATAATAAACTTAACAGTCAGAAAGCAGAGGTATTTCCACACAGACAGGTGATTTTACAGTTATCTCTGGAACATCTGGCCTAGGAGTTGCTATAGTAACTCACTGCCAATGCCTACAAGCATATCATATCTGTCACAATAGCCCCAAGCACATTTCTGTCAGTACATACAAATAATACTGCATTCGGTCAACATTTGTAAAAAAATGTATATAGGCAACAATTTACAGTATGCAATCAATAGCATAATAAAGGATATAAACACACATAACACAAATTATAAACGTGTCCCAGCAAGATAAAATTATTTAAATTAAATCCAAAGTTTAAGGTTAGAGAAATTAAACCATTTCACACTCTTTGCCTTTCTAACTTTTGTTTCAAAAGATTTACTCACTTAATGAAATCATTCTCAGCGCAAAAACATCCTTTATCTTTATAATTGTTTTTTTGTGGATTAAGGTCTAAAAGAACTGTTACGTCATTGTTAAGTAATTTATCACTATACAGTATAAGTATAAAATGCTTTGGAGGTCTACGTTTTCATCAAACAATTGAAAAAAAGATCTGAGCCAAGGACTATAATACAGAACAGCCCTCAACACAAATGGATTAAACAATAACACTATCCAGTTACAGTTTTCAGCAAATCGCTGTAGAATTGTATTCAAGGTGTGGGGAGTTGTATTTATAGCTCATGTGAATGTATCAAAGTGCCAATGAGGCAAGATTGCAGCATCCAGATTGTGTATATGTTAATTCTTGTATTAGAACCCGTTTTATTTATGTTTGAGTAGGAGTGAATCCCATCCTGTGTCAGTTTTGTCTGATGCCGCACACATGAAAATGTGAGATTCCACATGTGTCTCGCATTATATTGTTATTATATTTTTGCTGACCAAACATCAGTTTATATTGTTTTGTCTGTATTTAATATGCCAACAATTGCTATAAAACTTTTAAGAATAATTCCATTCTCAAAACAGACATATCTGGACATGTCTCTACATTTTCCCCAAATGAATGGGTGACTATGGAAACCAAGAAATGTGTCCATGGCAACCCTAAAAGCCTTCTCTTATTTTTTTTGCTATAGTAATTAATTAATGTAAGCATCTTTACGTTAAAAGATCAACAGAAGCATCAATGATCCCTTTACCTACTAATCCATTTCACCATAAATGCAATCTGTTCCACAGCACCTACATACTTCAAAACAATGTCTTTGTTTTTTGTTGTTCCGGGGCCAGTCGTATTGATTGATTAAAACTTAGAGACACTTTTCCACCAAATTAGCATTTACTGTATAGTCTTGCGATGGGGTAATTTTCTGCATGGTTTGAAGGGGAGTCTGTGAGACCCCTAGCTTTAATGCTATTACGATTGCAGAATAAAACTATATCCACAAATGAATATGACTCCACACAGCAGGTATTGTGGGAAAAAATTTAAACTCATTATTTTAAGCCTAAACTGTACAACTTTATTTATATTTTATCAAAATGTCATTTTAAATGAAGCTTTGAGAATGTAGTTATTTGTCAGCGTTCCACATTATGAATTATTCTCACGTTGTACTTTATTTTGTGCTTCTCAGCATCTCCCGTCTGCGGCTTTGGCTCAGATGCATCATTTTCTTATTTACATATTTTTCATCGAACTATTTCGGCATACATACAACTTTCTCCTACACCATTACCCGTCTCGCTAATCTCGCTTTCTAAGGCAGATGACACCAGCAGGGTTTGTAGCTATGTCTCATTAAATGAACTGAACTAGCAGTCAGGAGACAATAGCTATCAAAACTAGATGCCTCATTCAAGCTCTCAAGGCATGTAGACGCATCCGCCATCTTGGAACAGTCCACTAACATCACTCACAGTTTGCTAGAATGCCACAACACTGCGCAGCCATGACTGTGCATTTTAATTCACGAAAAATTGGATACCGTTTCATTGTTGTCATGTGTTAGTGTAGGCAATATAATGTTGTAAATATAAATATGTTTTCATAATCATACACACTCAGCTTGCTTTTGAGTGTTAACAGACCAGCTTGGAAGGGTTGCCAGATCTGTGAAACAAAATCCTTCATCACGAGCCTAATGTCCCTAGTCCAAATAACAGAACTTAACATTCATAAATAAAATCATTTTAAGATTGACAGCTATATAGCAAAATCCTTGCACTCCTAACCTGTGATTAAAACAAACCGGAGCAACAGTTACAAAGTTACCAAATTGGAAAGCGACAAACTTGGCAATGCAGACCTGCTGGCACCGTTCCAATATGGCGCATCTTTTTGATTTTTGATATCTATGGGGGAGACGATAACCAGGGCAACCAGTGATGACATCATATGATGCGCCCATGAAGATGCTTTTTCAGTGCTAATGAAGATCAATGGGTAAAGTCAATCTGGGCTGGTACAAAGGTTGCGAGTTCAATCCAAAGTAGGGGTGACCGTGGAACTAATGAAGTACGCAAATCGCTATATTGCTTTATTGCCTTTGATCCTTTGATCAAGCCATCTAACTCCATATAGCTGCAGGGGGTTCCTGCAATTAAACCAAAATTCACCTTGAATTAAAAGTGCCTGCTAAATGGCAAACAACACTCATTTAAATTTGGACATGATGAACTTTAGCTCAAACATGAACCATTCTTGTATCAGAAAATAATAAAATATATATATGCAGAATGCAGAAATTCATTTTAGTTATGCTAGTCATTCTATTCTTGGTACTTTCTCCATGTTCTCTATACTAAGCACACTTCAGGTGCCAACTATCCACACATCAGCTATAGTTACAAACCAATGTGCTTCTCACCACGCCAGTCCTGTTGACACATGTGCAGACTGAAGCGTGGGAAACATTAATCAGTTGTCATTGCCGACTTCCCAGTTCCTCACTCCGGCTGGATTTACTGATATGTCTTGAAGGACTCTTGACAGATTTATACTTCTAGAGATCCATTACAACCCTCTTTTTTAATATATCTGGTCTATTTGATGGGGTAAAACTTTCTTGCATATGAATCTTTTTTCCTGCAGAAATCAAATGGGCTCAGAGAGACATTTTTCAGTCAAGCTGCAGGCACACCAGCAGGTTCACTCGCTTCCCGAGCGGTGCATATGATAAACAGAATGGAAAAGAATGGAAAATGTTTTTTCACCACAGCCTCCCTAAATAAATCACCAACGTTCCTACAGTACTAAAGTCTCACTGGGAAAACGTATTTCTTAAATATATTCATGTATATTTTGTATATTTACTGTATATACATACAATCCGACATGTCATGCACAAATATATTATACATAAACAAACTTTTTTTGGAATCGATTAATCGCAACTAATGGAAATTAAATTCATAATCAAAATACAGTTCTTCAACACTACCATACTCGAAATCAATGCAACATTATGGGTCTACACCTAGCTCTGGTAATTGTGTTTCTATTTACTGTATGTTCTGTCAGTATGGCAAGAAAAAAGAAGAGCCAAGTGCATGTGAGAGAGAGAGCAGTGTAATAAGTGGCAGAGATAGTATTAATTACTGTGATCATTTTTCATTATTAACAACTTTAGATAGCGTGTTAATTATTTTCCGCGCTCAGAAGCGAAACAAGCATATGAGCATCTCCATGACAGTTGTCACACCACAAGGAGCGTGAGCTCCAGGAAAGTACAGCCTGTCTAACACTGGTACCACGACTTAATTTGCTTCACATGATGGACGTGACCAGGGCATGTTACCCATCTCACTGAGCAGCTGGCAACGCATTTGGAAAAGAAATAAAGATGAAATATCCATGAGCTGATGAAAAAGTAATAATTCTCCTCTGGAGCAGAAGGAGCCAGACAGTACATGATTTTCAGAACAACAGACAGAAATCAATAAGGCAGATTTGATGTAGAACAATTTACCGATGACACTTCACTCATCACACCATATTGGAAAACATATTGTAAGATCCCCTCTGTGCTGAGACCCGCCCATATGACAAGACTAATGTGACATAACATTGTAGAGATTGAACAGTGGGCCTGAACTTTTGAGATGTAATAAGGGGACATCAATAACCAGCTTTTAATGTGAGCCGCAGGTTCGTTCTTTCTTATAAAGGATGGCAAAAGGACCTCTATTTCCTCAAACATCTTCGATAATGATTTGCCAATTACTTTCATCCAACATTTTCTCATTATTTTTTGGCTCTGATATTTGACATGTTTTTGTTTAATATCCGCCCATCCAAAAATGTATTTTTTATTCTGAAATTAACCTGGAAGGCCTTAAAATTAAAACTGCAGAGGAAAGTTTTAAGCAATCCTAATTCACAAGCTTTAAATCATTATGAATTTTTCTTTTGGCTGTACTGTAAGAAAGAAGTGTCAGTGAACAAAGCTTCTACGCATTGACACATATCATAAATATATCTGCAGACGCATAGTAAATGTTTGTCTCTCTTTACCCAAATCTCTCAATGATCCATCACAAGTGAAATGCTGATAGAAAATGAACACATGCTAGATTTATGAAAAAACATAAAGCTAGCTCTATTTCATATAAAGAGTGTCATGAAATATTTTGCAGTGAACATCAGGTAACTTTAAAGCAACACTATGGAACATTTGCTCACGGGTTCCCCGTGTGGTTGATAAGCGCAATTGTCTGTTACTAGCCCATGGGCAGCACAATGACAAAAGCCCTATTCGCACGTGATTAGTATTATTTGGGGAACTCGTGTGATTTAGAAATTACCTCCCCACATCTGTATTTCATGTGGCGCATAAGTGAAGCCTGTGATTTACTCAAATTCACAGACTTATTTCCCGGACATGATGGTAAGGCTTTGCGTATAGTTTGCATAGCGTATGGTTGTATGGTGTATAATGGTATATGACCGTACCTGTCAGCATTTGAGACCCGCGATCGCGAACCGGACAGAAGATCTCTGCGATCACGGGTCTCGCATGTTTCGAGAGTTTCCATGAGAAATAACAAAACAGGAGACTCCCGGCCAAAACGACAGTGTTGGCAGGTATGGATATAACCCAGCACCCAAAATAATATCAAAACACTTCAACACAGCCTCCATTATTCGCAAACGGTGGATTAAACCTTGAAAAATGATATATGAGCCCGCCAAATCACAGAGATACCAATTGGCACGGGACTAATATTATCACAAGACCTTGGTGTTCGTCAAAATATGGTAGGTAATTTGCTGGGGAATTTTTACTTTACAAATTACAGACATAGCCGATTCGCACAGGATTTAGATCACAGACAACCTCCGAAATTATTACAAATGACTAGAGGTCCCTAGGTAATACTAATCCCGTGAGCGAATAGGGTTTAAGATGATGGAACAGAAACAATGGAACGAATGCAGAAACGTTGTTTGGAAACTCTTCTGCAGGCAGGGGATGGGCGGGGCTGTGTGTACGGACCCAAACACAGAACTTTTGTGGTTGTAGCCACTCTGAGGCTGCTTAGGTAGCAGCGGCAGTAGAATTTGTCCGGGTTATAGTTGTTCTACCACTAAAATTATTTTTGAGACATTATATTAAGGTCGAAAAACTACAAAGTGTTTCTTAAAGGAACAGTTTACCAAAGATTTCAAGAAATGCCACTTAAAATACTTAAAAAAATATTTCCTGTACAGTATATCTAGTATATTAGTATAAGCTTATTTATATCCTTATTTACATATTTCAATGTATGCTATACCTGAAACTATACCAGGTTATGTTACGTTAGTAACCGAGTACGTTCCCTATCGATACTTCACTCGTACTGCGTAGCAGGACGCTATGGGGAACCAGTATAATCCCGCTGTGCTACAAGAGGAACGGGGCCCATTGAGCAGGGAGTGAGCCCGTTAAGCAGGACCCGAGCCAGTAAGGTAAATGGTAAGTGTGGTAAAACGTCTTGGTTACGGATGTAACCTCGGTTCCCTGATGGAGGGAACGAGACGTTGTGTCGAACCGACAGAATGGGGTTTGTCTTGAGAACCTATCATGTTCTGAGTATTTAGAAAAGGCCAATGAAAATTGGCGAATGAAATTTGCATGCCAGGCTCCTCCCCGGATGTCCGGGTATAAGAGGGAAGCCCGCGTGCTCATTCATTAACCTGTTGGTCTGAGGAGCCTAAGCATCCTCCCCCGACCGCTGGGGTGGGCGGCCAGTGTTGTGGCATGAGGGACACAACGTCTCGTTCCCTCCATCAGGGAACCGAGGTTACATCCGTAACCAAGACGTTCCCTTTCTGTCGGTCTCTTGACGTTGTGTCGAACCGACAGAATGGGGTTCCTATGGAAAACGCCACAGCACTGAGCCGCGTCACAATCTCTGCGGAGCGACGTTGACTGGCCTGGGCGAGTCAGACGAACACGCTAGCGCGAAATTATGACCTTCCAGTGGAGAGGAAGGGGGACCCAGAGCTTTCCACAAAAAGTTGGGAAGCCCCCTAACGCCGGCCGTCACGGGCGGAGGCCTAATTCTCTAAATGGCGAGAAGCCGCCCGGCACCGTACGGGCCACTGGGTAAGCATTATTCCCCCTGGGGGAAAAACGCTGCAGAGGCCACTACCTACCGTAGGGAGGAATTAGTGGAGACACCACATGGTCTCACCATCAGGGGAGAACTCATGGGAGGAATGTGCGGACTGCAGGAGTTAACCGCAAGGTGGGAGTCCACCTGGGGAGGTCATGGGTTGCCAAGGTGGGAACCATTCATGAGGATACATCAGACGGAACAGCCCACGGAGGGGGGGTTACCACGTCTGGAGCACTAGGTCCGGTTAGAGCTATGTGGGAGATAACTCAACTGTTCCCCGGCCTAAGGGGGCAGGGCTGCTCTGCCCAGCCTGTCCCCTGGAAGGGTGCTTAGTGATGGATGGAATGCCTGTTCTTTACCCGAGGGGAAAGAAGTGAGGCGGGATCGCCACTGCTCCCCCCGGAGGGGAAAGGGCTTCCGCAGGCGTACGCCCTACCGGCTGTCGGTCCCACACCTTGCCAGGATGTGGGCTGACACTGGTTCCGCACGTAGGTATTAGAACCTCACGGAGTTGTTAGGCATAGCCCAACCCGCAGCTCTGCAGATGTCTGCCAGAGAGGCGCCCTGAGCCAGTGCCCATGAGGGGTGTGCCTCACTCCCAACGAGCAGGGGCGAATTGAGATCGGTATGCCCTAACGAGGGCATCCACGATCCAGTGCGCCAGCCTCTGTTTGGAGACAGCCCTCCTGCTGACCACCGAAACAGACAAAGAGCTGCTCAGAGCTTCTGCTCTACGTGCGGTCCAAGTAGAGGCGCCGTGCACGTACTGGACACAACACGGATAGGTTGGGTCTTCCTCCCCGGTGGGGAGCGCCTGCAGGTTCACCACCTGGTCTCTCGGGAGAGTGGTGGGAACCTAGGGCACGTAGCCGGGGCGGGGTCTCAAGATAATGTGAGAATCCCGGCCCCAAGTTCTAGGCAATCTGTGGACACGGAGGGTGCTTGTAGATCCCCTACCCTCTTGGAGGTGAGAGCCATGCGGAAAGCCGTCTTTATCAAGACTGAGAAAGAGCGGCAACCCCGAGAGGCTCGAAGGGGGCGGGGCCTCTTGAGGCCCGCCACCTAGGTCGCAAGAGGGTACGGAGCGCGGATAAGGTGGTCACCCTCTCGCGCCCCTTAGGAACCTAATGACCAGGTCGTGCTGTCCCAGAGGCTACCCAGCACTAGGGTCATGATGAGCGGCCGTAGCGGCTACATACATTCCCAGTGTGGAGGGAGAGAGGTTACTCCGCCGTCTCTCTTGAGGACGGGACAGCTCGTACCCGACCGAGAAACTCCGCGGGTCTTCTCGCCGAGAAGAGCACCAGGACGAGAAGAGGCGCCACCTATGGGCGTATAGCCGCCCAGTGGCCGAAGCCCTAGCCTGAGTGACGTCCCAACCGGACCGGGAGTGGGTCACTCAGGATCTCCTCGTCCCGTCCAGACATGGAGCCAGGTTTGCCTGGGATGCCGTAATGTGCCCCTTCCCCTGGGGAAGCCGTTCGCCAGGGGGAGCGGCCAGGGGGGAGTTGTTGTCAGAGCCTCAGCTCCGAGAACCAAGTCCTGGTTAGGCCAAAGGGGCATAACTAGTACCACTTGATGCTCCTCTTCCCTGGCCTTGCACAGGACCTGTGCAATGAGGCTCACTGGGGGAAGCGTACTTCCGCTTGTCCCACGGACAGCTGTGCGCAAGGGCATCCGTGCCGAGGGTACCTCGGACAGGGAGTACCAAAGCGGACAATGGGTGGAGTCCGGGGAGGCAACAGGACCACCTGTGCCTGGCCGAACTGCCCCAAATGAGCCGGCTGCGCGGGGAGGGAGTCGCCACTCTCCGCGAGGCGTCGACTGACGAGAGAGTGCATCGACTGTCTGGTTCAGGAAGCCTGGGATGTGTGTGGCTCGCAGGGAGCTGATCACCTGCTGACTCCAGAGGAGGAGGCGTCGGGCGAGTCATGTTAGCTGCTGTGAGGCCACAGCAGCTGTGCTGTCTGACCGGACCAGCACGGGCTTCCCTGCACGAGAGGTAGTAGCCTCCTCAATGCCAGTAGCACAACCAACAACTCTAGGCAGTTGAAATGCCAACGCAGGCGGGGGCCCGTCCACCGCCCCGACACTGCTTGCCCGTTGCACACGGCACCCCAACCTTGCAGGGAGGCATCCCAAAGGGGACCCCTGTCCGCAAGAAGGTCATGGAGACCAGGGGGTTAGGGTGTGTCGGCAGAAAAGCGTGTGACCATACGCCTGCTGCCGGAGTGCCACGCTCTCCAAGGAACTTGACTCTGCAACCAGTGTTGGAGCGATCGTATGTGCATCGACCCGAGGGGGACCACCCCCGCCGAGGATGCCATGAATCCCAGGATGCCATGAATCCCAGGAATCCCAATTGGGAATCCCATGAATCCCAATTGTTACAGGGGGACCGCTGACTGTCTGATCTTCAGGCAGTTCAACACTGATCGGGCGCACTAGTCAGTCGCGCTGCCTCGGGGAGGCCGCGAGGGTGCGGGCTTCCTCGTCGCGGGTCTCGCGCCCCCCCCCCCCCGGGACCGGTTTTGCAACAAAACCGGTCCCACGTTAGCCTACCTGACAGTATACGAAGCCAAGTTAGATTTTTTATAAAGACAGAAAAAGAAGCGGAAAAACCCTAGGGCGCAACCCCCCGCCTTTCTTGGGGACAATGAAGTACAGGCTGTAAAACCCGTTGAACATCTCGGCTGGTGAGACGGGTTTGATCCCTTGGAGGTCCCCCAGGGAGGAGATCGGCTCTGCTGTTTTTCCTGCCTGGCGACTGCGCAGCTCTGTCTGACTGAGAGTGCTGAGGGCTGTTTATACTCNCTCTGATATTTGACATGTTTTTGTTTAATATCCGCCCATCCAAAAATGTATTTTTTATTCTGAAATTAACCTGGAAGGCCTTAAAATTAAAACTGCAGAGGAAAGTTTTAAGCAATCCTAATTCACAAGCTTTAAATCATTATGAATTTTTCTTTTGGCTGTACTGTAAGAAAGAAGTGTCAGTGAACAAAGCTTCTACGCATTGACACATATCATAAATATATCTGCAGACGCATAGTAAATGTTTGTCTCTCTTTACCCAAATCTCTCAATGATCCATCACAAGTGAAATGCTGATAGAAAATGAACACATGCTAGATTTATGAAAAAACATAAAGCTAGCTCTATTTCATATAAAGAGTGTCATGAAATATTTTGCAGTGAACATCAGGTAACTTTAAAGCAACACTATGGAACATTTGCTCACGGGTTCCCCGTGTGGTTGATAAGCGCAATTGTCTGTTACTAGCCCATGGGCAGCACAATGACAAAAGCCCTATTCGCACGTGATTAGTATTATTTGGGGAACTCGTGTGATTTAGAAATTACCTCCCCACATCTGTATTTCATGTGGCGCATAAGTGAAGCCTGTGATTTACTCAAATTCACAGACTTATTTCCCGGACATGATGGTAAGGCTTTGCGTATAGTTTGCATAGCGTATGGTTGTATGGTGTATAATGGTATATGACCGTACCTGTCAGCATTTGAGACCCGCGATCGCGAACCGGACAGAAGATCTCTGCGATCACGGGTCTCGCATGTTTCGAGAGTTTCCATGAGAAATAACAAAACAGGAGACTCCCGGCCAAAACGACAGTGTTGGCAGGTATGGATATAACCCAGCACCCAAAATAATATCAAAACACTTCAACACAGCCTCCATTATTCGCAAACGGTGGATTAAACCTTGAAAAATGATATATGAGCCCGCCAAATCACAGAGATACCAATTGGCACGGGACTAATATTATCACAAGACCTTGGTGTTCGTCAAAATATGGTAGGTAATTTGCTGGGGAATTTTTACTTTACAAATTACAGACATAGCCGATTCGCACAGGATTTAGATCACAGACAACCTCCGAAATTATTACAAATGACTAGAGGTCCCTAGGTAATACTAATCCCGTGAGCGAATAGGGTTTAAGATGATGGAACAGAAACAATGGAACGAATGCAGAAACGTTGTTTGGAAACTCTTCTGCAGGCAGGGGATGGGCGGGGCTGTGTGTACGGACCCAAACACAGAACTTTTGTGGTTGTAGCCACTCTGAGGCTGCTTAGGTAGCAGCGGCAGTAGAATTTGTCCGGGTTATAGTTGTTCTACCACTAAAATTATTTTTGAGACATTATATTAAGGTCGAAAAACTACAAAGTGTTTCTTAAAGGAACAGTTTACCAAAGATTTCAAGAAATGCCACTTAAAATACTTAAAAAAATATTTCCTGTACAGTATATCTAGTATATTAGTATAAGCTTATTTATATCCTTATTTACATATTTCAATGTATGCTATACCTGAAACTATACCAGGTTATGTTACGTTAGTAACCGAGTACGTTCCCTATCGATACTTCACTCGTACTGCGTAGCAGGACGCTATGGGGAACCAGTATAATCCCGCTGTGCTACAAGCAAATTTCATTCGCCAATTTTCATTGGCCTTTTCTAAATACTCAGAAGATGATAGGTTCTCAAGACAAACCCCATTCTGTCGGTTCGACACAACGTCGAGAGACCGACAGAAAGGGAACTGGTAAATGTGGAAGGCGAGGCCCAGCAGGCTGTCGCACAAATTTCCGCTATGGACACACCGCTAGACCACGCTCAGGAAGAGGCGACACCTCTAGTAGAGTGGGCTCTAACTCCCATGGGGCATTGAAGGCCCAAGGAAGAATGTGCTAGCGCAATAGCATCAACCATCCATTTAGAAAGTCTCTGCTTCGTGACCGGGGACCACTTAGTGCGGCCACCGAAGCAAACAAAGAGCTGTTCCGACTGCCTGAAGGGGGCAAAGTGCTCGATGTAAACCTTCAGTGCTCTGAAGGGACAGAGCAGGTTCAGCTCCCAATCCTGCTCGCAGCGCAAAAAGCGTTACTACTTGTGCTCTAAATGGGATATAGAGCACCTTAGGTACATAGCCATGCCTTGGTATCAGGACAACCCTAGAGTCGTCAGGCCCAAATTCAAGACAGGAGGGGCTCACAGAGAGCGCCTGTAAATCGCCCATACATTTAACCGATTCTAGAGCTAGAAGTAGAGTGGATTTAAGCGTTAAGGGACGGAGGTCTACAGACTCCAGAGGCTCAAAGTGCTCTCAACACTGTGGGGAGATCCCATGTGGGAACAGTGAGGTGGCGAGGAGGGCAGAGCCGCCTGGATCCCTTCTAGAAGCGAACAACCAAGTTGTTCTTACCCACCGTTTGGATTGCTATGAGGGCGTGGGAAGCCAATATGGCTGCCACGTAGACCTTGAGCGTGGAAGGGGAACAACCCTTGTCCAACAGCTCTTGCCGGAAGGACAGTACCAATGATATGTTGCAGGACGCTGGGTCTGTGCCGCAGGCTGCACACCAGACGGAGAACACAGACCACGTAAGGGTATAGAGCCGTCTTGTGGAAGGTGCTCTAGCCTGAGAGATAGTGTTCATGACACTCTCGGGGAGGTCCGTAGGCTCCCATCGAGAGGCCAAAGGTGCAGAGCCCACAGCTTGGGCTGGGGGTGCCAAATCATGTTGCCTGCCTGAGAGAGGAGGTCCCATCTCAGGGGAATAGGCCACGGGGCTGCTACAAGCAGCTGAGACCCAAGGTTCTGCAACCCAAGGCTGGTTCTTCCAGAGTGGGGCTACAAACAGCACCTTGTGTGCCTGTTCCCTGATTCGCCTGTGGTATGAGAGTGATGGGGGAAAGAGTAGAGGAGCCGGTTGGGCCAGTTGTGGGCCAAGGCATCCCTGCCCTTTGAAAAGTAAGATGGGCAGTGAGCGTTATCCAAGTTGATGTGCAGGCTTATTCCTGATCCGACTAGTGGCCGAAGGCCGGCATGCCAATGCACAGAGCCCCCCAACCTGTGTTGGAGGCATCTGTCGTAACCAATTTTCTTCTGCATATCATGCCCAGGGGCACACCCTGGTCCAGCCAAAGGGGATCTTTCCAGGGAGCCAGGGTAGTTAAACAGATTCGATCCACCCAGACACGTAGGCGTCCAAGACAGGAAATAGCTCAAAAATTTCTCTTTTAGAAATTGCCGGATGGTGGCAGGGAAAATCAGCCAGGGACCCCGGCTGCTGAAGACAGTGAGTCCGCTGAGCAGGGGGGTCCAATCCGCTGCGAAGGCTTTTCGAAGGCGAAGCAATCAGTCTTGAGTAGGGAAGGTAGAGTAGTCGCTGAAGGAGAAGAAATCTGAGGACCGTACGGCGATGTGCCTGCTTAAATAACCATAAACCAGTTTGGCGAGCTCCATCGCCATAGGTCTGTGCAGCTTCGCTGCTATTGGTTCGAATTTTTACTTTGTACGAACAAATGGCCTTGCAGTATTCACTGCGTTATTAAAAAGCTTCAGTCATCGGAGAAAAATGAGTTTTCCCCATTGCATCCTGCTATGCAGTAAGAGTGAAGTATCGATAGGGAACATACATTAGACACAGGGACTTGATGCACCTCTGACTGAATACAGGTTGCATTTGTAATGTACTTTTGTATGTAACTATGCTGTATGTTTTGACAACTGCTATGCATGGCACTGTTTTTCTTTGCCAAATTTGTTTTGTCTTGTCAAATAAAAAAAGTTAGCTTTTAACACATCTCAATATGACAGCATTTTGCACCTTTCCTTTGTGGTTTTGAACACAAGAAAACCTTTTGTGTGAACTGCTCATTAAACAACTGTTATAAATATCAGAGAAAACCCTTTCACAAGTCACCGTTTGCTGATTGAACAATTTCCAGGCACTGTACTCAAACCCTGTGTTTCGCACTGACCTTTTATCTGCAAATAAGCAAAAGGCATGAAAATGCTGGTAAACAGTTCTGACAGGAAGTCCTCTGTGGCCAGTAAGAGAATGGGCAGGCTGCCTGTAGCACCTACAAGGATTATGTGAAGTCAAGCTTGTGCGTCGCCTATAATAACTTTCACTCTAGATGGAAGCTAGAGGCTAAAGAAAACAGAAGAGCTCTCAAAAGAACTCAAATAAAGGTAATTCTGCAGACGTTACATTAAAAACGTGTCACTTGTTTTTAAGATTTAAAAATGCTGAGGTGCTTCTTCTTGAGAAGTTATACCAAAGTCTATTTACGGAAGTCGGGTCACTCTGCGCCCGTGTTTGCAATGCCTCCATGCAGCTATTTCAGTCATAGTAAGACCACAGTGCTATCTACTTGAATAGGGGCAAGTCATATATTTCTGAATTTGCTGGCAAAAAATCACAATTAAATAGAATATGTCTGACCAACCATTAAACCTGACATAAACTGTACTATGAATTGTGTTTTCTAAGCTTAAAAACTTTTTTTCGAGGCCACTTGCTGAGCGCCTCACGATCCTCTGTTTAGAGCCCACTCCAGAGAATCGACAGTGTTTACCCAGATAGTAAAGATAATTGATTTAGTGTTGAATCAATGTTATATTGGTTATTTTCATTGATTCAACATGAAATTAATTATCTTTGGTATCGATTGACGATTGGCTCTTTTTATTGGAAGGCGGGGTAAAGTGGCCATATTAGGCCACAAGGGGCAGTTGTGGCCTAATTAGGGGCAGTTGTGGCCTAATGGTTAGAGAGTCGGACTCATGACCAGAAGGTTGCCGGTTCGATTCCCAGGGCCGGCGGGTAACAACTGAGGTGCCCTTGAGCAAGGCACCTTATCCCTACTTGCTCCCCGGGCGCTGTAGTGATAGCTGCCCACTGCTCCGGGGGTACGTGTGTTCACTACTCTCTGGATGGGTTAAATGCAGAGGTCACATTTCGTTGCCTTGTACTTGTACATGTGCAATGACAATAAATTGAATCCAAAATCCAAAATCCAAAAAATATTGAGCTTTCTAGTAATTGACCCTTCACAAGCAGTTTGATTGACAGGCGATCTGACCAATCATAACGCTGATATTATGTGCCCCCGTGACTGACTGCCATTTTGTCCGACAAACAAACCAGTCCGACGTAGTAGAGCTTTGGTGATTAATATGAAAAAAAGCTTTTTAGTGATTGTAAGAGTAAACAGAGAGATGTATACCCAGCTTTAATGTACGTTCACACTACAACGATAAACGATAAAAATCACAATCTTTTAAAAATCATTCTAAATGAAGGAGAATAGCAGAGTTCACATCACAACTATACCAATACAGCCACGAGACACAATATTGTTGATGTGATGAGCATACCTTCAGCCTTCAAAGAGCAGCACTTGCAGTGACATTTTAAAGACGTTTTTAGCAATGAAGCCGTAAAGCAACAGCTGTACTGTGTTTGCTACACAAATAAAGATTAAGACACTGGTGGACTGTTATTCTTTTCTGTACTGAACTAATATTTAAAAGTTTACTTTCGTTTTCACAAAGAAGGATCACGGCCAGCTAAAACTCTGCCCGAAGTTACTCTCTCAAACTGTCATTAATACAAATTTCGCAGTAAATATAAACACATAATACACCACATTTAGGTTAGCTAAACATCCATTTGTGTGACAGTAGCCTACTGCATCGAGTTTAGAATTAACGTGACGTTATCGTCTGCAGGTGTGGATGCAAATATAGGTATAATTATTGATTCAGTTATCTCAAATCCTGAACGTATCACTCGAAGGCATATTTAAAGAACTTTTTGTCTGAAATCAGCGTGTCGTTTTTCCAGAAATTCTTCACTATTTCCCAAGGGAGTGCACAACTTTACACTAGGAGTGCATGGCTGACACCGAAAGCTTGTCAGACATAGCAACAGGAACGAAGGGGGGTGGGGTTTTGCGAAGGGTCAATTAAGCATTCATATAGCAGGGGCACATCTTGTTCATATCTATTATCTTTGGTTATACTAGATTATGTTTTTGGTGGTTTGACAACTAGCTTTTTTAGTTGATCTAAAACTATATTCACTGCTACATTTTACTCTAAAATTTAGTAAAGTATTGCAGTTTTAAGTGAATAATGTCTATGTTCAAGCTTTTAAATGGGACTTTTGCTTTTGAGCTTGACATTTCATTTTTTTGGGTGAAAATCCCCTTAAGGCAAATTTTTCAGGATATGACATGAAAGTGATGTACTTCCTCCGCAAAAAAAAAAAAGAATAACAGCTTTTTCTTCAGCAACAGACAAATGAATCAATTGCCACATGCCACATGCTCACATCAACAAAAAAAGAATATAGTGTTTAGCAACTTGCCTCTGTGAGTTACTGTGTTACAGAACGTTTTCTTGAAGATCTTAAAAAGAACTGCCATTTGTTGCAAACATTTTCATCATAAATTATTTAAGAAATCTACTGTACGATCAACACTCAAAAAAGTGTTACAATATACCCTATGGAACTGTCATATGGAATTCCCAATACCCTATGGAATTCTGTCATAATAATCAAAATGTTATTATGTATTCTATGTTTTAAGGGGTACAGTTTGTACAGTATTTATATTACTTGTAAATTTCCATGTTTTAGGGTTCGAAATGGCAGCAATGCGGTTGCTCTTTTGACCAAAGAGATAGTTCCCCAGTTGAATTCTAAAGCAATAAAACCCGCTGAGCCTTTGCATTAGAGATCTCAACTCACATTCCAGTGACTGGGCTGGCAGAGAGTTCAGTTGACTGCCCTCTGGCCTTCTGTTATAAGTACTGCTAGGAAGTACTGTAGAAGTGCTGAACAAAGGGACATAATCTTGCCCCTGTTTTTTTTGGGGGGGGGGCAAGGCTACGAAAATACCATGGAATTTCAATAACAGACTTAAAAAGCATCAAACAGCATGCAATCCCTTTCCATCTCCAGTCGGCTCAGTTTAAAACATTTGTGTAAGTCACATTTATAATTAAAGTTAGGTTACTTTCAGTTACTTCACATGCTTAATAACACTACAGAAGACACCAGAGATTGGAGATTCTAATGTAACTCTGTAAGCTTTTTCTTCAATATTCTTCAAAGCATCTCAATGTCTAATCAATGGAAACTAAAGAATAGAGGGAAGAGACTGGAAAATGTTGTTACATTATACGTGAAATGAAGTGACCTATTTGTCAAGTATGGTGATACCATACCCGAAATGTGACCTCTGCATTTAACCCATCCAGAGAGTAATGAACACACACACAGCAAGTGGTGAACACACGTACACCCGGAGCAGTGGGCAGCTATCACTGCAGCGCCCGGGGAGCAAGTAAGGGTAAGGTGCCTTGCTCAGGGGCACCTCAGTCGTTACCCGCCGGCCCTGAGAATCGAACCGGCAACCTTCTGGTCACGAGTCCGAGTGTTGGTTTCTTGAGTAAAGGTGTTACCAGGGCTTGTTTTGTTTTAATGAGGTGGTTAAAGTACCAGTGGTGATGGAGGTGTTTATAATGTGTGCGAGTTGAGGCAGTAGAGACGGAGAGATAGCCTGTAGGAGGTGGGAAGGGATTGGGTCGAGGGGACAGGTAGTAGGCCGGGTGGAAAGTAGAATTTTAGAGACATCAGTCTCCGAAAGGGGAGAGAAATAAGGGAGTTGAGGATAGCAAGGGGTAAGAGAGAGATCAGGGTTGGCATATTTGGCACGTTGTTGCTATATGATGGCAACGCTGACTCACAATTCAACAGACAATACGTTGTCTGTGGTAAATATAATGCCCCTCCCCCCTCCGATTGACATCTAGCTAACTGATGTATCCAACGAGCTTTATCTGAAAACGATACAACCAGCTTATTTTGAGTTCTGTCCTGAAGGATTTTTTAAAAATAATATAAATTAACTTCTCGTGAACTTATTCAAGAACAAAGAGAAAACATTTCAAACTCAATTTTCTTACATAGAAAAAAGCAGCGTGTCCTCCTAGTAAAAACGACGCAAAAAGTCGTTTGTGCACATAGGTAATTACGACAACAGTTCAAGTTCTAAATTTAAGCGCCCTCTAGTGATTGTTATGAAAACGACCCCATGAGTTTTTGAGCAGTCAGATAAAGATGCATTTATTTTTGCTTTTGTAAAAGTATTAATGGTTTAATAAATGTTTATGGATTCTAAGATATTTTAAGAGCACCTAACCCCAATCCCACCACTTACCCTAAATCTTACCACTTGTCAACCATTAAACACGAGTAAAATTACAATCACATGTATTTATTCCATAAAATGAACAAAACAGTATAACCGTATTACATCGCGTTGCAAACCTTCTGAACTGAATACGATAAGTTTATACGAGGAACTCAGACAGGGAACGGACATCAACATATCTTTAAACAAACCGGAACATTAAAAAATTTACATTAATGAACATTAATCGGTAACGAGAGCCAATAACATTTCACACTCAACGCTGATGCAATGACACGAGACAGACGAAAGCCAATGATATTTCACGATTAAGGCTGACATAACTTAGCGCCAGATTTGAAAATCGGGAAACACAGCAGAAACCAGAAGACAGCAGATGGTGATCGCTTTCCCATCTGTTCCTCATATAAATCGATCGTTTGACCGCAGTACACGTGGAATACACTTTTGTATCTGTATCATGTGTTTTTTGTTATTTAATAAATAAATGTGTTACGTTGCTTGCTCAAAAAGCCTGAATATGTGTGTATGTGTAATGTAAATACAGTCATCACGACACTTTGAAAGGAAAATCAAACCACAACACATACTATTATTGCAAAATAATACCCCAAATTGTACATTTTATAATGACGGTATAGGCGATAGTTTAGCATGTAGCCAGGAGAGGCACTAATTTAGTAAACGCTCATGTTTATCGTATTTGAGGAAGGTACAAACGACATACGTATGTCGTAAGATTTGAAGATGTTGCAGCGAAAAAAGACACAAAATGTAGGATTGCTCAATGATTCACGTCCTGGTAATAAAACATTTGAGGCTTTACTGAAATAATTTGTGGCTTCAGACCCCTTAGCCCACCCCAAGCACCACCCCAGTCTCTGAAGACATAGTTATTTATATAATATTGCATTTCTGTCAATAGATCCTCCAAAAAATTACATACCGGACCTGAAAAAAAACGGAAAAAATTAACTTAATCAATTATAAAAAAAATCAATATAAGCTACCATTTGAGTTAAATGTATAACTCGACATATTGGGTTAAATGAGCAACACCACTTGCTGGACTAAAATAATACAGCTTGTTACTCCTTACTTTCCCCAAAAGTGCATTTAAAACTGCCTAGAGAGGATTGTTTGTATCCCAGCCTTTTTAGAGTGCACATTCAATGCCATGTCAATGTTAGTATTATTTGTTCCAATTATCACACATATATATTGCATATTTCATCACCATTTAGTCAATCATTTCCATTCATACATTCAACAGGTAGGGCGGCTGACAAATGTGCTATTGCTGAAATGACCAATCTCATGGTAAAAGCTACCATTTATTGTGAGACGGCTTTTCACACCATATTGTGCAACTGTGGCTTTGACTGAAGTGAAAAAGAGTTTAATTGGATCTTTTTATAGTTGTATTACATATATGTCATCTTTGGCCTTGCAAAATCTACATAGAAACACATACAGTATGTTTTACATTTGCTTGTTTTTCAACATTTACAGAGAGATTTTAGATGCTCGGAGAGTAGAGGAATAAATGAGAACTTTGAAATATGAATAAGCATCCATGGCATGTTGAAGATTACCACATTATAAACAGACTTGGCCATTAAAATAATTTATTTAGACTTACTTGCATGTGCCCAGTACAATGTTGAGTATATTGTTTTTACAAATGACTGGGAAATATTTGACAGTATTTAACAGATGCAGACAATAGAGTTTAAGTCGTATTTAACCGAGGAAATAGCTGTCGGAATAAAATGTCAAGTTAATTAAATGTCAGCAAGATCCAGGGGATTAGAGAAATTAAAATACTTTGTCCAATTAAATCTAACTCCATACATACTCAGGAGAATTTACTATTAGCTATTGGTTTTTCCTCCTTAAGTGTAATTTATAAGTTTCTTTTTAAATAGTTTTAAATGGTTTCCTTTGAAACCGCTAAATGATTGATTCGGCGAATCAAATTTCAACATTTTGAGAGCACGACCATGCCTCTGATGTTTCATTTGATGTCAATGTTTTTTGGAACAAGAAGCAGCGGCAATTTAAATGATTAGCAATAGGTCACACTGACATATTATGAGTGTTTCGCAATAATTTTCCTACCTGAAATATTTACTGAGGATTGGCGAGGATTCAATATACATTAAACTTGTAATCATCTTTGATTGAATAACTGCAACTGGCTTGCTCAGCATATGGTGCCTCTAAACCTCTCCCGAAAGTCTATCAGGCTCTTCAGAGTATCTCTTCAGGCACGCGGTTCTTATAACGGACCACGTGTTTCTTCTGCCTGATAGAATTTAAATCATTTATGAAATCAGTTAATTTCCACCGGGATAATGTGTACAGAGGCTTTGGACAGATGTCATTACTTAAGCTGATTCGGCTTTCAAAGATTTCCACTTGTGCTATCAAATGGAACAGTTCATGTGTCTTCCACAGCTTGAAGCAGGTGTTGGAAGACGGTCTGCAGAAAGTTGTGACGTGAAGCTGAAGGCTGCAACTCTCCCATTATCTCTCTCTCTCTAGCTCTTCTTTTGGAGAGAATGTTTCAAACTCCTTTCACATTCAAAAGAAACCTCTTGAACATAATCCCCTGTTAAACCATCACACAGAGGTCAAAATATAGCAGTAGTTTGAGGAGCGATTACGTTTCAGGTACGGTTACTTTATCATTCCCTAAGATGAGAGAACTAGGGCAACATACATCACACTGACTTGAGACAACTTGATACGCAATGTAAGCAGCAGATGATGACAGAACTATGAGGGACAAGGACATTCTTCTTTTCACTCCCGCTAGTACCACAACACTTCAATAACTGGTATTAAATCCCATTTTATGTACGTATTATTTGGTTTGAATTTCCAAGGGAATTCCGATTTACTGTTTTCATGCATTATTTAATCAATATTAACAGTTTATAATGAAATAAGAGGACAGCAAATTCAAACAAACATTTGACAGTGTCTCTATTTAATCTCTTTGATGTTCTTATGGAAACAAGGCCCAAGAGAAAAACTCAGAAATATGTTTGCCATATATAAACTGTCAAATGCTGTCAGTGTTTATTTTGTCATAAGGTGGCATTTTGTAGCGATCCGATAATGAGACAGGTTGAGTTGTACATTTCCAAGAGTCCCTGAATTTCCATCCTCAAGGGGAAACAGAAGTCTGTGTATACAAAAATAAATGATTCCAAAAATGAATCGCATGCCAAAGTAACATTTTGTTGTGTGATTTAGAATTAATTTGTGATTATATTAACGGTAAGTTTCTTCCAATTGTTAGTTAATTAAAAAATGAAATGAAAATTGCATCATTATTTATCTACTTTCGCGCAGTAAACCTGGATGACTTCCTTATATGTGGAATACACAGAGATTGATGAAGGATGAGAAGATGGCAACTGTTACTTCCAAGATAGTTTTGTCAAGAAAAAGAATAAAAAAGTAAACTATTAGACAATATGAGTAAGGCTGAAATCCAAATGGTTGTACCAAAAAAATGCATTAGTTTTACTCATAAATAATCAGTATATCAGAATAAGGTATTATTAGGAAAGTTATTGAGATAAAGTGAGCAGTGTACAGGACCTCAATATGCTCTCGCGATGAGCCACCCGAGCTCCAAACTTGGTATTGGTTTATCAGTCTACCAATACCAAGTGTCTTCCTTCTTATTATTCAAATTTACATATTTGTTAAAACAATCTCCAGCGCTTTTAAATTTGCTCAGTCAATGGAGCAGATGATCCCCTTGTGCACTACAAACACATTTTGCTCTATCAAATTCCAAGAGAATTCATGATAATAGCCAAATTTTGGAGAGGTGACATTGCGAGTAACTTTCGAGATTGGATTATGAACTGTGTTGCTGCACGGCGCCTACCTTCCGACTGTCAAGTCGCCAAAGAATGACTCTGCCAGCATATCATAATATAATAGTTTGACAACAGGGTGTGGTGCTGTGCTATTTCTAGCTAATTGGCATTTGGGTTATATAAAGGGATTTGAATTGCAGCTGGCGGTGGTGTTGATTCACTGCTAGGTCTGATTAAATATTGCAGCCTCCTGTCAGATGCAGTTGGGCTGGCATCAGTTATCTATGCGATATCTGTCTCTTGGGCGGCACTCCTAACTTCCATCTGCCATTTCCATTCATGCCAGTAGGCTTATTTTTTTCTCATGCTTCTGTTGTTGTTGCTGCGCTGTTGTGTTTAATTTATTTACTGCTGTAAACATACAATGTCTAGAAATGGCCACATATTTGATGGGTGGCCTCAAGGAAATGAGGCAAATGAACGGTTGTGGATGGAGGAGAATCGGAAGACATCTGTGAGAACAACAAAATCCCTGAGTTGTGAAATGATTTATCCCATAATTGCTATCTCTTGTTTTTTTTTAATGCTACGGGACTAAAACCCACAACATATTAGCACAAAATGGAGATTATTTCCTGAAAATACCTTGTACTCAGCAGCCCTTTAAATTCATTTGATTTGATCATCTTGTCATAATGCAACAAATTATTCATTTTTTATCAGAATACACAGCCGAAGGACATTACTGTATATTTAACATTAGTAAATGCATTAGCTATAGCATGAACTAACAATGACCGATATGTTTTCTTTAGTATGTATTAATCGTTGTTATTGTTAGTTAAAGTCAATATACAATTATTTATGTTAGTATGCATTAATATTAACAGTTACAAAATTTAAAAAATGTATTAGTAAATGCTGAAATTAACATAAAATAAGATTAATAAATGCTGTAGTAGTATTGTTTATGGCATTAACTTATTTTAACAAATATTGTAAGTGTTACTAAGATTTTTATTTATTTTGTAATGATAGATCACTTTGATATATGTCATCATTACTGCACATTTATATAAATCCAATCATTAATGTTTTTTATGAAATTTATATGGTATACAGTATATCCAAAGCTGTTTCTGTAAAACTTAAATTTAAAATTTTAGAAATCTGCATACTAAATTATCATACTTCTAGCTAGTTTTGCAAAGACCTTGGACCGTGGTAAGCGCATGGTGTTAACAACGCCGAGGTCGTGGGTTCGATCCCAGGGGATTGCACATACTTAGAAATAAATGTATAGGATAATGCAATGTAAGTCGCTTTAGAAAAAAGCATCTGCCAAATGCGTAAATGTATTATTAATGTCATCAGTGGAGTAGTGGAACACACAATGTATTGACTATCCAGATTTGAACCTGTTAATAACACAAAGCTACAATACAGAAGGTGTGTGATACAGCTCACAGGCCATATGTTCAAGTCACAACTAAAATAAAACATTACTGACAACAAAGTGTAAATGCTAGTTTGATCACTGTAATACACTTATTAGTATTCTAAATTGTTTACAGATGTTTCTAATGAATAATGCTGGTATTGAAGAAGAGGGGAATCCCAGGATTAAAGGTCTATAAAGATTTAAACCACATATGCCACACTAACATGTTAATGTACTTTTGTTACAACACTAACATTAGCTATAATCATTTATGTCATTTAAAGCAAGGGAATTAAATTATTAATGCATGGTTGGGGGAAATGTAGGTTAAAAGAACACGCATATAATATAAGTATAGGTTTTCTATAAAACTACAAATCCATGTAGACAGGTCAGACACCTTAAAGTGATAGTTCATCCACAAATAAAAATTCTATCATCATTTACTCAACCTCTTGTCATTTCAAAACTGTATGACTTTCTTTCTTCTTCAGAACACAAAAGAAGATATTTTGAAGAATGTTTTTAACTGGCCCCGATTCACTTGCATTGGTTTTGTGTCCATACAATAGAAGTGAATGGGGGCCAGTGCTGTTCTTTCTTCTTAAATTGTCTTAATAATATCTTCTTTTGTGTTCTGCCATAAAGGTTTCAAATGAAAAGAGAGTGAGTAAATGATGACAGAATTTTCATTTTGGGTTGAACTTAACTTAAATAGGTTAATATGAAAAAGGGGTATTAATACTATACATAGATGCCTGATTTGTAAGAACCTAAAGCTTTGTAGGACGCATAAGTATACATTGAAAAGGGCAAAACTAACAAGGTACAAAAACCTTTATCTTCTCCAAATTATTAAGAAAAGAAGAAAACTCAGGAATAATTCATCTGTGCCTCAAGTATCTAGACAACCTGATATAATCTTGGCAAGTGGGAGATTTTAATACATTTATTTCTTTTTGAAGGAAGAAAAAAGGCGTATCAAAGAAGGGTTAAAACCCTTGATCTTTTCAAGTACTCTCAGTCTTTGAGGGTAAAAGATGCATGCCTCTCGAGAAGGTTTTGTTGCTTTGCTGTGCTTTATACTACAGTATGAATGCTTGAAAGGCCATTTTCTGTGGGTGGTGTGTAACACCTGGAAAACCCAACACAATAAGATGACTTGTGCTAAGATCAAAGCTCAACAACAAGTTGTGGATAAAATTTCAAAGAGCCTTCTTTGCCAAGGTTCAGCATCCATCTGCTTTCCAGTTGACATAGATAGTGATGTCTATAAGAGACAGTCTATGTTATCTAAACTTTATTAGAACAGAAAAGACTGTATACTTTACAGTATGTGGTATTGTAAAAAAAAAGGTAATTGCTGTTTCCTGTTTCTTGTCATATTTCTGTAAAAAATGTGCAGTTGGACTCACTTACTCCTGTCACTCTCCTGCCCAACATATGCTGCCATGCCCGTCCGCTCAAGCATGAATTTGACTGACAAGGTCTAGCATGTAAATCATGCTGAGCAGGTTTCAGTAAACAGATGGTGCATTTTAATAACCTACAAGGGTGAAAGCACAGCTAAATGCTCAAAGATTGGACTAACTGTTCTTTGAATATGGTGATCTCAAAAACCGGCCTGTCAGATAAGGAAACTGCACTTGTCATGTTTGGGGTTCACCAAACTGAGAACAGACAAATCCTTACAGAAAGAAAAATACAGCTATCAATAGCAGAAAGATTTCTGTGAACAGTTTTTCACACGTCCCTGTCTCTGATAGACCAAACAAGGCCTGTCACGCTGGATAAGGAGGGATTTTTTCTCCTCTCCAGACCTCAGCATTTCCTAGATAAAATATCTTTGAGGCGGCGACGAATATATTTTCACAGGCTGGCCCGTGGTATGAGAGAAAACACTTTTGGCCTGAAAATATTTGGAGCCATTTATCATTCCATTGAATCGACCATCATATTGCCGCGGAGAACTTGGCAATAACCATGACTCCCCCTCGCAATAACTCTATTCTTAAAAGACACATCCGAAAATATGAAACTGTACTTTTTCAGTCCCAAGAGATTTTTTAAACCCAGAAGAAGAAAACAGACGAAATCTCTTAAATATCATTGTTTATCCTGGACAGCAATGAGATTAAATAAAGAGCACCAGAAGAAATCTCAATAATGTCACAAAACTCAATATTATTGACGAACTCATCTAAACATTTCTCATTTAATCTATCAAAACCAGATTCTTTAGATATACAACCGACATTATTTTATTAAGCAATGTTTAAGGAAACAACTGAAACATACTGTACATAAAAGACTTCTGAGAACTCTTTGCTCAACAAAATGTTCTTTAGGCAAAACCCCCAAAAAATCTCAAAACAATTTTTTTGAGATCTTTGAAAGATGGATGCACATCATTAAACACAGTCATTATATTTACACAACGGATCAGCACACCAGCGGCAAGGTACTATCCAAGATTGCGAATACAGAATGCATGTCTAAATGTTATTTGAGGGATGCTCAATTAGAAAATGAAAACCATCCCATCCTTGTGACCGAAATGCATCATTCGATAGCATCAGCACTTTTTTCTGATTTTATAGCAATAGTGGAAGCTGTCGATGGCTTCTGATAACATCCTGCCAGGTCCAGCAAGCACTGATTTAATGTGTCCATCTGGCAAATAGAGTGTGTGTGTTCACAACCTCGGCCATCCTGACACAGCATGAACCACAGCTGCAGCAATCAAGGGAATTTGAAGATGCAATTGCTCGAAATAATGAACCAATCAAAATGAAATGCCACTCATAAAAACAAAGTAATCTTTCGAGCAGTCCTTCATCATTTATTGAAGGAAAGCAGAACTCTCCATTTATTAAAAGGCTCATAGCATAAAAATCTAATTTTCCTTGATCTTTTGAAGTAAAACAGTTCAATGTGCTATGAAAATATATTCTCTAACTTTGAGAACTCATTCAACCTGAGTTCAAAAGGACAATTAACTAATTGAAACTAAGCTGCATTTTGTTCATAATACATATGTGATTTTATAACATGATAGGGATAACCTTACAAATCCATGGTGTACAGTACATTCAGTGTTCAATAGATTATGGCGTCGATTTACACAAAAGTAATAAGGTGGAAGTAATATACACACTAATTATATTTAAACACTAAAACACTGTTGTATATTTATTTGGTATTTAACTAACAATAAAAACAGGATACAGGGAAAGTCCGCCAAACATTTCTGGCTCGAAACATGATATCTTTTTTACAAGGTTCTTGAACATCCTTTGAGGTAGTATTAAAACAACACTATGGCACATTTGCTCATGGGTTCCACCATGTGGTTGATAAGCACAATTGTCTGTTAATAATGTTGTAAATACAGTCGCTGAATAAGCTTCCCCGTGGGCAGCGTAATACACGTGAATTTGTTGACTAAGCTGATCAAACAGAAATGATGGAACGAATGCAGAAACGTAGTTTGGAAACTCTTCCACATACAGGGGATGGGTGGGAATGTTTGTACCGACCCGAACACAGAACTTACAGAGTGTACTTGTAGCCGCTCTGAGGCTGCTCAGGTAGCAGCGGGAGTAGAATTCGTCCAGTTAAGAGTTGTTCTACCACTGAAATAATTTTAGAGACATTATTTTAAGGTTGAAAAACTACTAAGTGTTGCTTTAGAGTGATAATGAATGTAATGACAGAGGTTCAACATAACGCAATTTAAACTCACCAATACTCATCTGCATTTATTTATGTTAAACGCAATTTAAACTCACCAATACTCATCTGCATTTATTTATGTTAAACAACTACAAAGAGCTTAACTGTAGAGATGCACCAATCGGTATCGGTCGATAAAAGCTATTTTTCACACTATCGGCCGAGAGTTAAAAAATAGCCGATGATCAGTGCCAATATATACTGTCAATCAAAAGAGGACAGGAATATGTAATGAATTTGTGCTCTGTATATATAAAACGTTAAGAAACGTCATCAGTTTGATGTTCAATAATAGTTCATTAATTCATTATATGAATTAATAACATTCAGAAAGTTAAGAGGAATCGGCATCGGCAGATATCACTGTAAATAATCAGCTAGCAATATCGGTGGAGAAATTTTGTATCGATGCATCTCTAATCTTAACTGCCCCAAAACGCATTATGGGAGTGTATGACTATATAGTTCAAATAAAAGACATAATGTCTAAATGTATTTTTTTTAAATAAACATCCAAACACCAATTTTATTTTTTTACTAACTTGGGATTTGCAGTACACTTATTCTCAAAATTGAAGCACAACGAGCAGCACACTTGTAACTGTAGGCATTTCTGAGAACAAAACATCCTGCGCTTAGCACATCAGCAAAACTCAGATGGACGATACAGTTCTACTAAACCCAGAGCACTGCATTAAACTTGAAAACTAAAATGTACTTGCTTTCAGAGTCATTTCTCAACGTTCACTGAATCCTGCAAGCAGCATCAGGAGAGCTTTTTGGGGCCTTCTGTTATTAAGTAGAAACATGCAATTTGATTTGGGTGATTAATGAAAGGACACTGGAATAACGTCGAATGAGAGTGCTTCTCTCTATAGAAGAAATGGTTGAGAAGAGCAGAAGAACTCCACGGTTCAATGGTTTGAAATGATTAATGAGTTCTCCCTACAGTGGGCTCTCCTCGACAACACTATTTCCCCTGCAAAGACAAATTCTTGGATGTTCTCGCTGTGTCTGGTGGCTAAAATATTCAATGTGTTAACCCATCATTTACGTTCATTGTGAAGCACATCACATAGTCGGTGTTGGGCCCACAGCTGTACAAGCGAAAGACTAATGTGTTTTTTTTACGACTATGTAAGAAGGTAGTGATTTTACTGTGTATGGCGCACCTTACTTCACCCTGTTTTCTATCAAAGTGCCAGGGGCCTTTTCTCTCCAAAACAAGATGCCAGATTTGGAAACTTTTGAAAAATTATATCAAAGCACTTCTTTTACATTTTTATGTGTTTTGGCAGATGCTTAAATCCAAAGAAATGTACAGTGTATTCAAACTATATACTGTATTTTATCAGTATGTACATTGCCTGGGAATCAAACCAATGATATTGACATTGTTCCCAGAAACACTGTCCAACAGTGTCATGAGCTGAAACATTTTAAGAGGGAGACAGCATCTTATTTGCCTCCCTTGAGCTCACTGTGTTCTTATTGAGTTCATAAAGCAAGCATTAGGAAATGCTTTGCCTGATTATGCTGTCAACAGAATAATGGTTCTATGATGTTCGCAAATCAGCCTGAATGGCTCCAACTGGTGGACATGATCGTGTTAAACAACTTCCCCACTTGGATATCCGCACTTTTGTCACTTGTAATGACTTAATATGATGATGTGTAAGTGTGCCGGAAGCACAAAATAAATAAATGAGTAAAGTATGGGCTCACTTAAGATCCAGTAGTCTAGTGTGTGGTGGTGTTTGTGTCTACAGAAACATTGTCTTTAGTTTGTATATTTTGCTACTTTTTGGAAACATTTCTGGGTGGCGAGCTTTGGCCAGTAGGTGTGTAGCCCCAGCCAATAACAAGTAAGGATGCACAGGTGAGGGATGGACTTAATTAAAAGGAAGAAACCAAAAGTAAAGCAGCTATAAAAACGCTGACGCACAAACATGAATATACCAACCTTTTCTAAACAATAACCTTGATATCTGTGGAAACAAACTTTTGCTTTGAATAATTTTCTAAAAAAACACAAATATACCAACCTTTACTAAAGCCCCTTAACTGTCACAGCCCTTTTTGAGCCTACACATTTCAGCCAAACGCACTTTTGGAACTAAATGGCTGTACCTCATGAATTCTTTGGAATACAGACCTACGGTTGGTCTCTTTTTAAAGAAAAAAATTTGCAGATTATCACTTAAAAACATGCTTTCCATTGGTTTTAACATTTGATCTGAAATTTGACCTCAACAGACATTGAGATGCTTTTTAATATTTTTTTACTTTTCCAATTAACAGACACATTAGAAAAAATACAAGAGCACAGAAACAATATAAAAACAATAAATTTGTATGAAAATATACTTTTGATGCACATTACTTTATGAATCAATTATCATTTATGTATCAATTTCTCTTCCTACATAAATTATTCTTCTAAACACTGGTCAAATGTGTATTTTAGAGTCTCATACCTTTCAAACGATATATAGTTTGTCATGATTAGATCAGAATTTTCACAAAAATAAGTAAATTAGGAGTCCCGCATGCGGGTCTGTGGCATTTAAAAGGACATAACAAATTTTAAGCACACTCTTTATAAAAAAGAAACAATTACTCTTCCTACATAAATTATTTAAAAAAACACCAAAGAAATCTGTATTCTAGAGTCTTAGACCTTTCCAATGATATATAGTTTGTCATGATTCGATTAGAAATTACATGCACAATATTGAAGCAAACGCAGGTGTCCCGTATACGGGACAGTGACAGTTAAGGTAAACAATAACCTTGTAATCTGAAAAAAAAGTAAAACTGTTTTTAAGCTTTGAATAATCTTCTAACACACAAGCAAATTTGTACATTTATGACATTGTTTGTAACTGTAAATTCAGTGCTACAAGTTTGCATATACATACTAGGTAATATTTTGTCCTTTTGTGCACTTCTGGCAGGTACAGGAAGGGTCAAGTTTGAATGTTGTGGAAATGAAAGTACTCCACGGTGCACCTTTAAAACATTAAAGGTGTAAATAACATCTAATTACACATTTTATGACTGCAGTAAGTTAACTTGTTAAATATGATAAAACCATACGCCTTTAACCTTGAAACTTTATAAACATCAAATGAAACTCAAACATGACCTTACATTGGACTTTACACCAATCCCAGAGAGGAAACTTTTCTCCTCATTTTAAAAGTCCACACACCACTGCACAGTAGTCACCTCTATAGGGAATATACTGAACCATTCAAAGAGCTGATTAAAAGGATTCTATGGTTCATTGAAATCATGGAATATGATGTTTCGCTTCATACCTGTGAAATGGTTACTAGTATGGAGAACTGGAGCCTATCGCCCCTTTTTGTTCCCCAGTAACCTCAAAAAGCTGTCACCAGATGACAGAATATAGGTCATTTCAGCCTCTGGGAGGGTCAAAGCAGATTTCCCTGGTACCGGTTTTTGGTTTGAGTCAGACTTAATAAAAGTCACAGGGGACGTGACTGAAGAGTGTCAATAAGTGGGCACGAATCCTGATCCATTTCTGCTCAGTGCACCGTGACTCTTTCTGAAAGTCAGACTTTTAGTTTGAACATTTTGCAGGAGTGAACTTAAGCCCTGTTTAGACTGAAATGTTCCCTAATGTAAAACTGGTACTTAGCTCAATCATTTTATCATGTCGTAATCTACAGTAATTAATGTCTGTTATTCCTCATATGGGCGCAAAATTTTGACCGTTACCTGCCAACCTAATTTAAGGGTCTGCTGAGAAATCTAATCCGATCCAGATAAGTATGTCTGGGATTGTGGTATACTTTAGATAGTTTATTTTGACCTTCGTTAAACACCACAATCTACAATTCCCATTGGACTGATATGAGTTAGAACTTGCTGAGTGAAATAACAGTTGGTTGCTCTCATCTTGGTGGTATCCCATTTAATTTCTTGGAGAAACAATCCCATCCCCAAGTTTTAGCTGCTTTCGTATTTAAGGGATAACTCACCCATAAATAAAAATTATGTTATCATGTATTGAATTGTCCCAAATTCGTTGGTCCCCAGCATTCTTCAAAATATCTTTATTTGTCTTCTACTGAAGAAAAAACATACAGATCTGGAATGACATGAGGGTGAATAAATGATGAAAGAATTTGTGGGTGAACAATCCCTTTAATGTGTTTGTTTCAAAACCTATCCCCAATACACATGTAAAGAAACTACATCAAAACAGATCTACCCCAAAACTGTGCGTAAACACAAAATGGTGATAATCATGTCAACTCCAAATGTCACTCATGATGGTGCTCAGGTTTAAGTTTCCTACCGTAATTGTCAGTTAGACTGTAATTCCAGCCTTTACCAGAACAAATGTTAACCATTCAACAACCAATGCAGTTACCTTAATGTTAGCTTTGTGTTTGTTGCTTTAATTAAAACAGAGCATTTGGACAGCAAAGGAGATATTTTAATGAAGGCATGTGAACTCTACTTGGCATGTAATGAATCCCCATTAGGGTTTCTCGCCTTCAGGCTGACAATCGTGCTTTTGCAGCCGTCATAATCAACCTCTGCTGACTCTTAAACCTGCTCATTATTAAAATACATTAGTTATGATAATCCCCACCACAGTTTCAAATTCAGTGAATACTCAGCATTAAACTTTTAAGCTGTAATTAAAAAAATACAGTGGTTGTAGTCCCGAAGGGGAAAGATCGGTCTCCAATCCTATTGTAGATTGAGCACACCTAGTAGCTTGATTTGGCATAATAAAGGAATTATAGGATGAATGCACCAACTGTGAATGCTCGTAGAGTCACAGAGTTTAGAATCGGATCAGTATAAACTGTAGAGTTTTTGGGACTTGAAGAAATGTGCTAAGAACGGTTCTGTTATTTTCAAAAAGGACACTTGAGTTCCAAAACTTGTGTCAAAACAAATTCAAAATTGTGTTTATAAGCAATCTGCAGCAAGAACGGTGAACAGTTGTTTTGGTGAACAGCTCAGCTTTCACTGTTACGTAAGTATCAACTTTTTTGATATTGCTTATGAAACCTTGGATGTCCAAATTGACAGTTTTTTCAGGACATGGAAAAACACTGTACTTTTTAAATGATTAAATACTGTGTTGGCAAGCACTTTTTAATACTTTTTATTGGTTAGATATTGGCAAAACTCAGTGGCAAACATAACGGGTGACTAATAATAATGATATTACTAATAATATACAGTATATTATACTATATATTATACTACTAATAATCATATTATTATAATAGACTTAAAAATGAATTAATGACAGCTAGTGCTGTCCAACACTTGCTAACTGCTAAATAATATGAAAAATATGTACATTTTACAACATGTGATGTCACGTCTGGTTAGGCAAACAAATATTAGTTTTAAATGACACCCCTATATTAAGATGTCTATGATGGAGAAACAAACGTTTATGTAGCAAGAAGGATCAAAAGGAGAAGCATGTCAGTTAGAAACAGACATTATTTTTTTTGTCAGAGATCATCTCCTGCCCGTTAGGCTTAAGGGCTGTGAGCACTGACCCTGAGCAGCCCATCAGCATTTCTCCTGACCTTCACCCAGTAGACCTTCACCCATAGCAGATCTTAGCTGTCATCATACTTCACTATATGGCATTTTTAAAAAAGCATGTGTCAGGTCTTTGCTTGAGAAGATTACAAACGGGCTCAAAACAGGAATGTTTTTTTTTATCTTGGCAATGCTTCCAAATTCCTCAGAAGGGCTGAGAACACAATGCCTTCCTCTACCAAACAGTGCAATTTCACCCTTGATACTTTCCCAGAATGTGTACATGGAGGAAATTAATGCACGTAATTATGGCTAATAATAAAAATACTCTTTTCTTAAAAGCCAGCAATGCCAAGAGCGAAATGCGGGAAATAAGGAGGGCAAAAAGCAATGTATACTTTTCTTAGCGGCTAAAAAATATTACGTCTCAGTTGTTCCCAGTTTTAAAACCTGAAATTAATTTGATGCCAGCATCAATATTGCAGCATTTTTTGTCATGGGGTGTAACGGTGTACTCCCTGATGGTAATAGGCTATTTTTCTCTCTCTAAAAGCTTTCACAGACAGAGCTAGCCTGTGCACAGCGTTCCGTCGTTCACAAAGCATTATCATTAACACAGTCCACAGGAATGCGATTGTTCGGTCTCATGACTAACTCTGTGGTGTTGAATTGTTTATTATCCACCTGATGTAGTTGGAAAAGCAGCACTTAAAGTCCCTGTGAACCAGAAGTTGTGATTGTAATTCCGTATTCTGACACATTTCCGAGTGAAAAGGAATTTCAAAGAAGAAAAATAGTGGGCATGGCTTGCGTTTTTTACTGCGAATTGATCGGATGTGTAAAAACAGCTGTTGCATTGATTTTGAAATGAAACTGGCAGCAGACTGACAGTTGAAGAGGAGGAGTTATCGGATGCTGCAGCCAAGCTGTCTAATTTACGTCATTTGAGATGGATCATCATTTCAGGGCAGAAGTGCATTTTCAGATTTTAACTGAAGATTATGAGGGTGCATGAATTTTAAAAAGAAAATTACCCACATTGATAAGCTATTTACTATAAACGCTGCAATATTTCATGAAAAAAAAAATATATTTTTTTTATTTCACTGGGACTTTAAAGTATCTAATTTAAATAAGCGTGATATGTTTCTTTCTTCCTTTATTTATGCACTGCTCACAGTAGTGAAAACCGTATGGCTTATTAAACGGGGCTAAAGGTTTTGAGTGGAAAGTGCTGATGTCCCTGTCAAAAGAAATGATTGTAATGATAAAAAGTAAATTATGTATTTTTAGCAGGCTCGGTTATTTCCATACAAAACAAGCAAATCAATAAACCATTCATCCATCGCTTGCATGTATGATATTGATTTATACTTTTATATTTCCATAAACAACAAGTTCATATCAAGAAACATGATTTGTTATTTTGTTTATTACTACACTAACAAGAATTATTTTAAACAAAGCCAGCTTAGGATCAAGCATTGAATGTGATTCAGAAAAACTAAGTCTGGCAAGCAGCCCTCCTGAAACATAAAGTGATCAAAATAGTGACGTTTCCAAAAGCAAAATATCAACATTCTTGGAATGCTGCTTGCCTCAGATTAGAATAAGGGAACTAATCGTTGCATAATTATGTATCATTAAAGGACATTTCAGTCTGGATTTGCTACAACATTCCTTATCTTTTCGTGTGTGTGACATTTAGCAGTTTGGTCAACACGCTTATGAAATGATAAATGTGAAGAATTTGAAGTCTGTGTAAATGACAAATGTGTTGAAATATTTCACTTCAAATATCATTTCATTTGATGGACATGATACAGCACTGTAGATATTCACTTTCCAGTTCAAATAATTACAGCGAACAAAACTGGACCAATAATAACAGCTACAGTAATTAAATCATTAATAATAATTTAATCTGATTCACACTTTAGGATGAATCATGCATGCATTTTGCACAATGGCTGATACAATGTATGTGTGAATACCAAACAACAAGCAGAACAAACGGAAATTATAAGCAATTAATGATGAATTCTAAACACATTTTGATGAGGAACACAAATGCAAGCTGATTGCATCAAATGTTGCTCTACAGTCACACTTCCATTTTTTTTCTCCCGTATGTTCAGAATTTCAGTTTTAGACTTGATGAAGTCTCCATCATCACATGCGAGTGTGCATGCAGCCCATATGGCAATATGTGTGCCTTATCTTCACGTTTGCTCATTAACAGAAATCTATGGAACCAGATACATTATTTCACATGCTCCATAATTTCAAATTAATTTGTGGTTCTGCATCTAAAACATTTAAATGCATTTGAGATGCTGGTGTTACATGTAACATACATGAATTTATAAAATAACATAAAACCCAAGGACTCTGCCCCGATCCCACCACACGACTAGAATTTCATAAACAAGACGGTGGGACCGTGACACCTAGATTATCTATTGTCTATTGAATTCTTCTCCCGTTTGCTGCGTGAACAAACAGGAAGTGGAACACCGAGGCTCTGCCCTAAACACACCACCTTTATGATCGTCATTAGCCGTTTTCCATTTTGTCAATTATTACACGTGCCCTTTAGCAAATCCTGGCAGATACATTTGCCACTTTATCTATCCACAACTGGGTCACATGCTCTATGGTGCCATACCAAGCGTGCACATCCTTACCAACCGTCATGGTGGATAATGCAAGGATGGTGTCAAATATGATTATGGTACACTATAACTCTGCCTATACTTAATACAATGGTGCACTCATAGTTAGCCTCATATGTCTGTATAATGGCTTAGCTGCCTAAGGCCTTGTCTAATGCATTGTATTGTTCTCTCCACCCTGCATAGGACTGTCAAAGCTCTGTTGTAAATTATAATTGGATTTTTTGTGCCAGTAACAGACATTTTCTTCCTGTGAAAAAGCTACTCAGCCTCTTTAACAATTTTCTTACTTTTTCAGAAGATTTTGAGGGCTCGCAGACAAGCGAGAGTTTAAGTATCTAAGTAATTCAGTGGCAGCACGGAGATAAAACAGTAGATAGAACTCAGATATATGGAGGATAAAAGTGCAGGGAAAAGTCTTATTTCAAATATAAGATAGTGGCCACACAATTAACTGATAAGAGGACAAGAACACACTGAGACATCAAAGTAGGACATAAAATTAACTGCCACGTACATGCAAAATATACTGTATTGGCAGTCTAAATGCACCTGGATCTCATATGACTCCTTTGTGATATATGTTTTTTAAATGATGCGCAATTACGCAGATTTAGAGTTTGTTACGTTTTAGGCAGAAAAACACAATGAAGTTATTTAACTAAGCAGTATATTTACATATTCTAGATACATCACAGTTCATTTGCACTTTTCTTCCACACTCCGTCCCAATGGACAACGCATGACAGCCTGATTGCTTTCCCATTCATATTCATGTAATCTTTTTCTTGAGCTTGACACATTACAATAAGTCGGGAGATGAGCGTGAGAGTGTCAAAACAATGCGAGCAAATGTAGTATTAGTTTTGGATAATTCTGCCTTTGGTGATGAACTTCGGAAAATGGGATTAAACCTGTGCCCGGATGAAGGGCTGCAGTGGGTTTTGTTTTTGCACTTGCGAAAGATGGTGGTCTGACAATTCCACGATTCATAATTATGCTCACACAATGCAAATGATGTTTGATGCAAATTGGTTTTCGCATTAAAGACTAACTGTGAGAAAGCCAATCAGAGTGTTTCACACATCAACGTGAGTGTAACATCAGTAGATTAGAAGCAGTATGAATTTGGAACCGCCATGGTCTTTTGTGCGAGTGTCTATTAAAGCTAACATCGAATCTTTGAAAGTGAAATCACATCTTAAATAGCTGCCGCCCAATTCGGCTTGGGTCAGAACATAAAAACAAATCTCAGCCTCTGTGCTGGCGGAGATGGCTGGGGATGCAATGTAGGCCTTTTAATAAACCCTAGAGCATAGATTCCACTAAATTGTCTCCTTGCTGAATTATTTCCAATAATAACGGCCACAGATTTACCCTGGTTGAGGAGTAATAAGGCTATGGGGCGAAAAGGAATAAAAAGAAAATACCGAAGCTGATTTTTAATTGAGTTTAGCCTAGTTACATCTTCCTGCACAATAAGCAAGTCGATACAACCCTCTACTAAATTGTTTACTTCCTTTGCAGGTAAATCATCTCAAAATTGGCTTAATATTACTTCTTTCTCCCAGAATGTGTTTACACTGTCCTGCTATGATAATGGAGCAAAATGTCACAAATCTGTGGCGCACCGTGGACGTTGGAAATAATTACCATCTCTTGTGGGAAGAATGAATGATGTCTAGGTCTACTGTTTTATATAAAATATCCTGATAAAGCACATATATTTTGTAAGGTTGAGTGGCAAGAGACTGAATATTCTGGTGCAAACCATTCAGTAAGTAATCGTTATATTTAAAGGACTTTTGAAGCACCAGTGTTATTTGTTAAATCCAATTTATCCGTGTCGGTTGTGATATAGCACAACTTGTAGGATGCAGCAGTGAGCAATAATGGTGACTTTTGTGCATACCGTCATCAGAATATGCCTCATTCTTATCGACTTAAGCCCAATTTGCTGAGCAAATTCTTTACTAAAACTACATCTCATCCTTTGGCTGAACAAGTAATTGACTTTTTTCTGTGTTATTAAACTCATTTATGTCTTAAGAAATATTATACCAGGGTTTGTTTCATGTAAATCTAAATGTGAGCCAACCTAAACAAGCTCATTTATCTATCAGCAGGTCTATTATTATTCCGAAATCACATCTAAGCACAATTGCACTGCATTAAGTGCTACACATGAGTGTGATTCCGCAGTTACTGTAGGAATACATGCAACAGAGGATTTCAACTAACAGTGGGAGAAAATAAACAACTAAATTATTGAGCCATTAATTATAAGCATGCAGTGGTATATTAGTAAAAACATGGATGTAACTTATTTTAACATGATCCTGAAAATATAATGGCACTCTATTCATCAACACTGAGTGCAAGAATTAAACTGATGATTACATCAACAGGAAGCCTTTCTTTATCATGCATGTATAAAACATTCATTTGTCTTGGTTGGCTTGTGAGATGCTTCATAGCTAAATTGGCTCATCAAGGCTGATTGGGCTAAGGATGAATGAAAAATAGACAACTTACCTTCAGGGTAATTACACATCAGCATATACTTTCCCCATAAACTGCTGCCTTGTTTCCATGTAGGCACGTTGAGATAGCGAATTGAGGAGAGTGAGTTCCGGGATTCAGGGATTGGCCACTGGCAACCTCTAAGGCAGTGCCAATCACCCTGAACTATGCTCAGGGATCATCCGGATGATGCTGGGTGGCTGCAGTTTTGTGAAATTTGGACAGATTCCTGTACACGTGGTTTACTCCAATGGCCTCATCTGTTAGATCCGATAATGCAGTCAAAATATATTTTTACACACTATACTTTGTACATCGTTTTGGATAAAAGCGTCAGGTAAATGACTAAATGTAAATGTATATGTATTACATTAAAAACGATGTAGTAGTAGGCCTACTAGAGCGTTAAAAATAAAAAAAACCTGTATTTTGAAATAGCAAATGCATCTGAATATATATCAAAGTAACATCCGAAATAAAGCATAATTGCCTAACAATGTTCAATTTAAAAGCACGCACTTCTAAGAAATACTGATAGATTATCATACATGAGGTGCTAACATACGGGACTTTGCGCTAGGACTGTGGTATTCTCCACCTAGTGGCGGCCTTAATGAACTTTTAATTTGTTTGTGACGTGAATGCTTTTTTTCGTTTCGTGAAGTGCGTTTGCTTTTGCTTATTACTCTGGTGTGATTAGATGATAATGAATTCCCATATAGAAAAATCACAGCCAATACTTATAGGTGGAAATACGTGTTGCCCAAGGCTACAGTGTAAAACAATGAAAATAATTATGAGTGCAGTACAGTTAATCATAACCGTCCGTTGCACAGCAGTAGCAAATCAATGCAGCACATCTTTGATTGGATCACATCCCTTCAGACCGTAACCTTCCTTGGTCTATCTCATAAGATGAAATATTTAAATAACGTGTTAAAATAATGCATTAAAGGCTCAAAACGGATTCAAAAATGATGCAAAGTTGCTCAGGATTTTATGCAGTCAGTCACTGGCATTGCAAAAGGTAAGTTTTCAGGATGTATGTCGTAAATTGCTGCGTGTCAACATGTAATTTTTTTCATGCTAACCCCTTGTGTGATTGTTAAGACTTCGCAAGATATAGCCTAAATAGCCTACTGGTCCAGCAGCACATCCAGTTATAATTTTTGTATTTTTTATCTTAAAGATATACATTTAAAATTTTGATTCGGTTATAATTGTTGTGTTGGTTGTATAGAGGGTATGCATTGATGTCACTTTCCCACGTGAACACGCCGGGACACGCTCCATTGAGTGGTAAAACTAAGGCAAAATGGCTGCATTCAATAGGAGGAACAAAAAACCGGTGTTGTGCCGAGAAATGCACCCCTGCCAGATTCTGCACCTCCTTCAATAACACGTTGTCCGATTGGCTAATTCTAACCCCTCCCCACAACTAACCCTAATCCTAACCCCTCCCCTAACACTTAATCCTCACCCTAACCATTGTGGGGAGGGTGGGTGCATAATCTGGCAGGGGTGCATTTCTCGGCATTACAACGGGACTAAAACACGCAATTATTTGCTGAAACTACAAGCAGCTGGACTCGACGGTGATCTTTACGACTACCTTATGACTTACAAAGGAATCAGGTGTTCTTAGACAATCAAATGTTGCGCGGAATTGCGTTTCCAGATATTGTAACCATTCATTTTGCCCAGAGTTTTACCACTCACAACACCGGCGGGAAAGTGACGACACGTGCATACCCTCTATTCTGTTCAAACGTCTGTGAAGTGTTAAAAACTGAACAGGAAGTACTTCTGGACCAGCATTGTTTATGTTTTCCGAAGTGGTGTATTCACTATTCACCTTATTTTTTACGTAAATGTGGCCGCCGCCAACTTTGTGCTGTATGTATTTCGACTTCCGGTGAGCCACTATAGAATCAGAATCAGAAAGAGCTTTATTGCCAAATATGTTTTGCACATACAAGGAATTTGTTTTGGTGACAGGAGCATCCAGTTCACAGAAACAGCAATAACAGTACACAGAGACCATAACAGAATAGAATACAGTACACAGATGATTTAAATAAGGGCCTATGGGTATAAAAAATTAAGAAATACAATAAGCATAAGATAAAGATATAGAGAGTAAAGCTATGTGTGTATGCAAATATGTACAAGTAAAAAATAAGAAAAAATAAGAATAGACTATTGTATGTACATGGTATGTGCAATATACAGCAGAATGAAATAAAAGTTGCATAAAAAATAGATAGTGTATTATGAGGATATAATTAATATTGCACTTAATTATTATTGCATAGAGTTATTAATTGCACGGTGGGTAAAAAACATTTAACTGTTCAACAGGTAGATGGCCTGAGGGAAGAAGCTGTTTTTGTGTGTGGTTGTTTTGGTGCTCAGTGCTCTGTAGCGCCGACCAGACGGCAGCATTGTGAAGAGATGATGGCTTGGATGTGAGAGGTCCAGGGTGATTTTCTGAGCCCTTTACCTTACTCTGGATGTATACAGTTCTTGGAGGGTGGGCAGGGGAGCACCAATGATCTTCTCAGCAGTCCGAACCGTCCTCTGTAGTCTTCTGATGTCTGACTTCATGGCTGAGCCAAACCAGACAGTGATGGATGTGCAGAGGACAGACTCTATGACTGCTGAGTAAAACTGTTTTAACAGTTTGTGGTAGGTTGAACTTCTTCAGCTGATTTAAGAAGTACAACCTCTGCTGGGATTTTTTTAGCAATGGAGCCAATGTGATTGTCCCACTTCAGGTCCTGAGAGATGGTGGTGCCCAGGAACCTGAATGACTCCACTGCTGCCACAGTGCTGTTCATGATGGTGAGAGGGGGGAGTGCAGGGGGGTTTCTCCTGAAGTCCACAATCATCTCCACTGTTTTAAGCGTGTTCAGCTCCAAGTTGTTATGACTGCACCAGACAGCCAGCTGCTCAACCTCCTGTCTGTACACAGACTCATCGCCATCCTGGATGAGGCCAATGAGTGTGGTCCCGTCTGCAAACTTCAGAAGTCTGACAGATGGGTCCTGGGCAGTGCAGTCATTGGTGTACAGGGAGAAGAGCAGTGGGGAGAGAACGCACCCCTGGGGGGCGCCAGTGCTGATTGTGCGGGTGCTGGATGTGAGTTTCCCCATTCTCACTAACTGTTGCCTGTCTGTCCCATGTTAACTGCATCCTCAACAGACCTGTTTGCTCTGTAGGCAAACTGCAGGGGGTCCAGTAAGGGTTCTGTGATGTCCTTCAGATAGGCCAGTACCAGCCTCTAATGACTTCATGACCACAGATGTGAAAGCAACAGGTCTGTAGTCATTCAGTCCTGTGATTTTGGGTTTCTTTGGGATGGGGATTATGGTGGAGCACTTGAAACAGTAAGGAACTGTGCACAGCTCCAGTGATCTGTTGAAGATCTGTGAGAAGATGAAGGCCAGTTGAATAGCACAGCTTTTAAGACCGGCTGGGGAGATACCATCTGGGCCTGGTGCTTTTCTTGTCTTTTGTTTCCTAAAGACTCTGTGCACATCCTCTTCACTAATCTGAAGTGCAGGAGGTGGGGTGACTGAAGGTGATAGGTATTGTGTAGAAAGAATGTCAGAGTTGGTGTGAGGTGTAAAGTGAGCATTTTCAGATCTGCAGTAAAAGTCATTAAGATCATTGACCAGGTGTTGATTGCCTGCAAAATTGGGGGATGGTGGCTTGTAGTTAGTGATGTCTTTCAGGCCTTTCCGCACAGACGCAGGGTCGTTGGCTGAAAACCGGTTTTCCAACTTTTTAGAATAGTTTCTCTTAGCCACTCTGATCTCCTTTGTCAATGTGTTCCTAGCCTGCCTGTACAAGACTTTGTCCCCTTTTCTGTAGGCATCCTCAGTGGCTTGGCGAATCTGTGTGAGTTTTGCTGAGAACCATGGTTTATCATTGTTGTATTTTAAGGAAGTCCTAGTAGGAATGCACAAATCCTCACAGAAACTGATGTATGATCTTACAGATCGGTGGTAGCAGCTTCAAAAAAACTCCAATCAGTGCACTCGAAATATGCTTGTAAGGCCCGCTCTGTCTCCATCTTTTAACAGTCCTTACCATAGGTTTGGCAGATTTTAGTTTCTGCCTGTAGGCTGGGATAAGGTGAACCAGGCAGTGATCAGACAGTCCTAAAGCTGCTCTAGGGACAGAGCGATATGCATTCTTTATTGTGGTGTAGCGATGGTCCAAAATATTTTTGTCTCTGGTAGGGCATGTGATGTGTTGTCTGTATTTTGGCAGCTCGAGTGTAAATTTTGCCTGATTTAAGTCACCAAGAATAATAATAACAGAGTCCGTGTGTTGTTGCTCAGTGTCCGTGATGTGATCGGCGAGCTGTTGTAATGCCACACTCATGTGCGCTTGCGGTGGAATGTAAACACATGAGAATGAACGAGGAAAACTCTTGCAGCGAGTAAAAGGGCTTACAGTTAATGAAGAGTGCTTCTAGGTCGAGACAGCACATCTTCATAACTGTTGTATCTGTACACCACTTTTCATTGATGTAGAAACATACCCTACCACCGCGCGATTTGCCCGTTGATTCTGCGTCGCGGTCCGCTCTGAACAGCTGGTAGCTGGGCAGATGTAGCGCGCTGTCCGGGATGAAGTCATTCAGCCACGTTTCCACGAAACACAAAACAGCAGAGTTTGAAAAATCCTTAGTTGTTCGGTAGAGTTGAAGAAGTTCGTCCGTTTTGTTTGGCAGAGAGCGCAGATTCGCCAGATGTATGCTAGGCAGGTTTTAAAGCCGCACTTTCTGAGCCTGACTAGCGTGCCGGCTCGCTTCCCACGCTTGCACGCGCTTTAGCAGCGCCTCCGACTACGATGTTAAGTAAAAAGTCTGAATAATCAGAAACAAGTAAAAGATCAGATGGTGTGCACTGCAGAATGTTCAGCAGTTCATCTCTTGTGAAACTGATTGTATGGGAAAAAACATAAAACAGGACAAACTAACAAAAACACTAAAACAACTGGAGAGCTCCACACCGAGGCAGCCATCTGCGGCGCCATCTTGGTAACCAGATAGCTGCAGTTGTATTGCGAGTGAGGCGAATGTGCTTTTTTGACTGGCTAGTTAATATTTATTATGGAACCCAAAGGTACGCGCTTAATTTGTGCAGTTAGAGGTTGCCATAATAGCCGGTACAAACAAGTTTACAAAACATTTGTTTGACCATAATCTTCGCACCAGAGCAGAATCTGGATGTCGCTCACCTTATGATCTGCATCCATTATTAATTATTTTAGCCTACTGTATGCCATTTCTCCTGTACAATTCACCTTCTTGACTACAATAGCTAATAAACATTGTTCAAAGGCAGGCATTTATGGGGAGAGTGTCACTTAATGTAGAAAAATATCATTAATATCATAGATTACATATAAACCAAATAATATTAGGAGCAGTTCAAACTTAGCTGTCTGCATTTTTATATGTATTTAGCCATTTAAAACTTAACAGGCTAAAACAAACCTAACTTCCTGCCAGAGGATCGCAGCTGCATGACTAACAGTTACAGGACATGCCCTGTCATTACAGTACATTTTCAATAATTCAGATTTAACATTTTTTCAACACAAACAGTACCGATAGCCTAGTTTACCAGGCCATGTTACTAGGAGGATTAAAGCTGAAGTAAGCAAGGGAGAGAATGAACAACATGAAGTGATTTTCATTTAATACATAAAAACAGACAGTTATTGGTTAGTATGTTTTTAGAAAGTTGTGATGGATGCTGCAGCTCGGTGGAGACCTGAGATACAAGAGCGACCAGCCATCTCCATTCTTCCTTTATTAGTTGTAAGGATCCAGGAATGTTTCCACCACTTTGACTGGGATTCACATCTGCTTTTAAAAGCAGATGTGGTCTATCATGTACAAATTTTGACCGGCTTTCCCACTGTGCATGTACTGGTAAAGTTACATATCTGTGCTTTTATAACTTAGTTGCGCATCGAAGACCCATTAACTCCAAGAGAAAATACGAAAAAATTGAATATATCTTCATATGATATGTCAGGCTACTTCATCCTCCCACTGTGTAATACATCACGGGTGTGAAAAATATTCACCAGAACTGTTTTAATGGTGTTTCGAGCATCCTCCCGCGACACCACTTCCATTGTTTTCCACTGGCCGGATAATAAAACGGAAGTCTCAAGCAGTGTTGGGTAAGTTACTCTGAAAAAGTAATTAATTACTAGTTACTAATTACATATTCAATAGTGTAATTAGATTACTGTACAAATTACTCTCTCCAAAAAGTATTTAGTTACTTATTACTAATTACTTTCTATATCCTACATCAACCTTGATTAGTTAAGTGATTCAAGGATAGACATGAAACGGCTCTTTTAATTCATTCAAATAAATAATATAAACTACATAAAGTACTCTTATTTACTGACCAAAGTATTACAAATGTGAGAATTATACATTAAAGCAGTGGTCACCAACCCTGCTCCTGGAGATCGACTGTCCTGTAGACTGCAGCTCCAACCCTGCTTCAGCACACCTGTCTGTAATTATCAAGCAAACCTAAACACCTTGATTAGATAGTTCAGGTGTGTTTGATTGGAGTTGGAGCTGAAATCTTCAGGACGGTCGATCTCCAGGAGCAGGGTTGGTGACCACTGCATTAAAGCATTCATTTTAAAGTTAGACTTTGAATTTTGATGTTAATTCCACTATTGCACACACATATATTACACAAAGTATTTAGTTTAATTACATCAAAAGTAACTGTAATTAAATTACAGAAAAAAATAAGAGTAATCCCTTACTTTACTTTTTCAAGTGAAAGTAATTAAATTACAGTAACTAATTACTTAGTAAAGTTACACCCAACACTGGTCTCAAGTACGTCACATCGTTTACCTCCGCGTTAAAAAATAAGGTGAATATGGTTAAGATTAAAATAATAATAATAATGGTAAATGTTGTTAATCCATAATTATATATAAAAAAGGAAAAAAAATACATCACTTCAGGGATCTTGTAGGAAATCCGTTAGAGTTCTAACCAGCAAATTCAGAAGTTTGCCACAAGTTTGACATTTTATTTCAGATGATAAATAGATAGAGATAATAAAATATTAAAGGTTTTAAGAGATGACGGATGTCATACGTAAAACTACCATATCAACAGTGTAGTTTATTGCCTTTCCACTGTGGGGAAAAACAAGACATCATTGAAAATCTGTCCCAATATAATACCAGGCTGCAACATAATAACAGTGATATTCAATATTGGTCTTTATGTCTCCAAAGTGTTCAAACAAAGAGACTGGTCTGTTGAAATGAAAGTCAAGTTGACCTATACATGTTTGTAATTGTTCCCATTACCAAATGATGCATCTAAATCTATCAGATGTTTCTATCCATTCCTGAAAAAATTGAACCATGTTAATATAACAGCTGGTGCTGTGATGTGTATGTTGACGTGTCTCATTCTGTAGCTAAAACACGTTACAAAAAGTTACAATGACCTAATGAAATTGCGCATTGGAGCCTAAACCTCTTTTCTGTCAGCTGTTATTGTGGTATTTTGTACAATCAAATGCTCCATTCACATTACAGCCATACCCCTTATGTCCCAATGAGCACATTGGTATGGTAATTGATAATGCATCCAGCTGATCTGTTTGGCATCAAAAGACCATATTTGGTTAGTAAACTAATGGTTTTACTTTCTCAAATAACTCATTCCCCTGCAATGTCCCTTTGGCATTCAGTGACAATAGATGTCCAGTGACTGGAATGCTAAAAACCAGATAAGAAAATGGCAAGCAAGGCAAATGATGTCTAAACGACTGTCTGACATAACTAATAATGAAGAGAACAGATGAACATCCTCTACAGGAGTACTCCATCGCAGAAACTCGCATCAAGAATGCAACCTGCTCAGCAAAGATAACTGCAGCAAGACCTGCATCCCGTTTCCCCAGGAACCTACAGCCAAAATGAGAAGGAGAGATGTGTTTGAGAGTGAGAGAGAGGGGGGAGGGATCAGTTTGGGCAGGAGGACAACAGATTCCAAAGGCAGTGCATAATGTACTCCTCATTTTCACACCACATGTCTAAGTAAATAGCTACAACAGCTCCATTGGCGGTCCACTTGTGCACACACAGTTGTGTTAAATTTAACACAGAATAATAAAAGTGCAAAGCGTTAGAACAAGCTGTTTGTTTGTGTACCCTTACATAACCTTTGCATGTAAATGCAAGATACAAATATATCAATCACCGTATAGCAAATTAACTCAGAAACACATAATTAGCAGATTATTTATGCATCCACTACATTGTGAGTTATGTTGTTCTATAGAAGAATATAAAACAGGCATGAATAAAGAAATCTGTGTTTAATATGCCGTCGCTGTCCTTCTTAAACCTTGTATGTTCAAATTCGCTATTTTTCAGGAAATGGAAAAAACACTGAACATTTTAAATGATTTGGTACATACTGTGTTGTCAAGCATTTTTTAATACTTTTTAGTGGTTGGATATTCACAAACCCGGTGACAAACATAAAAGTGACTAATAATAATGATTTATGGCAAAAAAGAAAAATCATGAAATATGGAGATACAAGGTTTCAGAAGGACAGCAGCGATGTGTTTTTACGCTTGTCAGAGGTCAAGGTACAGTACACCGCTCAAAGACAGTAAATGACAAATAAAAGTGAGTTTTTTAAAAGAGAGAGTAAATAATTGGGTTAATGTGATAAGGGGAAATTTGAGGAAACGCAGCTCAACAGCTTGACAAAAGCACACGATTTCTCACACCTTCATTTTAAAGCCATTCTAGAGACAACCAAAGGACAGTGTAGGTGCTAAAGAGAGTTTTATATAGAAGCTTTTAAATTGGCCCACAAAACAAGCAATTGCTTTTTCTGTAAGTAATGGTTTTGGATCACTTGACATACACTCAACTGCCAACAAAAGCTTTAAGGCTTGGACTTCCTGACACTGGTGCAGCATCCTCAAAAAGCAATAGTTTAGGTTAAAGGTCCAATGTGTAATTTTTTTGGAGGATCTATTGACAGAAATGCAATATAGCTACATAACTATGTCTTCAGAGGTATATAAACCCTTACATAGTGAAGCGTTAAAACAAGATATTTCCATCTACATACACGGTTGGTCCCCTGCATGCAGAATTTGCCGTGTTGTTTTTACAGTAGCCCTAAATAGACAAACTGCTCTACAGAACGCGTTTCATAAATACGATATCTCCTGACCTTCTGTCACGGTCCCACCTTCTTGTTTATGAGATTCTAGTCGTGTGGCGGGATCGGGGCAGAGTCCTTAGGTTTTATGTGAGAAAACCATGAGTTGTTTGTTTTTACTTCTCATGTGTTTTCTAGTGTATCATCATTGGACCCGCTCCTCTCGTTTCCTTGTTATCTTTCCCTGAGTGTTTGATTACCCACACCTGCCCTGTGTTGTTATCCCTCGTTTGTGTTGCCTATATATACCCTCTTGTTTCTTTGTCCTGTGCTAGTATATTACATACATTGCGTGTACTGTGTCCTGTACGTACCTTGTGCTTACCTGTGTGCTTGTTGCTGTGGATTACTACCCGTTCGTCTTTGTAGTGGTTAGTTCCTGTCTAGTTTGTATTAAGTCAAGTGTCAGTTAGTCTACGTCCTGTTGTTTGTTTAATTATTTTATGACCTTCCATTTTTCCCCCATCGAGGGTGTTTTTGTTTTGTCTTGATATTTGTATTAAAGTCTTTGTTAACCCCTTCACCACCGCCTGCCTGCATTTGGGTTCTTTCACGCCAGTCGTGACACCTTCAGCAAAGAAGAGAAAACATGACGACATCTTAATCCTTTGTCAGCCACCGTAGTGCTTCGAAAGGGTGGGGTGGAGAAATCCATTGATTGCAATTTGCGACCTCACCGCTAGATGCCACTAAATTGTACACACTGTACCTTTAAAAAGATAGTCCACCCAAAAATGAAAATTCTGTCATGAATTACTCATCCTCAAGTTGTTCCAAACCTGTATAAAGAAAGATATTTGAATTAAAGTGAGATTTCTGGGGCACCCTTGACAACCACCATAGTATATAGTAGAAAAAATATTTTTTTTTGTTCTGTTAAGCATACAAAAAATGTATTTTGAAGAATTTAGGAAAACAATCTTGTGCACCTTTGACTACCATGTTTTGACTACCCCAGAAATCTTAGTTGCTAACATTCTTCTAAATATCTTTTTTGTGTTCAACAGAACAAAGAAATTGATACAGGTTTGGAACTATGTGAGGGTGAGTAATTCATGACAGAATTTTCATTCCCTGGTGGAGTATCCCTTTAACAATGGCATTGTAGAAATATGCTGTTGTAATCAATTATATTTTTAATAAGCAAAATGTCCAAAATAAAGAGAGTAATATTTGGTTGATGATTTGATTTTAACATGATTCTCCCCGTGAGGCAACCTGCACCATGTAAAATAAAACTTGTTTTTTTTTCACCTTTACAAACTGTCAAGAGAACACAGGGCTCGGCTGTAACTAACATAGACATTGATGTCTACCACTTTTAGATTAGTGGTTGACCAATACAGTGGTTTTGAGTAAATGAAACCATTTAATCCCGTTCACCCCAATCCTGAAAATGCTGTTACATCCTTGACAAAACACGACTCGTATACTGGAGTACTGAGGCAGACTGAGGGAAGAGAAAACACAAAGCGGTTATTTAAAGAAAATGCATTTTACATGAACCTGTCTTAAAGCATTTGACATTTCATCTAACCCTGCATGAAAGATAACAGCTTACTTGCTAAAGCATGAAATTTCAATCATACGTGTTGGTTTTAGGGAGCGTTTGGCTAGGAGGTACACAGAATCGCACAGACCTTGCCCTTCCCTCAGTGGTTTCTTTTTATGGCCGAGCACAGCAGTCTACAGTGATGGCTGGGCGGACTAAGAACACTCACTGTTTCCAAATCCCTTAAATATTTCACTCCTCTGACAGAGCTGAACACTGACTCCTCTGTTTGCCCTCTTTGTGCTCTGCTTTTGCACCTGTTCCAGCTCCTAAGTCTTGGTCTGTTCCTCTTTTCCTTCTCGCTGCTGTGCCTCCCTTCCAAAATCCTTGCCAGGCCAGCATTATGCTAATTTCCCCCACAACAGTTTAGGTGAAGGAAAACGTATTGCGTTGTAGCCTAACAATGACTTTCTCCGTTTCACTTCCACGGTAATGTACCCAGCAGCTAACAGCAACTTTCTCTTTTTATCGCAAGGACAGTTGTTCCGAAAAAGCTACGATCATCTTTGCTTGCACACACGCGTGTGTTCACGTGTTCACGAGCAGACACATGCACATGGGGAAAATGATTCTTTCTCACTTGTGGCCACATTTGTTAAATTGTTGCAATAGATATTGATGCACTTCAGCACAGGACTGGGAAGAGGTCATGAACCAAAAAAGCAATAAAGACAGTTATATCAGTCACAAGTCGTGCATGAAAGGAATCTTGTGTCTCTCTGGAAAAAAAGTATAAGAGTCGTGTGTGAACGTGTGTGTGTGCACGTGAGATGTGAAAAGAGATGCGAAAGGCATTGAAGAGTGTCAATATCTTCTGCAATTGAATTAAAGTGTAATTAGGGAAATCATTACCTGACACTTCAGCAGTGGGATTTGGTTAATTTACTGCACCATCCTTCAGTGAATTAAGTGTGTCCTATAAAATGCTTTTCTAAGGTGAAAAGCTTAATTTAAATCACGTCTTCATGTCCTTGATGTTGCCACAGACAATGTTTCAAGATGAACTGTTGTGATTGTGTTCATCACTAAACTGCTTGTTAATAAAGGAATATCTACTATTGAAAATAAGAAAATATCTCATAGCTTTGGTAGAAACTTAAGCAAATAATAAATTTGCAAATTTGCAAAACAACAGAAAGACCTTGGCCATGTTTTCGATAAGTCATTTTAACACTCCCTTGTTGACTCTCCCTTGGCTCTTCCCTTTTGGCGAAGCAAATCCCTGCTGCTAGCCTAACTGCTTTTCAATTACTCAGAGATCTCAAGTATTTGAGATAAACTCTTCGATTAAGTTTGAGTTATCAGAAGTCTAGACCTCAAAAGAGTACATAAATACTGCCCTTAGAGCATGGTAAACATTTTGAATGGCTAAAAACAAACTTTTAATCTTTTAATCTTTTAGTATATTTTAGGGCTGCCCTGTTTTAAAGTGATAATATCAGTTGGCATCCACTATATGCAGGCAAAGTATGTAATTAAATTTAAATGACAATTAAAATGAAAACGTAAAATTCTTGCTTGAATCCCAGTTTATGCAGACATGAAAAAATCTATAAATCTATACCCTCCACAAAAAAAAGTAAACATTGTGGCCTCAAAAAATATATATATTTTTGCAGTTTGCGCAATCACTTTTTAATCATGATACCAATTTTTGCCTCCCATTAAATAGTCGCATAACGTATCTCCATATTTTGTGATTTTTAATAATCATTTTTAATAATAATAATATATAATATAGCCTTGTAATCATTATCATTAGTCACCCTTCATGTTTGTTATGGGTTTAGCAAAAATCTAACCATTAAATTTTTAAAGAATTATTAAAAAGTGCTTGTCAGCTTTGACAACACAGAATTTTATCATTTTTAGTGTTTTTTTCCATTTCTGAAAAACAGTGAATGGACACAAGGTTTCGCAAGAACAACTGATCATTCCAAGGCATTTCAGTCGATCTTTAAATGTTCAGTCTCCTGTGCAATATACTGTGTTTACAGAGAGCAATATGCATAGTTAGTCTATAAAGAATTTAATTGTTTTTTTGTTTGTTTGATAATTGTTTTTTGGCTGATGGTATAGGAACTAAGAGCCAAAGCTTTCAAAGTGCTGCCAGCCCTTTCTTTGACAGAGATTATTTTAAGACAGATGGTAAAGAAAGACAATGTTCAGATGGATCTTTATTAAACTTCCTTTAATAGCTAAGCCAGGTTTTTGGCAAGGTTTAATCTTTGAGGAGATTATGCCATTTTAATTTTAATCATTAGATTAGGAGAAACATTTAATCAGCCTTTAAAAGAAAAGACAATAAACATTGCATATACTATATATATCATATTACGTTATATTACTCATCTCATTAATATCTGTTTGCATTAGAATTTAATAAACAAACAAAACAAAAGGTCATTACTTCAGAGTTTATTTGCTGCTCTCAAAGCAACAGAGTTGCAAGCCACACCCAAGGTGCCACCTTCAAATTCACCGTGCTTAACCGCAAAACCATTAAGTCACTGTTTCTAGGTCTGCGTCATAGCTCACGCAGCCATGTTCTAATGCATTCCTATTGCCTATCCATACAAACCTACATTTCTTTCTAATGCTAATAATTGAGTTGTTATATGAAAGTATTAAGGAAATAAAAAGGCAGCTCTTGAGTTATTTGGTATTTTCAGGCCGCTCTCCGTGCCATGCATCAGTCAACCACTACAATCCATTCTGCTGCGATATGCCATTTTCTATGAAAGACCTATATGATCTGTTCACTCGGCAGATAAATTCCTCAAAGTCCTTTTCAGTCCACCTCATTCAAGCAAAAAGTCACGCCATAAGTAAGGGGGGAAATACTGTTTCCTCTGAACCATGACAGAATCTAATATCAAGATGGATCTATTTTAAAAGCACAAACATCACACGAATAATGCATCTCCTTATTGGTTTTATCAAAAAAAGAAAGCCATTAGCAAATGACCCAAGGTCTGTAATGACAATACGCCCCCTTTAATTTCATTTTATCCACTAGAGGTTGTTTTGTTAAATTAGAATGTCTCTTTTGTAATAATAGTCTTTTCCATTGAGCTATCTTTCTCGACATTTGTCAGATATTATATCGTCTTATACAAAAAAGACAAATGGGGATAAAAATACAAAAAATAAACTGAAAATAGATAAAACTAGAACATATATATAGACCTTTTTTTGCTTGAACAAAATAAAACATGTTGAGCATTATAATAAAACAATATTACTGAAATGTGAAACTGATCGGACGTCATGCATTCGCACAATCTAAGAGGCAATATGATTGAATGTCCAGCTGTGCTGTGCTTTATTGTTTAGTTATTTTCAAATGCACTGATAACTTGTGCATTGATAAAAAAAGTGTTATTTAAAAACACCTGTGAAAGTGAAACTAGCTGGCCAATTAAATCTTGTAATATTAATTTAGTTCACATGAATTCTCTTCATATTAATTGCAGTATTTTACTAATAAAAACAATTACAATGTTACAGATTGTTAGAAATTTCATTTAAAAATAAAAACCTTTTAAAGAAGTGTACCAATGCAACTCAAAGATATATAACCCCCACCCACAAAAAATGTAACTGAAAATATTAAAAGAATAACTCAAATCTGTTGCTATTATTGTGTAAGCTAACTGAGATCTTGTAATTAACAAAATAGAAACCTCAATGGGCTTTGTCCTTTTTGGGGATACATTGACATTTATACAAACCCACTGTTTGTATCTGTTTGAGAATCTGATATTTGCGATCTAGCTGTTAAACAAAGCCACTTACAAACTCACAATGTTGTAGACTGATTTATGGGTTTGCGCGTTGACCACGTTCCATCGAGAATGGAGGGTTAATGTTTTTTCAGACATCATCATTAGATATTTCCAGATGTAGCAATGGTGCTTGTTATTGTGGAACAAAGCTCATGTGTCAGAGTCATTAGAGAAGGAGAGCATGACACTGGCTTGGCCTCATCGCTATTCGGGTGATTCATACAGCCAGTGGAGTCTGACACTTCAGACTCACACTCAGTGGCTAAGACTAAAGCCTTAACCATTGCTTATGGCAATTTAATAGCTCTTGAAAGCTCTTGGTGCCAACATGCAAAATGTATGAAATAAACATCAGTTTTACCTGGTTTCGCAAAAAAACAAAGACACACTTGGTTAATATGAAATAACAATCTAATTATGCAAGCAAGTGCAGAACTCTGTGCAGGACTGCATTTCTCTTGCCCGCAATTACATTGTCCAAAGACTTCTCATGTTTTCATAGCCTAACCTATTTACGGAAGTCACGTTGCGAGTGCTAGGAAGAAGGAAAATGTGTGGAAAGAATGAATAAGCATAATGAATCAAACCAAAGGTGAAATAAATGCAAAATAATACCCTGCCACTGCTGTCAAGGCTCTGCCAAATTAAAATATTATCTTATAAACTTGAAAACTCCTCACCAAGACACATCATCGACACCATCAGGTCTGTTTTTTAAGTGAATATTTACGTGTCGTAATGACTTTCTGTCTTTGCGTTGATAAATGTTCCTGTCTCGTGATCTCATGCAGTACCACAATCTATATGTTGACTCCGCCCCCAACAGCAGACTGCCTTTAATGCATGCTGCTTCAGCTTTGTCAAGCAGCTGTTTTCTGCACGATCCAGTGATCTGGTCCTGCATGGATGTCTCTTTACTATCCACAACATCTGAAAATGTCTTGGCAACAATGGTGCCGAGATTTCTCCCACTCTCTCACTGATAGACTTGATTTGATTTTGTCTTTGATTTCTTCCCCTGTTCTTTCCTTCCACGATTGCTCATTTCCTCACACGGTCGATCAAAGAGAATCAATTGGAAGCCAATGCCTGGCTGTTTCTGATCATCCTCATGTTTAAAATAGATGTCAGCATCGCCAGCCGAATACACACCTTCTGTGTTTACATATGTGTGTGCTTAAATACAAAAATTAACTTCTTTTAACACATTACATTTAATTGGCTTTTATTGTGTGTATTATGTCCCATATTTGTACATTTGTACACTGATCTAGCCGGCATTTTGTATATTATACACTGTAAAAAAAATCCTGTGAAAAAACAGATAAAGTACTGGCAGAAAATTACCAGTACATTTTCCTTTATTTTACGGACATTTCCATTAATGCTAAAATGCAAATGAATGCAGTGCAAAATGTAAAATACAGGTAAAACAACTGTAAAAATGAACACGGAAAATTCCTTCATATTAATACAGTAAATTTTGCCCTATTTTTACGGCTTTTTTTTTAGAGTGTATAAAGGAGAATAATAAGGTAAACATTTATGTTTTATATTCTTTTTGGCATGTGTTGACATGTTTATATATCCAATGTATAAATCTTTATAAAAATCTTAAGTTTCCTTGTGTTTTTTATCCTTTTGTTTATTTGTATTATTTTATTGTCCTAACCAAAGCTTTGTGCAGCCTTAGATACCCCATCAGGTTTTAAAAGTAAAAAAAATACAGTGTTTAGCCCTTTACCCTAGTTCATTGTTATCACATTAAGTCAAGATTAAGCAGTGCTTTTTACTTAATTTATTATATTGGTACCAACGACATAAGAATTTTAACGACTGTGGTGCAGAATTAATATATTACTGCAGCTGTGTATCACAAAAGGGACAACTCGACTCACATAAAAAACAACCACATAATGTTCAAACTCATTTTGACCCTGAAGTACAAAATTACATTCTCTCTGCTCTGAAACCCCGCCCCTCGTTTTCTCGACCAGCCAATGGTGAGTGGAGGAGGCTTGACTCAGAAATAAATTGGATATTTTTATGGTGTATGGGAAGCATTTGATTTGAGCATCCGACACACGCGCAGTTGCACGGAGTGGACCTCTGGAGTCTACATATATTTAGTGTTTCTTGGACGCCGGGTGAAGTTAATATGTCGACAGCGGGGAAAACAGACTTTAATGGAGCCGATCGTTAAACGGTTATGGGATCTCTTCACCGTAACTTCCAATTCATAAGAGACCTACCTGCCCGGAGAGAAGAGAGTGAAGATCGACCGCTTCTCCTCGCTTTAGTTGTTTCTTCTGTGCACCCGGATTATACGGCACGAGACGCTTGGAAATATACTCGATGCTGAAGGAGAAGAGTTGGATGCTGGGTTCCAGGGCTGTTCTGGCTTTTGCGATGGTGTTTAAAACAAGTTGAACTGAGTCAAACCCTTAAAGGTCACCCTCACCGGTTACATCTTATGCTTTGTGATTACGACCATTTGCCTTTTATCGTGAAACAATACAGACTGTGGACTTCAGTGGTTAAAACATCGGGCACCTGGACGAGGTAAACGCATTATTACAAGTTAAAAGAAAAATTAACCATGGTTGCAACTATAGTAAAAGTGTGTAACCATGGTTTTGGCGGATTCACTAACATTTGTAATACCAGTTTTATTACAAAAATTATGGTCAAACTTTCATGTTTTTACTATTAACAAAACTATGGTCACTATTATACCACGGGTTATTTTCGCATGGGCGCATTCCTGCATGGTGATCTTTTTTACTTGAGTTGGAGAACCGCGTGTAACTTAATTGTATTTACAAAAAAATCAATGTCTTTTTAACTCGTTTGGGAAGCGAAGTGGCTGGCAAAGTATACTCAATATGAAATATTATCTTAATACACACATCGTTAAAAAGACTTAAGTTACAGTCTGACTAAAAATACTCTATGCAATCACTTATAGGCTACTATTTTGTCTCTGATCTATGTGTTATCATTTGGTTACCAGACAAAACCATGCGCATTTATTAAAGCATTTTAAATAGCTGTGGTCAGTTTTAATAACTTACCAACTGTGTTTGCAGGTGTATTAGAGAAAACAAATGACGTCTGTGCCAGGGATCATCTATACACAATTTTGTTCACTTTTTGCTCTTTCAGAAGGTGAGGAAAGTTTGGAGAGAATGTCGAGTCGCAGGGTGAAGCATGAACTGCCAGCGTGCTGATTTTAGACTGGCGTATCTCATGAGTCTATGGGTGTGTGTTGTACTAAGCCTTCACTGCTGGGTTCTAGCCCCTGTGGCAGCCTCCCATGATGTCGCTGGTCCGTTTGGGTGGCTCCTTTCAGATAAAGGGCCTTTTCATCAGTCACAGGAATTTGCCGAATTTGTGGAGCGTTATCAACAAGGCTTCACAACCAAATACAAGATTTACAGGTGAGTCACTTCATTACTTCCGCATGTATTATCTGTTATGTGCAGAATATGTTGCATGTTCTTGTGATGTGCATGTTCAGTTACTTCACGTAAACTTCACAAGAACATAACTATGACAAATCAACAAGGAGCTATTGGACCTAGAGTCATTTTATTTATTAGTGTTGCAAGATCAATAGAATAAAGCTTCATTGTCTGTATCGGCGTTACAAATTGTTGTAGGTACTTCCATACAACATCCACAAAGTGTGCAAGTACAGCATGATGTGCGATACAGAAATATACTCAATTTAAATTGATAGAAAATGAATTTGATATGGCTTATTGGAGAATTGGTAAGAAATGTTACTAATATGCAGTAAAAACATGAAGTGTAAAGCAACTTTGTCTTTTCTAAGCAACCTGACTAGCAAAGAAACAAAATGCTTCATAGTGTAGAATAAAACTATAGTTGTGACTCAAGGTAAGCTGCTGTGAAGAGTATTAGATAAAGTAGTAAACGGGCCAAAAGGGAAAGAGAGAAGACAGAGAAAGGTGTTGGCTGCACTGAGCCTGACTGACACGCTCATCTGGCAGGGCAGTCGGACTATGCTGCCAGGCACAGATGGAGATGGCGACATTGGAGTTAGTCAGACGCTCTCTCCTCAACATACGTGTGTATCCCTGAACGCCCCACTGGCTTTGTTTTTTTTCTAGAGATGGGGCATAGGAGTCAAAAAGAAGTCCAGTTGTACTTTCTCAATGTCGGATCTCCCCCTGCTGGTGGAATCTGGCAGCTTGCTTTCGTGTGTGTGCTCGTGTTGATGTGTGCGCCCGTTGGTAGTACGTGGTTTCACTTTGCATGCTAGGCAGGAAGCCTCTCCCGACATCCCTAGTGCCTCAATGACTTTAAAGTGCCTTGTTCTCACACTTGCAGTACAGAGAGGGACAGGTTTGCATCTGCGACAGATCCGGGCAAAGAGGGAATCAATTTTGCTTCTTGGCCCCTTAACTCGATTAGCACCGTATGAGACATTTAAGAAAAAGAAAATGTGTCCGTATGTGTGAGACATTCAATTATCTGTTCTTTAATTTTGATAGACTTCTTTGAAAACAGTAAAATTGTGTGTTAATAGGTTGCACCATTGCTTTCATAGTCAATGGCTCAAAGGTGATGAGATTCACCATAAACAATCACTGTAAATAGATCTAAAGATGTTACTGTAAACAGATCTAGATCTTACTGTAACTGCCGCCCTACCTGCGGAAATTTATTAGGATAACAAATCCCGCCAAAATAACTCTTGCTGAGTTTCTTGCCGCAAACTTGGACAACATCAACATTTCCAATGCCAGCAGTTCGCTGTGTTTATGAAGCCAGAGCTTTCAGTGCTTGTAGTAATACAGATAGGTGTGCTGTAACATGCATCGCAGGGAAATTTGTGTCAGATATTACATTCTCATTCTACCCATTTACCTTCCTCCAAAGGTTGAATGGTGCCCAAGGGTACAGTAAAGACTTAGTGGTGTCTATTCTTCCTGTCACATGCTTGAAAGGGATCTCATAAAACATCAGACATATGCTGCCTGACAAGTGTGTGATGGGAGGGTTCTGCAAGGGAGGGCGGGCGGATGAGGCGGACGGCGGAAAAGGCTGCCAGAGCAGATACGTGCTCGCTTACAAGTGTTGCCGCTCTTCCCGGAGATGCTAATAGCACAGCTCCCCGAGCACAAGGTGACAGCAATTGTCGACTTAGCCGGGGCTGTGTGAGGCACAATGAGGATAAGCAGTAATTCTCCCACGCAAACACTGAAGTTTTCCTGTGCTTTGGAGTGTGTCGATGTGTAAACATGCGAGTTGACAGCATGTGTACTTTCATACCATCACTGGATTTAAAGGCATTAGGAAATGTAAATGCATTTTATTCTAACTAGCTGCATTTTTATTGCACCATAAAAACAGATGAGCTGTATTTGTCTAACGTGTACGCAGACAAAGCTATTTGCCATTTGTATCGTTAATATTTTTACATAAAAAATCTCTTGAATCGTGTCCAGACCGAGGCAGGAGAGTTACAGTGAATTGAGCTATAAAGGTTTAACGGCTGCCTTTATGAGATGATGTTGATGATGCTGCCAGAGCGATATTATCGTTTGCTTAATTAGTAAGTCATAATTTCAGTGTACGAGTCTGCATGGGGTCAATTTAACTGTAAACAGAAGGTAATCTTTTTTTATAAGGTAAATATTGTTAAAAACGAAGCAAGTTATTGTGTTCTTTAAAATGTATAAGTGTCTTAATGCCTGAAGCATTAAAGGTCAGCTATTAGCCTCAAACCTCTTCATTTTTGTAATAGAGAGAAAGTGTTTAGCATAATGGCAATAATGTCTGAACATTTTCCATAAAAGCCTCAGTCCATTGAGTGTATAATTAGTGACACTTATTTGCGCTATTTTAGTGGAATATTTAACTGAATGCATTCATGCGTGTACCGGGCACCGGATGGTACGATGACAGCTGGGTTCACTGTAAATTCTTTGAACTGCTCTTATCAAACAAATATCTCAGCACTAGCCCTGAAATCAAACCAGAGCAAAGACTGTGGCATCCTCTGGTGTGGAATTTCAAATAAACACATGAAGGACTTCCAGTATGGCTTATTTGAAGTTTTTTTGTTCGATTCATGGATGTAAAGGGGTGTTTTGCCACACCACTTCTTGATTGTTTTCCCTCAACAATTAAACATGTCAAGATTAATTTGGTCAAATAATTTTCTGCTCCTTATTTGACATCGATGGGTGGGGGTTTCTTAAAAAAACAAGTTGGCTCTGAAATAGACATGTAATAAGATATGTTGTTATTAGGAGTGGTGATTTTATATTTACAATCAGTAACCTATTGATGTGTTAATGCAATGTGTAATTATGTTCCTGATGTGTAAAATTCAAACTTATAATTGGAATAAATTGGAAATCCTGAATTTTACATCAAAGGAACAGTTCACCTAAAAATGAAAAAAATTTAATCATTTACTCACCCTCAAGTTGTCTCAAATCTTTATAAATGTATTTGTTCTGATGAACAGAGAAGGATATTTAGAAGAATGCTTGTAACCAAACAGTTTTTGGCCACCATTGACTACCAACATTTTTTTTTGTTCTGTTAAACACAAAAGAAGATATTTTGAATAATGTACGAAAGCAAACTGTTCTGGGGAACTTTTGACTACCATTGTAATTTTTCCTCATATGCAGTGTTGGGTGTAACTAGTTACTGAGTAATTAGTTACTGTAATTGAATTACTTTACCCTTGAAAAAGTAAAGTAAGGGATTACTCTTATTTTTTCTGTAATTTAATTACAGTTACTTTTGATGTAATTAAACTAAATACTTTGTGTAATATATGTGTGTGTAATAGTGGAATTGACAAAATTCAGAGTCTAACATTAAAATCTGTGCTTTAATGTATAATTCTCACATTTGTAATACTTTGGTCAGTTAATAAGAGAACTTTATGTAGTTTAATATTATTTATTTGAATGAATTAAAAGAGCCCTTTCATGCCTACCCTTGAATCACTTAACTAATCAAGGTTGATATAGGATATAGAAAGTAGTAATAAGTAACTAAATACTTTTTGGAGAGAGTAATTTGTACAGTACTCTAATTACACTATTGAATATGTAATTAGTAACTAGTAATTAATTACTTTTTGAGAGTAACTTACCCAACACTGCTCCTATGGTAGTCAATGGTGGCCAGAACTGTTTGGTTACAAGCGTTCTTCCAAATATCTATCGGAACAAAGAAATTTAAATTTGGAACAACTCAAGGGTGAGTAAATGATGACGCAATTTTTATTTTTGGGTGAACTGTTCCTTTAAAAACAAAAAAGAAGAATTGTAACAGGAATGGTTTTACACATTTTCTGTTTGACCTGCCATTTTTACTTTTTTGTAACAATATTGCTTCGCAGTCGACCTTCATTTTGCAGAAACATATCAAAATAAATTAATGCATTAATGTTGGTGATTAAATTATTATTTAATTTCCAGCAAGATACTTTTTGCTGTTTTGAGCATTGCCATTTGAGCAATGTCCGAATATGAGGGTGTGAATACTATAATATTATAGACTATAATTTTCCTTTTGCCATCTCACAATTACAGTCATTCCACAACATAATCACAGCAAATGGCAACAAAGCTGGTTCATATACATCAGGTGAATTACAGTAATCTGACATGTATCATTGCACTTTCAACGTCTTCAATTTGCTGTGATCGACACACCATAACTGTATTCCAATAAATAAAACTCACTGTATTTGCTCGCTACAGAGCAAGAAATGTACACAACCGAGGATGGGTGTCCCACATTACCCAATGCCCCAGATTACCCTAATTTACCCTATATAAAAGAGCGTAAGCCGGGAGAGAGAAAGCGAGAGAGAGAGATATCAGGCTAAGGGCGTCAGGCCCCGGCTAATCGTCTAATTATTTATTTTTGAAGACATGCACATCCCCAGAGGATGCTTGCACTTGCATTGGAAACACAATCAAGGACAAAACACCTACTGGCTGCTCGATCATTGCTATGGTAGATTGTTTTCCTGGATCAGTTTATCAGGGCGAGGGCTCGGCTCTGAGAGATGAGCTGTTTGACTTTCCTTATGGGATTTGAATAATGGAAGCATACAGAGGTATCTGTGTTAAGTCGTATCTCACGACTGACAGGAGCGATGATGATATGGGCTCCGATGACTCAATATTTCAATATGAACAAAATACGCTTTGAATAAATAGGTAATGCCCTCTGTTGACCAATTAACTCTAATTTTAAGTCTGGAAAGTTTTTCAAAGTCCTAAATGACTCCTGCGGTGAGCGGTAATGAGCATGTTTCTATCAGATTATTGTAAGCATGAAGATGTGTTTGATAAACACAACTAATGAGGTGTAGCCTGATCTGAATTTTCCCCAGGTTTGTTATGAATTGAAAATCGAGTTAGGGCCAAAATATAAACACAGCTGGTTTTTGATAGTATTACCCTGAGAAAAAGCCAGTTTAATGAGAAAATATCAAAAAACAGGGATTTTTTTTGTGTAATTTATTTCAAATAACATTTAGAAATTGATATGCAAGTCAGTGGTGAGTCTGTGTCCGACAAACATACCTTGTGTAGTATTTGTTTTCCGAAACGATCCCCATATTGTGCATTCTTTTTAAGAACAGAATCATACACTCCCATGTCTCTTCACACACCTGCTTTGCTTGCTGTCGTGGTTTTCATAACAAGTTATGCTTTGTTCTAATTATGAAACGTAACAAAATAGTGAAATTGCCTATTGGTAGTGTCTGCACATTAATATTATTTTTTAACAATGTTAGCTATTAATGATATTCTGTAGTTGTATATCTTCAGAATAATTCTCTTGAAAATATCTCACCAAATGCAATTTACAGTGCATTCAAGATATACATTTTGTCAGCATGTGTGTTTCCTTGGTATCGAACCCACAAATATGTACTAATGTGATGCACTACCAACTAAGCTGAAATAACTAGAAATAACAAAAAACTTTTCTAGACCGCATAACTGTTCTTGTTTGCACGGTGTGACACCAATTGATTGATAAGAAACGGACATGTTAGAAGCAAACGTTCAAATCGTTGTAGTTTTTGGGCACACTTAGTGCGGATTGTTTTGTGAACCTGTCACAAAAGTAATGACGGCTTTGCAAAGAGGTTTTTATTGAAGTATGGAAGAGTTTAAATATATATATTTTACATGACAGCAAACTCGAAGCCTGCATATGAGCACACAGCTCTGTTGAAAAAAAGAAATATGCCACAAAAAGATCGCATCATGAGAAGAAGAGCTAAACCGTTTCATATTTGAATGTAGGACTAAAAACATTAAAATTGTTAAATCATTAATTCTTCAAAAAGGGGTTATGTGTCATTAAGTTACAGAGACATAATGTTTTGTAAAACATCATTTTATAAAAGTCATACGCGGCCATTTCAAAAACAATATTGTCTCATGTATAGCGCAGTAGGAGCTGGTCTCATTTGCTTGTTGAGTGACTGTTGGTCTCCCTTTGGCTTCGAAGCGTTCCACTGGAGCATGTTCTCACTGTTGACTCCATGTAGCTATTGGTCTCTGTGGGGAAGCCTGGCAGGTAGTTCTTCAATATGTCTTCTCCTGCTGTGAGGCTCCAGCGTGGGCTCAGGGCTGGATTAGCCTCCAGCTCCATCTATAGCTGTCCGTCAAGAATTTTGTGCTCTGACACAATGTCGATCATATTTTCTCTCACCATCCCTTCTTTCTCCTTCTCTCCTTCCCTTCATTTGTCTCTCGCTGTCTCACAGTTTTTCCTGTTTCTCACTCATGCTGCCAATAATTGTCAGCCTTATTAGTTCGACTTTACAGGCTATAATCTCCTGTAGAGATTGGATACAATATACAATCTTAGTTTGTTTTGAGTGAATAATTGCATGGGTAAATGGGTCAAAGAAGATCAATTATGCTAAATGATTAAAACAGTGAAGTGTTAGCTAGTGACCATGTAAAGCACTTGCAAAGCGCCTTAAATATTTGCTTGTATTTACCCTAGTGAAAAATAAATATACTAAAATATATTTGAAATACATTTATTTCATGCTAAGAATACTGCAATACATTTAAACATTTATGTACTTCATAAAAAGTATTCTGCAATTGTATTTTTGCTATACTAAATTGATAAAGTCTGCTAAATTGAAAAAACGAATTTTGTACTTGGTGCACTTTAATTGTCCAGACGTAGTGCTGAGGTCCAGCTAAAGATTTACTTAAGTATATTTGAAGAGTTTAATTCCAAAATGAGATAACGCCGTTTTTAGAATTTTTCAAAAATCATGTTTTTTATTGTGCATTCCAATTAATATCAATCAAACTGCAGTTGGTTTGTTTTGATTTAAGCCATAATAACTAAAAAAATACAGCTAATTAACACAATAAAAACATGATAACGTAATAAAAAACATGGTTATCTCATTTTGGAAACAAACTCTTCATTTGATTGTGCTAGAGTGGAACTACATGTATTGCCAGTATTTTTCCAATACACTTTAAATATGTTGCATTTAAAGACAGATTTTATTCAAAAAATCATGCAATCCTTAATAACAGTGACATTAAAAGACAGTTTAGGCTTACTATTAAGCTGTACATTCTGCACAGGTAAATGTATTTTTTTTTTACTAGGGTAGTCTAGTGCAGGAATAAGATGAAGCTTTTATGACGGACCCCCGTTCTAAAAATACATATCCATCTATGTGTTTTATGTGTAAGGAAACATTGAAACTTTGTTACATAAATAGTAAATGTAATATTATAAAGACAACATATTGTTTGCAAACCTTAATAGCTGGCTACACTTGCTGGATGTATACAGTATAACCCTGAGAGACACTTTCAATTCAAATGTATTTGTGCTGTAGCAACGTTCCTGAAATTTTCTTCAAGATTGACCCCTTGCAAATCTTCTGGAGGGCAGTTTGAAAACCCCTGGTCTAGTGTATACTAGATGTTATGCATTGATAGTGAAATGCTGACCAGTAATTGAATAATTAGGCAATATAAAAAATGTGTGCTATTTACTTTCAAATAATACATTTTAAGTGCTGAATTTAAATTCATTTAAAAATTCATTGATATATATATATATAATAAATATATGCTCATCTTCTAAGGAAAATATATTAAATCTGCTAAAGAATAAATGAGAAATATATGCTATTTTGTATCATTAAAAATAAATAGAAAAAAACCCTCTAAAACCTAAAGTCATGTATTTTAAATGCAGATTGAGTTCTACTAAAGAACAAAAGTCTTTGGACCTCTGGGATGCTGGAGTTCAGAGAGTTATAACCATTGGATTTTGGTTATGAGTATTAGATACTTTGTTTGTTTTTATGTGTATATGTGTGTTTTGTATTATCTGAAACAGAGTAAACATTCAGCTCAACATTATAAAGCACATACTACAAAATATGAATATTTGTAGCCAAATAAGCGTAGAAAGTAGAAAATAATGTTGTACATTTTACAACTGCATCCAAAAGGCATAATAGTAAATGACATGATATAGTAATAAGAAAATGTTATGAACTTAAACTTAATAAGAAGTTAAATAAGAACCATGTGTTTTAGTTTACTGTATTTGTAGAGAGCGATAAATGAGCAAGTATAATTTAGAGCTAACATTTCAAAGTAGCAGATATTGTTTTTTAACTAATAAACTTTTAAACACAAAGCTCTGCAATCATTACATTAAATAGTAACTTGCATTCTCATGGTCCTGATTATAAACCATAAACATTTTATTTCTTTTCATTACTACTAATGAGGTTCACGGTGTTAAAAATGTTATTGTATTGTACAGAGCAGCTTTTGCTGTAAATGGGATTCACTAAACGGATAGTGGCAGCTTGATTTTCTCAGTCTAAATTCCAGCTGTGCTCATCGAACAGACTCCTATTACATTGTATCCATGAAAGAAGCCGGCCATTGTTCCTGATTACTCCCAGTCAGGCATGCTTCAATGCAGTAGTCATTCAAAATAACCCCAGATTGCACCATTATGCAGCGGACAACAGTTTTTACAGCAGGCCAGGGCTTACGTTGAAACGTTGTGGAAAAATAAAGTGGATGCACAAAATGATTTGAATTGCAGGCAGGGGGGTCATGCATTCATTGCGTTTTCTCCTCAGCGGGTCTTAGCGAAATGTGCGTCGTCCTCGCGCACTCAAGCTGCGTGAAGGTTTTTCAGACCTCTCTTTAAGTTATGCTTTTGTCCTTTTAAGTAGAAGTTCATAGAGGCTGTAACTTAAAGGAACAGTTCACCAAAAATATGAATTCTGTCATTTACTAATGCTCCTTTCATGCTTTTGATTTAATTCCGGTAACTATTATGAGTTACATCATATTTATGTAAAATAAAATATATATACATTTTTGTAAAAATATAAAAATCATGTTTTGCATCATAAATTCTTCTTGTTTGTGTAACTACTGCCACAGCAATTCACACCGGACCAGACAATGAACAAATTCTTTCAGCGGATGAAAAAATGATTCTCACCCTCCTGTTCCCATTGTGGCTGAAATGAAGGACGTTTCCAAATAGGGTGTCTGTGTGTGTGACCTTGCAGAGAGTTTGGGCGCTGGAAGGTGAACAGCCTGGCTCTGGAGAGAGAGGACAATGGCGTGGCTCTACCCCTCGATCCAGAGTTCATGCAGACCATCAGGCAGCTGGGCCGCAGACCCACCCTCGGTGCCATTACTGAGAACATCATCAGAAAATATGGCACGCACTTTCTGCTTACAGCTACACTTGGAGGTACTTGAGTAGAGGTGCCTGATCATTTAAACAGAATGTCATTTCCATAATAGATGCTAGGAGAGAGAAAGACTTGCGAATCTTTGCTGCATCTTGGTGTCTTAAAATGGCAGTCTGACGATTCATGATTTAAGAGAAATGTGCTAAAACATGCATTGAATATTAACAGGCAGCTTTGAGTTTAAAGTATTAAATGGTTTATTAGACTATATCATGTGAAAATGTATTCTAAAATAATTTATTTGAATAATAATATAAGCTACTGCATTATACAATGGTAAGCAGATAAATACTGTAGGTCATGTATATTTATAAAGTTAGGTTATATAATCAAACATAACAAACAGAGCTCTCGTTTTTCTAATCTTTCCTCACCTTGTTATGATGCCTTGCCCCCATTGCAGGTGAGGAGGCTTTGACTATATTTGTGGACAAGAGGAGGCTGAGCCGCACGGCAGACCTGACTGACTCAAATGGCACGGCCGTCACTCTGGAGACCCTTCACCAGCTGGCTGCCTCCTACTTCATAGACAGAGAGAGCACTCTGAGAAAACTACACCACCTCCAGATTGCCTCCACTGCCATCAAGGTAACCCTGTGGCCTAGATGCGCACAGACCTGGGGACCTGACCCCGCGTTTGAGTGCTTATTTTTGGAAAGGAGCTTGGCTGTTTCCATTGTTTTGCAGCTCCATCTTTGGGAGATACAGAGAAGCTGGGTTAAATGTGAGACAGCCACTGCCTTTTAGCCTTCAGATTGGATTGTGTATGTTAGGTTGAGTGAATGAAGTTTACTTTGATTTGAGGCTTTTTGTCACATTTTACACTTTTAGAAAACAGATTTGTATTGTATGGAAGCCCGTTTCCGCCAGGGTTTGGATTTTTTTTAGATTTTATAAGTCATTATTATGACTTAGTATCTCAAAATAATGATAAACTAAGTCAAAATTTCGACTTAGTAACTCATAATAATGACTTAGTATCTCATTATTAGACTTAGTATCTCATAATAATGAGAAACTAAGTCGAAATTTCGACATAGTAACTCATAATAATGAGAAACTTTCTCATAATAATGACTTAAGTATCTCAAAATAATGATAAACTAAGTCAAAATTTCGATTTAGTAACTCATAATAATGACTTAGTAACTCGTAATAATGACTTAGTATCTCATAATAATGACTTACTATCTCATAATAATAAGAAACTAACTCATAATAATGAGTTAGTATCTCATAATAATGACTTAGTAACTCATAATAATGAGAAACTAAGTCAAAATTTTGACTTAATAACTCATAATAATGAGAAACTAACTCATAATAATGACTTAGTATCTCATAATAATGAGAAACTATCTCATAAAAATCAGATACTGAGTCTAAATTTTGACTTACTAAATCATTATTTTGAGAAACTTTCTCATACTGACTTTCTCGTTATATTGGCTTAATCTGCACATGCACATGTCTGCTATGCTGCTATGTGCTTTTGATCGTATGTCCTTATGTTTTATGTGCAGTCTGCTTGATCAGCATTGTGGTGATTCACGGATTTTAGACACATAGAGCAATATTTCAGACAGGGCCTTGCAAATCGTGAAATTCTTACTCTACTTGAGAATGTTCATGGTGTTAAAATTAGCCATGGAACTCTTGAGCGACTTTCACAGAATCAAACTTATAACGTAAAGTCACCCAACAGCAATGTGGAAGGCTGATGCTGTGTTCACACCAAATGCGAAGCATCGCGATCCTCGCTCTTTGCGCAAAAACATTGCTCGACGGGAGTGTCTTAATGCATTCGGACGTGTCAAACAGTAGGTGTCAATGAGCTCTTTGCGCAAATTTCTCACTTGAGTTGAAATTTTCAACTTGTGCGAACAACGCGATTGCCACGAAAACGTGCATCAATCACGCCCTTCGCGCAAGTTCCGTTTCGCGTCATCTGCGCCGCCCCGTGTAAGTCCGCGTCTATTCGCGTCTTTGCATTTACTTTGTTTGTAATTTACTCGCAAATTAAATGCTTAATTTCCATTTGGTGTGAACGCAGCATGGAGAATGAAAAAAACGCATGAAAGTTAAATATTCATTTTCGAACTGATCCTAAAATACACATAAAAACATTAGCATTGTGTTGTTTAAACACAAATATGAACTTGTTTTCTTTGCAGCATTCAAGATCTGCAAACATTACATCTTGTTTGTTATTTTGACCAGTGTGTCCCGTTTCACTTTTCTGCAAATAAATGCAAATATAAAACAACAATTTAATTTGGAATTTGGAAGAAATTAGTTCACTAGTTCACAGAACGAAACAAAAATGATCATTTTACTTAAACACGTACCTCTAAATAGTATATTCAGAAAAACTAAAAATAATTTTGAAGTGGTATCTTATTTTCTACGGCTGTACAGTTGTTTTGTGGTTAGAAGGCACTTTTTAGACACATATTCAGCTTTAACCAAATGCCGTATGACACATCATACATCATAATCCACAGCAAGTTACCCGTAGCAAGTAATGTGTGTCAGGTTAGTGACTGTGCTCGAAACAGTAACCCAAATACTCTGCGTTAAATGAGTTAACTGGCCTCTGCACAAGACACAAATGGAGATTCGCAGGTGTTCTGCAGGTAGCAATTTTTACTTGTCACTTAAACAGTACAGGCAAATACCCCTGATTGTAAATAGGCATGCTTGGGCTTAAAAAAATGAAAGTCATTTAATTTTCAAGTGCAACACAACACAAGGCTATTTTAGTGGATGTAATGCCTGGTTACGTTTGGAATTGTGGGTGGTTGGTGAACAAGATGGATGTATTTGCAATTATCTTCTAATTGACCCAAAGTGTCATTGTAGGGTTTTAATGGTTTGTTTGATTGAAAAATAAATGTGCAAATCTTAGTCGACGTAATTGCAGTTGATTTGTAGGTACAAAGAGCAAGACGCAACATATCCTGACAGCAAGTATCTTAGTCTAAGAGCTTGTGAGCCATCTCGATGGAAACGAGTAGACGGAGGTCCTTAAGATGCTTTTATTTGCCCGTGTTTCTGGTGATTGATGTGAAATATTCTCAGCATCAGCAGTCTGTAATTCAGCCCATGGATTTTTATCTCTCGCGGATGAAGACAGATGCGCATACAAAGGCTCTCTGTACCGAATTGGTCTGTATTAAACATGCAACATCGGCTCAAAGAGAGCGGTCTGCCCAAATGGAAGAGCTGTTCACTTGGGGGAGGGTTTTGAAGAGAATATATCAAATAAATAAGTCTGAGGTGCTGGTAGAATTATGCCTCCGTGAGATGAATGATCTCTTCCATTTCAATAATTTCTTTGAGAACCCGGCCCATTTGTCAGCCATTTTGAATATAAGTGAGGTGTCAGGCCCTAATGAATAAGAGACTTATGAGGAGGATTTTCTACACCGCCAATAATAAATGGATCTTTAACCTCCACGGTGAGGCGGGATGGTGGACAGGAAATGCACAAAGTGCCAGTTAACATCAATCACAGCATTTAAATTTGATTTACAGGAGAAAGGAGTGCGAGCTGAGGTTTATAACAATCAGGGCATGTTTCGAATTGTCTGGACAGTTGAAGCGGTCGGATGCATTTTAATGCCTGACTGCATGATGTAAAGATACGTTGCCTTCAACAATCGCAAAAGATTTCTCAAGGTGAAGCCAATATGGTAAGTGGCCAGAACTTATAACTCTTAAGCGGTTTGCATGAACACTAGACAATGGTTCAAGGACTTATTAAAACAGTATATGTACGAAAGTATTTGGACGCCCCTTTCTAATAAACATGTTTATCTATTTCGGTAATTCCAATTAAAACAAATATTAATGCTATATAACACTTTACCACATAAAAAAAAAAAATGTGATGAAAATTCTGTCATCATTTACTCACCCTCTTGTCATTTCAAACCTGCGTGACTTTCTTTCTTCTGCACAAAAGAAGATATTTTGAAAAACGTTGGTAACCAAACCAGCGGTACCCATTGACCTTTATTGGTTTTGTGTCCATACATTAGAAGTGAATTGTGAATAGGCATTGTTAGGTTACCAACATTCTTCAAAATATCTTCTTTAGTGTTCTTTGGAACAAAGAAAATCATTCAGGTTTGAAACGACAAGAAGGTGAGTAAACAATGACAGAATTTTCATTATTATTCAACTGTTTTATTTGCCTATATACATTATACTCAAATGTGCCGCCTTCTCTTTTATGGAATAAAACGCATTCTTTGAATGTTATAGCTGACTCTGTGTCAGAAACGCATGAACTGTGGAAAACTTTATAAAAGATTATGAGACGAGAAAGAGTTGGGCAATTTGCCATGGGTAGCACTTTGACGTTTGCCTGGGTCATCAGTCAAGCATCTAGAGCACAGGCTGGGAGGCATGAAAACTCTGCCAGCACCTCCACACCTCCCCCGGCCTCTTCCTCTTAACTGCCATAAACCAGAGCGAGAACTTACGAATCCAGCTGGGAGAAGAGAACGCCTAGAAATCAAAAAGAACTCGCAGCTAATGCGCACAGATAAAGCACTTTTCCAAAGAACATGCCCTTTGTGTTTCATTCTAAGATTTCACAAGCCGAGAGCATTAACCAGCACTAGGATTCCCTGCTGCTTTCAATAAAGTCCCATTTTCTGTAGAGAGGATGATAATTCCATTCTAATGCACACTTTCCTCCAATGATAAGCTTTCCCCTATAGCTGACACGGGGGGCTGCGTTAAGCCACTGGAAAGGCACTTTTGCAAAAACTGCTTAAAATTCTCTAAAAATTGTTTCAGCGTGATGTAAAAACAGCCTGTATGCAAATAGAAAAATGCATATTGGCTAATACCAATTGATGAAATACAGGTTTCATTCTACTTGGGTCTTTGTAAAAAGCTATTTTATACTAAGTGCCAAACCTGGAAACATTAATGAAAGTTCTCGTGTATTAAACAAGCTCGGATAGGAATCTTAAAATCCATTATTATTGAAATGCGTAGCTACACAGGCCCGCTCTGTGACATTTTCCACAGATTTTGTTGGATTAATCACAGGTGGGAATTACAAAACTGTCTTTTTTCTCATTTACTGCGTTGAGATATGCAATGGATGGCTGATAATTGTGTATTTAGAATTTAAAAAGCAAGGCTTAAGTGTTCTTATTGAACGAGTCTTCGGAATACTTGATTGTGGCATCTTGAAGGGGTCATATGGTGCGAATACGTGTTTTTCTGTGTCTTTGGTGTGTTATAAGTTGCCCATGCATGTACTAGACATGTAAAATTGCAAAAATTAAAGTGTCGGAACAAAAGATGCATTCTATCTAAAAGCGAATGCTCACACAGACCTGCCTGAATCGCCTCGTGTAACCACACCCCCACAAATCTTTACTCACTTTCAGCGCTTTGAAGTTTGGTTGCGTTGCAGTCTATGGAGGAGTCAAAAGGCTCCCAGACCTCTTCAAAACTATCTTAATTTGCATTCGGAAGATAAACGGAGGTCCTAAGGTTGACGGACGACTTGAGGGTGTGTAATTCATGACAGAATTTTCGTTTTTCAGCGGAGGGTCCCTTTAAAGGCACAGTTAACCCTAAAATAAAAAGTCTGTCATAAATGACTCACCCTCTAGCTGTTACAAACCTGTATAAATGTCTTTGTTCAGTTGAACACAAAGAAAGATATTTGGAAGAATGTTAGCAACCGACAGTTCTGAGGCACCATTGAAAACCATAGTAGGAAAAATTAAAATGGTAGTCAAATGTGCCCCAGAACAGTTTGCTTTCATAAATTCCTCAAAATGTCTTCTTTTGTGTTCAACAGAGCCAAAATCTACACAAAAATGTTTCCTACTATGGTTGTCAATGGTGCCTCATAACCACTGCCGTTGCGAGTGGGTGGCTTTGGGGACCAGTTATGTTTTGCCAAAAAACCCTCATCTTTTCGAAGATTGAAAACGTTTCACTTCAAAAAATAAATAAATGTATTATTTCGACTTCTAAAATGTTTTCATGACATAGGTTGTGGTTAGCATTATTTTACACAATTAAAAGCAGCTCTGAAACGCTAGTTGTCGTGTTGTTAAACAGTACCTGATCCGACCAGCAGGTGTCACTGTTTCAACAAACGTCATTCAAGAGCTGATGAGTTATACAGCTGAAGTGCAAAATTAACTACTTATTTCTAAATTCTAAGCTTTGTCATGGAGTACAGTGGGGATTAGGCTTACGTTTTATTGTGTACATGAATGTCTTTCTTGGACAACTAAGATGTTGTTAAGCTGGCTGTATGCTTACCAATGAACCATCTTGTGTATGCAAATGATTTGCTACAAGTAGTGCTGGCTGCCAATATCTACTGAATGTATATGTTTTAAATATGTGGTAAAATATGATGCGCAATAAAATAATAAAGTGTTGCCATGAAATTAGGACGAAAAGGGATAAGTGCCTGAATTTTTCGTATTTTTATCTGCCAGTGTTAAATGTAAAATATCGAGGGTATTTGATTACTGGAGACATGTATGATAATGAGGACATAGACACTATCATATGTTATATGCTCAAGCCAATATGCTGGCAAGATAATTTTGTGTTCAGATCATTTTAAGTCTCTTTGCAGTGTATTGCACTGCTCTTGTGGACCAGGTTTAAAAGGCTGAGTCTATACAAGCTTCAGGTCATCTCTAATGACTGAGAATCTTGCTCAAACCTACTGTAGGTGGAGGAGTGTAAGTGATGTTCTTGTAAAATAGCCTAAGTGCTAATTTTTTCCAGGATCTTTTGAGTAATCTGAAGTACACATTTATTCATCGGCTGTAGGATTCTCAGAATGTCATTGTCAGTTATTAGGCATATAGTTTGTGTGAAACCAGACACCTATATGATATAACTGAATGTCTACTATATTGGTATACCATTTACATAACTTTTTTTTTCATAAAAAGTAGTAAAAAGGGGTTGGGGATGAATCAGTTATACTCTCCTCATGTTCCTGTACAGTTAAATTGGTAGAGCATTGCGCTAGCAACTCAAAAGTCACGGGTTCTTTCCTAGGGAACATACATACTGATAAAAGACATGTACTGTATAGACTAAATGCACTGTAAGTCGCTTCTGATAAATATGGCTGGCAACGCATAAATGTAAATGTTCTCAGGGGGCTAAGCCCCCTAGTCCTTCCACCCCTGGCAACGCCCCTGCTCAGAACTGTCTTTGTGTTCAACCAAACAAAAAAATATATACAGGTTTGGAACAACTAGAGGGTGAGTAATTCATGACAGAATTTTCATTTTTGGGTGAACTATCTCCTTAAGGAAAGTAATTGCAGTCTGCGGCCAAATTTGCAATAAAACAACACATTTGCAATCAACAATTAAACCTTACCAAAGAATGTGTTTCTTAAGCTGAAATTGCTCTAAAAACACCTTTTCCAGGTTGCTCCATCGACTGTGGAAAGCTTGGCAAGTTTTTAACGATGAATGGCTCTTTTTGATTGGATGATTGGCGCGATTTGATTGGATGAATGGCAGGACTTTCCTTGCCAGAATAGCCATATTAGCACTTTGGCAATGCATATTCCAGCAATAGCTCCTCTGCATCATGACATTATCTATAGTTTTTGTTTTTATGTCCTGATCACCATTTTGGGGTTCATTTTACAATCAGTTAACTGTACATCTATCCCTTATGTGTTCATATGATATTTTCCGTGCAATGATTGTAGTAGATGTAATATGGGAATAAGAGATTTAAAAATGGCATAACTATGTACAAAATGACACATCAGGGAGTCTAAGCGTCAGATGATCCTTAATAAAGATAGAGGGGTCTTATGAACTTCAGTGTGATTGAGACTGAAAGTTACATGCCACAAATGACTCGTTTCCCTTAATGCATCCCATATACTCAGCCACATTGGAAGCGACCCTAATACCAGTTCCTGATCTCATTAATGCCTGCTGTTGAAAGTTCTAATGCAGTCAGCAAAAACAAAACATGCAGATAATATAAAAAGACACAGTTTAAGTTCACATGGCGTTAGTTCCCCACAGCATCTGTAATGACCGCCGCATAGTGCATACTCAGGTAAATACAGATTTTCCATATACACCAGCTACAGCAATTCCATTTTTCTCTCTTTCACAAAAAAAATGCTCAGGTTCCACACATGCTCTGCTCCATCGGGCCCTTGTTGCATACCGGCTCATTGCTATGCATGGAAAACGCCGTCTTTATACTTGCATTCGGTCAATTTTCCCTGTACGTCGGACATCTGTCTTTGTTAGAAATTAATCTGCTGATCCCTGTAGAGGCTCCTTGGATTTTAATTAATTGCGTAGACGCATCAATAAGAGAAATGGAAATGCCAGCGGTGGGTTTGCTGAACCCGTAGTTTTCCTCCCGATCCTCTAGCTCGCCTGAAAGTTATTTCAACACATTGAGTGGAAATTAAGTAAAGCAGCTCTCGATAATGGGTATTTGCGGCTTGTGTAACACATTAGAAATGCTTCCCTGGCTTGTCCAGGTCCTCAGTCATTTTCTAGGGTTCAGATCCTTGACAACAACTGCATTCTGCTAGGAAGATTCTCGTCTAATTTTATCCACGTCACAGATTATCCAGTGATCCTCTAAGTAGTTCTAACAAAGAGGAAAAGTTCGTCTTACTTCGCATGGCTAAAATCTTGACTCTCCATTCATCTACAAATACAGTACTTTTATTCTCTCGCTGGGGAAATATTAAAGAAGACAATGTAGAACAGAAAACAATTTGTAAGTGACAGGTCGGGAGATATATTTGCCCACAGGCGGTGTGTGTATGGTCCCATGTGTCAGAAGAGCCTTGATATACAGTGACTTCAAATCAAGCTTTTGTCAGGAATGATTGAGCTGCGACTGTGCAGCTCTTGGATGGGAACAAAGATCACAGAGATATGGTTTTGTCAGCGAGGTTTTAGCTGAGATTTTTACTACGTTCACTTTTTTTAAGGATGTTGGATTCATTTATCTTAAAGGCACAGTGTTCAGTAAATTGTAATTTGATATTTTTTGCGAACACTTCAGTATATACCTTTTGATTTTCTGTAGTAGCTTTTGTCTTTGTTGGTTTTAAAATACCCGTTGTGATGTTTACTAAATTGATTGTGAATTCAAGTTGCATTCAGTCATTTACTTCTACAACGGCTCCATTAACCTTCACTGTGGCTACCGTTACATTTAGTACTTAGAGTGAAAGCAGATTACTTTCAATGTGAAATATTGCCTTTCACTACATTACAACAATTGAACACTCACTAGAGAGTTTGTTACAAATGATAGCTATCTCAATAACAGTAATGCTCCTGCATAACAGTAAAACCAAAACATTAGTCTGGACCAACAATCCCACAGGGGAAAAATATTCACAAATACTTTTTCTTTCAATTTTAATTATTTATCTTAGACAGCAATGACATTATGCAAAGCAATTAGAGGAAGTCTTTGGTTTTCCAGACTTTTCTTCTGAGAAAAGGACCACAGATAATCTTGATAGAGGAGTAATGTCTCCTCTGTGGTTTTATTATAAGACAATGACTCAAGAATAAGTCATTTGACGTTTCACCACATTCTTACAAAACCACATCATTGGTTTATGAAAAAGCACGTCGTCTAGGTTTATTTTTGTGTGTTTATTTAATTTATGAATTTGTTTTATGAAAGGAATTGTAGCGAAACATCAAAAACCAAAATGATACCCAGAACTCAATGTCTTCTGAGTTCTGAATGATAAAAAATCCTCTGAGCTTTTTAAACAGTGGTGTACATTATTATTTGTATTTTGTTTTTATAATATTACATATTCCAATGTCAGTCCTGTGTAGACTTGTTTAAACTGCATGTCTGTCTGTTTGTGGGCTTGTAGCAGCACAGGATAAATATTTTCCTGCTTTGATTTCACAGGGCAGTCATCTGCTTTTTCTGCATATTTAATCGCCTCAGTGTAATCTCAGCTTTTGTTTTGCACGGAGTATTGTCATGTGCCTGCTCTTGTCTTCCCTTAAGGTGACCGAAACAAGGACAGGCCCTCTTGGATGCAGTAACTATGACAACCTCGATTCCGTCAGTTCAGTTTTGGTTCAGAGTCCTGAAAACAAGATTCATCTACAAGGTAGCATATTCATAAATCATCCATGTCCCAGACTTTCTAATGTTGTTGTCACTCTTTTAATTTAGTTATTTTACCTTGATAGGCAGCGGCATGTTTACAGGAATTTTCCACAGCCATCTTTTGTGTTATAAAAGCATACTTGTGTTCCGCTAAGATATCCTTTTAAGGTTTTTTATGAAATTCAATAAATTAAAATAATTTATTGCGTGTAAAAAATAAAAATTTTTTAAATCTTATCTTAAAATGTTGAGAAAGCTTCTGTATAAGTATACAGATCACTAATGGGGTGGGATTATCTGTTTGGCTGACCAATGGTAGAAAGTACACAATTCATTCCAAGTAAAGTTGTTAAATTATTTTAAACTGCAATTTTTTGATATTATAATTTTTTTCTAATTTTTTTGTATATTATAAAGCATTTTTGTATTATTTTAGGGCTGCAGGTCATTCTGCCTGAGTACCTAAGGGGCCGTTTTATAGAGGCAGCTCTCAGCTATATCGGCTGCCACTCGGAGGGAGAGTTTGTGTGCAGAGAAAATGACTGCTGGTGCAAATGTAGTGCAGATTATCCCCAGTGCAACTGTCCCAGTGAAGACCTGAAGGCCATGCAGGACAGCATGAAACTTATCAGAGAATCCTGGACGCAAGCCAACCAAGAATTTCAAGAGTCTGGTAAGATTCTGCAATTTCATTCCGCTGAGATAAATAAATCTTCCTCTAATCTGCTACCCTGCTTTTCTGGTACAGTCACTTTTAGAGAGTTATACCTAAAGTTTAAAAAAAGTTGTTTTGTTAGTCTGAGGTAACTGGGGTCTGTAAATTTTACTAATTCAACAAAGCGTCGTGGCGTGCCAGCATCGAGTTATTTCCATCACGCTGGTAAGATCGGTGAATATCCCTGACACATAATGGGTCGACAATAAACAGTGATTGTCACCTTGTTACTTCTGATGCCTGACAAGGAAATGGTGGGAAGTGCTTCCTGGGATCTAGTGTCATTGTCATTGTGGTAAAGCTGCATTTTGGACTTGGCAGCTTTATTCGTCCCTGAGCTAGGCATGGAGCCAAAACTGAGCAGGTTTTTGAGCGCATCACGGCCATGTTGGAGATCTACCTCCTGCAGTAACAGCAGGGAGTGGAAACCTCTGCCTAATGACTGTAAACCAAATAAATAAACAACAATCATCTGCTGGAGTGAGATGATCTAATAGACAGTCTCTGTTCATTTGGGGCTGTAAGGATTTTGGTTTGGTGCTCAAATTGGTAATCAAACAAAAAAAATGTGGTGCCTCGTAGAGATCAATGGATTTCTAAAAATGGAAATTTTAATATTTTCAATTACCTAATGTCTGATGGCATGGAAAATGTGTGCAGACTGGAATTGTCAGGTTATGATGAGGATCTGTGTTGTTAATTATAGGCGCTGAGATCATTTCTTATTGGATGTTAGGGAGCATTGATTCGAGCATTCGGTGGCGTAACACGGCTATCGATTTTTCCAGCAACGGATGAAAATGAACTTCCCTCCCCTGAAAGACATTTGTGCGGCCAAGATCATCCTGCTTTTCTTTACGTCTGAACTTGAAAATTCCGTCATCATTTACTCACCCTCAAGTTGTTTCAAACCTGTATAAATTTGAGTGTTCTCACAAATAAAGATATTTTGAAGAATGTGGGTAACCGGGGCACTATTGGCCAGCATAGTTTTTTTCTTACTACAGTAGTCAATGGTGCCCCAGAACTGTTTGGTTACAAACATTCTTCAAAATATCTTCTTATGTGTTCAACAGAACACTGAAATTTAAAGGTTTGAAACAACTTGAAGGTGAGTAAATGATGACAGAATTTTCATTTCTAGGTGAATTATCCCTTTAATATATGTTTTTGTCGGTAAAGTCAAACCGTCCTAGAAAGGGTTTAGCAATTCACCGAAAAAACCCAGCTGTCCCTGCCTTCAGTGTTCAATCACACGGGACAAATTTCAATTTTCATCAAAAGGAATAAAAATAACGTTCCACCTGCTCCCTTCTAACCACAGTTTCACTGTTGACTCGTTTTATGAAACATGACTTATTTCAATTCAAGCATTTCGATTCAAGTCATTTATTCTTAACACTTGTCTACTTTCTAGAGGAGTTTCAAAATTTTGTGAGAAGATTACCAACATCCTATGCTCTGAACACATCTGCTGTGCAGTACGTCTGGAAGATGGACCCTGGTGTTCAGCAACGCTTTCAACTGTTGGAAACTAGCACTCAACAGCTGCTCGGCAAAGCACAGCGGATCGTCAGCAAACTCTTCAAACTCAGCAAAAGGTGTCGAACTCAACCCAAAATATCCGTGCCCAGAGAGAGGTATGACATGTACCGTCTTCCTAGTGAGTAATGCATGAAAAAGTGTATATTTATTATTAAGTAAATGGTAGGTTTCTGCAGATCTGCTGGTAGAGCGGGGTGCTAGCCAAGCCAAAGTAATATGTTTGACACCTGAGGACAACAAAAACAGATGAATGTAAACTTTGAAGCCGTTGTACGTTGCTTTTGATAAAAGCATCTGTCAAATATGTTACTGTAAGTAAAAAGTTAGTTGTCATGGATTGCCTAAAAGATTGAGGGTTGCAGGGATGTTTTTGACAGAATCGCATTTTGATTCTTTCTACAAAAGATCACAACGTTCACTACTGTTCAAAACTTTAAGGTCACTTATTTTTGTTTTTTCTACATTTTAGAATAATACAAAAATATAAAAAAATAATTTTAACTATAGAATGACACAAATGTAACTATGGGAATTATGTTGCGTTTAAATAAATACAAAGTAAATCAAAATGATGTTATATTTTAGAATCTTCAAAGTATAGCAACTTTTAGCATCTTCTCCATTTGCTTAGAATTTGCACTCTCATGTTGTTCTAAACCTGTGTATGACTTTCATTTTTATGCGGAACACAAAAGAAGATATTTTGAAGAATGCAGGTTGTCAAACAACACTGGTCTCCATTGACTTTATGGACACAAAACCACTGAGACATATATATTGTTTTGTGTTACAAAGAAGAAAGAGCCATATACATGTTTTGAGTGAATGAAGGTGAATAAATAATGAGAGAATTTTTTGAATATTGTAGGTTAAATGTCTCTTTAAACAGTATACTAAACTTTTAAACGTAAATATGCAGTAGATTCCTAAAAACAGTAAAAAGTCCCCGTGAACCAGAAGTTGCGATCGTTTTACTTCCGTATTTCGATGCATTTCCGAGTGAAATGGAATTTTGAATGAGAAAAAATTGTGGGTTGGCTTTCGTCTTTTTCTGCGATTTGATGTATAAAAACAGCCGTTGCATTTTGAAATGGAACTGGCAGCAGACTGACAGTTAAAGGGGAGGAGTTAAACGATTAGTTCATTTTCAAAATAAATTTTCATGATAATTTACTCACCCCCATGTCATCCAAGATGTTTATGTATTTGTTTCTTTAGTCGAAAAGAAATTAAGGTTTTTGATGAAAACATTCCAGGATTTTTCTCCACATAGTGGACTTCAATGGACTCCAAACGGTTGAAGGTCAAAATGACCGATCGTTTCTGGTATCGTTTAAAGCCCTTTGAAGCTGCACTGAAACTGTAATTTTGACCTTCAACCGTTTGGAGTCCATTGAAGTTCACTATATTGAGAAAAATCCTGGAATGTTTTCATCAAAAACCTTAATTTCTTTTCGGCTAAAGAAACAAATACAAAAACATCTTGGATGACATGGGGGTGAGTAAATTATCATTAAAATTTATTTTGTAAATGAACTACTCCTTTAACGGATGCTCCGCCCAAGCCGTCTAACATACGTCACTAAAGATGGATAGTCATTAAAGTACGGAAGGGCATTTACAGATTTTAACTAAAGATTATGAGGGCACACGGTTTTTAAAAAGAGAATGACCCACATTGATACACTATTTACAATAAACGCTGCAATATTTCATGAAAAAATAGGCATTGTAATTTTTAATTTCACTGGGAATTTAAGGGTTGCAGCATCTGTCGCCATGCTTCACTGGATCTTTTTCCTTGATCTTTTTCCAAACGGAGAGACTAATAGGAGATTTCAAATGCATGTCCTTTGAACTAATTAATTAAGAAATGCCTTTAACACACTGCTCAGTCCATATCCGAGGGCATTTGTGGCAGGCATAATTGTGTTAAGTCTAGTGTCTTGGCTGAAGTCCCAGCCGCTCTGAAATGATAGAGACTATCCCATCTAATCATTTCAGGAGTTAGTGGATGAATAGGTTTTATCTTCTCATCTATAGGCTAAAGTGCAGGATGTGTTTTAATGGACAACACCAGAAACGGGTAATTTACGGACTCTGCCATCACATGATAACGCAGTGCCTTTGATAAGGGTTACGGATGGAGAAAGTTCACAACTGAAAGTGAGTGTTCGAAGATGGTGGAGGGTCAAGGCCGGGCGCGAAAGAGAATTATGCAAACCACGCAGTCAAGTGGAAGGTATTTGAGTCAGATGAAGTGAATGCAACACCTAAAGCGATGATAACGCTTCATGGTGTAGTGGAAAGTTTGTTGTTTATTTATACTCATATTGACTTTGTAAAGACATGTTATTTACAGATCACAATATTATTGCATCTTAAAATCCTCTGTGTTTTGTTCCTTGGAAGAAACAGCAGTTTTGTGCTAGAATTGACAAAAATCGTGGTATTAAAACAATGCCGGCATGCTCCTTGATCTATCTTCTGCTTTGATAATGTGATTCAAGTTGCACCAGGCAAAAAAGTCTTTTTTGTGTGCTCTTGAGTCCCTGTTTTACTTTTTTGTTTACGGTCATTTCATCATTCACTCTTGTTTATTCTGAATTTCACTTTTTTTGTGTGATGTTCTTATTTCATTCTTTCTTCATGCAGTTGCAACAAATAAAGTCTGATCAATTCATTCATGAAAGACGATGTCATACGTTTGAGCTTTGTTTGATATGTAAAGGTTTATTTGTTGCATGCTCGCATATACAGCAGCACACAATTTGTCCTTTACTATAACTAAAATATTTTTTCATAAAATATAAATAATAATCATAAACAAATGTAATGAATCAAATACTGTTCCTGACTTTGAGAACAATGGGTAGTTGACAAATATACTGTACATGTGTCCTATGGTGTGACATAGCAAAAATGTAGGAAACAATCTACAAAATATTATATTATTAATATTAATATTTATAATATATTATAACAATTCATATAAATCTCTCCTATTCTAGATTTTTATTTTTATTTGCACTGTCACACAATAGGACACATTTACACATTTATTTGTCAACTACCCATATACAGGACCACATTCCAAATACACATTCCTTCATGGGTGTAATTTTTGTAACAAAAGCAAAAATGCTTGTTCAAGCTGTTATTATTTTTAGACGGCGAAAAACATCTGATCGAAAAATATGGAAATTCTCAAGTAATTGTTTTCCCTTGGAATAGACTGGCATGAGCATGTTTCGTCTCTGGTGTGAATTTCCGTTTCTCTGTCAGTGTAATATGCTGACAGGCTGCTGAGATTTACTTCATTGCCAACCACCTGCATACAGCCTGTCTCTTAGGCAGCCCGGTTCCATGAATATTTATACATTCTGTTGCCATCACTTATGTTTTAATCCAAGGTAAACTGTTCTTCTCGGCGCGAGTGGCAAATCAGCGGCTATCTTTGTGGATAGCGTAACAAAAGACTGCTGAAATAGATTTTTGTGCTTTGAAGCGAAAGTGTTAGCATGCTCAGCTAAAGCGTTGCAATGGCTTTAATGAGTTATTTATCTACAAGGCAGTTGGGAGGATAATAAAAAAATGTACTGATATTAAACAGCTAAAATATGCACAAACATTATACCTTTTGGGTGGGTTATGACTTGTTAACCAGTTTGTTAACAAATCACGATGATTGTTAACCAGTATTTTGAGTACACGTTAATAATTGTATTAAATACATTGAAATATTTCAGAGACTTTTGGTGCTTGTGAACTGGTATAGCTACACATCATTTACTTGTAAATTGAATTTTTACCCTGTTATTTCATTCGGAACAAAGTGGAATGGAAAGTGGGAAACAAGTACGTTTTAGCTGATGTTTACAGTTTGACTCCATGTGACAGATCGTGCCGATTCACTCCACTTGGTTCATTTACCAGTGGCTGCGGAGAGAGTCATTCTAGTTCTGAATATGCATGTTATGTAAATTTTTGCAAGATGGGCTTGTCATGCTTGCAAAATGGATGTAATTATTTGGAAATAATTCAGTTACTAGTGTTGTTTTGCTTTTTTCCACGTTTTCCAGTTAGCTTAAATCATCTAGAATTATGGCGAAAGCATTGCGTTTTATAAAAAGCATCCTGTACTTTTATTAAAAAAAGTCACGTAATTATACACACCTCGACTTTACAAGCTCACTAATAGCTTTAGGCTGCAAGCTAGTGGAGATGAATGAACAAAACAAAACACGTTCCCATGAGCTTACGGCTTGATTAATTCCAGTGACATCTTTAATAACTATTGTATTTATTTTCACACTCTTGATTCTATAATGAAGTACAATGCCATTTATAACTTTCAAGGCAATCTGACTTATCGCATTGCTTCCTTCCTTCATCGTAGGCCTCTCGGCTATTGGCTGAGATACATCCTCTCCATCATGTACTGCAGTGAGAACAATCAGATCGGCTCCTACATGGAAGAAACGCGGACCTGCTCCTGTCACTACGAGCACCCGTCCTGTCAGGGCGCCATTCCGTGTTCCGTGGGTGACGGTCCTTACTGTGCCTCCTGCTCCTAAGAGAACCGCTCCCGGTGTGCCAGTTGCAATCCCGGCTACATGCTGAGCCAAGGAACCTGTCGGAACACCATACCAGATTCAACGGACAACTACATCGGTTTTGAGACGGACCTCCAAGACATGGAGCTGCGCTACCTTCTGCAAAAGAAAGACAGCCGAATCAGCATTCACGCCATGTTTATAAGCAATGACGTCAGACTGAACAACTGGTTCGATCCCAGCTGGAGGAAGAGGATGCTGTTGACGCTCAAGAGCAACAAGTTTAAGTCCAGCCATGTTCACATGCTCCTGGGGATCTCCCTGCAGATATGCCTTACAAAAAACAGCACCCTGGAACCTATGCTGTCGGTCTACATCAACCCATTTGGAGGTAGTCATTCCGAAAGCTGGATCATGCCCATTGACCAGAACAGTTACCCTGACTGGGAAAGGACCAAATTAGACATCCCGCTTGACTGTTATAACTGGACACTGACTTTGGGGAACAAATGGAAAACTTTTTTCGAGACTGTGCACATTTACCTGAGGAGCCGTGTCAAATTGGCGTCGCCGCTGGGGAACGGCACCGCCCATTTTGAGCCATTCGAATACATGGACTCCTCCCGAAATCTTGGCTATATGAAAATCAACAGTATGCAAGTGTTTGGGTACAGTATGCACTTTGATCCAGAGGCCATCCAGGACTTGATCCTGCAGCTGGACTACCCGTACACGCAGGGCTCGCAGGACTCGGCTCTGCTGCAGCTGTTGGAGATCAGAGACAGGGTGAACAGACTCTCCCCGCCGGGCCAGCAGCCTTTGGATCTGTTCTCCTGTCTGTTACGCCACCGGCTCAAACTTTCTACCACAGATGTGGTCAGAATTCAGGCTGCTCTTCAGGCCTTCAGCGCCAAGCAGCCCAACTCAATGGAATACGAAACTACCAAACTATGTAGCTAATAAGTCACTGCAAGGTGGCGGCATATTTGTAGTGTTTTCATTAACTGTAGTTAAATGATCTGTTTTTTTTCTTTTGAAAGAAAAACATCGGACTGCTGATGGGATACAGTGTTGATGGTCTGGGTTGTTTTAAAAGAAGGACCAACACTTTGCCTTTTCTTTTCTTACCTGATTTACAATAACTCACCTTGATGACTTCATTTTATTTTGATGTCACTTTGTCGAAATTACTGTAGCTTTAGCACCAGTTCTGATAAACCGTCCGTAAAACACATGAACATCTGGCATCTGAACATTTCGCATTCTCTTTGTATGGTAACAGAGGCAGTAAATCCACTGTCAGTCAAATCTTGCGTAATCTTTTTATTCTGTCTGTCAACACTGTAACTCTCAAAAATATCAGTATCCTAATTAACAATAGATGGTTTTATTGAAGCTTCAAACTATTTTTAAGCTGTTTGTTGGGATTTGAATGTAGGAGGAAGATCTGTCACACCATAAACAAGGAACTTATTATATATTCGGTTTCATGTACATTTATTTTTATAAAATCTATTATTTGTGACAAGTTGCAAAGGTAATGTCCATATTATGTATAGAACATGAATTTGTTTCTACTCTAAATAAAAGTCATTTTTATGTGGCGTCTGTAAATACTTCTGCGTGCCTAATTTGAATATTCATTCGCTTTATTTAGAGCTTCTTTCATGACAGTCTTCAATTATACAGCGAGAATATAAACTCTCTTGAGACATACATTGGAGCGCACATATATAAATTCATATGGAACTTGCAAGTAATGGAAACATTTTTTCGCTTTCTATTTTGCAGGCAAATGTGATTTGGTAGATTTCATTTTGACCTAGAATAAAAATCAGAGATGGACGTTTATGAAGTGATTCTTGCGTCACGTCCTAAAAACAAAGACCCATACAGAAGCAGTTTAATTCAGCTGTTCTTTTGGAATAAAAACTCAATATTTAGTTCCTCAACGTTTCTCCTTGGATCACTTTGAGAAGGAGCGAGCCATATCATTAGGGAACAAACATTGCGAAATTGCAGCCCCTGAGAAAAGTTAAGCAACCCTTTTCACCTTAATAGATAACAAAAAGCTAAATGAGTTATTGATTGGTCAGCTGTGATATATCTCAAGTAAGGGCTCTGCAAAAACATCAATTTAAAGGGACCACAAAACTGCCAAGCCAATCAGCATTATGGGAAGCAGTTACCAGACGTGCAGTTCATGGATATGATTACTAAATTATGCCGAAAAACGACTGGGACACACACCAGTCACATCTGGAGATAAAGTAGTGGCCAAAAGTGATGGACAATTTTCTTTCCTTATAAAAACATGCTATTAAAGTTGCATTTAGGATGTAAATTGAAGCTTAGCTTTGAGAAAAATAAGGAGGTTTGGCAAAACATTACAGACAACATGTGCATAGCTTACTGAGGTAAGGGCCATGAGAATGACTTTTATATAAAAAATGAGAGGTCGGTAAAGTATCAATCACTAATAAAACTGTAGTCAATATACTGTACTGTATTTCATGTCAGCTTTTTTTGGTAAATCAGAATAAAACTCATATTGTTCATTATGCAACCATACAGCCAAAAATGTTCTTTTACATGTCAACTGAGATACCATCTTACTGTCTGATTTACTTTAAATAAAAAATCGCCTCTTTGGGCCTCATAAATGGTACTTCCCATCCATTCCAGATGCTAGAGCATGTATTCACAGGTTTTATTTTACCACAAGGGGTCCTTCAACGTGTTTCTGAGAGTTTCTTCAAGCTTATTAATAAAGCTGCTATGAGCAGAGACTGTCCTCCAAAAAAACCAAACCTATACTATAGGTCGTTTGTACAAGCACCTTATTACGACCAACAGTTGCGTCTTAAGGATGAGCGCCCTCTAGCGTCAACAGCTTATTACGACATATGGTTACATGTGACATGCAGGGCATTATATTGCTTTAGGCTGTTCACTTTTTATGCATTTAATTCTTCATATTCATTATAGTATCAATAATGGTTTAATAGATATTTTGAACCCCCCAGCCCAGCCCAACCCCCACCCTAAACCTAAGCACTTCTCAACCATACAAAATGCACCACATGAGTGAAAGTACAGTCACAGGTATTTATTGCATAAGTTGACCAAAAAGCAGTATATTACAAAACAACTCGCGTTCCAAACTTTCTGAATTGAAGCCAGAAGACTTTTTACGAAGATATCCGTGAATGAAAAGCATGTGGAGCTTGTTCAAACAATCAGACGTCATGACGCAACCAGTAACAAGATACACGTGAATATATCTTTCTCTGTGTTCATCAGAACAAAGAAATGTATATAGGTTTGAAACAACCTGAGGGTGAGTAAATGATGACAGATTTTTCATTTTTGGATGAACTATCCCTTTAAGATCTTGAGGTAAAAAACATAAATGTTTCTTATGTCTGATTGTACAATATACATCAAAGCTGTACTTTGGTCACACCGTCTCAAGTGAAGCACTGGTGACCACCATCTGTCCATCATATGCTCAGTGGCACAACATTTTTGACACTGCCAGAACTTCTAAGCTAAGCTTTATCACAAAGGCAAAATGAATCAATCGTTTAACACAATATGCGAAACTGTGGACTTTCACTTATTACAAGATAAACCTTTTACAGCCAAAAGTGCAAAGTGTGCATCCTAAATTTACAAATTAGAGGTTATTTGTAGACTATGTGTGAATCAGTTCTGTAGGACATTCTGTAAATTCATTTCAGAGTGTATACAATAAACAAGTCTCAGATCAAAAGGGCAATAGCATTCCTAACTGCTGAGTATGATCATCATAAAAAAGCTGTAACTCTTTATGTTTTCCTTCATACATTTGACTTTATTTCTTATTTAACACTGTTAGCCACATTTAATTAGAGCTGTTTATGTGAGCACATTTAGAAATGGGGTCAGAACAATGGGTCATCCTTGCTACATCACTTCTGAGGCAAAATGGCGTTAAATTCACAATGTTTGTGCTTCATCAGAACTGTAGATAAAAAAACATACAGTAAGGATAGATGGCTAAAAATAAAGTAAAGAGGCAACTGCTCTTCAGTCTGTAAAGGATTTTGAATGTGTTTTATATGATATTTTTCTAAATAATACACAGATGTATAACTCATTTAAAATACATGGCTGAAGTAAACATTCTTATATTTTTGTTTTGAGCTAAAATATTTCCTTTTACCTCAATGTAAGATATCTCTTAAAATAATTTTCTTTTTTAATTAATTTTTAAATAACTTGCATTACATTATTTCAATTTCGAACCTTTTCGGAAACATAAAATGCATACTCTTTTTTTATCATAGTATGCCACAAGCATCCCCTACAATCCATGAACTGTCTATCACACTGTTTGCTTTTATCTCTTCCATTGAAAATTCAATGTTCCCCAGAAGAGCAATTTTTGCAACCTCATTCAGTGTTCTTCATAGTTCATCACACAAGCACAATCAAGACACTCTCAAAGTGACACCATCTCCTTACTGAACCCCAGCCTATCCAACAGGAATATGTGCTCATATAAATGTAATGGTTGCACTAAAAAATGATATTAATGCTTGGAAGTGAAATAGCGTAGGAAAGATTTTTTTTAGGTGAAGGTGATATAACAAAAAAATGGAAAATTGCATCTCGTGTAACTTTGTATAGCACAAGGTGCCCTAGCAATGTGGGACTGCGTCTAACAAGAATACACCCCCCCCCTCCCCCTTAACTTAAAATGGGCAGTGTGCATCCGTTTTCTATGAGCTTGAGTGGGCTGCACATGGCAGGTAATTGACATTTGTGTGAGGCGAATATTTGTAGTGCAAATGTTTAGGGGCATAAATTATATTTATGCACATTACGTTATGCTGCCTGAGGGGGTAAGTGAAACTAATTTAGTGGCAATAAAACTAAATTAATGGACTACAAGCATCTGAGCACATAAAGGAGTAATTCCGCCTGAAAGTTATATTAACGTCTAGAGTATGTAATTGTGAAAAGGGCCTCGTAAAAAATAATGATTTTACAAGCCAAAAATAAATGTACGTCTCACTGGAATTATCCAAGTTTCAATCAAAGCTCATCAGTTCCATTTGAATCAAGAAAGACATGGATCTGGCCCAGCCTTGAAAACGTTTCAGCGTCTTTAATGAAGTGGAAACAGGACATTCAGATGTGCCTAATGCAGGCTCTGGAGAAAAATCGCTCAGACGAAAATCAAAAGTGTTTGCATTGATCTGCAGCCCTTTAATACATCAATAACCACTTAATTTCAATTAGGCTATTTACTGTATCTTATTAATCTCAATAATAAGTCCGGTTCTGTTCCAACGCGCTGCATCTACTGGTCACTTGGTGGTTTGTTGCTTCTGAATTTATGATATAGGCAGATCAGGGCTAATTGTTACACTTTGGCTCACTTAAATATTTTTTATTATAGTCTTTCAGTATAGACACATACCATAAGCATTTTGGCTCCCAACAGGGCCGGGTGTTGGGGCCCCTCAGATTTTCTTTTGGCCCTCAAAAAAATGACAGGCTGACAATAAAATAAACATTAAAACTTCTTATTTGTACTATCTATTAAGTTTTGAAAATTATGCATGGAAAGAACTATGATTATATTTCTATAAAAACTGTTGCTTATTCAGAATATCTGGTTGCCCCCACTAACCCCCAGCATAGAACCGGGCTTGGCTACCAAAAATGTAATAAGGACCTCACGGGACATGTTGTCACACTATATGGTGTAATTTGCTACAGTAACAAACTAAAAGCTTGCATTAAAATTATAGTATTGACTCTGTAGCTTAATATAAATGGCAAAAAATGTACCAATGGTTTTGACTTATAGGTGTCCAGAGCTACCATACAAAACCATTGCTAGAGGAAACAGATTTGTATAATTGGACCTTTATTTAAACCTTATGGCTACACAGCTAAACCCATTGTGACAGCAAAGTCTCATTTTCCCTACATTACGGAGTTAAGTTCAGAAATGCAGCCAAAAGTAATTTATCCATACTGTTTCGCCGGTTTTGCTGTCCCAGTTGCTCATTTAAGGAATCTTCCGGAGAAATCTCAAGGCAGACAGCCTGAATTGTTTTTAATTAAGGTGTTCCTTTTTGCATACCTGTAAGACCGAGGGTCTTCAAGTACTACAGAAGTAATTAGTGTGGCTTTCACTTTCATGTCCGATCAGTCCATTTCTGTACAACACGGACCAGCCTGCACAGAAGGCAATTAACAGAGACTATCTCCATTAACTTTATAGCATGTGGAATTATTCACAGACCTGATAATCTGGCCTCATTTGTAATGAGCTGGTTCGCTGAAAAGCATTTGACTCTGGCTGGTTTGGGGTTTCTGTATACAGTTATATTATAATATTACATTCAAAGTACTAGAATCCAATTCATTTTGGGGTAGTCATTTTTCGATGCCAGTTTTATGGATGTCCTTCGGAGCCCAGAATCATTTATTTGTGTTCACATTATGAGGGAAAAAGATGTTTGATATACTTTGTAATGTACTTTAAAGCTTGCAATAAAGCATCTGAGTTCCTAAATGCATATATATTACACCGCAGTTTCACAGTGGTTAAACAGTTTACGCCCTGTGTGATATTTGACACTATTTTACATGCAGCCATCCAACATAGACATCTCAACGCAACAAACGCTGAAATACTTTTACTCTCCCAGGAGAACATGTCAGACGAAATCAACAACGCCGAAAAATAATTGTTTGTATTGCACGGCATCATTTCTCCATACGGTAACCAAAATGAAAGAGAATTCTGGAGAATCTTGGCCATGAATGGGAATATTATTGACATAAACCGTTCTCTAGTCTTTCGTCTCCAATTCCAATTACTGGCAAGAGTGACATTACACAGTGATTGGCACACCGGCTGACAAAGCCTGCCACCATTACTGCCCAAAACGAAGGCGCTCTGCTTGTCGCTGTGGTCCCCTGCAGTTAGTGCATGTAGAAGCGTTCTCCTGGGCATTGTCTCATTTATGATTGCTTTTCACTCCTGGCACTTCCTGGACTCCCAGACCCCTTCTTTCCCCCTCATATATATGTAGTTTGACTGGCGGGCAGTTCCTCATTATTTGCATTCTGATACCTGCCAGCACTAATGAGAGAAGGGACCTGTGCTGCCGTGACAGAGCGGGTGGATTAATGCTTATGCAGCTGCGAGGGAAGTGGGGAAATAGTTCATTATGGCAGATATATGACATTTAACACTGATTCTCTCTCTAATAATGTGGCATAATAACAAACACTCGAGACCATGGAGGCACCACCTGAGGGACCGCTCGCCTGTGGGGACCGTGGTTTTTTCCTTCAGAGGTATGTGTGCGTTTAAAACTGTGTTCTCTTTTTTTATAAATAGATAAAGGAACATGTTTGTGGCACCTTGTGCATGCTGTTGAATAATATGTTTGGAGCTTCAGACCTAAGGGGTAAAAATGTTTCATGCGGGATACTTATAGTACCCTTTTTTTGGTTCAGCTTAGATTCACACTCATTGATTTTGCAATGCAAACACATGGGTTGGTTATTATGAGGACTTATTTGAATTCCGTTGATCATCCTTCACTAATGCTGTTATTTGTGGCAACATTGCAGTTTAGGGAAAAGTTATATCGTATCACTATTGAGTCTACCTTCATTTGGCTGCCTATCGTACGAAAAAGACGAAAAAAAATCCAGTCAGCAAAACAGACCCCAGCACTACGAAATGACTTTGTAATGTATTTGGGGATAAAATATGCAGTGGGTTCCGCAGAAATATTTATTAAATGTCAAATTGATGATGTCAACCACTCCAGCCCACAGCCTCCCAACGCCACCAGTGCTGACGACGCACAGCCATCCCTCAAAAAGGGCCCCGTAGTTACGCGTGAAGACAAATTATCCTTTCATTTGAAACGGAGTGTTTCCTTAAATACCTACTGTGCTAACTAGGCCCTCATGTTGTGTTTGAGTCTCACTCGTCGCTCTATTAGCGTCCGGGGCCTGGGCGCGGGACTGATCTCACTGAGTGATTAACTAAACCTCGGGGCTGACAGGCCTGCGAGCCTCTGCGGAGGTAGAAGCCGGACTAATGTGGAGCTCTGTTTAACAAGCCCGGTGCAGATAGGAAAGATAAGAATGAGGGAATGCAGACGGGAGGAGGGTGTTACAGAATGATGGTGTGATGTCTGGTTGACTCCACGGGAGAGACTTCTGGGCTGACAGTAGTCAGGCAGACTAATGAGGAGGTCCGGTCTGCTACACGAAAGCTGGAGGAATGTAGCGGTAAACGCTCTGAAGGTTTGAATAGGTTTCAATAATTGGGTTTGAGCAGCCATAGGCAGCACATGTCCAAACTTTTGCAGACTGTTTGAGGGTGCTATTACAGCTTGCAATCTGGCTTGCAAAAATAGACAAGCTCAAACTGTATCTCAACCTATAATAATTCAACCAATTATAAACAAATCAAGCCCAATTCATTATAAAGTATGTTTTGCTACAGTATACAGAGAAAGTGAAATCTTTGCAATGTGCATCAGTTTTCTTGCAGAAAGGTGAAAAGTTGTCTTTTCTTTTTGAAGCTGAAGGAAGATGACAGACTTGGTGCTGAACAATAGCTTCAGACGGCGTGATTATAGTTATTATGGTGGAAGTAAACTGACAGCTATGCTGATGTCCTGGAGGTATTGCAAATGGCTGAAAGTGATATGCAGTAGACAGTCTCTCATGAGGATATCAAATTGTTTGAAAACAGCTTAATTAGCAGCCAGATCTGCTCTCTGGTGTCGACTTCGACGTTCAGGTTTCAAAACATCATGGTCAGGAGAAAAAGTGAGTGTTGTACAGTTGTACAGTTGAATGTAATTCCAATTAGAGCATAAAATGTCTAAATAACTACACTAATAACCTTTGGTTGAAAGTGACGACATATTTCACCTATGTTTTACACCGTCATCTCGATTCTCCGAAAACAGGCTCCATGAAGTCCCTCCTTCCGAAACACTCTGATTGGTCAAGCTGAGCCAGTCTTTTGTGATTGGTCTACAGCTTGGGGGCCATTCAGACGGAACGCATTTTTCCATTCCAATGCGCTACTTTCTAGGGCTGCAACTAACGATTATTTTGATAATTGATTAGTTGGCCGATTATTTTTTCGATTAATCGATTAATCGGATAAATGTAATTACATCTTTTGCTTATAATAAGTAAATCAGATATGGGAAACGTATACACAGCTGAACTCATTAGTCTTCTCCCAAAATGTTGTGAATATCTCCATAATTAATACACCTGGTGAGTTGATTCAGGTGTGTCATATTAGAAGCAACTGACAATAGTCTCTCCCAAACGTGGGAGCGAGGGGAGGGTCGGCCAAGGAAATAAATTTTTTGTGCCATGAAAAGTGAGATATTTGTCATTCAAATGTAGTGAAGTACAGTAAAAAGTAAACAGGAAAAGTAATACTTAAGTACAAATAGTCAAAAAGTGTACTTAAGTACAGTACTCAAGTAAATGTAGGGCTGTGCCGATAAACGATATCATATCGAATCGAGATAGAATGTATTTCAAAAACAATGATAAGCTATTGGCATTTTGACTCGATATGGATTAATCTTACAGTCTAACAGAACGCAGAAATAAACACAACAACAGTCAGTCAGCATGCAGCTTTTAAAATGTGCGTCAAAGTACAAAGTCCATTTCATACTGCACTTGGCAAAGAAAACTCAACATGAGGAGGAAAACATTACTGGAAGCGGAAACAAAGGTGAAACTAACCTCGAGTTGTCATCACGCGGTTTATCAAGTGTCTAATTTTTTTTCGCAATTGCCGGTTAAACAAAACAAACTTGAGGAGCAATTGCAAGCAAGTTACTTCGAAACTCAAGCACAAACGTTTTTATATCCATCGTTAACATATCTGCTAACATGAGCTGGTGCTTATGAAACAAACCAGTGCTGCCCTGTACAGATTAGAGATGTAATGAAGTGAGTTTGTGTGCACATTAAAATATTGAACCTTGTATGTAAGATGCTTGCATGATTAAAGAAATGTACTATAGTTTATGTGAGATGTATTTAAGGTTCACTGAATGCATTGAATGAATCCCACTACTCGAGCAAGACATTATTGCAGCGTTATGCATGTGCGCAGGTGCTGAGCCAATAGCGTTCGAATGTACCAGTAACGGAGCCCTTTCATTGGTTGAATGTACTGAATGAACACTCCCTTTACTTAACGAGTCAACTGAGTCAAAATGAGACTGAATGAACTGGTACATGTTGTTTATGGCCTAATATCCTCTGTGTTGCAGCAGTGCATTAATTTAATTGAATTTTAACTGGTTAAAGGTTAACTTTTGTTAAAAAACTGTATTTAAAACAATCTATTAAATATATATCGAAATAAATATAGTTATCGATCAATATAGGAAAAAACTATCGAGTTTACTTTTTTGCCATATCGCCCAGCCCTAAGTAAATGTACTTCGTTACCCACATAATCTTTAATTTTGTCATTTAAAACACCTCTCCCCTTTAAACTTTAAAACTGCGCAGCTTGAAGAGATGCATGCAGAACACGTCTGACTTTAAAACTGAACAACTTGTGCCGCACGGAGACGCATCCACAGAGAGACACGTCTGACTTTAAAACTGCGTATCTCGCGCTGCACGGAGAGACACGTCTGACTTCAAAACTGAACAACTTGTGCCGCACGGAGACGCATCCACAGAGAGACACGTCTGACTTTAAAACTGCGTACCTCGCGCTGCACGGAGAGACACGTCTGACTTTAAAACTGCGTACCTCGCGCTGCACGGAGAGACACGTGTGACTTTAAAACTGTGCATCTCGCGCTGCACGAAGAGCCGCATCCACGGAGAACCACATCTGACTTTAAAACTGCGCAGCTCATGCTGCACGGAGAGACACATCTAAAACGGTAATTTTAAAAGGGAAGAAGACGCGCTTGATTTGTAACTGCGCAGCTCGCAAGTGACGTCACAGACCAACTAATCGATAATGAAATTCGTTGACAACGAATTTCATTATCGATTATTATCGATTTTATCGATTAGTTGTTGCAGCCCTACTACTTTCCCATTGTATTTCTATGTAAACATGCGTTTGTTTCTATGTAAATCGTTTTTAAGACGCTGTGTCAAGTTGAAAAAAATTCAACTTTTACATGCAGCGCTGCTCATCAATGTCAGTTCCAAAACCAGTGAACCAATCAGAAGAATTTGGAGGCGGGGAAAGCGTTGCAAGCTTCTGTTTACAGTAGTAAGTTGGCATGACAACTATTTAATTTGACGGCAACATGGCAGAGGAGGCGTTCTAGGCTGCGCTTTTTAAAAAAACATATGAGCGCTGTGTCTCGCGTTTTTAGACGCAAAGACGAGTTTTGTCTGAATGGCCCCTTAGTTAAGATATCCCGCCCATTACCCTATCCATGTTCCAGGGGGCAGGGTCAATGTCAATTTTGGGATTCATGATGTTACTAACCCAGGAAAAAGTTTGTTGTAGTCCCAGCGAGCTATTCAATGTTGGTTTTAAAAAGTGATTTTGTGGTAAGGAAAATATATTTTTTATGAACTTTGAGCGTTGCGACTTGGCAGATGTTTGTTTATGCTCAAACAGCTATACTACTCACTAACTAAATTTAAAGAAGTGAAATTCCATCAGACCTCCCCTTTAAAGCAATAAGCCCCAAGAAGTCGTGGTTTACAGTGTTTTTAAGAGTTTTACAACAGATTAGAACAAGACACAACCAATCAGAATCAAGGACCTTACTGTTTTATAAAAAAGGTTCATTTTATCATTTTAATGCTCTCCTTACATTTTGCAATTGTAAGATTATAATACTGATTTATAATTTGAGCTATCGGATCAGATTGTGCTGGAAATATCATTTTGATGTAATTTGACTTTAACAAACGTAAATATAAGTATGTAAACCTTCATCCTGCAATTTAATGTGTCAAACAGAGATGGCGATACGCAAAAGTTACAGATTGCAGTTTTAACTCGGAAAATAAGACACATTGTCAAAAATCTGACGAGAATTCGGCCATAGAAAGTTCTGAGAGTTTCTCATTATCCCATAAAAAAGTTAAAATATAGCGAAGAAACGTAGCAAATGTTAAAATCTATAGCAGAGACCAGTCTCCGTCTGTCAGCTTTGCACTACGAAAACCACTGCAGTGTCTTTGTATGCTCAAGTCAGCATTTTATCAGCCTATTAAAACTACTCCGAGCTGTCACGGCGGAATGCACAGAGTCCCCTTTTTTTCCATTTCTTTGTGGCATGTTCAAGAGATTGCTGGGTACCCTTTTTGTAGGTATGAAGCTATGTCAGAATACTGCGGAAATAAGAGGACTTTGTGCCTTTAAGACGTGCCCGAGATCCTCATTATCCATTGCTAAATTCTGAATTAATAATCTATGAGGCGTTCCATTTCTGACACTCCACTGTCAAAGCGTGCAGCACAGGACAGGTTTTTCCCTGTATTTTTATGATTTCTGAGTTCAGTTTGAGGGCTCGGAGTAAATGAAGAGTGAATTCAGTGTTTTGTTTCTAATATTAGTTTAGCATGAGTTGGCCAAATTAAGACGACTTACCAAGAACATTAACAATGCAAAAAAACAGCGCAAAATGCATTGCAGGGTGTCAAAATGTGTGGAACTGTGTGACCACACCACATTTATTTTCTAACATTTAGAACACGTTTGTTACTTTTAACTGATATTGTTTCTTATACAATTTAGAATTTTTATCATTATATGTAAAGTGGCAATTGTTCCAGAAATTTACTTTTCAACTAAAAACAATCAATACCGTGAAGAAAAATACATTCACCAAGTAGCTTCCTATCTCTTTCTTTTAGACACCAGAGCTTGCTTGCCTTCCCTACATTTTGACAGTTTGGGGGGCAGTTATAAAGAAACTTTCTCTCAAAGGGACATAGCAAATAATTTTTTATACAGTACATGAAACCCAGATCAAGGTTATTTACCAAGGTCATTTAAGAAGAGTCAAATCATTTGTGTTCATTCAATGTCATTTTTTAATGAGAAACCATGACTTGCAAGTAAAAATGACTCACAGAATTTTCCAGATATCTCAATGAACCTATTTAAGTGCTCCTCTATGGTACACATATCCTTGGCTTGGGTAGGCTACACGTATCATTGCAACAGACTATTCCTGTTGAAGCAGCCACTTTTACAGTAGCATACTTTATAAACACATACACATTTCAGAATTTAAATACTAACCAAAAAGGGAAAATCTGTCAGTTTCAGTCACCACGCAATGTAAAAAAATATGATGTGAATTATAAACAGTAAATCATGGCAACATGTTTTACACATCAAAATAATTTAATATTTATTTATTTTTAAAGTTGCAGAAATTCACTAGTCAAGATTTAAAACGGTAACATGAAATTATTTTTTTACATTCACTTTTATTGTATTGAAAAAGAGGAACATGAAAAGACATGTTAAAGTCATATAGGTTTGATGAAGGCCAGATTATTTGTACTTTCATTTGCTTAAAGCGGCAGTCCACAAGTTTTTTGGAGTAAAAATGAGCTAAAACCAATTATTGAGCAAGTACATGAAAGAACGGTGTTTAAAACTGTGTCACTACCCTTGCTGGATTCACCACGGAAAGCTAGTAATAATGGTTTGTAATTTGCCCTGTCGGGTCGACTTTTCCGGAGATCCTTATTTGGTGTCTTTCGTCTGTGCGTCATTTCGTCACATTCGTACACAGAACGAAGAGGATCCGGCTGCTAGCGCGCGCGTGGATGGTGTGAGTGACAGGCGATTTGTAGCGAGTACTCACAACTGTTGGGTAGGAATCGGATTTCATACAACGTTCAGTATTATTTATGGCGGCGTTTAGTACTTTTACTTTTAAACGCCAAGCAGTGTTGACATCTGGGGATTCATCATTTGTGAAAAACAAGAAAGAACGAACTGAATACGGTTTACAAAGAAACAGGGAATGTGATCGGAGTCGTGCGAAAATTAATATTGGCAAGGCATTTCAAAGGTGGCGGGAACTCCATGATCTGAAAGGATTGTAAACGGATGCAGACATGGCTTTATTTCTTCTGAACAGGTAAGACAAATGTTTCATATTTCAATAGATAACACAAAAACCGTAGCGCACTTGTTGTGTTAATATAGACGGGTACAGTTTAATCGGTTGTTCTTTCTCTCTTTATGTTCATTATGATAAATGTAATTTAAACCCTATTCGCCCAGGATTAGTATTATCTGGGGACCTCGTGTGATTTAGAAATTACCTCCCCGCATTTCATTAGCACGGGCAAGTGAAGCCTGTGATTTTACTCAAATTTACGGACTTATATCCCGGATATGATGGCAAGGCTTTGCATATAGTATATATAGTTGTATGATGTACAATGATTTATGACCGTGCCTGTCAGCATTTGAGAGCCGCGTTTGGGGATCTTCTGTCCGGTTCGCGTAACGGGAGTTTCCATGAAATAACAAAATGACCCAGCACCCGAAATAATATCAAAACACTTCAACACAGCCTCCATTTGCGCTATTTGTGTCTGTTTATGTTCTTATTTGTTTCGTGTTATATCATCTGCCATGTTATATGTGTTTATTATGCGCTACTGATGTACAGTGAAGATTCTCACCGCTGCACTGTCACAGGCCACGACTCAAAACATCAGACTCATCCGCGCAGTTGAGCAGTGCCGAATCACAACTCACGTAAAGAAATATCTCCGCACATCACCTGCAGTAGCAATTTACAAACTGAGATGGCGACAAAGAGGCCAAACCTACGGACTGCCTGACTTCAGAAAAGTCACTACCTACACAAAATCCTTTTGGACTTCAGATTGTGGCCAGCAGGAATTAAAATCATGCAACCTGCCACTTTCTTGTCTCAGAACTTGCTGTACCTGGAGCTTTGAAGTTTCCTCAGAAGTGTTAAAGCACAGTTAATTAGCATAATAGAAGCGTTAACAGAGGAAAGCACACAAATCACAACATGCAAACAGGGACAGCCACCAGGGGGAAAAGTTGCAGGTGTAGGCGTAGAAAAAGTAGATCTTTCACCCAAGTTTCGGCAATGTCTCACGCTGTAGGTGAATGTCGAGACATTAAATATGGATGCATACTTTATCAACGCATTGAAAGTTCAAAAGGGAGTCTTCTTCCATGTCTCTTTCATGTCGTCGTGTACATCACCGGTGTATCGCTATCAGACCTGACACGTAAACCTCGCACAATGCAGCCAATTATTTCTTCTCCCTCCGAGAAATATGCTGCAATATTGATGCTGAAGCAGACAAAGACTCCCAGGCTGGCTTTGAAGAACGCTTACGTTTTCCTGTCAGGAGGACCTAAATTAGCAGTTGTTTCCCTAACTTCAGATGAGTGTTCCCGCAGCAAGAAATTTTCCACTCCCACGTCTTTTTGATTTGATTTACTGTGTTCTTTGATAGTGTGTTGAGTTACCCTCACTTGCAAAAAATCCAAATTTGGAGGGATGTTTGCCGCCGTCCCTTGCCTCCTGGTTCATCCTCAACCATCTTCGAGACAAGGAAAGTGGAATATGCAAGAAATTAAGTTCAAAGGTCACTTGAAATGACAAAATATACTGACGGGGCTGCATAATACAGTATGTTTGCATAATATATCCCCAGGGCCTCAATGTGAATTGGTTTCTAAAGCAGGACTATCAATGAGACTCCTTCACCTTTCATTCCATAGCCGTCACTTTGCTCGATGGAAGAGGTTACGTGAGAAATGTTTATTTATTTTTGACTATTCAAAAGTGGCTGTCTTCATTAGGTGATTTGCTCACGTTGAAAGACATCAGTGCAACCTCAGGAGGTCTAAGTACATCTGAAAGACATTCTCTGCCTTCTCATCCCCCTTTGTTGCCCTGCAGGCTTTTGATGAAACTAACATCACACGCACTGTTGTTTTTACTCAAGGAGCACATTGTGGCAGTCATGTCTCTGTACAAACAGGTGCCTTGCTATATATCTTTTATTAGACCTCCAGCTACAGTACACAAATATATAGCGGATTGGGATTTCATGAAGCAATATTGTGACTTTAAAGAGGTTCAGTGAATTTCTAAAGGAGCAACTAGTTTAGTTGCATTTAGACATGAAATAGCACTGAGTTTTGTTTTAGGTTATTTTACTGTAAAAGTACAAGCTTGAGTAAGTGTTTCCAGCATGGGACAGGCAGAATAATTAGAGGGTAAAATACAGTACATGATAATATTGCTCTGTTTGCCCCACCCAACATGAATCATTCAGTAACAGGTTGAGACAAAATGTAAAATGTTCGGGGAGTGAGGATTTAGGCCCTGCTGAGGTGTTTAAGAACAAGCAGGTCTTAATCATGACAATGTCTGGGATGTTAAAAGGAACTCACTGAATATGTAGGGTTTTGTATTAAAACACTGAAAGAGAAAAACATGTAGTGTACAGGTGAATTGTAATAATATTTGTATGTGGAGGGGCTATACTTATTGCCAAAATAAAAAAAGAGAGAAATTATAAAAAATATAGCCAATTTTACTGAACCAATATTTTTATTTTTTTATGTACACTCAGAAATTATGTTTAAAGGTGCTGTGTAATTTTTACCGGCACCTAACGCTGAGGTTGCTTATCGCATCCAACCACTCACTCCACCCCTCCGCCTTCCTTTTCGAAGGACTACGGAAGCCGAGAGAGGATTAAGATGTCGTCACGTTTTTTTTTTTCAAAAGAGATAACGTATTTACGAAACGCGTTCTGTAGAGCAGTTCGTCCGTTTAGGGCTACTGTAGAAACAACATGGCGACAACATTCCTCCAAAAAACTACACGCTGGTCCTTTAAAATAATAGTATGTGCGTGCATGTTATGGAATTTTAACACATTACGAAACATTTTGTGTTCATTTACACAAGGTTGCACAAGGCTGAGTTAAAAGTAACACAAAATGTGTTGACCTTAACTTGACATAGAGATGTGTTTATTATTATTTATTATTGTAATACAAATAAATTAAAATAAGATTTATTTAACAAGATTCAAAGTTTGCATTATTTGTTGTGTATATATATATACATATTATAATATATACTGTGTATATATATATATATATATATATAAAGACATTATTGATATTTTTAATGTATTTGAGATGAAGAGATAAAATATTTATAAAGAAGATATATATTCTGGTAGGATTTGTTGTATTCTAAGATGGTTTACTTATAACACTATTAATCATTTTTATAGTTGAAATATTGTAATAAAATGTTCTGGAAGGGTGATTTACATAAAAACAATGCAATGCAAAACTCTTTGTGGCACAGTTTTGTTTCCCCTGTGAGAGAGTCAACCATTGCTTTAAGCTTTCCAATTTTTCCAGTGTCCCATCAGATTTGGAAATGATAGATGGTCATTAACATACATCTGAGAATCCTAATATCTAACAAAATAAAGCAAATGTGGAAAGCCAAAAGTACAGACAGGTGAGAGGAATCTCAGTAAAACTTCAGATTTGAGAAGGTTCTTATGCCAGCACAGTGAACATGAAAAAATAATTCTGTGAATGTAAAAAGTGCAATAACAAAGACCTGGGCTCATACGTATATGAACTTTATTCACTTTCATGTTTCTTTGTGGGTGTCAGAGGGTTCTCGTTCTCAGCTGTGAAGAATTGACTAAAGTTATATGCTGGATGCAACATGACCCTATTGCTGCTCAGACAGTATTCCTTTCACAAATTAACCCTATCGAGTTTTGTATTCTCAAGAATGTACCAAATCAAGAAAATTAGTCAAAATCTGAAGTGTATTTCTGACAAAGATTGAATGCAGAATGACAATAACCAACTCTGATAGCGCACCAGGAATCATATTGGTGCAGACCATGCCTACGCTATATCACGAGATGATTCAAAAGTCTCAGGAGAGTTAGCTACAGATTGTATCACAGACCATCTCTCCTGCGACCCGTCACAAGCATACCCAGAATATCAAGAGAAATAGCACAGATGATTGCTGGAGATTGTGGCGTGCCTCCTTTGATGGTTTGGAAGCAATGGCTTTAAACCATTTCTATTTCTCATTGCCAAGTATTTTCTGTCGCATTTGTCATGTGAAAACATCTTAGCTCAGGGAATTATATATACAGTATGTATAAAGCAATATCATATGAGAAGCAGTGATGTCAGACTCTGTGTCAGTATGGCTGTGATTCAGCCATAGGCTTTTATACAACAATTCTACCAATTAAAAAAGAAAACCAAGTAGCCTACATTCAGACAAAATTATTTCAGATTTGACCTAGCTCTCGTATGAATGTATGAACATAAATACATGAATACTGTACTGTTCATTGGCTCCAATGCTATTTATTTACATTTGTATGCAGAGATTGTAAACCTACATAATTTATCCATGTCATTCCACACAGGCTTAGAAAATTCATCATTTTAATATTGCAATAACCTCTAACAAGATAAAAATGTGTGTGAGAATTCCCATGTACATTAATCATTTAAGTATTTATTTGTAAAGAATGCCATTAGATAACTAGTGTAAACACTTGAAATGCAAGATGATACTGAAGCCCTGTCTGTGTTAGGAATGCATTTCCAAGTAAGCTCCTCACTACAATACTGTATAAATGTTGTATAGAACCCATAATGAAAGCCATTTAGTTTTTTTTCTGCTTGAATCTCATGGGTATAAAGAAGAGGACAGTTCAGTTCAGTAGCTTATAAACTGTCTTTCAAAAAGTACAGGTCAGAGAAGATATTTGTCCGTCAGTCCCACACTGTAAATTTCAATCATCTCATAGGTATACTTCACATTTCAACCATACTTTGTTTTTGATTAATGCGCCATAACATCTATTAAACCCAATCAATACCATTAATCATGTGACCAAACTATGTATAGATTACGTCTCCTCAGAAGTGTTTTGTCATCTTGAGAATTTTGACTTTTTATACCTGGTACAGACAGCCAATCTGTCAATTATCCATCAGGGAGAAGCAACGGCCTTTGAGGGAATTGTATTGTTTCAAAGATGGATGAGACGTCTGGAGTAGGTACATATGAGCTTTTAAGCACACACAGAGAGAGAGAGAGAGAGAGAGAGAGAGAGAGTATTGAATATTTTTCCTTAGCACATGGTAATTGATCTTCCTAGAGGCCTGATTTATGTACACAAACCATATCGTGTTTACACACCTAAAATACCTCTTGTGCTAGATGGATCTATATAGCTGAATGATATATGACTTGTTAAAACAGGGAGTCAATAAAGTCTGACAAATAAACACACTGATGAATATAGGCAGCAAAAATGAAATGTTAAACAATTCAATCAATCTCAGAACTCAGAAGTCCAAGATACCACCATCATTTTCAATATACCATGTGGAGTAATTGATACCGTGTTGTATGAGATTAGGACCACAGGGAAGAGTTGACAGTCAAATAAAATATCTGACAGCTTGTCTCATTTCATTTTCCTCTCTGTTTTATTTGGTGTAATGAGAACCCCAAAATTCAGACTAGATTGAAATAATCATTTTTTTTCCCACTGGTGGAGGATGCCAGTATTTGGCTGTATTTTTCTTGACAGACACAGCTAGCCTGAAAAGGCAATCTTTTTTTGTTTAACAAAGATAAGTCACTCGAAATCAATTAGGCATGCAAACCTGAGGAAAAACAAAAGCTCCCGTCACTCTCAGTCATGTGCAAACACAATCCATTTTTGAATCAAAGCCTAGTTCTAGGCAGTAAATGTTTTGGGAAATATGTGAATTTCATATGAATGAAATATATTCATATGAATATAAGGATTTGAGTTTGAGTGCATTGCATCAATTTTTTAGAGCTGCACTTCGGTGTGTGTTATGAGCAGATGTAAGGGCAGCATTTCAGGGAAAGGTCAAGCAGATGGGGAAGGTCAAGCACATGAGGACAGCCTGCACACCAATGTACGACACAATTCTGACCACGCTGTGAATCCAGGATAGAGAATATTCACAGCACACTAACTTACACTAACTTACTTTGTGAGCTTCTTGAACATTTTTTAATAAGTTCTCAAATACTTTCTTAAGAACATCTTTTTCGTAAGAATAAGATTACATATCGTCTCTGTCCTTCTGAAACCTTGTATGTGAAAATTCGCTGTTTTTCAGAGAATGGAAAAAAACACTGCTTTTTAAATGATTAAAGTGTTGTCAAAGTTGACAAGCACTTTTTAATACTTTTTATTGGTTAGATATTTGCAAGATGCAAAAAATTCCAAACTGGGTGTGGGAATGACAATAATAATAATCAAGAAAAATGGAGATTTGAGGTTTCAGAAGGACAACAGCGATATACTTGGTCAATGCCTGCTTGTGAAGTAACATTATATGAATCTGTTCAATAAACTTTATTTGTAAAACAAGCGCCTCGCATTCTCATGTTTTCACATTTTAGCATGTAATGTGTTAAACGGCATTAGCCTAACGATCGCATGTTAGCTAAAATGTTCATGTCTAATATATTTATTATAATACTTTTTTGTGTCCTGATGTCATAATATTTGTAATCCTCTCTGTTTCGAGTCACTTTGTTCCAGAATAAATGTAAAAATCAGTTTTTTTTATAATGAAAGCAAAAGAACGATAAACCGTAAAACCTCATTATATATCAATATAAGAAATCCTCAATGAAAAGTAAACAAAAGTAAAATTATGATTCTGGATCAATACGGTATGCATCATTGTATTGTATTGTTTTGTGCTGTAAAAAAAACAAATAATACAAGTAAAAACAACTTAACTTTTGATATTTAAGACAACTGTGAGGCTATCCAATAAGGTGATATTTACCTTGGATTCTTCTTATTTATTTTTAAGTTCTATCTTGAAAAAACATTAAGAACTGTCTTAAGAGTTTTTTTCAATAATACAAAATATTTCTAACTTTGTTTTTAATTAGACTTTACGAAAAAAATATGGCAGTTAAGAAAAATTTTCTTCATAAGAATGTTTTAGGAATCTGGATGAGAATGCTTGAGACCACATTGTTTTGTATCTTTCTTACATTAAAACAAAACTATTTTCAGCGGACATCACCACAGATGGACGCAGTCACACATGCTCATTCGTACCCTCTCCCTGTGACTCTCTCACATACATGTCCTACATCCTTGTTACTCCAGTAACTTCTCAGAAACAAGCCAAGCTGTCATAGTTCACATCACTTTTTTTCTTTTTTATCAGAGAATTTTGAACCAGCACTGTCAGATCCCTAATCCATCACCACACGTTGTTCCACCCCATAGAGGATTTTGGGAACACTTCTTGTTTTTCATTACTTATTTTACACACATCTATTGTATACAGTATAAAAAATGGCACTCAGATGTACTGTACTATATTTAATAAATTACCTCCATGTTTTTATATTTGAAATCGGTCACACTTTTTGAACACAAAAGCGTATTTGAACATGGTTACACTCTATGCAGCAAAAATGTTGAAATGTAAAAAAAATCTGCAAAACAATTTTTAATCTTACATATTAGTCTAAGTGCTTTTTAACGTCTTGATTTAAGGAGGTTTTAAATCAAGTCAAGCCACAACCGTGATTAATGATCATCTCTTTGGTTATGACTGACATATTGAATTTTTTACTCAGCATCATTACTCATGTCTCAAGATATCAAAACAGAAAAAAAACAAAGCCGTTCAAGAAAGACATTTGTATACGATATTAAAAATAAGGACTCATTAAATACTACTTACTTACTTTTGTTGCAGACAGCGAACTTTGTTTTAGGTTAAACTTGCTCTGCATTCACCTTTTCATTACATACATTCCAAGTTTGTATCTTACGGCTGCTCGCTAGCTCATTTGGAAATCAGGACATCATGCATATTTCCATCTCTTTATGCGATGAAAAAAATGTGGATGAGGTAAAATGATATTTGCCTGTGCAGAAATCCCAAGAGATCCTTGCTTGGCTGTAACGCCTGTAAAACATTCCCTTCAAGAGAACGAGGTCCCAGGAGATGTAAGGTATAAACTTCCCTTTGTTCCAGCAAATGTTTCTTTTTGGTTAGGTGAATGTAGTTATATCTCTTTGAATAAAATGGCTTCACACTCCTGCTATAGATGTACTGTTACCTTTTCAACCTGCAGATATACTTCACATTAAAGAACAAAAATTCATGATCCACATCAAGGGAAAGAATAACAACATGTTGTAAGGTGCATTTTTCCTTGGTAGGCGTACCTTACCTTTCATTATATTGAGATATATGAATCTGTTTAATGGTGTCAGCCATTCATGGCCTTTAGATGTCATTTAAAGCCACTCAGTGTCACACATATTTTGTAAGTAATGTGAATGTCATTATTGAATGCTTGAGGGCTGAGTTGTATTTGAGCAGTGGTTTGTGTTTCAGATGGTGACAGATCGGAGCAATCAAATAGCCAATCGGTGCTTTGTTTGTTTATTAAAGCACGGTACTTGCAGTACTGTCACGATGATTTATTTTATTCAGCATGTTAGCATTTTAGCACTTCCGGTTTCATCGCCCAAAAGTTAATGGATTTTGGATGAAATGTCTGAAATAAGGTTAACAAAGCCTCTAAAAAATGTTCATGTTTTATTATATGACATAAAACACACCACTTTTAACCAAGTTGTGAATTTTAACAGCCTTTTTATGTGTTTTAAAAATGACAGTTGCTAACAATGTTGGTAACAACATTGTCAGGGACGTTCAACATCATCACAAGTAAAAAACTCAAAAAGATGGGAATTCATTTATGGAGTAATGGGCTATATGTATGCGTGACTTCCGCGTTTCACGTTCAGAACCCTCAGCAGTTTCTGGTTGGGGAGCCTTAAAGGGGTGATATGACACGGCTAAAACGAATATTATCATTTGTTTTAGATGTAATGCAATGTATATAAGCGATTTAAGGTTCAAAAACGCTGTATTTTCCACATACCGTGCATGTTTGTATCTCCTCTTTGCCCCACCTCTCTGAAACGCGCTGATTTTTTACAAAGCTCATAGCTCTAAAAAAGCGAGGTGTGCTATGATTGGCCAGTTCACCAGTGCGTAGTGATTGGTCAAATACTGCAAGCGTGTGACGGAAATGTAACGCCATATTTGGCGCATCAGGTTCCAAAGCAATTGTACTGACTAGGGATGCTCATATTGACCGTTTAACATTTAACTGATCGTTAAAATTTTGACCGGTTAATACTATCAGGTAAACTATTTAAAAGGTATGTTTATTTTAAGTTTAATAATACGCTATTAAATCGTATTTGTTTTTAGTTTTCTCTATGGTGAAAGAAAAACATGCTAAGCATTAACTCACGGAGCGTGCAGATGCGTGCGAGACTATGTGTAAATGCCCTCCGAAACGTTTTCGAGACGGATTAAAATCCGATCACGCAAGTCACTTGACGAAACAGGACACGTGTAATTCATCTGATTGTTGAGGCTACCTTTGTCAGGGCTTTACTCCTCCAAACGGAGTGCCACTGGCAGCCTTGCTCAAGTTCTTTGTTTTAAATGTAGACACGGGACAATCGCGTTCACAATGAGCTGTGACGTTCTCTGTCTTCCCGGCGTGTCTACGGCTCAGCAAAGCTAATAGCGGAGCTACTGCAAGGGAATTTCGGTGCTAGCCATCAATTTATCCTTTACATAAACTTATCTCATGGATGCTTAGCATCGGCTGCCTGTGCGCTTTGGAGAAGAAATCGGCACGACCAGTGGTTTCCCTGCCTTCTTTTAGACGTGACGTAAAAATACGAATGTGAACTATGAATAAGTAAAAAATAATGTTTGTATTTTGGGTGGTATAGCACATCGGATTGGCTGGTTGGAAGCAAATATGACACGCTTCTCTCTACATTCCCGGGACATCCGTGCCATCTGAAAGGGTGTTTTCTGCCACGGGTCTAATTGTCAACAAGCTCCAGACTGTCACCACAACACGTAAACGTTACTTTATTAAATAAAAACTCCAAGCTTTGGATTGAGGTTGGCCTGCTATTTTTATTTGATGAAAAAACTTTCTGATGGATATAAACTTTGCCGATTCTTCGGTGTTTTCGTTTTGTCATATTTTGTTAATTAATTCATTTTTTTCTTGCCTGTTTATTTTATGCTTTGGATTTATATATTATTTTAGATTTTCTCCATTGTCCAAAACGCCGCAGGTTTGTGAAAATGTGATAATATGTGAATGCAGGTGCTGTTGTTGATGTATTCGTTATGCTGCTGTTTGCATGTTAAAATAAATCTGTGAAAAAAATGTTTGTATATTTAACGTGTCACAGACCCTCCTCAACTGTAGCTGTGTCTCATTTCGAAGTCTGCGTCCTCCGGATGTCGCATGCGAAGGCGTATGCGGTGGACAAACGCGACCTCCGGAGGACACAGCCTTCGAAATGAGACGCAGCATGTATTTTTTTATTTCCAGTTTATTATTAGAATCTTATCGGTTAACGGTTAATGTTCGGATAACGAGTGTCGGTTCTTGGTTAGGGAAATTAACCGAAATGAGCATCTCTATTACTGACAGTACTGACTTGCATATACATTTGGGCGGACTTATTCAACTCATACCACGAACTGACATGGATTTGTGGGGGTGTGGTTACACGAGGCATTTCAGGCAGGTCTGGGTGAGCATTCACTTTTAGACAGAATGCATCTTTTGTTCCGACACTTAAATTTTTTTAATTTTACGTGTCTAATACATTTATGGGCAACTTATAACACACCAAAAACACAGAAAAACATGTTCGCGCCATATGACCCCTTTAACTTTTTTCTCATTTTTCCAATTCTCTCTGCTTTAAGTCTCCCCAACCGGAAACTGAAGAGGGTTCTGAACGTGAAACGCGGAAGTCACGCATGCATAGAGCCCATTACTTATGAGGGAACATGTTTTTAATAATCTTGTTAATAAAGAAGAGTTGTCTGAGGCTTTTTAGTAGTGACGTTTATATAAGTGACCGTAGTGGTCTGTATATAGCCTCATGTTAGCTTTTTACTCCTGTCGATTGTATTAGGTTTCAAAAATAAAAAATATTGTGTTCATTTGTAAAGATTATCTTGAAAAATCGTAAAATTACCTAAAGAAATCCATAGACGTTTAGTTGAGGAAACCAGTGTGACGCTAACTTCCGGGTTAGCCTACAAAAATACATCTTCCCTGCAGCACTCTATAGAGATACAGTCTGCTTTAAATAACATGTTCAAAGTGTAGTTGCTATTTAAAAAAATAAAATAAAATACATCAATTAAATGGGTTAAATTATTCCATATGGAGTGTTCTAAATACAGTTTAATTATTGATGTTTCAACAGTGAATTGAATGATTTTGTTGTGTTATTATTAAAAATAAATGTAATTAAAATATAAAACATTGATATACTGATTTAATTTGTCATGTTAAGTATAAACACTTGTCAACTAATGGCAGTGTTTAGAACTTTAAAGGTGCCAGTGTTGCTATTGTATTTATTGATGATAGTGTCTCGAATCTCTGTTTTGGTCTTTCTCTCCCTCTTTTTTTTTTTAAACGTCCACCCTTTTTTCTCCAGAAGATGCCAATCAATCATTTTACCATTACGCCAGTCAATCTCTGTGTTCAATATTGCAGTGGACCATGTAGGAGCAGCCCAGTCTTTTATTATCACACTCGCTTTGTGTTCAGAGTGCTTTGATACAAAAGCAGAGCTTTGCTCCAATTATATGAAAAAGACCAGAGGACAAACATAAGTGTTCACTTTTCAAACAAGGCAACCGAAAGAGCTTTGAACACTAAATTTGGCAACACTCTTATTTTGTATACTGTATATAGTGGCCATATACACTCACCTAAAGGATTATTAGGAACACCATACTAATACGGTGTTTGACCCCCTTTCGCCTTCAGAACTGCCTTAATTCTACGTGGCATTGATTCAACAAGGTGCTGAAAGCATTCTTTAGAAATGTTGGCCCATATTGATAGGATAGCATCTTGCAGTTGATGGAGATTTGTGGGATGCACATCCAGGGCACGAAGCTCCCGTTCCACCACATCCCAAAGATGTTCTATCGGGTTGAGATCTGGTGACTGTGGGGGCCATTCTAGTACAGTGAACTCATTGTCATGTTCAAGAAACCAATTTGAAATGATTCGAGCTTTGTGACATGGTGCATTATCCTGCTGGAAGTAGCCATTAGAGGATGGGTACATGGTGGTCATAAAGGGATGGACATGGTCAGAAACAATGCTCAGGTAGGCCGTGGCATTTAAACGATGCCCAATTGGCACTAAGGGGCCTAAAGTGTGCCAAGAAAACATCCCCCACACCATTACACCACCACCACCAGCCTGCACAGTGGTAACAAGGCATGATGGATCCATGTTCTCATTCTGTTTACGCCAAATTCTGACTCTACCATTTGAATGTCTCAACAGAAATCGAGACTCATCAGACCAGGCAACATTTTTCCAGTCTTCAACTGTCCAATTTTGGTGAGCTCGTGCAAATTGTAGCCTCTTTTTCCTATTTGTAGTGGAGATGAGTGGTACCCGGTGGGGTCTTCTGCTGTTGTAGCCCATCTGCCTCAAGGTTGTGCGTGTTGTGGCTTCACAAATGCTTTGCTGCATACCTCGGTTGTAACGAGTGGTTATTTCAGTCAAAGTTGCTCTTCTATCAGCTTGAATCAGTCGGCCCATTCTCCTCTGACCTCTAGCATCAACAAGGCATTTTCGCCCACAGGACTGCCGCATACTGGATGTTTTTCCCTTTTCACACCATTCTTTGTAAACCCTAGAAATGGTTGTGCGTGAAAATCCCAGTAACTGAGCAGATTGTGAAATACTCAGACCGGCCCGTCTGGCACCAACAACCATGCCACGCTCAAAATTGCTTAAATCACCTTTCTTTCCCATTCTGACATTCAGTTTGGAGTTCAGGAGATTGTCTTGACCAGGACCACACCCCTAAATGCATTGAAGCAACTGCCATGTGATTGGTTGATTAGATAATTGCATTAATGAGAAATTGAACAGGTGTTCCTAATAATCCTTTAGGTGAGTGTATATGCTATATTTAAAGAAATATATCAAATGCTTTAAATTAGCTGTCTGTTTAATTGGCTGTCTTCTGTTGAATTCCCTCATATAGGCTGTCGAAAGATACTGTGCTGTATGTGCTAAATGAAGATGCTCTACTGAAAATATCCGGTCTCTGAGCTATATATCAAAGCAAGCGAGTACGAGTCGAACAAGTTTTAAGATCAATGTTTGTTTGTTTTCTTATATTTTAAGCATGAACCCCTGAATACCTGATAGGGAGAAATATTTCAGCAACATATGTTGCAAGCGTTACGTTTTTTGATTCATGCCGCTGCTGAACAGCCCTGATGGTTGAAGTACTTATCCACAGGCCTTCGAGCTCTGTGACTCTTTCAGCAGAATTAAGGAACTTTATGTCCACAAAACAAATGGTGGCTTCACCCGGTGACTCCCATGAAAGATGGCAGCTCCAAAGGCATATTTCTTCCAGGCCGAACGTGGTGAATGATGAATGTTAGGCAACAGCGACTTCTGAGCACGTTCTTCCTCCCCGACCAGGGAGATTTTCAGCCGATACTCATCTCAGCCAAGGGGACGCTATGACCATCCGCAAAGGATGAAGATTGTCACCTTTTTGTGTCACCTGCAGGCTCAGGGTAATCCAAAGACAATAACACTCCGGCTGGGCTGTGCAAATAAAGCAGGGTATCAAAACAATGCGAGCATCTTCTTCCAATGTATTGCAGATGACCTTTTCATGGTTTTGTGACCGGATTGCTAGCAAATTATTTAAATGAAAACTGTCAGAAGCATCATACCGCGATTTACACCCGAAGGTCAAATTAGAAAATTAGCAACGTGGTTCTGTGACATCTATATATATATTTTTTTTTATTAAATTCAAAGTTTTCTCTAGCCATCTTCTTCAGGAATTCAAGGACTTCTCTTTTATCTGTATTTGCAAACATCGTGACAACTGTCAATTTGCATTTCAACTAGACATATGCCCGGTTAACCGAAAATATATATCACGTGATTTATGCACAACTTCTGAGTGAAGTATGGTAAAATGCTAAAAGCCAGAGGGCGCTCTCATGCAGAAACTCCAAATACACACTGCAGAAGAAGACCATAACACACGTAGTAGTAGGAAATGCCTAAGGACAAGTTTTTATCACCGATCCTCAATCCTCCTCAGCTATTTTTATGATAAAGTATATTTATAATGATCATGTTTGACGGGTGTTACTTTTTTAAATGCACGTTATAAGCGACTCAAACTTGCACTGCTTTTAGATCGAGCAGCATTTCTACTGATCCCAGAGCCGTGCTTCATGGACAAGCTACGCATCAATAAAATAAACGATACCTTGCATTATCGCAGCCAGCTCGGTTTCAGCAGGATTTGGTGGTAACCGCGGTTATCCGGGCACATGTCTAATTTCAACAGTAATGGTTGCACTAGTAGAATAGAGGGCAGTGACTTTAAATATAAATTATGAAAACAAAGATTTAATATTTTTGATGACAACAACCTAGAATTAAACATATTTAAATAGAAAAAAATAGACAGAATTAAACCTTCTTGGTTTTCAGGACTGTGCTTTAATAGATCGGATTGTTATAGATCCCAGCAGACCTCAGTGGTGAGTTTCGTTCCAAAGGGATCTGCAGGCAGTGACATGGAAGCAGAGGTCCCCTGTTCATGTTGTCATGACAACTCAGAAAGGTCGATATGGACTGGGTTTGCTCATCATGCTGTACTTGTAAAAGCAAGAAAAATAGATTTAAGATCCCTTGAACTGATAAACTTCCTCTAACAATGCAAACTATCTGCTTGAGAATTTGTCCAGTGACAATCTTTCTATGAAATCCCGGCCATTCATCGAGTTTGTGCTCAGATAAACTTCAATTACCTGAAAGCTGGGGAACATGCTGGTCCAGTTTAAAAATACAAAGCATTATCTTTTCTACAATCTATGATGTAGATAAAAGTCTCTGTTGAGTTTTAATTTCATATTTCTAAACGACATTTATTGTATAGACTGGAACTGATTCTGGACCAGTGTTGTTTACGTCTTGAGAAATGCACTGTAAAAAATGTAGTTTTACAGTTACGGTATTTTTGAAATACAGGGAAAAATGTCAAATTACAGAAAGTCAAGTGTAAAACAATATGTAATTTTACTTTACATAAAATGTTATTTTACAATATTTTCCCCAGCTATATTCTAGTTTTTTACAGGGTTTCTTTTACAGTGATGGTCTATACTGTAGCTATATAATGTCCACATTTTTTGAGTCTCATCATATTTTTCCTCTCTGAAAATCAAGCATGCAAAGATCAGGTCAAGTGCAAAATCGCTAAAGCACCTACATATCCAAAACAGCCATCCCTCGTGTTTGAGGCAAACACCAGGGACACATTTCCAGATGGCGGTTTTCACGGTAAACTGGGTTATCCCTTGTTCTTTGTACAACACATTAGTCATGTAACTACATGCTGAGGCAATGACGGACCTGTTATGCATGCATTTTATTCCAAGCACATCCGCTCCTTCAGAGTCCAGACTTTTCAGCGTGCAAGGACTTCATTACGCGCTCCTCTTTGAAGGGCTTCACATAAATCAAACGTCAGGGAGGACTTGAGTGCAAACGGCACGCCTGGGGACAGCTTTGGCTTTTAAATTTGTAGTTTTTGTGGTGACAAAAAGGAAAACAGTTCCACGGGTCAGCTCTTTGTCTCTTTTGGGACAATCAAGAAAGCAAAAACCTGCCATTGCGAAGACAATTTGATCAGTGAACCCGAGCCCCACTCCCTATTACCGACTGGAAATGGCCCGGGTCCCGAGAGACCCAAGGCTCATTGAGCAGCAGAGGTGGATGAAGTAATTATATCTCTAGCTAACCCCCAAATCACTCCTCATTAGCTTGGGCTAGACCTGTGCTTTAGACTCTCGATATGTCACTATTTGCTTTTAACCGTCATAATACTGCCATCCTTGCACTGCAATGCAATCTATTAATTGTGGGTTTTGATGTCGAGGTTGGCTGGTTTTGAGATGAACTGTCTATTTTCTGCAGAGATGTAAAAGGTCTGCTGGGATTTGCTTCGGTTTCCCATCTTGAGTTGTTGGGGACGTCATTGGAGGAGGCTGTGTATGCAGCCATCTGCTATGGCAGGAACCACGTCAAAAAAACATAAATGAGAATGTAAGTGGGTTGTACGAACATGAGGATGGAAGGGTCAGGTGTTTTCTTGCATGTGGAGCAGCCGTGCAGATCTTTTTATCACATCTGTGCTGTGGATTTTACAAGACACACCTGCAGTTCATAAGATGGGTAACCTAAGCCAAAGAGAGAGAAAGCTGAGTAATCGTTCTTAAAGAGATTCTTTCATCATTTACTCATCTTTCCAAATCTGTATGACTTTCTACCGCAGAACACAAGAGAAGATATTCTGAAGAATGTTGATAACCAAACAACATTGCCCCCCATTGACTTCCATTTCATACACACAAAACCACAGAGACATTTCTCAAAGTATCTTCTTTGTGTTCCACTGAAGAAAGATTTTTGAATGGCATGAGGGTAAATAAAAGATGATAGAAGTTTTATTTTTGGGTGAACTGTTCTTTTAGGAAGCCCTGTATACTTTCAATGGGTTTGGGCATTGTAAGTTGTAAAAACTTTGAGCAGTGTAATATGACATTTTCAGACAAACAGGGTTGTCACATTTTTTGTAGTGATCTAAATCCCTGCTATCTTCTAAAGAATCGAAAATAAACGATTTATTAGTGTTCGGTTTAACAGTTTGTGTGGTTGACATTCGTCGTGAAATACATAAATTCTGTTCTTTTTATCTCATCGATGTCATCGCAACACAGAGGAAACAAAACTTATTCTTAGATGTGTAAAGATATTTTGCAACATAAACCAATGTCGGATTAAAGAGTAGCTGCCTTTTAAGCATTAATAGCATTCGACAACATGTTAATACAGTATATAGCCTGTTGTTTCTCACAGTGTGTACGTTTGTTTGCATTTGTTGGCACAGTGAACACGAATGTTGTGATTCTCGGCATTGAAAATCCAGCTGTCAACTGAGAATGTCTGTGTGTGTTGGCATTTGTCAGATCAGTGTGAATTAGCCATGCATAAAAAAGTCTTTTCATGGCAAGATGTTACATTTTTACATCTACATGTAAAAAGGCAATTTACAAAACTCACTGCATGTCATTGGTTATTTAAGCATAAAATGTAATATTGTGGATGTAAATGCACCTACTCCTAAAAGACAAATGACACGTATAAATGTATAACGTGGTAAAAATATTCATCAGTTAAAAACCTAATGCGAGGTTATTGTTACAGGTAGCTATGTCATACTGTCCATTTTGATAGTAAACAGTCAGTTCAAGTCAATTTAAATGTAGAGTATCTGTCCTCTCATCTCACTCTCAAGACTCAATGTACGTCAGTCTGCGAGATGCAACCATCTAGCAAGCAGCTGTCACAGCAGTATGCAGACAACACATCAGAAGCGGAGCGTGTTCCACCTAGTCCTGCACACTAGAAAGCATCAAATCACCAAATAATCATATTTCAAGAGAACTTCACTTATCTCCCTTGACAACTCCTGCTCCGAAATAACATCTCAGTTTGACATATAAATATTCATACATCCCACTTTCTCCAGAAGCGGGAGGACGGTTTCGCACGCAGAACTTCAGTTCGTCGATGAAGACTGCTGTGGCTTCTATTGAAGAATAAAAAACGAGTATTTGTTTTATGTAAGTGCTTTTTGAAAAGTTCATTTACAGTACTGTCTTTTATCTACACAAAGTTTGTTTTATGCGTGGAATCTCAATGCTAAAAAAGATAAGCGCTCTCCTGAGAACGCGCTTCTGCTGATAGTGTACAACTTTCCATTTCTGTCTGCCTTTGCAAGGAGAGAGAAGATCAAGTCAAGGTCACTGTCAGTGTTTTTCATATACGAATAGATGATACATGGCCTCCGGGTTCTTCGGCTCTCTGAGCTGTGTCCGTTCAGAAAGATGAAGACCTGATTAATCGATTCCTCCTCTCAGATCGATACGGTGCAAGTCCTGCTCTTCATCAACGCTGAGGCAATCGTCCCTCAGCGATCATTCAGAGATGTAGAACGTCTTAGCAGCTCACTTCATCTCTCTTCCCGCCTGTCTATCGTTCTCAGAGAATAAAGCGCTTTCTTGCCCCAAACTACAATTAGTGCCTACATGTGTCTGGGCAGCTGCGGAGAGCAGCCAGAGCCCCAGCTGTGCTGATGGGACAGCAGGTGTCCTCCTGGCCTGAGTGAATTATTCAGAGTGCCGGCGCCGTGAGGGCAACCCTGCACATGGTCTCGAAAGTCCACAATTTTTCAAAGGAAGTGATAATATTGAACAGCGGTACTGGAGAACGTACTGTACTCTCTTGTGTAAAAATGAGGCGATCTTCACTTCCTCACAGAAGGACATGGGGAATCTATTGGACAGGGGTGTTATTGATGTTTTATTCATAGCAGAACAGTCTGGTGTCACTGGCTAATCTCAGTCCAGACGTAATGAAGTAGCCGGAATGTGGGAATTGTGATGAGCAGATGGCAGGCAGAGAAAGTTGAAGCCGGTCTGGGAAAATATAGCGCCAAACGAACAATGACATAAAAGAACGCTAATGTAGCTGAGTTAGATTGTGTTTACCTTGGAGAAGAGGGTTGTACAAACATTATGAATTTGGATTAAGACAAATTACATTAAAATATAAATACAATTAAGTGTGAAAACAGTGTAACTAGCAAGCTGATAAATACATGTTAATATAATTACCTCACACTCATGCCATCAGATGTAGCCTATACTATGACTTTTGTTCCTCAGCAAATGTAATATTACATTTAGAAATTCAAAGAATTTTTTTTCAATATAATCTACATAATATTTTAGCTGTATACTCTTAATGCATTTTGCAAAAAATGAATGCAAAAAGTGTGGTCCTTCCGAAACCTTGTATGTCCAAATCATAGACTGTAAAAAAGATAGATAGCGTGACGCCATTTCCTTCCATTGTAATGACTTGAGCGTGAAACATCCCACGATGTGCACTGACATGTTACGCAAAAACGTCAGTTTGGAGCCTGGGCATGCGCAGAAGGTCAGTGGAGCCAGAGTCTGCGCAGTAGTGAGCGTGAAGTGGAGCCCTGTATCAAGGTCCTGCCCATATTCCCTGACAAAGAAATCATGTTACCACACCACTTTTTATAACATCTTATAACTAACTAAAACCAAACTTATAAAAAAACAAACACTTGGACATCCATCAACGTGATAAAAACTAACTAAAATAACAGAAAACATCTTTGAAAAAAAATATTTGAGGTGTAAATGGATTTTATCGTTTGGCTCCTGTCCCATTTGTTTACATGGTGAGGGCGGAGTTTATGACCTGTACTGCAGCCAGCCACCAGGGGATGATCAAAGAGCCGGCAGCTTCGCTTTTCAGGAAGTGTAGGTACGCTGGTCCAAATATTCAGTTTTTCAGGAAATGGAAAAAACACTCTATTTTTAAAATAATTATATATTGTGCTTCAGAAGGACAGCGACAAAATGTAGCATTCACAAACTAAATCATTACCAACCACTAAAGTAGGATCTTGGTGCCAAGCGAAATCTTCTGGTCCATTTGTGCTGTAAATGTTCAACATTCTTAGAACGTTTCCTTCCATACTAATGCAAACCTCAAGGGCTCCACAGAAACGTTGAATGAATGCTGGAGTTGATTTTCTTCTTGCCCTTCACTTTAAGTGCCGTGAACGAACAGTGTTTTAATGAGACAATGTGCCGGGGTCAGGTGCTTATAGCTGTGTACATTCAAGAAGCTTTCATTTGTTGGTTCATTTTCACATAGGCCTAATGGATATTCTATCGAAGGTTAATCGACAGGTTTTGTTATTTATAAACCTGAAAATTAAATACAGTCCCACAAGTTTATTTGTTCTTTGTTACTATGGTAACAAAGGGTCTAACCCAGAGCCGTTGAAAACCTCGCCGCCGTGGTTCATGGAGCGGTCAATAGTTCCAAACAAATCCGTGCTGTCAACCTATTTTAATGGACTTTAGCGGGACAGACAACAGCAACTATATTTGCATAAATTTGGCTTAATATAATAGCAAATTGTATACACCGAATACTACATTGACTACCTTTATAGCAGCATTTTGTCTGGGGAGTAATATGAATATAAGATCTACAAATATGAGATCTATGAATATAAGATCTGTCCGCCAACTCGTTAAAATGTATAAACATGCCGCTATTTCACCAACTGTACAGTAAATGTGTTTGGGAGACATTGAAAAGAATGGGCTTCAGTGCAGTGTTTGGAACTATTGGTCACTCCATGACACAAGTTACTTCCGCATTCCATTCTTTCAACGGACGTCTATGCGAGTGTCGTAACTCTGTTTTTCAACGGCTCTGGTCTAACCAGAGAGTACGTGTGTGGGTGAATTATATTATGTGACATATACATGCAAAATGCATTTCTTTGTTTTAGGAGATTAAAAAGCACATTTGTAGAGTTGTTACCATGGACAATATCACATCATCTTTAAGGGTATAAATGTAATTTTTCTGAGAGTTCATTTAAAGTTATTTTTGGCACACAGAGGTGGTTTTAGTCCATTTCTAATGTATGTGAACAGTTATCATATGCCCACTGGTTATGCCCATGATGTGCATTAAATTAAACATATTTTGTGCCGTAAATGTATAAATCATTTGACGATGTAAAGAACAGACAAAGTAAAGAATAGAAATTCTTGATGGCAATAAATACGGCAGGAAAGAAAATATGTGCTTATTTTTCCAAGCCCACTTGTTTTTATTTTTCCCCCATACCGACCGTATATTTCTAAACTTCACCTCAGTGCAGTCATTCTGAATGAAAACTACTTGCCCGATAGCTTGGCAAAGCACTTTACAACTAGATAGGCACATTTTCTGAAGAATATGTGAGGGGTGATTGCTGTACAAAAATCACCATCACAGTATTGGAATTTTTCTCTGTACTGTGCTATGAGTCAATAGAGTCCACTCCCATGATGTTCCAGCCCAAGACATGTCTGGGACCCCAGGGGGCCTCCACATGGGGCCCTTGAGAAAAGATCTCCATCTTCTATGATATTCTGGTGCCATAAGGCAGAGAAATGCACCCCAGATGATCTGACCGCTTCTCAATGCAAATTAATGGTGGTTATTCATACATCATTAGATTGCTTAGAAAAGTTATGACACATCTCTTCTCAATAAGCTCCTTGATCAGAGGTGTGAATTGCACTGACCAAAATTATAAACGCAGCACTTTTGTTTTTTCCCCCATTTTTCATGAGGTGAACTCAAAGATCTAAGACTTTTTCTATGTACACAAAAGGCCTATTTCTCTCAAATATTGTTCACAAATCTGTCTAAGTCTGTGTTAGTGAGCACTTCTCATTTGCCGAGATAATCCATCCACCTCACAGGTGTGGCATATCAAGATGCTGATTAGACAGCATGATTATTGCACAGGTGTGCCTTAGGCTGGCCACAATAAAAGGCCACTCTAAAATGTGCAGTTTTATCACACAGCACAATGCCACAGATGTCGCAAGTTTTGAGGGAGCGTGCAATTGGCATGCTGACTGCAGGAATGTCCACCAGAGCTGTTGCCCGTGAATTGAATGTTCATTTCTCTACCATAAGCCGTCTCCAAAGGTGTTTCAGAGAATTTGGCAGTACATCCAACCGGCCTCACAACCGCAGACCACGTGTAACCACACCAGCCCAGGACCTCCACATCCAGCATCTTCACCTCCAAGAGAGTCTGAGACCAGCCAACCGGACAGCTGCTGCAACAATCGGTTTGCATAACCAAAGAATTTCTGCACAAACTGTTTGTGGGGCAGTCGTGGCCTAATGGTTAGAGAGTCGGACTCGTGACCAGAAGGTTGCTGGTTCGATTCTCAGAATACTTGCTCCCCGGGTGCTGCAGTGATAGCTGCCCACTGCACCGGGTGTATGTGTGTTCACGACTTGCTGTGCATGTGTTCACTACTCTCTCGGAATGGGTTAAATGCAGAGGTCACATTTCGGGTATGGGTCACCAAATAGGTCACTTTCACTTTCAGAAACCATCTCAGGGAAGCTCATCTGCATGCTCGTTGTCCTCATCGGGGTCTCGACCTGACTGCAGTTCGTCGTCGTAACCGAGCAAATGCTCACATTCGATGGCATCTGGCACTTTGGAGAGGTGTTCTTTTCACGGATGAATCCCGGTTTTCACTGTACAGGGCAGATGGCAGACAGCATGTATGGTGTCGTGTGGGTGAGCCATAACCCTAACCCAGCCATTGAAGAGGAGTGGACCAACATTCCACAGGCCACAATCAACAACCTGATATGCAAAGGAGATGTGTTGCACTGCATGAGGAAAATGGTAGCACACCAGATACTGACTGGTTTTCTGACCTCCCCGGATCCCCCCAATACAGTAAAACTGCACATTTTAGAGTGGCCTTTTATTGTGGCCAGCTTAAGGCACACCTGTGCAATAATCATGCTGTCTAATCAGCATCTTGATATGCCACACCTGTGAGGTGGATGGATTATCTCGGCAAAGGAGAAGTGCTCACTAACACAGAATTAGACAGATTTGTGAACAATATTTGAGAGAAATAGGCCTTTTGTGTACATAGAAAAAGTCTTAGATCTTTGAGTTCAGCTCATGAAAAATGGGGCCAAAAACAAAAGTGTTGCATTTATAATTTTGGTCAGTGTATTTTGTCTTGAAAATGTGAAATTATGAATATTAATAGTGATGTTGTGCAAGCACTACTAATACAGAATCAGGAAACTATGCTTGAATGCTTTTAATTTGACAGTCAATGGGCATTTCTTTAATTCAAGGAGCAATAATGAAAGGAGACATTACTATTAATACAAACAATTTAACATTAGTTTATTTTCCTGCATAATTATCTGACAATGATAAAATGTGAAAGGCAAATTCATTTCAGACAATACGTAATGATGTTTGAAGCTCAATTTGTGTAATGGATAAATTGGAAATATGAATCCGAAAAAATAAATAATTTAATGAATAAATAAATATTTCGAATCTCTTTTCAGTCATTAATAAAACATAACTGACCTTCAGCACACTAACGTTCAAAAGTTATTCATTTCTTATTCATATTTTTTCTAGATTGTAGAATAATAAAAACTCACAAAAAACAATAATGTAATGATGAGAATTATGTTGTGACAAAAAAACTACAACAGAACTTAAAGCTGTTTTATAAAACGGTCAGTTCTGCTCCTTGATTCTGATTGGTTGAGCAGAGTTCTAAGCAGTTATAAAATTCCCTGATTTATAACGGCTGACCGCATTACATAGCCTAAATATCACTTTATTTACTTTATTTTATGAAACCTTGCTACGCATATGGAATAACCGTTTTATAAAAGCAATAAGCCCCGCGAAGCAGTGGGTTACAGTGCATTTTGTAACAGCTAAGGGGGTTTTAGGCACTCCGCTTCGCGTCGTGCCGCAACGACCTTAGCCGTCTAACATATCATCTAACATAAATAGTTCTGCCATGAAACTCTAGACGGCGCAGTCTTAAAGTCTAAACCTATCCGACATAATAACTACTACACGGTGAAGTGATTGGTTCCCTCCGTATCAGCAACCAATGAGCTTGCTGCTCTACGTTTAAATCTCGGCTAGTGATTGTTGCAGCAGTGCAGCACGTTTTCAGAACCCTTACTCATTATTTACTCCAAATCATACATAATTTTTTTTTTTTATTAAATAAAATATTTGTTTTCTAATAAAATATATTGTAGCGAGGAAGCGAGATTATTGTTTATTTGTTTTGATTAGAGTTTATTATTGGAATGATGCCGGTTCCCGCCTCCTTCCTTCCCTACATTGAACTGTATTACATATATTATTTTTTCACAATTATATTTTTGTCTGCAAAAATAATTTAATAATATATAAGCAAATGCCTTCAGATCAAATGATGTTTAAGATCATCAAATACCTTCAAATAAGTCAAGTGATCCTAAACGCTTGAATGATGCAACAAAAATTACATCCAGCAGATGCCATTCTGTCTTAAAATACAAGTAAATATTTAAAGTGTCTCGTCTTGCCTACACAACTTATATAGAAAAAGTTGGGCATCATACACCCATAGCGCACCTGTTTTCTGAATCACTTACCCACACCGTGAGTCTCTCAATGTACATCACTGTGCCCAGTGCCACCTACTCAACATGTTTTGCTCTTTAAAAATGTTGGCCTCTTCTTTCATTCAACACATTTGTTTCCATTCACTCCTCCAACACATAGTTACATTTGCATATGTTCGACGCTGCTGTGAAATACCTGCAAGGGCAAATATGACAAATTAAACTGCAAACCATGATGAATGAACCTCACGGGCAAATACATGGAAAATCTTTCAAAGAGTAAAACGTCGTGGCTTTTTTGTACCTCATTCGTTCCACAGCGTGAGCAAACATGTCGTCTGTTTTTATTACTGTCTGCTGTTGTTTTCGATAGGTTTAGAAGTAGTTCATTTGTCACAGCAGTGTTGACAGTGTTTGTAAGTGACAAAGTGGAGACTAGTGACAAAGTTCAGGCGGGCGGTCGACTTGTAAATGTGACCTGTGATGATGTGCCCTTTCTGCTAGTCCAGGCCTGTCGAAGGTTGGACGTGATTTATTTGGTTCTAGGGGGACAGAAATCTGCCTAGATAACTGTCACTGTCTCTCCGAGAAAAATGCCTGCAGATGAACCAAAGCTATGACGGTCAATGGACTCTTCAGACTGGGTTCACCAGTCGCCTAGTCAGCCTGAAACGCCCGGAGCCTTGCCGTTACAACTGCTGGATTTGACAGAAGTGGTGGATGACAGGGAGGTAAGGATGCTGATCAAATGCTTCGGGTTAAGGTTGATGCCCCTTCAAGAGTGTAAGAAAAAAAGATCAGCTTGTTTATGAGCTCCAAGTATTTTGTTAAAATATTTTGACGGCATTCACTGAAACGGCTCTGTTGGATTACCATGAAAAATATGTACATACTGTATGTATGTTATGTTTACTTAGCATCATTTATTTGTGTTTTAGTTGCCCTGTTTATGTTTCTTAAACAAACACGATAAAAAAACTTTGTCATTTTACTGTTTTATTTGACATAATTTTCATGTATTATAGTATTTTACAAGATTACTTTACAGTGTAAAAGATTGACATTTTGAATTAGGTTCCCAACTCAAATGTTTTAGTTAATCTGACATAAAATGTTTATTTCTCCAAGATATTAAATTAAGTCAGCTCAACAGAAACTCAAGATTAAAACTGTAACCTGTAAATTTATTTTAGTTTTTAGAGTTGTAAATTTAAATATGCTTTTTGACATAAATAAAATGTATCTTCCTGAAAAAACAAAGATTCTTCATGCTTTACACAGATTGACATCCAATGAAATGCACCTACGTAATAAAAATGCCTCTCCCCCAATACAACCTGTTAGTAGTTTCATGAGATTTTTTTGTCTCACCCAAACTTTCGGTTTGAGTGTGTCAACACAGAATAAGAATTTGCACTTTCTAAGCTATTTTATACAGTCTTTCTATATCTAACCACCGTTGCTGAATTTAAGAGTCAGCAGTCCTAAAGAGACTTTAGAGAAGCTTTAACTTCGATTTAAGAAATCGGATGTTTTCTTCCGCAAATGAGTTTAGGGGGTTGCGCGCATCTACGGTTGTACATTCAAACTGCATGATGTGAGGTTTTCAAGAGGCGGGTCAATGGTTTACCACGGTGAATCTCAAGCATGACTGCTCCTCTAGCATGGCCTCCGTTTTCACTCTGCAGTCGGCTTTGGGCAGAAAATTAATTCTTGGCCAGCCTTTTTCCGGGGATGAAAGAGGATCTATCTGAGACTGCCAAGTCAGGCTGACTGGAGTCTTCCGCCCAACACAATAAATGTTTAAGCTGACATAAGCCATTACCTCCCTTAACCACTCGAATGTGCACCAAGCCATGAGGGATTGTGTCATCCACTGATTTGACAACTGGCACCAGAACGGTCCTGTTTTCCAATGATATTGTTGTTGTTCTCCATTGGATCGCCGTAGCCTTGGCATGTCGTGTCATCAAAAGGGATGTTTACAGTAGCCTGTGGGATTTCACCCTGGCTAAAAGTAAGACTCATTAAGCACATGACTCAGTTGAAACAGAACGCGTTTATTAGTCACTCTCTGCCTCTGTATGTCTATCAGCTGTCAAAAATGATGGACTCTAATAGTGGTGTTCACTTACTAAGAGAAACAAACAGAAGTCAGCCTTGAATTGGAAAAGAATATGATGAAGAAACTTCTATGATGGCCCTTTTGTACTACTAGCCTTTTGCAATGCTATTGGCAGTTAACATTTCAAGCTTGCAGAGAGTGAGTAAGACCTCCAATTATGAAGAAATGCATTGATCTTAAGTTGGATAGGACTCAATATTTTCCCCTCTTTATGACCTCCTCAAAACCCTTGAAGTCATTATCAGATTGAGACAAGTTAGTCAAGACTAAAGGGGTTGTGTTGGTATTGGTGTGTTGTGATTGGTGTGTGCCTGCTGTATATTGATTAGGTCTTATTGATCTAAGTGTCTAGTTTACAGCTAAGATGACACAAGTATCCCAAGCTCTGTTTACACCTTGTGTTAAGATCTGTCTCATGTGCTAATAACATGTAGTCAGGTGACATGACCGCTATTTTTAGGGCTGTAACAATATATTGTGGCACAGTAAACTCTTAAAGATAAACACAGCAATGGCATTGAAGAACGTTTTTGGTTCCCCAAAGAATCGTTTATTCAAAGGTTCTAATCAATTCTATATCTAATTTAATTTAAATATGTTTTTATTTTGTGCTTTTACTTCAAGATCTCTTAAAGGGATAGTTCACCCAAAAATGAACATTCTGTCATGAATTACTCATCCTCAAGTTATTCCAAACCTGAATAAATGCCTTTGCTTTGTTGTACACAAAGAAAGGTATTTGGAAAAATGTTAGCAGCTGAGATTTCTGGGGCACTATTGACTACCATAGTAGGAAATATTGTATAGTTGTTTTCTGTTCTGTTGAACACAAACAAAGATATTTTGAAGAATTTAAGAAAAAAAACAGTTCTGGGGCACATTTGACTACCCTTTTTTGAGTACATCAGAAATGTAGAAATATCTTTCTGTATCTTCAACAGAACAAATAAATTTATACAGGTTTGGAAAAACTTGAGTTTGGGTGGAGTATCCCTTTAAGGATTTGCTTTGTTTATTATAATTATTATTTTATACTTTTTATTTTAATTTTATGATAAAATTCAGCTTTATTTTTCAGTGACAGACCAATTTACTTTTTAAACATTTACATACAGAAGGTTTAATTAAAACCTTAAAAAAATTTACACAACAAAAATGTTTTTGAAAATAATTCATGTTATATTAATTTTTTTTGTATACTATAGTATCGTGATGCTAAAACAAATTGTGAGCTTAGTATATCATTGCACTCCTACTATTAACATTCATGACTAAAAGGTTCTCTTTGATCACTTTTGATTAGTCAAAAATATATGCATACTGGTTCTGATTGGATGAGGGGCTGTATGCACAATAATATATATATATATATATATATATATCTGAGATTCGACATAAAAATGTATATTAGATAACTCACAAGTATTGACTACTTTTAGATAATACTATTTTGAATCAAAGGGACTTTGTCTCATTAGACTGTGTTCTAATTTTATGTGAAGCTTGACTGACACAAACAAAAAACAGGATTATTTAAAACAAACAAAAGTGAAGCATCAGTGCATAAACAGCATTACATTATTTAACAAATAATTTTTTATAATGTTCAAATGTTTAGAAATAGCCAGTACTACTTTATAGCAACGTTGATCACATTACAACAATACAAAACTATAATGCTATAAGAAGAAAAAGTAATTCATTGTTTACCTGGGTCTTTAGTCTATGATTAGCTCACCACACCTCTTATTGACAAGTCTTCGGGTTTGAATCGTTCGTTCTTCTTGAATTCCAGTACAGGACCATAGAATGTTGCGCATGCGCGACTGAACGAATCACTCCCTAAGACGACTCGTTCTTCCGAGTACATTAAAGATTGAAGAATCGTTCAAGAACGACCATCACTAGTAAACAGAGCGAACATGAGAGCACCCGACTGCAGACGTCAATAATGCAGCGTAATGGAATAATCTCCCGATCAAACTCCGCTTCCCGAAAGTTATAAACTGCCTCCGGAACCCAGTTAAGGTACAAAAATCTATTCAACAAAAATAGTGATGCACGCAGTGAAGTCTTTTTTCGCTCAGCCGAGCCTTCTCTGTTGCTGTGTGGAGCAGCCTGTGTCAGTCACCTCTTTTACCCCCCACCCCCCCGACTCCTGGATGTCACTCACTCACTCACTCACTCACTCATGCGGGCATGCACTGCGGTCTGATGAGAAAACGCAGCTTTTTGATATAAAGTTTTTCTTGTTCCCGAATACAAATATTTTTTAAAGTATTTGTTCGAAATAAGTATTTGTAAAAAAACACGCTATTTGTGCCTTTCCGAATACCGTATTCGGGTTCGGCGCCACCCCTAATATATATATATATATATCATACTCACATACATTAAATTGACAAATTCACCCAAATCAACTTATGTCGTCTTTACACAGCAAAGGCGGCACAGAAACCGAATCTGAAGCGGCTTAAAACCACGAAAATGAGTATTTACACAGAGCGTTAATGCAGCTCTAAAGCGGCATAAATGCATTTACACAGGAATTAAAATAATGCGAAATAATGCTGAACATAACCACAAAAACACAGAGCGTTAATGCAGCTCTAAAGCGGCATAAATGCATTTACACAGGAATTAAAATAATGCGAAATAATGCTGAACATAACCACAAAAGCACATTTCTAACAATATGCTGATGAAATAATATCTTAAATTAAACAATATAAACTCAAAATATATATATACTGACACTAATAATAACAATGCATACTTTAGGATAAAAGCAATAATAGGCTATAAATGCAACATTTTAAATGATTTTCCTAGCTAACAAACACTCTCAGAAACCGCACCGCATATTGAAAGATGCCAAAAGTTGTTTTAAAGAGCCACAAAGTCACTGTCGACCAGCTAAATGAACAGTTCCGATGTTACAGCAAATGTTACCAGATCGTTTTCGTGTATGAAATACTGTCCTCAATGAGATGCGTCTGGAAATATAATGACAAAATCCTGCATTTCAATCCTAGCCTGACAAGACCCAAATAATTTACGCTCCTAGGGCCGGGCATCTGTGCACAAGCGCTACTGTCCTCACTTTACGATCTGGACCGAAGCACACTTACATTATTATGATTACATTATTATGCGACTGTTTTGAGGTAAACGGTAAGAAAAGCACAAACTCTCTCATCACAACACAATGTTAAGTTTGTGATTTATTAAGTGTTCGACTTCATGCGTGTGTTGCGGAGACCCATCTGCTTAAGTAACACGAGAGCTTTTCAAATAACTCTGCGACACTGCATAATGTCCGACAAACCTAATATTTGAAGCAGTTTGAGACGCACAGTAAAACATGTCTGCATGTGATCGTGTCACACGTACCGGAAGTTTTTTTCCACGAAGGAGAGGAGCTTAAGGAGGAATTTAAACAATGTCATGAGTTCAAATAACAAAATCTGTATGCCGGGCCTGAGTCACAAACAATCATACTCCAAACATTTTTCTAAATTAACTTTAAAATGAAAAGAAACAAAATAAATGTAATTTGCCATTAAAAACTAATCTAAACTATTTTAATGGCTGAAAACGGTCTCAAAATTTACATCCTGCATTCAAACTGTGCCACAACCTGCCTGAGTAAACAAAAATACTCAAAACATTTTTCCTCATTAAATCATTTTATGAAGAAATGAAACTAAAAATTTGTTTGAATTATTAAATAAACCTGTGTTGTTATTATTAGCCTAAAACCAGAGGTGTAAAGAGTACCTGAAAACCATACTTAAGTAAAAGTACAGATACCTTGCAGTGAAATTACTCCATTACAAGTTACAAGTAACCAATTCCAAAACGACTTCAGTAAAAGTCTTCGAGTATCTGATTTTAACAGTACTTGAGTATTTTACTCATACTGAATGTAGGCTCAAAGCAGCACTAGTCCTCAACACTTAAGAGACACGTCAGTGAAAAACTAGAAACAGTTGATTTGTGAGGAATTTATTTTCTTAAATCATAATAAGACTGAACACCTCAAAATTGCAACAAATCATGGTCGACACCATAACCTACGTCATTACAAACACCCTAAGTCTCATTTAAGCTCAAGTGTTCATAATAAACCAAACTCCTTTAAAATGGTCTCTTCAATATAACGGATAAATAGAATAATATTAAGTAGAATTAAAAAGTCAAAGCATTTTTGCACTGGACATGCTGGTTTGGGCCTCATCGCCAGCTGCAGTCAAGTCCTCATTTCACATACACTGTTAGCCCTTACCTGCCATTTCTACAGTAATATATTGGCAACACTGTTGCCTGCTAGTTACTGTAGGTGTTTTACAGTAAACTACTGCAATGGCTGTTTGAAGATACATTATTAAAGAATCTATTAATGCACTTAAGTCACACAGTCTTAGATGAACAAGTGTAAATAACAGAAGAACACAATAAATCTGTCAAGATTTCACCAGAGGAGAATTAAACACAAACATCAATAACATCTTCACATATTACAGACACCACTTTCACTTTATATCTGTCATCTGTGTAAGATCTTATTGAGATTGAACTCGAGTTCATAGTGGTTCAATTATGTTTTAAGTCACCATTATGGCGATCAGTGTTTGCTTTGGATGGACTCTTTGACTTTATTGACTTTCTTGTAGCTTTAAAATGTACATTTATACAATAACACTTAAAGGGACTTTACAGGAACTAAAACTTTATGTTTGCTTAGTAACTGAAGATACATCTGAAAGAATTCAATCATTAAATATTAATAATATAGCATTTAAGATTTATTAAGATATGTTTGGTAAAGTGATTACATGTTATAATGGAAAGATCTCTGTCAGAAAATCTTTCTTTGCAATTGAGACACAATTAGACACTTGACATACAAACCTCATCAATGGTGACAAACAATCATGAATGAATTTTGTACTATGTACCCAGCATGCATTGCAGCATGAAGCTGTTCAGTTGATTGTCACCATTGTTGAGATTCATATGTGGATTGTTCATTTATCTGTGTCCGACTCATTCTATAGGCTAATATTTTGTCTATATAGTGTGAGAGCACTTTTGAAATACTATACATTCTTTTTACTGATTTACATCACTTCATGGCAATAGTCCCACCATATGGTCAAATTTTGAGCAAACATGTTTAGAGCACATTTAGGAAGAGTTAGTTTTAAAAATAAGAGCTTTTGTAGATGTGTGACCTACAGTACCTAGCTGGCAACAGTGTTGCCAATATATTACTGTAGAAATAGGGGGTAAGGGCTAACCGTGTGTAAACCGCCAGCGATTGACATCTACCTGATACTGCACTCATATTCATATAAAGAAGCCATGTTGACAAGTTTTTGTAAGTTAGGGCAAAATCCAAAAGATTGTAGTACCTTCATTGCCCTGTAAGTGGCAATATTAATTATAAGATAGGTGCCATGCAAAATGTAATGTGTAATTGCATTAGTCATTACAAATGTAGTGGAGTAAAGAGTACATATACTTGTTCAAAAATGTAGTTAAGTAGAGAGTAAAAGTTGCTAATATCTTTAATACTCAGTACAACTACAAAGTAGCCAAAAAGATACTTAAGTAAAGTAACTAAGTACATTTACTCCAATACTTTACACCACTGCCTAAAACAAATGTGACTGTGTGTTTTTGGCTTCATCTTCACTCTCTCACTTTCTGCTGACATGACAATGACCTAGTTTAGAGCGGCATTAATGCGCCTTCATTTACACTAAACCTGAGCCGCATCAGAGTCGCCTTTGATACTAGGGTCTGAGGAGGGTCAGAGGCGGCATATTTTAGATCGGCTTTCGTGCGGCATTGCGTCTTTACACAGAAATTTAATCCGCCACAGAGACGCCTTAACTCGCCTGTGTAAAGACGCCTTTAGAGTACATGACGCAATACACCTTGGGTGCTGACGCAATGACTTTGACATTGTCCAAGCTAAACACTGGAAAGACACTCATACAATTCCAAAAGGTCATTGTTATGTTTTACCTACTCCTCCGGCACGCTCATAAACTCCTCTGGGGGTTAATGTGTTGTCCCCTAAGGGATAGTTTTATGATTCTAAAATTTTGAAATGGCTCAGCTTGCCCCTCCCCTGCAGTCCCATCGCTGTTCGCTTTATGCAAATTCTCCCCAAACAAAAATCCAATGAACTATGTCAGCGAGGTAAATCAAGCGGCAGTTTTTATCTCGCTGTCATTACAGATGTGGCAGATGTATAACGAGCCATTAGAATGATAAATTTGATGCAACGTCTCAACACCATTACACAAGCATTATCTTACTGGTGCGACCGTGCCGAGCCAGAAAGCTATTTTGATACAAAAACAGTAAGACTGTGGACTATACAAAGGACAGGGGGTGTGATGAATCAACCCAGTCACAATGCAGTTCGTAGCATAGGCACGAAATCCAGAATCTATTGATTCGTGGACTTTCAATACACAGACAGGATGTGTATCCTGTATTTATAACCTGCTATCAAAAGAAGTCGTACATATTTTAGAAGGTAACTAACCAACACCTTACCCCACCCCAAACCCTAAAATCACAGCCACAAAGGCTAATTTTGTTAAAACACAAGTTTCATGAAGTGGCAAAGCTATGATAAATGGCTACCCTAACCCCGCCCCTAAACCTAACGTCACAGGGGCAAAATCAAATCATAACATAACATACAAATGAGATCGTAGGAATTCACACGAATGAGCCATCTTGTAAAAGAGGTATGAAGTCCCATCAGATTGCGTTGATGTATATTTATACATACAAGATACCGCATATAAAATACGTTAGACAAAGTCATGCTGGGTGACACGAAAGGGGGAAATTCGTGTCCATAAACAAGAATTAATAGATTACAGTTTCCGTGAGACTGTGTTAGATGAATAGACAGCATGTTGTCAAAAGGAATAAAAAGACATTGGATGTTATTATGCCAGTCTAGATACAGTACCAACAGTCTCTGTATGTGTGCTTGTGTGTACATTATGCACTTAAAAGTATTACTTCTTTAGTGGAGACTGCCTATAAACTGTTCATGCTACAAATGCATAATCCATAGGATGTGCTAAAGTAAATTACATACATTAATCACACGACCAAGGGAAAACCAGTCATTTAGGAAATTTCACTTGCAGCAACAAGCTCTTTAGAATCAAAGCCATTACAATGCACCATTAAACTTCCTTCGTGCATAATGTAATTTGGTCTCAAACTTTAATTTTTGTAGTCTAATCTCAGATTATAGGAGTGTTTGAATTTTATCACAAAATACATGATTCGCTGATCAAAATGAATCATTCATCTTGGCTATGGTTCATTCTTACAGGTTCAAAGAAACTTATTAAATGACTTGTCATTGTGACAGATTTATTGAAAACATGCCTCATGTTTTTATGACTCAATAGCCTATGTTAAAGGTACAGTTCACCCAAAAATGAAAATTCTGTCGTTTTTACTTTTGTTTTGTTTTGTTTTGTTAAACACAAAAGATGATGTTTTGAAGAATGTGGAATATCAGAAGTTCTGGGGCACCATTGACTACCTTGGAGGGTTTTCCCCTACTATGGAAGTGAATAGTGCCCCAGAATTGTTTGGTTTCAAACATTCCTCCAAATACCATTATTTGTGTTCAGCAGAACAACAAACTTTATACAGGTTTGGCACAACTTGAGGGTGAGTAAGTGAAGACAGAATTTACATTTCTGGGTGAACTATCCCTTAAAAATAATGCAGTTTTCTTAACCTTTAAAGAATCTTATATAGCATTTTAGTTTAACATCAGTTTACAACCAGTAAACACACTGCATATGAAGCATTTCTGTTTATAATATCTGTTTATAATAAGTCTCATGCAAACATCTGCTAAAATAAAACACAAATGACATCAATGAACACAGTATATCAATAGGGAATATTATGCCCTTTTCATCAACAGACTTTACACAACCCTGGATGGAATTCAATGAATTGCCAGTCAATAATTTAAGAAAAAAAGTCACAAATTAGCAAGTATTGTGCTTACAAACACACTATAGCAGCAGATGGATATTCATGTTAGCCAATTTAAAGAACCAGCAATTACACGTTCATCTGCAAAACACACCAATAATAAGTATTCTATCTTCACACACAGAGTTTGGTGTTTAAGAACGGTCAACTGCTTTTCAGAATGTTAAACTATAATTTTCCCTTGAGGCAAAGAGAAATATTCCCAGCTCACTCCAAATAGCATGTGTAAATGGTTTATGTAATCGAAGCACAAATATTAGTAATATCCTCTCTGTATGCCTCGAGGAAGCGTTTATAGTTCCACAGCGTCAGCACGAGTTTTAATAAAAAATTTGCTCAATCATCAGCGTCCTTCAATACTAAACACATTTTCCTTTGAGCAATATCTCTACATTTCCAGTATATGCCACCCGTTCGCAAATGTATTCATCAAACAATTCATTTGACGCTAAAATACATCTCGTATTTCTTAAAGGCATGGGAAGATCGGATTTAAAGGCTGGTTCAATTATGAAGACTCCAGACGTCGAATGTTTCATCAGGGATGTGTGAAAACGGCCTGGGGAAAAATAGTATATTTTTGTAAAGCATTTAAGTTCTCTTTAAAGTGAATATATGATCAGGTCAATAAATTAAAATCAGTTTCACTGTGAATGAAATAGCATATTATTTGGCATATTACCTGGTATTAGTATACCAGAACAAAATGATTAAATGAAATTGACCCTCAACTAAATAAAACATGTAATGCATTGTTTGTAGTGCTCAACGCAACACACTTTCAGCAATGGACTGTTCAGTTCTTGTCCCTTTAGAGTTTATTTACAACTCTATTCACTGTTTGAAATAGCACCAAAAGGTATAAAAACTAATACATAGCAAGCCAAATTCTGTGCAGAAACATACAAAACACATAATAAGCTTAATTATTTCCACCTAATGACATGTGATATTAATGCACTACTGAGGTCCAGGCTTTGATATTTGGTTAAACACTTTGGCAGAGATCAGGCTCAACGCACAAACACACACATGCACACAGTTGGCGTGCTAAGACTGTACCCTGAAAGGCCATTGGTTGCCTTGGCAACTTGTTTCTTTTGATTTTATTTAGAAAATACTGGTTTGAAACTCTTTCATCAACTTAGAATCCAATGTTTAAAATGCCACCCTTTCCAACAGTACTACATATTTCAAGAAACCAGGGGCATGGCAAACTGGCAAATGCTGTTTGAGTGGATGTGGACTCAATTACCCCTGGGTTCACACAAGTGTGCTTGCAGAGGAACAACATGTGTATCAACATTTCGCCTTGAATTATAAATGTACAGTCAACCTACAGTATATATCCACTGGTTTATACAAACCCTAACAAACACCTATTTCTAGAATGTTATGCTTGTGTGCTGTAATGTTCCACAAATAAGAACTACTTGGTATGATGTTTTAAAAACACAAACATTTCATTTACACATTTGGCAAACGCTTTGGAAAAGCGACTTACATTGCATTATCCTATACATTTGTTTCTAAGTATGTGCAATCCACTGGGATCGAACCCACAACCTTGGCGTTGTTAGCACCATGCTCTTACCACTGAGCTACAGGAAAGCTAAAAACATGAAGGTTATAGCAATGGTTGCTGAGAGTGTTTCAGGCTGAGACTGTAAAGGTGCCCTTTTCTTTATGAAGTCTAAATGGCGTTGGAACAAGAATCTGTTGTATTTCATAGTGAACACAAAAACATTCTGAAGCCACATCATCCTTTCACCTTTTTACTAATCTCAAAGTTTACACTAAACAAACTTGTGACTCTTTTTAAAATGATCTTCAAAACCAAACAGAGCTCACAAAGATCACCACATCTCATTACTGGACCAAATGTGATGCAAATGAACGTTGCATTGATTAAATTATATTTTACTTAAAAGAGATAGATAAACCTGTAGAATCTAATGTTAACATTTGAAAAAAACTATTAAGCTAAATAGAGGACTACATTGAATTTGTGGGATACGTGTACTACAAAAGAGGTCATGAGCTTTGATATTCATACACATCTATTCTGATCAAAGGTCTGAATCATGACCCACACCCACTAAAGAGTCAAATAAAACTCCAATATACAGTACAAGACCAAGAATAAAAGAGGAAGATAAACAAAATGGTGAAATTATACCATTAACAGGGAGAAACAATATTAGCTATACCGTTCACTTATTCTCCTGTGACGTGACTGCGTGAGCGCGTTGTGACACTTTACAGCTGGTCATTATCAACAACAAGCAAACCCGACTTCTCTCTGGCCTTATTTTTTTAATTATGCTTGAAATACATATAAGAAACACTTTAATTTGTTTTGTTATATATCCGTGCAGAAATTTGGTCTAATTTTAAAGGTGTCATGAACTGGCCTTGTTTATTGTTTTACTGTTGTAAGAGGCTACTTATGACGTTCGCGTGGTTTTTACATTCAAACACATCAAAATCAATAAATAATAGGCTATTTTCTACTCTGGTTCTGAGGCCGGCTCGACAAATGCTCTGTTTTAATGGGCGTGCGGCATTGAAGACTTGGAAGTAAACACCCACTGCTATGATTGGATAGCAGTTTGCGTAGTCAACTTAGTTGGAGCCTTTTGTGAATTTGGTTAGACACGTAACGTTAGGTTACACATTAGCCCTATTCACACGGGATTAGTATTATCTGGGACCTCATGTGATTTAGACATGACCTCCCCACATCTGTATTTCATGTGGCGCATTTGCACGGGATAAGTGAAGCCTGTGATTTTACTCAAATTTACTGACTTATTTCTTAGATGTGATAGCAAAGCTTTGCGTATAGTTTGTATAGCCTATAGTTGTATGGTGTATAATGATAAATGACCGTACCTGTCAGCATTTGAGACCCGTGATCGCGAACCGGACAGAAGATCACCGCGATCGTGGGTCTCAAATGTTACAAGAGTTTCCATGATAAATAAACAAACTGGAGACTCCCGGCCAAAACGACAGTGTTTGCAGGTAATGTCATGAACGTGGGTGGTGAGGACAAGGACAGAGGACCCAGACGCAGACAGCGAGTAAGGGGTTAAACAAGGCTTTTTTAATAAATAATAAAACACACAAAACAAAAACCCACGAGGGGGAAAACAAGGGTATAATAAGAACAAAGACTAACTACACTAAACAAGACTAAAAATAACATTAACAAACATATTACACAGGACTAAGCTACACTTAACAGGACAAGAACTCACCCACACAAAACACGACAGAGTACAATGAACCAACACAAGACAGAGAACACAGGGGCATTAAATAAAGGGACAAATCAAAGGGGAACAGGTGTGGGGCATGAACTAATAAACAACCAGTAACGAGAGATACAAAAGGGCGGGAACACAGACAAGGACCGGAGAGAGTAAAAGGCCGACAGGGTCAAAATGACTCTCTCCACATAAAACAAGAGGTTCTATCATGGTTCTGCCACTAGGTCAAGAGAAGCAAGACAAGGTGGGGCAGAACCATGACAAGTAACTTATGGATATGACCCAGCACCCGAAATAATATCAAAACACTTTAAAACAGCCTCCATTATTCACAAATGGTGGATAAAACCTTGAAAATTATATATGAGCCCGCCAAATCACAGAGATGCCGATTCGCACGGGACTAATATTATCACAGGACCTCGGTGTTAGTCAAAATATGGTAGGTCATTTGTGGGGGAATTTTTACTTCACAAACTACAGACATGGCCGATTCGCACGGGATTAAGATCAAAGACAACCTCTGCAATTATTACAAATGACTAGAGGTCCCCAGGTAATACTATCAGGGCATATCAAGCGATCTCTAACAAAGCAATAGTGATGCATAGTACAAATATGTTTTACTCACATAAGATTGCTGCGCCATTCCTATCGGATCCAATATTGACGGCACAGCACAACTTTTTAATTTTAGTCTCTCTGCATATCCAGCGTCGACCTGTGCCTTGTTCACAAAGGAATCCACGGTGAAATGAAGCGAACAAACGCTCAATGTTTTACCCACGTGAGCTGGAACGTCTTTAAAAAAAATCCTATGTCGGAATCCGAAGGAAGGTTATGCAGCGACTGTGTTCATCCACAATCAGGCACTGCACAATAGTTTGCTATTTTGCTTTAACGGCGTGTTTTGCTTGCTCGCTCTATCTGGTTCTGCGCAACTTGTGTTACTTCAGTACTGTCATGTGCAAACCAGTGGGCGGGGATAGAGAAGTAGTTGTTGATATTCTTCTGTGGAGACGGTGTTCAACCTGTCATAAATAGATGTATTCCAGGACCTGGCGTTCACTGGGCCTGGTGTCAATAACAGTTGTAATTTCAGTAACAAGGGCGTTTTTAGTTCTGACACTTACAGGATGTTCGCTTGAATACGATTCCCTCTTATACAACAAAAGCTCGGGTCTTAATTCATGACTCCTTTAAATTCAGCTGTTTAGTAGATTGTGTTCCCTGCCTGTCTAGCAATGTGTGTTTATACATAAAATAAAAATGTTTGTCTTTACAAAAGTTCTGTCGCGTTTCATTAAGTTTATTAAGTTGGCTTGTGCAATTTCGGTTAAACGGATTACAAAAATGTGCACAGGAAGGATTTTGCGAATGAGACAGACTTTAAAATGTCCGACTCCCTGATCAGTGCCCTGACTACTGAACAAGGGAGATGATTGAGACGCACCCTTATATTCTGCCTTCACAGCTGCTAACAATAATTACTGGATTAATCTGTTTGGTGCAGAAAAATGGGCGTGTCAAGAGTAACTGGAGGTTAATCAGGTCTCCAACCTTTTAATGCGACCTTTTTACACTTACTACTGCCAATCAGACTCGTTCAAAATCTGGCGAGCACGTAACATTTGCGACGTACACTAATAAGTTTCACTAATAGGCATCAGAAAATGAGTTGAACAGTTAACAGTAACACTTTCAACCCTAATCCAACCCTAATCAATATTAACAGATTTTTCAGAGAAGCGCTCCTTCACTGTGAATCAAAGTGAACGACTGCATGTTTTACTCGGTTTGCTGAGTTTTGTAATAGACGTGCAGTAAAATCGATGGGGAGATAAGGAGCCAAATTAATTTATTTGGAGCACTTCAGGTTTAAGCGCAATTCAACTTCAAGCAAACAGTTACATGTTTCACAGATAATTTAAAATGACTTTCAATACAACCACTGTAGCGGTCTCTAGAATAACCTTGAGGTAAACAACTGTAGACTTTCTGAACACACCGTAAGTGCAATTATTTCCCGTGACCTTGTTTTTCTCTTTTAAACAACTATATTCTGATTACACGTAGCCGCAGACTGCATGTTGGCGATAGGCACCTGCGGACACATGAAAGCCGGCGTCTTTTCATGTGCAGAGTGGCGTGCAGGGGAATGGCATGGGCGGCGGATAGGATCAAAGGCAGCCGAGTGATTGGCAGAGTTTCCACGGGGCAGTGGCTGATTGAGTCAGTCACAGTCTGCCAATGTGGTGCATATGCCCCAGCTGGAACTCAGGTAAAATAAGCAATCAACAGTACAGGCCCCTCAAGAGCCTCAGGGCGGCAAGTAAGACCGTTTGTGTGTGTGTTTGTGCTTGGAGAGAAGAACAAACGATTGATTTGGTGTTGCTCTCCTAATGAGGAGACATAAACAGGCCAACGCCTGTCGTGTCCTTGCTTTTAACCTTTTCTTCTAAATAGATTATCAACTGCGTGACAGCACGGTGCAGACCGTGAGGTCCCCACCTGGATGTTCGCGGTGTCACAGGCTAGAGAGTTTGGGAGTGCCATGGGACAAAGGGTCTGCTGGTGCTCGGTGGTGCATGCTAGAAATGGACCTTGATGCACAAATGAGAAAGTTGTGGACAGCTTGCTGTGTCGCTATTACGTGGCAGGATTGGTATGTAAGGGACACGGTTCAGCCCTGGAGTTTGGATAGACCCTCAGATAAGCATGGATTGCCACCTCTTGGTTGAACAGTAGGATGCAAAATCAAATACTCTAAGTTCACACACAGAGAGAGAGAGAAAGAGAGAGAGAGAGAGAGAGAGAGAGAGAGAGAGAGAGAGAGAGAGCATGTGTCTGTATGTTTCCCAATTCCGCAAACAACCTTGTTTCCCCTCACCCAAATAAAGTCTATTTATACCATCTGAATAATTTTGACCTTTTACTGAATTGAAGTGTGACTTCCTGCTAAGCGTTGCGTTCCAAAGAAATATTCACGCCGCATGCTGATGAAGTATACCCCTGGCAGGAAGTTAAAAGTGGTTTCGTTCCTTCATGGTACAGTAAGACATGGCTATATCCTAATGTCTCCAGTGAGGATGAAATATTAAACCTCTCGAATTCGGCATGCTGCACCACACGGGACACTTCAGTGCGCTAATGCCCGAGGGATCCATTCATTCAACCAATGAGAGATTCTGTCATTCCACCCTCATTTGAATAATATTAGAGGATAAATTGCTACTATTATGAGCAGAAAACTTTAATAACGTTCTACAATCCAATCACAACTTTGCAGGAGTCGCGTTGGCCGAAAGATGGAAGGCCCATTAAAGAGTTTAAAGTCGGAAGTGTTTCCAACTAGCACGGTAACCTAAGCTGGTCTACCATGCAAATCCCAAAACAAATGGAATCAGGACACAATGTACCAATTAGAGAAGTCAGAAATGTCTTACTCCCCTTCCAATACCCTGAAGAGTTCTTCAAAACCTTATCAAGTGCATGAATAGGCAAATATAACAGATGGTGTAGATGATGCTAATGATGAGCTTGCTAAGTTTCACACATGTAGTTTTTAGGGCTGAGAAAGAACTTAACCTTCTGGGACCTTACACACACACACAAAATTAAGACATTTTATTTTGTGTCTTGTGTAAAAAAGACGGCAAAATATTACGACCAATAAAGCAGGTTTTTTACCATTTTTATTTAGTGCTAGCCCTTAGCCCTCAGTCGAGCCCTCTGTTAAACTGATAAACTGACTTCATAAAAATATACATATACATTGGCAATTTGGCAGTGCCGGCCTTTAATGACTTTAATAAGTTTATCACCAAATTTTTATAGCACAGAAACAAAAAGTTTAACTAAACATGAACCAAATATGAAATGTACTTATCTGAAATATGTGATGCTGGCCCACAAAATCATTCTTAAGTAGCATGGGTATACTTGTAGCAATAGCCAACAATACATTGTATGGTTCAAAATTTTCAATTTTTCTTTTATGCCAAAAATCATTAGGATATCAAGTAAAGATCATGTTCCATGACGATATTTTGTAAATTTCCTTGCGTGAATGATCCTGGAGTGGATCCAGCGAAATCGCTAACAAAAATGTCCGGAAACATGCCTACAAACTTCGCTCGGTGCTGCCCGCTATTTGGGAATTACCCACTCAAGGTATATGTAAAGCTTAGAATTTCCACTTCCAGGTTCATCTACTCTCCACGATGTCATTGCAGAGCTATGCCAATAGAGAGTGTTAAAACAAACCTGTTCTCCTTTGCAACGGCCTGCTACAGCGACTCTGATGGATAACTTTTCAATATTTAGATTTTTTGTACCCTCAGATTCCCGATTTTCAAACAGTTGTATCTCGTCCAAATATTGTCCTATCCTAACAAACCACACATCAATGGAAAACTTATTTATTCAGCTTTCATGTGATGTATAAATCTCAATTTAAAAAATTTGACCCTTATGACTGGTTTCATGGACCAGGGTCACATATATTACTGAATGATTTATTCATGTATTTACCTACTAATTTAATGTAATTTTTATGTAAAAATATATACTCTCTGACTTTGTATATGAGCATGTTTTTAGGGCAGCATAAAGCTATTGCAATATGTCTAAAAACCGAGGAGAGGCACTTGTCACGGCCAAACCCCCAAAACATTTGCTATCTCCTTAAAGATTGTCTCTATGTCCCAATATGTCCTTTTTATGGATGCACCGGGACATAAAACTGTGGCGCGCAAACAAATGTCCTCCACAGAGGACAAAAATAAAGTGCTTCAAAGGAGGTTAACACAGTTTATCAAAGTTTCCAGTATAGACACATGAGGCATCTGATTAATAGAGTTTTGCGTTACGTACGAACAGGTGGAACAGTTAGTGTTATTCATCCATTAGTGGAGGAACCATCCCTTGTGAAATTTGCAACACTGCCCTCACAAATGCTGTCACGTTGCCTGGATATGAAGTGTCGGGAGAATATCAACCACAAACGCTCCAATCTCGTTGGGTAAAACCTCCACCTGTTTCCCGCACCACACGAATGTCTACTCGCATTAAAATGTGCTGTCATGCTGAGGAGAGTAAGCCGGTGATTCTCTGGCATTTAAGAGTAAATAAGAAGAGGTAGAGGGGTGCGTCACCCAAGAACGCGTGGCCTGCTGGAAATTGGTGTCAGTTCCCCAAATTAGCGGCTACGCTGTGAATCCGAGTGGAGTCATTTGAGCTTGATCATTTGTGCCACATGATTTTGTCCTTGCATAATTTCCCGTATTCTGAGCATACGGTATAGAAAAGCAATTTGACATTTCTGGGTCAAAGCCTACTGCCAAAGCTTCTCTTCTTCTTCTTTTTTCCCCTAAAATTGGTACAAGGGGGCAGTGTGGCTCCTGGCACATAGTTATTCGCTTGCAGTGTGCACATGTGTAAGTACAAGCATAGATAAAATACAACATGAATGCCTCTGTGACTTTTTCTGGTGCCTTCAAATGGTCTAAGTGGATTTCATCCTCTGAATCTGGCCGTATCCCCGGCTTTACAGAAAAGCCTACTCAGGGCTGAAAGCCCAGCCTGACCTCTGGAGGCAGGTTGCACTCTGTTTCTGGTGCTAGGAGAATTGATGAAGGGCTTCCAATTTGACAGAGGTAGCATTACTGGACCAGAGCTGCACAGGAGGCTGGGAACCGAGGAAACAAAGAATAGAAGAAAAACAAACCAAATGGAATGTAAAAATGATTTTTAGCACAGATGTCAAAAATGATTTAAGGGCAAGGGGGCTGATTGTCTTATATTAAAAGGAATAGGTCACCAGAAACACTGAAATCTTTATGTTGTTCCAAACCTTTTCCATGCAATTAAAATTTTATAACGGTAAAAACACCTTTCAAACACTTACCTAAAAACACTGCGTTTCCCCTTACATGGATTTTAACATCTTGTTTCTACAGTAGCCCTGAACGGACAAACTGCTTTACAGAGCGTGTTCGTAAATGTGTTAACTCCTTCGGCAAAGAAGCAAAAAAAGTCATGATTCTGTCCTTGTCATGAGTTTTCTAGTCTGTGGACAGAGTTGTGACAGTACCATGTCTTTTGTGCTTGTGTTGTTATGTGTGGAGGACACGTGGCCATTGTGGTTACTGTGTGCTGTGTTACTCCTGTCTCGTGCTTTGGCCCCGCCCCCTCGTTTCCCGGTAATTTTCCCATCAGTGTTTCATTCCCATCACCTGCCTGCCACCTTCCCTTTGTAATTATCCCTTGTTAGTGTTCCCCTTTATTAAGCCCCAGTTCCCTCTGTCCCGTGCTTGTTCGATTTGATGTGTTCGCTGTCTCGTGTCTCCTATATTCCTGCCTAGCTCTAGTAAGTCTGTTAAGATCCTGTTTTTGTTCTTGTTTGCCCCCTTGTGGGAAGTATTTTGTTTTGTGTTTTGTTTCACTTAGTTTTTGCCCCATCGTGGGTTTTTTGTTTGTGTTTATTAATAAAAGTTTTTGTTAACCCTTTAAATACTGTCTGCGTCTGGGTTCAGTCTGCTCCCCCTGACAGATCGAACAAGCCACAAAATGAACCCAGCAGACAACACCTCATCAACAGCCGGGCGAGAGTTGGCTGACCACCAGCATTGGCAAGGGTCCTTTTCCACCACAAGGTGATCGGCCCCTTGAGGCCCGAGCCTCTGTTGCAAGGAGGGGTTTCATTCCAGAGGTCCTTATGGATACCTACTTCATAGCGGGCCTCAATGATCCTCCTCCTATGGCGATGTGGGAGAAGATGATCTGTGGGTCATTCCAGGGTCTGGTGAATGACCTTAGCCAGACCAGGAAGGACGACTCCAGGGCTCCTCCAGCTCTCTAAGGTTCCTGTCTGTCCCCTGTTCCTGAGGACTGTGTCCCGGCTGTCGTGTCCTTGGGGGGGGCTCAGTTCCATCCGTCTCAGGCTCCGCCGATCCTACCAGCCTCCTCGGAAAAAGAGGAGGGAGTCCTGGGGGACTGCATCGGACTCCTCTAATACGGAGCTCGCTGCATCCTCAACTGCATCTCCACTGCTTGCCATGACTCCTGTCCCCCGCTCGAGGAAGAAAAAGCGGAGGAAGGGGTTGCTGACGCCGCCAGCTCCAGGCCCGCCGGCATCAGCTCCAGCTGCGGGTGTCCAGTCCGGTCCAGCCGTGGGCATCCAGTCCAGCCGCAGGCATCTAGGCTGGTCCAGCAGCCGGCATAATGAAACATGACAACATCTTCGTTCTGTGTCAGCCACCATTGTGCTTCGAAAGAGAGTGGTGAGCGGTGGAGTGAGCCATTGGTTGCAATTCGCAACTTCACCACTAGATGCCACAAAATTTTATATACTTCACAGTATGTTTAACTCTTTCCCCGCCATTGACAAGTAATCTTGTCATTTAAAAAAAAACGTTCCCCGCCAAAGACGAGTTATTACGGCAATCGGTGTTTGTACTGTTGTACAGCAGGTGGCGCTATTACACACCTTTGGGTAAAAGTACAGAATCTCTGAACCTAGAACGTATATATCTTATCGGTTTTTAATCATTGTTCTGAGTCTAATCTGGGCGGAATCTTTGACAAAAAATTTTTTTTCATTTTTTCAATTTTTCATTTTTGAAGAAACTTACCCACATCTAAGGAGTGATAAAAAAAGAAAAAATGTAGATAGAAGAATAAGGTTTCTTTTGTTTAAAAGCAGAGACTCTGTTCTTTCATTGGACATATTGTTTGTCCATATATTCGGTACAGAAAATGTACTGTGAGCCATTAAATATTGGTGAAAATTAAAATAAAACGCTGGCGCTGGCTGGCAACTTAAAAAAAAAAAGGCTGGCGGGGAAAGAGTTAAAAGAGTCGGATATATAAACATAAGACAGTATTCTGTATACTGTAAATAATAATTAAGAGTCTTAAGATAAAGTGCTGAGATGACAATTAAAATCCTACCAACTTTACTAAATAGCACACTCATTTATAAATCCATTCGTTTCAATGCAGCATCTTTGAATTTATGTACACATCTAACCGTGTCTTGACTCTAAGTCTATGATCTGTTGAAGTACTGCAGCCGCCAAGTCAAAAGGCCTTGCCACGGCCCTCGTGTTTGGCCTATGATTCAATGCCAAATAAAAGAACGTCCCCAGCCATTCTATATCTGTCACTCGCCATCACTTTATCGCTGGATGCAGACCATGCCTTTTCCTTCATACAAAGGGGATGAAGGCATTAGGCGCTTCTTTTAGAGTTACTACCTTCTCTATCGGTTGCAGATCTATATAAAAAGTATCTCTTGACAAATTCAGGTTTCTCTTATCAGAAAATTGAGGCTGTATTGCTGGGAGCAGACGCAATTGAAGGGACAGCGGCACATTAAATAGGATGTGGTATGGTAAGGGATATAGTGCACATGTGTGTAGTATAATTGACTGACTGGCACCTTTCACAAATAGAGATATGAGGAATGTAGAAACAGGCTGCAATTCTTAGCCCGCTAGCTTCTTACTACCTTAAAGAGGAATATTTTACTGCTCAGATGATCTGAGACATCAGTATTAACTAGTCTTTTATTTTTCTCAATAGTTTCCATTTGCTCTAATTTTATTTTTATAGATTTCTATGAGAAATAATTGAAATTTTAAAGAGATATGTGATTTTTTTCTTTTCAGGATGGATTTAAAAAAAATTAATAGTATTGAAAACATGAATTTCCAGAGAAAGGTGTTTGAATTACTTCAAGAGTCAAATAACACAATTTGCATTCCCTGTTGAAATTCAATGACCCATAATTGATTTCATTGATTCAACATTTAATCAATGTTTTTTAAACAACAGATGCTGATCTAATTTATCTAATTCACAATTAATTGTGTTACATGTTTGCTCTATGATTATTTATTAGTTTAAGTTTTTTTATTGTTTTCTAGCTTATTATAAGGCTGCCAAAACTAATGTGTTAACTTATCTTTCAATAATGTTTAATGTTGTGACATTATTGACATCACTGACCATTTTTGCTATTGGTAATTGTTATCTAGTAGTGTTTTAATGAGGCAGGTTGTATGTTTTCAGTTGTTTTTGGTTTTACGATTGCAAAGATACTTACTCCACATCCTTCCATGGTCCAACAGATATATGGCAGAAGGTAATCCTGCACAGTAGCTGCTCTCCTCAGGAGCTTCCTTTTTAAACATCCTACACAGATCAGCACAAGGTTATTTTGTAGAATCGGCACGCTACATAGAACCCCTGAGTTGCAGCTAAAGATTTGCTGTCATGCATTTACCATACTGTTCACACTCTTTTCTTGCTCATAGGAGGTTATTTTCAAAGGGATAGTGCACCCAAAAATGAACATATTGCTTTTATTTACCCAACTTCATGTCGTTCCAAACCAATTATGTTTTATTTTTATTTTTTTCACAGAAGATAAAGCCAAGCATTTTTATTATGCCAAAGCTGTGAAATCACATTTGATAATTACGCATCATTGACACGTCAAGTTTGATGTCAATAATGTGAAAACATTATGGATTCTCACGTGTCATATTCACACATTAACGAACTAATAGAGAAAGCATTTAGATCGTTTCCATCATTCAGTAATGTTTAACAAAATTTTCAGGCTCCTTTTGATAACAACTCTGTAACTTGAAAGTTTTAGTACAACAAAACTTCTTTACAGTAACTATATTTCTTATAACTTTGAGATTCCCTCTGGAATAATCTGTCCAGTAAAGATTGGTCTGTGGCTTGTATGCATAGCTATCTGTTGCACCCTTGGCTAGCTGCGATAAGGCTTCACTTGCGCCTGTTCTATCTCATGTGTCTTTTATTCACAGTGGACAGCAGCACCTGCAGAAAATACGGTAGAAATCACAAGCCCCATCTCTCTTCAATTGGACTGTGTTTGCTAGAGCATAACCTCCATTAAAAATAACAAGAGAAGAATAGTAATAGCACACCGGCCAGAAACGCAGGAAAACACATGTTTGCGTGATGGGTCAAACTGTTTTACCTCGACAAACCAAATCTTTAGTTTTCACGACTAGAACACTGATTCAATGTCACAGATCTAAATTGTTTTTTTATTTCAGCAGATGTTAAGAGAGGAGGTTTTAAAATAGTACTTTAAAAATCTGTACATCAAACAGCTTTGATGTCTTTAAGATCTTCCTACTGTGCTGCTGTAGAAGCAATTAAATTTCAGGTTAGTCAGATACTTTATCTATAAACATCATTGCGAAATGCTTACACAGAGCTCATGTGTCATTAAAAATCATTTATTACATATTTGTCCAAGATAACTTGTATAAAATAACAGCCATTGAAAATCACAGACCAGGTGTAAATCTGGTACTTGCTGGTGCTATCAAACAGACTGTAAAAAATAAAAAAAACATTGTTGGAGAACTGGGATACTTGACACTGCCATAAAATGGTATCATGATATTTTTCATTATTGCCTATTTGGATAACTAAATGTTTGCAATTTTTCAAACAAAATTTAATATTGCACCGTAATAGAAGCTTTGCTAATCTCTGTGGAGGGATTCTGGCCCACGCTTTGCAGATCTGCTTTAACTCGGACAGATGAGTATTATAACTGCTTATGATTTAACTAAACCCAAAAATCAGTTATATAGTTTTTATATAGAAGGTAACCTACTGCATTAAAAAAAATCAGTTAACTCAACACAAACTCAACTTGAATGCAAAATTTAGCCTTTATATTTAGTAAGAAATATTTTAAGGACAGCATTTAAATATTCATCCATTTCCAGTTTCAAACTTCACAATATTTACACAAATCACGCCAAATTAAACAAAAACAAAAACAATGAGCAAACGTGCAATGTCCATGTAGGAATAAATAAGAATGCTTGTGTAAATAAGTTCTTAGCTGAATTCCAAATGAAGTTCAACAATGTATAGTATGAAGGTATTTCAGTAGCAAAACTTGAGAGCTTGTACATCTTAAATTGAAAACTTGTAAATTAAGTATTTGTACTTGTATGCTAAAATGTACACTCGCAGCCCCAATGTGAAAACCCCTAAAGTAAATATCTGAAGTTGAATGTCGAGATTTGCACCCGTAAACAATAATCACAAATCTGTGTTCTGAGTTTAAAGCTGCAGACAAATAGACCCAAATGTATAAAATGGCATTTGCAAAAATAAATCGACAGGCACACATATGTAGTGCACATTTGTACTTACTCATAGATTCAGATTTGAATTGCAACCACAAACAGGCATCTACAACCTCTCAAGCCTGTCACTGCAGTTTCAAATCTTCCCGCCTTGACTTTTGCTACTACTTTCGCGATAAACCCGTTGCAAAACTAACTTGTGCACTTGAAAGCTCAGAGGCGAGAGAAAGAACGGCATTTGATGACGTCAAGAGGCTGAGCCACACCGCCCCCTAATGGCTGGAAAAATCACAATGAAAGGATCTAGCAAATAATAGTTTAAATAATGTTTAAATAAAACAGTTTTCAACTAAAGCGAAACCATCACACTTATGTATACTATCATGTATAACTATTCCATGACTTATACTATCTTGTATATATATCATTTCGTAATGTATTTTAATGATATCATTCTGTATACTATCGATAATCCGTTGTGTACTATTGTTTGTTTTAAAATATAATGACAGGCTGACTACATTTTCCGTTATGTATACTATAATGTTCATTGATATACTGTATAAAAATGTACATTTACACAGTTCAACATGATTTTATAGCCTAACCCTTGAGAATTATTATTTCTTTAGTTATAATGTATTATTGACCATTATTGCACTTTTAAGCTATTTCTACTTTTTTATATTTTTTGTTATTTTCAATATGTAAAGACATTGAAAATGAACAGAAATTGTATGCAGGACTGTGCAATGCCACCATATACAGTATTGTGGTTGTGGGTTTACCTGGAAGTTTTTTTTCTCATAGAAGGTTTGGATTTTTAACAGATGAGCTTAAACATATCAATATTTAGTGTACAATTTTTTTCTCATGTGATAATTACTAGCCGGTTGTTGTTGCCGAATAAACCTCTTCAGTGTTATACAAGAACTGATTCTGATCATTCTGATATAGGAGCCTTACACAATGACAGGCTGACTGTACATTTTCTGTTTTTAATTTTGATCATTATCATCAGCGAACTTGCTTCAGCTAAGTTAGGTTGTTAATTAGGTTGCTAATTTATACACCACCCTTATCAGGTTCAATATCTTTATTGTCATTCAGTAGCCTATGTACCTGTAAAAAATATATATTTTGCAGATGGGGTAGAAAAGCAATAAATATATATTAAAGGACAAACATAGAACAAAGATATACTGCAGTAAATATAAAAGAGAATAAAATAGAAAAGTTAATTTATAGTCAAAAAGAGGCCGTAAGTAGTATTTCTGTTAAGGAAAATGTATTTATTGATTTAGAGTTTCATCTTAAATTAAGTACTGTATTAGTGATTTAAAAAACTCCTTTCATTGTGATTTTCCCAACCATTAGGGGGCGGTGTGGCTCAGCTACATGACGTCATCAAATGCCGTTCTTTCTCTCGCCTCTGAGCTTTCAAGTGCACAAGATAGTTTTGCAACGGGTTTATCGCAAAAGTAGTAGCAAAAGTCAAGGAGGGAAGATTTGAAACTGCAGTGACAGATTTGAGAAGTTGTAGATGCCTATTTGAGGTTGCACTGAGAATCTGAATCTATGAGTAAGTACAAATGTGCACTACATATGTGTGCCTGTCGATTTATTTTTGCAAATGCCATTTTATACATTTGGGTCTATTTGTCTGCAGCTTTAAACTCAGAACACAGGTTTGTGATTATTGTTTACGGGTGCAAATCTCGACATTCAACTTCAGATATTTACTTTACGGGTTTTCACATTGGGGCTGCGAGTGTACATTTTAGCATACAAGTACAAATACTTAATTTACAAGTTTTCAATTTAAGATGTACAAGCTCTCAAGTTTTGCTACTGAAATACCTTCATATATAGCAGTCACCATCAAAGTTTATGGCAGGTTGGAAGATCCATATGAGGGCAATTCCGTGAAAATGTCAACCTTACCGCGAAAAAATTAAGTTTTTACCAGCGGTTTTCACTATGGTAATAGCACAGATTTTAACATGTGGTGGTTCAAATACCCATGTGAGATCTCTCTTCAAATTTGTAAAGCACTTGTTTTATTTTTAGTGCATGATTTTTCATAGTCAGGTAAGTGCCATTTTCAGGATCGTCACATCCATAACGCTACATATTCCTCATAAATGGACACATGAAAATTAATATAAAGTAACTATTTTATGTTCTATAAAGAGGCATCCCTTCTCCATTCATTGGGTATTATTGCTTCAGGATTGTGCATTTTATTTTATAGAAATCCTACAAAGTTTATCGTCTCCCAAAAACCGCGTCCTTTTTTTGTCACATCCATAACGCATGTTTATTTCCCTTTTTTAAATGGAAATTTTTTTCATAGACTGACATTTTTTGATGTTTAGACTCTGTCAACAAGGGTTCAGTAAAATATAAACAGATGGTTCAATATATTCGTAACAAATTCATTCTCTGAGCATTTTTATGTCACGTCCATAACGCAAAATGTCACATCCATAACGTTGGAATTGCCCATGAGTATCTTTGAGAATAGTGTGTTGAAGAACTTGGTGGCACAAGGGAAATCATAAAATTCCTCCACGGTCTTCACTAATGTCCTAAAATGTGTGAGGTATGGTTTAGATTTGAATGACCTGTTCGTAAACGTGTAAAAATAACTTGTTCTCTTCTGCTTAAGTTATGAATTACTTTACTATTCTTTATGGTTCTTTGAATCTTGTAATATTGCTGACCTGTATGACATGAATCCCAACCTCTCTGCCATTTCTTATTCCATGCTTTTAAAATAAAATGTTTTCCGATATTTTTTCTTCTGATATACTGAGTGAAATATTTATACTTGGTTCATTCATCTTTATTGATTCTTTGGCTATTTTATCTGCTTCCTCATTACCTTGAATTCCCACATGGTACCCACATAAGTCAAATTATTATTCCCACCTGTCGTAGACTGTATAACCGAATCATGATTTCTGTTAAAATGTAATTTCTGTTTGTTTCCAATGAATGTAAACTCACAAGGACTGCCATTGAGTCTGAGAATATTATTATCTTCTCAGGTCTAACTTCATAAACCCACTCTAATGCCATTAGAATTGCTGTCATCTCAGCCGTATATATGGGCCTTCCAGCCTTCCTCACCTCAAGCTGTGTCTCAATCAGCTCCCTTGTTCAGTAGTCAGGGCACTGACCAGGGAGTCAACCATTTTAAGGGCTGTTTCATTCGCAAAATCCTTCCAGTGCATTGAAACGTTCGTTCCCTAAAAATTCCCACAATGCACCGCAAAAACCAAGGAGCATCGATGCTCCCTATGTTCCCTTACCGGAAATCACGTGACAAGTTTTGAAGACGATTAACCAAAATCTCAGGAGCCAACTCAATGAACTTCATGAAATGCGACAGAACTTTTGAAAAGAATGCTTATTTTATGTTATGTATAAACAAACGTTGCTAGACAGGCATGCAACAGTCTACTTGACAGTTAAATTTAATAATCGACCAAATTTGTGCACTGATATGTAACAGAATAATTAAAGTGTTTCTCATGTGTACTTTAACCAGTATTTAAAGGGGTGGTGCAATGGTGTGTCATGCATTCTGACTTCTTTACAATGTTAAACGTGCTGTCTTCTCATGCTTAACATGGTCAACTTGTCAAAAAATGAGTTGGGCGTATTACGTAGTATTTCTGTGCTCGATCGCCCAGCGATCGTACAGGTATCGGAAAGTTTTTTTCGAACATATAAAACTGTTTCGTAACAATTTTTCTTAGTCCCTTATTGGACAGTTCTTCCGGAAAAGAATGCAGCACGCCCACGCGGCAGCAAGGAGAAGGAGCATGCGCAGATGTCACTTTCACTTGTGTGCAGGAGAGAGAGAGAGAGAGAGAGAGCATACATTTGTGAAGTTCAGGTGTTTGTTCACTGCATTTGGGTGATGAATGTTATATAAACGGTGGATATAACGCTGGATTTGGAGATCGTTTGAAACTGATATATGGAGCTGTCCCAGTGCTAAAAGATGCCGGACAAGAACCGCATGCGGTGAGTGAAACTGATGTCTGTGTTTTGTTGGAAATGGGTGCGCACGTGCTTTAGTTCAGCCTAAACACCCCCCCCTCCCCGCTATGCTTTCGGAGAAAATCATACAGCTGTATCTATCTTTTATAAATGTGATCAAACTAAATACTCTTCGAAGATACGAAGTATGCAATACTACTCTATAGGTACTCAAGATTAATATGAGAAAATATGCGGCAGAAACCGCGTGTGTTAGGGCCGCTTTAAAAAGTAAAGTCAGAGAGACGGTTTTGCCCCTTGTTGATTAATAACAGCTGTGCTGTGAAGTATCTCAACACGCTTAAGCTGTCACGTCACAGGAGAATAAGTGAACAGTGTCCCATTGCCCAGACCCATGTACACGATATACTGATTCACGACCTCAGGAACAAGGGAGCTGATCAAGACACATGCTGTGTCCCAATTCGCCAACTATACTATGCACTAAATGTATGTACTGTTTTTGTAATGGAAAAGTATATACATTTTCGTGTGTAGCAAAACAATGTGTGTAATATTGGGACACACTAACAGGAAGCGGAAGTTGCCGTTGTTGCCTAGACAGCATTGTAGCATTAACTGTCATTGTCACACACATCAAAATACAGCCCTTATTTCCATTAAGGTATTTATTCATTCATTATTTCGTATGTAATGTTTACTGTATACTTACGTTGGTTAATCATTCTGCACTTCGAATTTCTACCAGATGTAGTAGACAATCCGGGAATCTTTGGAATGCTATTTTGACCATACTACGATTTGGGACATACTAATTCTACTTTCGAATACTATTAGGACGGATTGTCAGGGATGCGGGCGAGGTGGAAGAACCCAATTGCAGGCAGGCAGAGGTGAAGGGGTTAACAGAGTATTTATTTAAAATAAAGAAACAAAAACACCCACGATGGGAAAAATAGAACTAAGAGTATATATAAAAGGATAAACACAACAACTTCCCTCAAGGGGGGCAAAAACGAGAACTAAATAATAAAACAAACTCACGACACAACGTCCAGGGGCAGGGAAAGGAAAACCAAAAAAAAGCAAACAAGACAAGGTAAATACTCAACACGATAAACGCACAAGCACAAGGGACACGGGACACGTATACAATACAATCCACGAGCACAGGACAAAGAAACATGAGGGCATTTATAGGAGAGACAAACGAGGGATAATGACACAGGGCAGGTGAGAAACATTAGACACGGCAGGGAAGCAATACATGAAACGAGAGGGCGGGGCCAATGACGAGACACGAGAAAACACATGAGAAGTAAAAAACATAAACAACTCATGGCTTTCTCACATAAAACCTAAGGGCTCCGTCCCGATCCTGCCACATGACTAGAAATACAGAACCAAGAATGCAGGACCGTGACACGGATAGTATGCTGATTGGAACACAGGGATAGAATGCAGCCCGTTACCTACTTCTTCTACATCACAGGATGACTTATTCAGAACTTCTTACACCCCTAGTCCCTCTAGTGGTGAGGAAGTGACAGTTCAATCAATAGAAAAAAACTCAGCCTGCCAGGTTTGTGACTGTTATAGAATGAACTGCTCTTCAAAGGTCCTGTCGCCGTATTTTTATTCGATTCAAGTCAGGACTTTGACTGCCCCAACCTTTAATTTTGTTTGTTTTCAGATGACAAATTGATTCTGTGTTATGAATCATTACTAACTCATTACTAATGAATCATTATCACTAACTTAAGTTCTTACACAGTTCTTATATTTTAGAATTGCTCAATTCAATTTTATTTTCAGTTGTGCATTGTAAGGCAAAGCAATTTACACATTTTAGTAAAGCAATTTTTTAATTATTATTTAAATAATATAAAATAATAAATAACAATAATAAAATATTAGTAAAATAACAATAAAATAAATTAATCAATGTCAAAATATTTAATATAAAATAATATTTTAAAAATCCTATTACATTGTTACCACCATGTTTTATGTATTATGTTCTAACAGTACATTGTTTACAGTATATACATATCAATTATAAATACAGGAAGCTATAAAAAAAACTTGCATCCTTCAAAATGTTTCATTTTTGCTTATCTATCCATAAAAATTCTAAACATGCGATGAGCGGTGATGTTTCTCTTGGTAGGCAGTGGTTTCCACTTTACTACTCTTCCATGAAATCAATTTTTGCTCAGTCTTTTTTTTTATTACGTCTGCAGTTCTTTGGGAGTTTTTTTTCCAGGATCTTTTGAAACCTCCCAGATGGAATGCAGCTTTGAAATTTTGGCTGTTTGGCCAATGGCCACTTCTGGGAAAATGCACTTTTAGTCTAGAGTCCAAAAACAATAGAAATGGCTTTGGTACATTTTGTACCAAAGAAAATGTATTGCTCGGAGGTAACTCTTTCATAACTTGATGGGGTTACGAGTTGTGCTTCGTTTAGATATAAATTTCCTCCTTAAATTAGGAAATACAAAAAGTTATACAACTGCTGGCATGAGTATGGACATTTAAGAGCATGAGTTAAAATAAACAGATTCTTTAGCTACAAACATCTGGTTTTGAGAAATGTAATATCACCAATAAGCTTGAATTTTGATTGCAGACTTAATTTAGTCAAATCTGACCACAATGTTGAGATCTCATCTGAAAATTCAGTGGAGACATAGTCACAGTCAAAAGACAAGTCTTTTTGTCGGACAAAACAGTAAAGACGTAGGAGACATAAGCAAAAATGTTCATTTATTAGTGTTTAGAAAAAAATTAAGATATTACAAAGATCTCTAAACATTTTGTAGCCGTTTCAGAATGTTCTTTAACTGTGGCTCTGTTTCCTGTACCAGGCAACTTGTGGTGACAACCTCTTTTGAATATGACTCAATATGCAGTATATGCAATTTAAATACAACAGGACTGCTTGTGTTTAGTCTCATAAATCTAATTACCAAACTATATGTTTGCTGATTTAAAGTATTACAATATTTTCTGTTTTCTCAGGTTTCCCTTGTCTAATATAACATTTTATTTGATCATACACTGTATTGGTGTGAGCGTATGATCAAATATAAGACTGTACTTTTTAAGGTACAATAGCCATCACTGGGGCGGTAGCCTTTTAAAAGTTCCTTTCTGTACTTCTACAGGTACAAAACATAAAATACTGTATCTTTTTGGCTACATGTACCCCTAAACTATTGTGTACCTAAGGGTACATTTAAATATTTTGTTTCCCCTATATTTAACTTTAAAGGTACACAATAGGTCTTTGGGGTACAAAAGATACAACATTTTATGTTTTGTACAAAAAGAAACCCTTAAGGGTACCACCCCCTAGATAAGGTACAATTTTGTACTTTTCAATGACAGTGTACGAAATCATTTGGCAAGAGAATGATGTAATAAAAATGGAAATCATGAAGAAGCACTTTTTTGACACTATGATAATAATTTCATGCTACAAATTCCTTCCCTTTTTCAAAATAAGCAACATACTGAAGCTCCAAATATGTATTTGTACACTCTGTAATGAAATGCTCTTATTAATGTATTCATTTTTCTATGTTATATAACAAAAATTTGAGCCAAGTAGCATTTCAACTGATAAAACTTAGACTTAAATAAATAAATACATAAATTAATCAATAAAATAAGTAAAAGTTATTTGTGAGAAAATGTCTAGCATCCTCTTGCATTTTAATACACTTTTTAAAGCCACTGTAAGATTTACTCATGCATTATAACTTAGATAAAGCATCTGGGTTATGACAATTTGTGAGGACAGGAGTGAAAAAGATATGGAAGCTGTATACAGGATTTCTACAGCAATAAAGCACTTTTACTATTCTGCACACATTGTGTGATTGTTTACTTGCACAATATTTTAGAAGAAAAACATACCAAAAATGCTAAAAAAAAGTTTGATTAGCACTATATAATGCCACAATGTCCTTCTGCATTTATTGAGCGCATTCTCTGGTATGGAATGCAAAACCACATTTCGTTTTCATTCTTCTGGTTGTCATTAAATGATAACCTGTTTATTACTCAATTCAATCTCCTCTGATGCTTATGATAATTTTGCAAGGTTTTATGTGGCCTTGAGAAGTTATATATCACAGTCATTGTAACACACCCCTTCATTAGCGTTTACAGCTGTGGTACTATAAACGTGTGGCCCTATTCATCATTGTTATGATGACATGTCAGCAGGAGAGCACTGCTGATGCTGAAAGGCTCTTGTAAAAGATCGCTGGCTTTCAATGGCTACCGGTTATGGAACTTTAATTGCCTGATTGTCCATGGCAAGAATGGCCTGCTGTCTTCTGAATGGATAGCCAATAAGGCAAAGATGGTCCCCGGGGGCATAACAATACCTATTAGCACCTTTTTGTACCAGGCCTTATTGTCCCCTACCTTTTTTGCATTAGAGTTGTGAGCTCAAACTAAAATAAAAACTTTGTAAGTTTATGATAACAAAAGTTTGGCCATTGTTTAGTGAAAGCCGTGATGGAGACAGACATATTAGAACTCTTAATTGTTTTCGTCCTCCAATTATTTCCCTTCAAAGTCACTGTTGTCCTGGATTAAAAGATGTTTTCAAAGTTTATTGAATGGAATCTATAGAAGGTTTGCCAAACCTATTGTGAAATATGAATATTGGTCCATTTAAATTATTTAAGATGATCTGCATAACTGCCTAATTTCCAAAAATTGAAATCTGTCTTAAATCTACACGCTTGATAAAGTTTTTTCAGATATTTTTTAGGGAATTTCTGGAAGCAAATATCATGTTTGTTTCAATTTTGCTATTGTGGACATCATTCACCTCACATTATAGTCACTCACATTTATTGTCTTTGGGGTGGCGGTACTTGTCATAATTATTCAATATGAAGAATTAGTGTTTGATCTCATCGACAGTGAGGCACAGAGTGAACAGTAAGGCACCAAGTATACACTGGTATAAAAAACCTTCTATTTAAAGTATTTAAAAACTTCTTCATATTAATGTGAATGACAGTCAGGAATCAACATGCACTTTCATTATACGGAACGTTTTGAGATTTTTTTAAACAACTCCCTTTAGTGTTATTTGAAGCAATAGGAGTTTCAAAAGACTTGGGCGTGGGTAGATAATGAGAATCTTTTAGTTTAAAGCAGAAGGTGAAGGCGCGTCTTACATACTTGAGAATCACACTAAAACTTGTTTAAGATGCTACCTTACCTGTCTATATACCGTACTGTATTGTACGGCTTTTGCATCAGCCATTAAAGGTACAGTGCGGGATGTTTTGTATGATCTATTAACAGAAATGCAATATAACATACAAAACTGTGTCTTTAGATGTGTATAAAAACCTTACGTAATGAAAAGTTATGTTTTTATTACCTTAGAATAAACCAGTTGTATCTACATAGGAAGCGGGCCTATCTACATGGAATTTGTTATGTTGCGCAGCCATGTTTTGTACAGTAAGCTCTAACGGACAAACAGCTCTACAGAGCGCGTTTCGTATATGTTGGTCTTCGTGTGTGTTTTTAGACGCAGCTTGCGTCATCACTGAGTTGAAGACGCACATAGTAGTAAGTCGTAGTACGGAGAGGAGGAGGAGTTGTCGTCGTCTAGCTGAAGCAATTGATTGTTCTGTCTTAGAAGTTTTGATAAAATGGAGGACCATGCGTATTGTGCACAAGCGCCGACAGAGCGTGAATCTCCGTCGTCAAAGAAGCGCAAACGTGATGCTGCCAGACGAATTAGAGACAAACGGCGGCAGAAATCCAGGATAAACATCGGTGTATCTATTACCAGATGGAAGGCACTGTTGAAAGGCAAATGTTTTCAAGGCGACGCCGAAGTTGCCTGTTTTCTGCTAGACTGGTAAGATAATTCAACATTTTCAATGTTTCCACTTTTTCAATGTTTACCAAACAACTGTTTTGTTGAAACGGTAATGTTAGCATTTTATACAAATGGCCATATAACCTCCGAATAATAATGTTTTTCCATCCCTGCGGTACGAACTCCGGTTGTTACTGACTTTACAAAGGGGGAGACAAACGTCTACTAACTTACACCTAACTGCCTATGTCGCTGTCAGATCAAACGCTTTGAACAGCGTTGCTATTTAAGATTAGCTAACTTTAGTTACTTCACTACTCTCAGCGTGTACTAGATAGCACGCAAGAAATATATCTAATTATAGAATTGTAACAGTAACTTTCGCAATAGAATACATGTTAAATAAATAATTACGTTAATATATTGCCTTACCTGCTTGTATCACTGCTATCCGCTGTCTCGGTAGACGACATCTTTTTTTACTGTTGCGGCCTCCGTCGTAATTCGAAAGGGAGGGGTGGGCAAATGACTCAGAGATTCGTTGCAAAACTATAATACAAAGCTAGTGGCCGCTGATTTTCAAGAACTGCGCCTTTAAGAACCCATATCAGATACATGTAAATAAACACAAACAATGAAATAATTTACAGTCATTTTTACAGTCACATTCATTTGATATTTAACTTTAAAAATATCTAAATTAACAATCACAACATTCTTTTTCAACAAGACCTGGATTCAAGGACTGAAAACTGTAGAAGGGCCAAAAATATTAATTGAACTGGCCATAGCAAAGACAGACTAAAAATATGGCAATGAACTTTGATTTTAAGGTGTGATTATGGCATTATGAAGAGGAACTCCCCGCCTTCCTCAGTAATTAACTGAGTAATTGCCCTAATGATAAAATCAGTGTGGGGTTAATGTTGGATTCAGTACCTCTGGTCAGCAAACCAGATCCCATCACATTTCCTTTGAGAAACAAAAGACCGAAAAGAAAAGGGGCCCGTTCCAGTCAACTCACTGATGCTTTATTCCAATATCATGTGATTTCAGCATCAATAGCAATCTGGTCTTACACAAAGGACCTTGTCACAGAAATATATTTGCATAAAAATTACCGTTTGAGAAGAAGGTCAGACTAAGTCCAATTCGATGCTCAATTCAAGCCAATTTACTGCCTGACAAGATATGGAGATACATTAAACATTACTACAAAAATGACGAATGCAAGTTGTCACACTTTAAAAGCAAACACAAGCTACAAAACTACTAGAAACAAATATTTCCGCTGTTTACTGCCTGGAGAAAAAACTGCAGTTATAAGAGCAGGTTATCCTCTTGTAGTTGGGGCATGTTGTCACACTACAGTACATGGGATAAGTTGTCACAATACCTTTGTTTTGGCCATTAACTATTGCAATTGATATATTTTGTAAAAACAGGTGTGACAAGTGAAGAAAAACCCAACCCAACCCTAAACCCATATTAAGTATACAGGGTATGTGTAGCTACCAGTATTTTGCTGGGTACGTATGTAATTGCACATACTTTAAAATAAAGTGCCACAAAATGATCTACAATGATTAACTAATAGTAAACTCTGTTTACATTAGCTCAGAATCTCAGGTCACTCCATTCACCAATGAACTGCAGGAAAAGAGAGTCACGACGTGAGCAGTATTCAATGAGGACACTAGGCACTCAGACATCACTCACATATCTCACAGACGGCTGTGCAGCATTAGGACTGGCATACCAACTGATAGTGTGTGATGTCCCTCAGTCATCATTACAAAAGACAAATGACTACACAAGCTCTCAGCAAGTATCAAGAGAGACGAGATGTACCAGTATGCATCATCGTTTCTGACAATGAAATCAAAGGCACAGAGATTCAATGAAAGCGTGTTGTGGGGCACAGCAAAGATTGAAGTTGTAAAATGACGTGCTACTACAGTAGAATTTCAATAAAATGGCACCACATTGCATTTTTAAACCTCGTGATTATGCTAGCTCGCCCGCAACTCTATTTCGACAGCATATGCTTTGCATGGGATTCTGGCATATGTCGCATGATTAATGTTGTCCTTTCGGCGACAATGAAATTCGTCCCTATTTCCAATTCTTACATCAGACCGGGCTCGCCCTCCCGAGTCACTGCCACCCGAACATGCCAATTCTCCCATTAAAAGTGAAGTGCCAATGCACCAAAAGTACATCTAAATTGACAATGACTCGCCTCTAACTGCCGTTTGCCGTTTGATAAGTTTCACTTTCACAAACTTGTATGAAATTATTGACAAAAGATGAATACAGGTCTCAAAAAAACAGCAAGTATAATAAGACCCCTTAGGAGATCCAGTATTGTCCAATGCTCGTCTGTGTAGACTAACAACTAGGGGTAAGGCACAACACAATCCCAATGTTTTTCTCCAAGCGAACCCAATCACGCTCTTAGTGGAGAGAAAAAAATCACCACCAGCCATTGCCAAAGCTCGTAATTACAGAAGACAGTAAACACTGTCAGTCTGCATCCATCTGGGTTCAGCCAGTCCAACACCCAATGTGGTGCTAGACTTTAATTAATACGAATGTTTGCTACATTTTTTATGAAATCGACTGTTCTGAGAGAGCTCGACAGCATTGCGGGAAGGATTAGATGTTTGCCCTTGAGGGGAGATACTCTGGGTTGTTCTGATCTAGGTGAGGTGTGACACAACAGCCGATGGATCTGTTATCGGTGACCCAGCTTTGAAAACTCTCAGATGTATGTGGCGAGAGGTGGGGGAATACTTTAGCGTGAAGGCAGAGAGGGACAGCCGAGGGAGAGAGCAACCGTGATGCAATAAAAGGAGAAAAAGGGGTTGAGGAAGAGTAATAGAATAAAAGGCCAGATAGAGCAAAGCGATAGAAGGGCAAAAGAAAAGAGCTGTCTCGCTTGAACGAGGGAAAGCGAACAGGCAAAGCTACTAAAAAGGAGCATCGCAGAGGGCAGAGCCGGAAGCTCTGAGGAAAAGGGAGCAAATGGTTTTGGCTAAAGAGAACAGACATCAAAGGGGAGAGGAGCAGCCAAGGAGGCGAGCGAGCCCTGAAAGTTAGTTAGATTGTAGGCCGACGCGGCAGAGATATGGAAGCTGGCAGCTTTCGGCCGCTGCTTGCCAATGGTGAGTACACTGTTCCTTCTGAGACACAGCTGAGGACAGCAGTTAGAGCCCTGCATTTAATCAATACATTATGCACTTACATAAGTCCATAAAATTTTATGTAGGCAACTAAATTTTATGGGCTTGCGCAACATTTTTTCTTTTTTTTAATTTAGACGTTCGTTACGGTTTCAAAAGCAGCATGTCATTTATGAAGTCATTTTGATCAAGTCGTTTATTACATTTACATTTAGTCATTTAGCAGATGCTTTTATCCAAAGCGACTTACAAACGAGTTAAACAATAGAAGCAATTGGAACAACAAGAGGACAACAAAAAGCATAAGTGCAATAAAACTGGTCTCCTATAGCCTACCACAGTATACAAAGCTAAGGATTTTTTTTTTAAGGATAGAAAGAGTAGAAAAGAAATAGAAGTCAGTACTAATTGGTCAGATGTGTTTTCAGCCGATTCTCAAAGATGGCTACAGAATCTGCTGATCTTGTAGCAGCGGGCAGATCATTCCACAAATGTGGATATTACTATCTTTAGAAAATTAAAATGAGTCTAAACATACTTAAAGGGAGAGTACACCCTAAAATATATATATATATATTGTCATTTATTCACTTTAATGTCATTTAAAATCTGTATATGACTCTTTTTTTCACAAAAAAAGATATTTTAAGAAATGTTTTGTTTTGTGTCCATAGGCTAATGGAAGTCAATGGGGTCCCAATGTTGTTTGGTCACAAACGTTCTTCAAAATATCTTCTTGTGTACTGCTGAAAAATGAAAGTCATACCAGTTTGAAATGACATGAGGGTAAGTAAATGATGAAAGAATTTCATTTTTTCCTACGTTGCAGCAAAGCCACTTTTTTATGCAATACGTGAATGGGAGTAAATCAAACGCATTAACTGGACCAGCCTAAAAACAATTTCATGATCCCATCTGTGTCATATTTTATTACTCATTTGAAGTATACAGTTGGAAACTATAATCTAGACCAATATTTTTTTTTAGATTTCTACCTTTCCATATTGAGGTAGATAGGTGCTGTACTGGCATGACTAGAAATATCTGCCCGGGGCTGTTATTTATACACTGGCTGCCTTTAAAGGGACTCTGACCTAACACAGGCTTTCGCACCCACATAGCAAAAAGTCAAACTCTGCTTCTGCAATAACCACACAGGGATTGTGCGTGTTAGATGTACACAAATTCTATATATTGCTGTGAGTCGCCTAAGGCGTGGAACTGCAGCTTTAACATGTTGTCTTTTATTGCTACTCATGCAAATATATTTAAGCGATTGCTGCAGTCATGTCTCCTGAAAAACAGTTCCAAAACAATTTAGAGCCTGAGGTCAAATCTATTGTTGCACAAAGAATGCTTTCCACCTCGGTAATGAAGTATTACCAAGCTATTATTCCATGCAGAGTTAGCTCTCAGGGTTGTTTTCGTCCATTGTGAGAATTAACATAATCATATTTTTCAGATCCATAGTTCACATAATGGCAATTATGCTAAGTAAGGAAGACACAACATTCTATCAGTTACTTTTGACTGCCTAAAACAAATAATTCATTGTAAAACACTTTCTAGTTCTCCCCTGCAGTGATGTCCCAATTCACTGAACATGTTCAATGTATTACAGTTTGTGCTCGAGACTGGGAAAACTTCGGGAAAATTAACAAGAAATTTACATAAATTTCTGTCAGAGATCCAGGTTTCACACCGAGCCTGTATTAAGCATCTTTTCAACTCCATTTAAATGGTAACTGGTTTGGTACAATCAGAACAGATTTTTTAATTATTTGTACTCTTCATCTTCAAAAAAAATGAATCACATTTGTACCAAAGAACAGAAACAACAAAATTAAGAAGAACACTCAATAATAAAACTAAAACTATAATCAAAATGACTATGCTGTCTGTTTTTTGTGATATACAACCCTGACTTTATATTCTGAATTTAGATTAATTCACTAAACAGCTTCTTCACATTGTAAATCCACCATGAAATTTTAGCAATGGTATAATGACCAAATCAATACATTTCTCTTTCTTTTATTAGATTAGAATACAACCAAAAACACAAATGGAATTGAACCCTAATTTCTAATCTTACAACACAGTCTCTACAAAAAAAGTTCAAGATTTGCCAACCTGATCACATGGGAATTTTTGGCTAATTTGTATGAAGTCGTACAAAAACATACAATTATCGGAAAAAAGCAATACTGAAGATATCCTCACCGAACCCCACCCCAAAACTTAACCGTCAGTGGTGCGAAAGCAAAACGCACTAAACCGTACAAATAAGATCGTAGGAATTCATACGAATTCCTCACCTCATAAAATAGTTAAGAATTCCAGTGAAATTGCGTTGGATGTGCTTAGTGCCAGGGAAGGTCACACTAAATACTGACTTTTGGCTGAAGACCTTTGCCCCTTTTTTGTTCTGATTTTTTTGGTACATTTTATGTTTATATTTCCTGTATAGTTTCTTCTTGTAGGAGACCAAAAAATAAACAACATGCTAAAACAACAAAAACTTTTGCATAGTATTGTTTTGTCCATATAATGTATCATAATGTACGGATTTCGGAAATCGTAATATAATTGAGCATACATCTACATGCAATGCAGTGCAACTGGAACCCATCTGAAACCAGCTGCGGCCTGCGGGGTTTGAATTGTGCTCAACTCTAGATTTTCGCTGAATCGCATAAATTTTCTAAATCAGAAGCTTTCTTGAAAACACAACGTGAAGGGCACGTGGCATGCCGCTACATTAGGTTCTGATGGCTGTGATGAACAGTCGCACGAGGAAGCTAATTTCCCTGCCGTATCAACAACAACCTAATGTGAATTCAAAAGGCTCCTCACACAGTAAGGTCTTAAAATGCATTATATATGCTCGCGTAGATTTAATTGAAACTGAAAATGTTATGTTCCACTCCAGTACCCTCTTAATAAGCAGGCAATAACCTACCAATGTTGTTGCACTATTACAAGCCCCCACTGCCCCGGCCTCGGTTGGTCGGACAGATAAGACAGCGAGGGGAGGCTCTCATCCCTACCTGGGTGAAGCTACACGAGGAGGCTAAAGTCCAGCACTAATTATTGCAGCTTTACCCTCATCCGGCAGAGCAATTCATCAATATACAGCCAATCTGCTGTGCACTGTACAAGCAAGGCATTAGGCATTTTCCTGGCATTTCCAGCCACCTAAGAGAGGCTAAGCAGAAGGTGGTGAAAAACTGCGTAGTCATCATGAAATGGGATTGTGTGCGTTTTCGGCCGCAAGAAATAGAGAAGCACATCAGTAATTGTCACATATTTATAAGGGCCGCACCGCCACAAGCAGTGATGTAAAATGCATGAATTCAGAACTTGGCCCTTGCCGGAATGCGAATGGGGGGACTGGGGGACGACTGGGGCACACCTATGAGGGAATGTGAAGTAATTTGTGCCATTTTGTCAGCTAATCTGAAGCCTACACCACTCTGACAGAAAGTATGACGGGGGCCAAAGAGAGTTCGGCGCGGCTGCAAGGTCATGAAAACCTCTGAAAGCTCCAAACCCCTCAAAGACAGAAATATAATTAATAAATGAATTCCTATTCAAAATTTATCCGCCCCGAGCGTAGTTTGACCTTACGCGATTCGCAGAAAAGGTCTATTTTAATTATGATAATAAATGTGGCATTCCAAAACCAATTGGCTGTCTCTGAGGATTCACATGGCCTATTTGATTGTTTCTCCCATGTCTCCACTTTCAATTATTGTTAAGTATAATAATTTAGTGTTATGCAGCTGCGTTGCCTGGAGCGGCAATACGTTTTGCTTTCTATGTGTTGCATTATCACAAATTACTTTTTTAGCGGTTTCCCAAGTATACTGGAGAGAAGTGTTCATGAATATAACACTACGCAATATCTAATAAAATAAGCCTTAACATTTTCAATGTTGTGGTGATGAAATCAGAAGTCAAGACCTGGTATACCGTGGTGCATTAAAGCACCTGTGTGATAAGAAACACTAACTGATCTACAGATCGACAGCACTGTATGTTTTATATGGATTTCTCAGTCGCTTTCATTCCTTTGCAAGCTACACGAGTACTCAGGAGATCTGGGATCGCCAGCTATCCATGTCACTCAAAGGAGAGCCCAAAATAGGCCAACATCGCCGCAGTGACCTTGATTGATAAGGCTACGGGCGTCCGCTGCATATGAATGCTCAGTAATAAGGTTTAATGCTTGACTTTTATTAGATTTTTTAAACTGGCATAAATATCACCATGCAGAATGCATTTTACGATTCATTTGCTGATTAATAAACATCTAATGCCTGGGGACTGTAGCCAACCATAATGATTGTCCACTGGCTTGGGGTAAATAAGACTTTGATGCTGCCCGAGACTGACAGCAGAACTGTGGGAATTCAATCAACAACATTAAATCCAAGTTATTTTCGTTCAAGCTGGCTTATGTGACTGTCTCACCAAGCATGTTTTTGAAAGGAAGCAGGCGTCCCTTACGTCAAGGATCTAATTATAACTCCCTTATTTGGAAAATATGAAATATCAGAACATCTAGGCTGCAATAAATAATTTAAATATCCATGGGTGATAGGCAAAGAGCCTTAATAAAATAACCACAATGGGATATAATAAACCATAAAAAGCATTTTGTTTTCTCTAAGGCACCATATTTCTTATTACAGTTAGACACATCGTTTTTTATGCCAGGCAAGCGAAATGTAAAGGCCATGGTGACTTCAATATTGAATAACTTGTCAATAGCCACAATCCTCTGAAGGTTTATGATTGGCTGTTAGTAAAACATTAGTCAGGTGTTCCTAACCCATTCCATTATTGACGACAATGAATAGTTCCCTTGCGGCCCACAAACTCCCACGAACAAACCGAAGCTTGAAAAATCCAGATGTTTGTCGATAAGTGTCACTCGCGCAAATGTTAAGAGACCCAATGGTACATTAAACAAAATGTCAAAGAAGCTTTGTGGGATTCCCTCACTGGCATTGCTTATATTTGTTATTTGCACATGTCTTTCGCTTCGCTTTAGGGTGCGAATACTCTAAGCTCAGTTCCTCCTTAAAGATTTTGTCAGTATAATAAGGACCTTGTCACTCTGGCAAAGGACCACCATTAGAGTAACATAAGAACGATCTGCTTTTACTTCTAATTTAAGTGAAGATCAACAGAGCGTTTCTGACACTAAAGTGAAATTAGTCACCAGATGGCACTACCAGTCTTTGAAGACATTGAATTCTAAACAAACGTTTGCAAATGAATCATTTGTTAAGCTATTTCCTAGCATATTGGTAGTTGATCAAGATACAGTACTTTAGCTCTGGCAGTGAAGAAGGGGTAATGTACCAGCAGTGCCCCCTTGTGATAGAGACTTGGAATTCCTGGAAACATTGCTCCTGGTAGAGCATTGTCTAGGCAGCGCAAAGGTCAAGGGTTTGATTCCCAGTCAACGCAGTTGGTGATAATAAAGTATACATTGAATGCGCTGTACTGTAAGTTGCTTTAGATAAAAGTGTCTGCCACATGCATATATGTAAATGCAGTTATGGATTAATACATGCTGAAAAAATATGTCTCATTGTTAGTTTATGTTAGTTAATGCATCCTAATGTTAATAAATGCAACTTATTGTAAAGTGTTACCAAATAGAGTGCCAGGTGTATTTTTGTCAACCCAGAATCATGGCAAAGCGTGTAATAGACATGCTGGTTCACTTGAAAATGCTCAGTTCTTTGCACTTGTAAAATTTAAACGATTTGATAAATACATGTTATTTGTACTTATATATAAAATAATAGTTATTTAAGTGCACTTAACCCCACTCCAACCCTAAACCTACCTACCTCCTGACGATTAAAAAAGACGCAGCAAGCAAAAAGAAGTCAGCCACGGGCATTTCGGCCACCACCAAACTTTCAACAACTCTTTCAAACTTTACTAAAAAGTGTTTCCTGGTAGATAATTACTCCGTGAATGAATCCTTATCCACGTTTTTAGAAATTTGTGCCCATGTTGCATTATTTGCGAGATTTATATGTGCGATGACATCTTACGTCCCTGCCAAAGTATAGGCTATAATCGCTTTTAGCAACTTGTTAGCGACGGCCTCTTTTAAGACACATAAGCTTTAAAAAATATCCAATTAAAACATGAAAATATTTAGGGGTTTGTTAAACACAGACCTTAATTCAGGCAATTTACCAGAAACCCATTCATAGAACCCATACACTTTGGGGTGAACCGAAAGTCCTAAAATGCCAACTTGCTTCTGGGGTTTGCGTACAAAAAAATATGCCATCCCAGTTGTACTCAAATATCATGAATTGCAAGCTCATTTCCATTGATCTCTTTTCTATTGAAAAATGTCTTTGGTATTGTTTGTGTGTGCAATTTAAAAGAACCGCATCCAACTACACTGTGCATACATAGTTTTTCCAACAAATGTTGATAGCCTTTCACCCTTATAGGGTAGCTGTTCATTTGTTTCTCAAGTGTGTCTCTAACCAGCTGACAAATGTTTGTGTTCATGCGGGAGGCTCTCCGAAGTTGCAGGCAGGCTGTCTTTGCGCAATCTAAGACCTGTGCAAAGCCACCTGTCTATGCTTACAGGACTGCGCTTAACAGGCTTTTCCGGTGACATATCGTCAATTCAAGCAGAGCAAGGCAGACTTTCAATGACAGCAGCAGCGGCAAAAGCAAGCAGGAGATGGACAATGCCCTCACGCGAATTACAAAACCCAGCGCTCACAGTCAGGAGGCTAATTTTAGCTTTACTGGGGTCGAGAAGCACTGCTCACCTTCCTGTCACAGTTTGTTCCTCAGGCTTAAAAATGTACCGGAGGACAGGCATATGTCAGGGCTTGTGTGAAGCCAGTCAGATGGAGGTGTCGTGGGTCATGCGCAACAAGTTGTGTAGGGTGACAGAGTTTTACTCTTGGGCATGCTGCTTTGTTGCTGCGAGCGTGTGACAAAATGTTTGTTGTCACAATGCTGCTATGGTATTGATTACTGAGTAGAATGAGGGCAAAGGTGCCGGCTATTGAATTCTGAGGTGCGCTTCTAGTCTCCGAATGGTCATTGTGCCGGTTGTTCCATATTGCGAAATTGCTGCTTGGGCATAAATGAGATGTTTCAGATAAAAAGTGGTGCTGGTTTGTTTAGCAATATTGGAAAGCTTCTGGTTATATAAATTTAATACAAAATGGAAAGTTCCAGTTAGACTTTAACTGTCTATCAGTCCAGTGTAGTACAGTAATGTTTTGTCTCTCAAAGGGACAGTTGACCCAAAAATGAAAATTCTGTCATCATTTGTCATTTCGAACCTGTATGGTGCTCTTTCTTTTGCAGAACACAAAAGAAGATATTTTGAAGAATGTTGGTAACCGAACAACGGCGGTACCCATTGACTTCTACTGTATATAGACACAAAACCACTGCAAGTCGATGGGAGCACAATCTTTTTTTGTGTTCTGCAGGAGAAAGAAAGTCATACAGGTTTGACATGACAAGAGGGGGAGTAATCGATGACAGAATGTTCATTTTAGGGTGAAGTATCCCTTTAAGGGTTTAAACGTTTGAAATTCATCAACGTGTGTTCTGTCTCATGGTAGTAAAATATACAGTAAGTTACAAATGAATTCACTGTATCTGCTAAAAGGTACACTAGTAAGTAAATGGACTGAAAGCCACAAAACACCATTTTCACAATTTTATGTTCTCGATCCCAGAAGAATACTGTACCTCAGTTATTTCCTAATACAGTGTGTATTTATAGCCAGAGAAAACCCACTCTTTGTATCATCTTTCTCACAGACTCCCATCCCGTCCCAGTGATACTGTGGTTGCAATCAGTGTTGCCCTGAGCAACGATAATTATGAGCATATGAGCTAGAGATACCCGTTCTACATCAGTCACATTCGAGGAGAGAACAAAATACATCGCAGTGTCTCAATAAAGCGAGCTCCGAGTCCCATAAACAACCAGAGTGTTTTTTCCTCTTACTAGAAGGAAAGTGAGAAATCTGGGACGCCGGTTTGCCCCACGCAGCTGCACCTGCAGTCATGATAACCCTGATTCTTCCCAGCACAACACCACCTGCCTATCCTTCCCAGCAGTGGGCACTCTTTTTATTCTTTTGTAGAAAATAAACGCCCCTCCAGGGTATTTTTCGCTTGAACTTGTGTCTGCTATCATCAGTCAGCCCCAGAAGTGGGAACAGGTTCTATATGCATCAAATCAAGTCACAGTGATTTCTTGTGCCTGATGATGGGTACGAAACTTTGAAGACTGCTTTTCTTTGCTGTTTATAAAGCTGTGAGTCAAAACGGAATACAGACATCATGTACTACAAGTATACATGTACTAAAAATGTACCCAAGCACTGGGACGGTCCCCTTTAAAAAGACCCTTAAACGGGCACACATATTGTATATACATATGGTACTAACCTGTGAAGTATTATATGTACACTTTGGTACCAATATGTACCTCTTACGTATTAATATGCACTCTTTAGGTGCAAAGGTGGACTCTTGAAGGGGTTCAGTACCCCAGTGACAGCTTGGGTACTTTTTTTGGCACAGTACTGTATGTTTTTTTCTCTTTTCATACATTTCTGGGAAGCTACATTGTTAAAATAAACCTTTATTCTCTGTCAAGGCATAGCAGAAATGTTTTAATACATATACAGCAGACACATGTATATTGCTTTTATCTTTATCAGATACATGTATATTGCTTTCATATTTAAATCTCCCATTCACACATATGTGCATGTGCTGACTCATTTATTTCATTATCATTTTCTCACTAAGATATTAAACCCACTGAAAGATCATTAGCAGCTCAGTCTTCTGACCTACTTCCATACTCACCCCCGGTGCTGAATGAGATCATCTCCATTATAGCTCATTATTTTCATCTGGGGCATAAGGATTGATTAAACACATACCTCATAAAGTGTGTGGTCAGTACTACTGTACTTACCGCATACAATTAGTATTGATCCAGTGGGGTATGATGAGACAATGAAAGATAAGCTAAAGCTTTGCATAAGACAGATATTCCATTAGCTGCAGAGTATGAAGGGAATTCTATATGTCTTGATTGCACAGTGGTTCACACACAGACTGATGTTTCACATTAAGGATTTATCACCTGCTGGCCTTCCTTAAAACATGCTGAGAGAACCTCTGAAAAAAAATAGATTGTGAAGAGAGACCCCTGGTGGCTAAGCGAAAAGAGCTTTTGTGTGCATACTTGCAGGCAATTCTAAATATGACATAAAATAGAATACTGTTTCTACTACCAATTGATATTATTTATTGACTGTCACTTAAGTATGAAAGGTGTCACTTAAGTATGAAAGATCCTCAGAAAAAAACACCTCATTTTGATATAATCATTATAGATTACAGCCAGTGTTTTTTTTTTTTTAAGTGGTTTTGTGTTTGTGTAGCAAATGTTTGGATCGAACCTAAGCAGGAAATCGTTTCTGTCAGTACAAGAACACTGCAAAAAAACATATTTTTTCTAAGACAAATATCCAAAAATTCTTAAAGATACATTTGCTGAGAAGAAGTCTTGTTTTTTTAACTTTCCAAAATTAAAGGGATACTCCACCCAAAAATGAAAAATCTGTCATGGATTACTCACTCTCAAGTAGTTCCAAACCATAAATTTCTTTGTTCTTTTGAACAAAATGATATTTACTAGAATCTTAGCAACTGAGATATCTGGGGTAGTCAAAAAAAATGGCTGCCCCAGAACGGTTTGTTTTCCTAAATTCTTTCAAATATATTATTTTGTGTTTAACAGAACAAAAAATATATACAATAAATTTTCCTTTGGTGGTCAGTGGTGCCCCAGAAATGTCAGTTGCTAACATCTTTCCAAACATCTTTTTGTGTGTACAACAAAACAAAGACATTTCTACAGGCTTGGAACAACTTGAGGATGAGTAATTCATAACAGAATTTTCATTTTTGAGTGGACTATCCCTTTAAGTGAGTTTATGCTTAAAACAAGCTGAAATATCTGCCAATGGGGTAAGCGAAATAAACTTGATATTTTTACCTGTTTTGAGCATGAAGACTTCATTTTGATATTTTTTCAGAAAACAAGACTAAAAAATGTATGCCATTTTATGTCATCTCGATTCAGGAATGTTTAGACATTTGTACTGCAAAACACTTAAGACAATCATTTTGTGCAGTGAAGACCCTCGCTCACTGGTTGAAACCACAAAAACTTGTTTCAAAAAATGAATAAAAACAAAAGCACTATTCAAGCAAGATGGGGAGTTTTTTAGCCTTTGGATCACAACCTCAACAGGAAGTGAGTGGCAGGTATTTCCAGGGGCCCGTTCTTCATACCTTGCTAACTCAGTTAGCTGGATTTGATTGTTGACGATTTCGCATGATCTTGGTTTGTTCGGTTCTTAGACGCTCATAGTGGACTTGTTGTCTTAGCAACAGGTCCGTTAGCTTAAACCTGCTCGGGAGCAGGCTTATTTCATGTAAACAGGATAAGATGGCAGCCATGACGCAGTCAAGTTGGCTTCATTCATACAAAAGCAACTTGTTGCGGAAGGTATAGGATTAATAGAAAGAGATTTGCGAATTTAACATGTACAGTAATTATCGCGATGCTTTCCTTTTAGAACAATATTTATTATAATATAATATAATATATTCAGAACAATTTTTATTTACTGTGAAAAGTCTTCGGTGAGGACTGAAATAAATGAATGAATGGATAAATAAATATAATATTGTTTTTTCTTGTGAAGGAGATATTTGCCATATTAATTTGTTGGACCTTCATATTAAATATATATAAAAGCACAGACAGTGCATTGTCTTGGTTCTGCCACAAGACCAAGAAAGACATTACAAGAGAGGCAGAACCATGACGGAACCCCATGTTTCATGTGGCGAGGGGTAATTTTGGCCCTTATGGCCTTCCATACACCCTCTCCGATCTCGTCTCTGTTCCCGCCCTCTCGTCTCCTCCTTATTGCTCGTTTATGGTTTCATGCCCTTCACCTGTTCCCCTCTTGATTTATCCCCTTTATAATGCCCTTGTGTTTTCTGTCCTGGGCTGGTTCATTTTGATTCGTGTGGTCCCTGTGTCTTGTCAAGTTTAGTCTAGTGTAGTCATTTTGTAAATTATGTCAAGTGTTAACTGTAGTTCTTGTGTAAGTTTAGTTAGTCTTAGACCTGTTTTGTTATGTTACTCCCTCGTGGGTTTTTTGGTTTTGTCCTTATTTATTAAACGTCTTGTTAACCCCTTACCTGCTGTCTGCACCTGGGTCCTCTGTCCTTGTGTCTCACCACGTTTCATGACAGAGCATATTTATATATGATGCAGGGAATTTATAAAAAATTCAGTCTGTCCTGCCATTTGCAAATTTGTGGTATTTCAGTCTCTTAAGACCCCAGCTTAATAAATATTATATAAGGGAACTAAAGATTCTGCAGTCCTGATCATGGCAATGAGCATTATGTGTGATTGATGCCATAGACTGCATCATAGGCCTCTGAGGCCTCAGGTTATTTTCTGAAAATAAATTATAATATTTGCAGGTAATTTTAAGAGTATTAAGCAAAAAGGAATTTAATCAATAAGGAAGCTGACTGATTAAATCTCTTAGATGGTGTGTGACCTAATGTGCACCTAGTATCACCAGCACTGAAGCAAAATGACCTGAATCTGCATCAGTCAACAATCTTCAGTCACATTTATGATGGGACGGTGTTTGCAGACACCATTCCCTGACCCAAACCTGTTACACTGCAGCTCTAGCCAGGACAGGAGCATGAAATGACCTTTGGGCAACTGATAGGAATGAAGGATTTCAGTGTATAAAAAGTCTAAGGAATGAACCTGACAGGGCCTGTATGTTGCATGTGCTACACTACATCATCAAAAAAAAGAGGAGACCTGTGATTGAGGTGCAGACTGATGATGATCTCCAAACCACTACACTTAGACTGAGCTTCATGAGATGTAACTTTTGGAATACCATTTCTTTATTATTCTTAAATAAAAAATAAAAACACAAACATGCTTAGGCCCACATGCATTTTATTTTTAATGATATTCATATCAATAATATTTTTGCATATATGCAACATTTAAAGATTTTTTAAAGTTTATACATGGATGCGCCTTGTGCCTTTTGTGGAGAGAAATCAATAATTCACAATACATTAAAAGCAATAAAATAGCACAACAATATCATATTTTCTTCATCTCTGGACCAGCAGATGTAAAAGCCTTTCAGATGATGTGGACTCCTGCAACTGCTACTGAGTTTATCCAATTTAAGAAATGTTATTGAAATGGACAGTCCTCCAGACACTTTCCTCAGTATCCTATGCAGTGAATACTGATGGGTATAAAACACTTTATTTTGTGGGAGGAAAACACCATCTCATTGCAATTAACCACCAAAATAGAGAATGTATTAAAAAAGAACAAAAAGTTAATTTATCAGTTATACAACTTCAGTTTACAACTGCTTTAAAATGTAATAAATATCTCTGAAATATCTCTGAAAGTTATCTGCTGTGCATCGTTTGAAGTATTCCTGACATTTTAAAAAGGTTTTAAAATTTGTCATAACCTTCAAGCAGCTCTAAAAAATATGGACGTTACTGACATAACAACCAGCCAATAGCAGCACTGCTGATCACTGTTTCTTCTATCGATATATGCTGCCTTTCCAAACAGTGCGTAAGCGTGCAATGATCCCAGACAATTAAATCCAGATATACTAATCATCATCATCAAGTGTGTTCGAAGAACCGAATTATCCAGATCATGATTAGCGGGATTAGGTCATCTCGGATGTTTCATTTGATTTTAGGGTGCGTTTACATTTGGCATTAACATGCGATCTCGGTGATTCGAACAAGCAGATCGGATCTTCAGACAATCAGGACACAGCGTGTTTACACTTGTCAACAAGTGGCTTCCACATCTGGATAACTGATCGGATCTCTATAGTTTCCCGCCCATTATTTTAATAAGCCTGCAATTTAAAAATAGCCCCGGTGCGGGGAGATTTCACACAACACGTATAACGGGGAAGATGAGCATGTTACAGATTTGATACGCAGCCACACTCAAAAAAATGATTCTTGTCAGTAATTCATATTAGGCAAATAATTTAAATAAAATATATTTAAAAAAGTATAAAATACATATTATTCTTTTGATTTACGTTTACACGACATGAATATAATGCATTCAAGATCAATGTGATGAAATTACATACACTTTACTTGATTCGTTGCCGTAAGGCGCAAATGTAGATGCTGCGCATGCGCCTTAGAGTAAAAATGACTGATGGCGGAAGCACGTTGTTGAGCAGGTTTCTTTTGGAGGGAAGCTGAGCTGTCGAAAGCACGTTGCTTACTCGGCATATTACGAAAGGTAGGATATCTTTAAAAAAATTTAGGCTTCAACAACTGTCTAAATGATAAAGCTTTGCCAAATAAGAGACATCGTTTTGCCATCACTGTACTTCACACGAATTAAAATAATAGTTTTGCCATCACATAAGTTACTTTATGCGAATAAACTTGATGTTTTCCTTCTTCTGGTTTAAAACGAGTGTTCTTTTTAATACGTGTTGTCGATTGACTGTTTGCATTTTGCATCTAACAGATTACGCATGCATGCATGATTTAAAAAAATACCGAAAATAACAGCTTCATTATGTCGACATTCATTGGCATTATGGCAAAACATTGGAATAACACGATAAATCGATCGTATATAAGTATGCTATATTCTTTACACTTAATGCAGAAACATTCCACAAACACATCTAATCAAGCATTTATACGTTATCCACCTGCACACGTGTAAATGATGTCAATGAAATGGAACATGCATGCAGAGTTATAATTGCTTTACACAAAGTCTAACTAAATGTCATCTTTACTATTTCAGAGACCTCTAAAAATTATATTTTCCAGCGTATTTTTAAGTCTGGTTTGAGAAAATCATTCAATTAAGGTATGTGTGTTTTTTTGTAATTAATTGTAATTGTAATTCAGTGTGTTGATTTCAGTTGTTGATGTATTGATGTATTTTTGTACTTGCAGGCGAGTTCTGGGAATGTGGCAAAAAGTCTGTGGCACAGAGCTAACTGATGCTTATCCACTGTATGATTATATGGTAGGAGGACGACCAATGGTTACCCTGAAGACGAATGGTAACCCTGAAGAGGCACATTCTCCTATAAGGTAAAGCGTTTATGTGCTAGCGTTTAAGTGTTTATTTAGTACAGTAACAATGGAAAAACTGTGTTCATTTGTTTTTCAACTTTGTTCCCTCTCTTTTAGAAAAGAAAAGAAAAATGTCAAGTCCAGTGATTCTGAGGATTGTTTTTGGTGGGCAGGATGATGCAAGAAAACTTGTACTCAAGAAAGGAATCCCAATGTCTGTCGATGACCTTGTCCATGACATAATCACAGTTTTTGGGGTGAAGCAAAAGTTCAGGCTGCAGTACAAAGATAAGGACTTTGGAAATGAATATGTGAATCTCATGTCTACCAGTGAAATTGAAGACAGGGATACCCTGAAACTGATTTTTCTATCGACCGAAGACTCTAATTCCAGCATGCAAGAGACTGAGCCTGCTTTACCTTACTGCTCCACCACACCTTCACCCAGTGGATTTAGTACAGCTACCTGTGATACTGCTGACGTGAGAGATGTAAGCCCCTCTTCTATTGACCCAGCCCAAGAAGTCAACTTGTATGATGACTAGGTATGCAGCAGTGCTGATACTGACGTAGTTTCGTCAAGAACCTGTTCTTGGCCTTTTTTTAGTTCTTATGTTCTGGTAATATTCTGCTTTGTTGTGTCAAAACAGAGTAAGGAAACTTTGCTACTGCACCTAAAATAAGAACGCCTTGAAGGGTTGGCTCAGGAAATCTTTAGGTATGTTGCATACCTAACTAAGAGCTTGTTTAGGCAGATAAAGCAGCAAGTTTAAATGTTAAAAATGTGTTACTGTAAACTGTCAAGTTAGAAATGTGTTCCTTTTTATTTTTTATATATATTTGTACATTTTATGTTCTTTAAGTGACTTGATTGTTTATTGAAATACACTGTACTGAGCAGGGATAACTTAGTTACCTTGAAAATGGTAAAAGATTTTTTTGGGGGGGAAATTCTGTGAGATCGGGTTGGAAAAACACAGTACTGTGGACTTTATGCATGTCTGGTCTCTTATGTTCTCAGCTTTGTTCATTTTAGCATCTGAACATGGTTGTTGTGAGAGAGACTGGGTTACCAGGTATTAAGATGGATGTTACTTTGACTCATGGAGAAATTGCAACAATAAATGCTTGTTAATTAAAATATGTTTTTGACCATTTATTTAATAGTATTAAAGATGTATAATAGTTATATAAAGCAAGTAACAAGAAGTTATTTAAAAAGAGTAAAGATTATGCATAACACAATCTTAAATCGCACTTTATTTGTTCACATAAAATATATTTAATTTGTTCACGTAAACTGAACGTGATTGTAAAGCTTAAACAAAAATGTAACATTTTACGTTGGATTTATGTGACTAAATTGGATGGAAAATTGACATGTAATTGAAATACATAAATTTTAACTTTTGGGGTTAAATATTTTTTTGAGTGCATGTTGAGATCGAGGCAGCTGTGGGAAGTAAACCGCGGTTAAAACGATTAATGATCTTATATGTGAAAGTATAAGCAGAGGACGTTTGCAAAATGACAAGCTTTTGTACTTGAGCTGTGGCGGGTTTCACTAGCGCGCGCACACACACACAGACTCTAACGGTGTTTTTAAACACATCATTTGTTTATTCATGTCACAGACACATAAAATAATCACATAAGTAGGCCAAAGTTCCTATGATCAAAAGCGACCACTTACATCGTTCTCGTCTATTTGGGTTGGTTCGGCTGAAAGTGACAGCGCGTCGTTTCTTTGGTCTGCGCCCTAAATAGCGTGCTTACTGACATCAGCTATTAGCAACACTATACAATCTTGTTTCTGTGTGTAAATGATATACGGTGTATTCAGAGCTCCGTTTCAAGCTGCCCGTCTGCCGCTTAATCTGTCTTCCGGGACGGTACTTTCGAGTCAAATCTGTGGGCGTGGCTTGTTGGTTTTGACTAAATCTTTGGTGTTTCAAGTCTTACGAAACCTTACTCTAACCATCTAAACTACCTATGATTGTTAAAATTGATGAAAAAACACGTTTGGGTGATGACATCAGACTCGAAACACCAAGGATTTATTGAGAGCCGTACGAGACACAAGCGGCAGCAGCCCTCAGGGAACCGGAGAGTTGATTACGCCGTATAGGCTACAGTAAACACACACGCGTATGTTAGAAACAAGCTGGTATAGTGTTGCCATTCGTGTCTGTGACATGAAAATAAACAAATGATGCGTTTTAAGCTGGCGCTGTGTGTGCGAGTCAACGCCATTCATGGCAGTCACAAATACAGTGATACAGCTGAAGTGGTCAAGTAAAACATCTCGTGTGATTTGACATAAATCCTCTGTAGGTTAAAGTATCCATGATAATTTCGTGGGAAGATGAACGACTGCAACGTTCGGGAGCAAGAGTAAACTTTCCGCTGCATTTGTCAGCTGCTCCGCAGTCTGAGAGGCTTCGGACAGACGAGAGAATAATGATACCGGGCGGGGTTTTCTGTGAAATTGTACCGGTAAATGTAGATAAACTGTCTGGATTCCGTTTACATTACACTGACATCCGATCACAATGCGTCCTCGACTACCTCTGGATCAGGACACGCTGATCGGATGACATTCCGATCAGAAGCGCGTTTACACTTGTCTTTTCAATGTGTATTAGTGGTGGGCGGATCGATCCTGATGTATCGATACTTTCGATACGTTGTATCGAAAAGGAACGATCCTAACATAAAAATATCGATACTTATGTGATTTTAGTTTTCACTACTGATTTTATTTATTTACTAATGTAGCTAATAATTGTATAATGAAGAAAAACTATTTCCCATACACCCAGTTTTGCACACGTTGCTCCTCCCTGCCCTGCTGTGTTTTGTAGTCCGCTATCACGTGACTCAGCAGCGCCAAGCGCAAGCACGCAGACTCTGCTGCAGCGAGCGAAAAGAAGAGGAGCATCGTGTGGAGTTTTATCACCTCGGTGAATAAAAACACTGCGAAATGCGATGTATGGCAGTGGGCCTTTGTGGGTAAAAAGCCAAAGATTGAAAGTACTTTATTGTTTGAGACACAAAGTAAATAAAGTGCTTAAATAATAGTGTGCACTTTGTTTATAAATTCACTTAAAAAAAGTGTAATGAAAGGGAAACATGTTAATTTGTTCTATTATTTTGTCTAAACATAACACTGAACAAAAACGGAAAAGCAGTTTTAAAATCTTTGTTCTTGAGTAATAATTTTGTGCACTTTGGTTTTTTTAAAGCTAGAGTAGTACTGGGATAACGAGAAATTGTTTTGTTATATATCATTTTTCTGTTCTGTTAATCTGTTATTGTTACTATTTTCCAGTAATAATTTGGTGCAAAGTTCATGTTTGCAAATTCGATTACAGGAATAAATAACTAAATAAATAGATTTATTTGGTTTAAATGATGTCCAGTGTTTTAACATCTACATGATGAATTAGCCTACAGGCACATTAAGAGCACAAATCACAAAATATATTAGTGGTCATGAAAATGTATTCAGATTTAGCATAATAATGATGCATTCATCTGATCAATCATGACATTTCATTTACAGGAAAGTAAATGTAAGTTCAAGTGAATGCTTTTTAAAAGTAAAAAGTATTGGTATCGAAATCGGCAATACTGGCCCTGCATTTACTTGGTATCGGATCGATACTAAATTTTACAGTATCGCCCACCACTAATGTGTATGTGGACAACATCCAGATACAGGTCGCATGTTAATGCCAAATATAAACGATGTAGTAAGCGACGTACGAAGAACGGGCCCCAGGACTGCACAAGCAAGTCTGTTTAACAACGGTAACAGAATTATTAGAGATTATTATTAATTATTATTAGAGACCTTTTTGAATCTGTTGTGGCAATGGATGTAAATGATGTTTTTTTGTGTGTCCACAAGAGGGCAGACTAACTGCACCATTTAAAACTAAACTGATTTGTGCTGAGGAATCTGCCTTGCATATCCTGAACCTAATGAAACCAAACAAGCTTTTTTATGTCAGTCTGTGGACAACATTTGTGAAAAAGGCAAAAGGAAAAGAACTAAATAATCCAAGATGTACTACTGTGACTGAGTCTTGAAACAGAGCAGCTATACGATTTATGTAACCAGCCATTTGCCAAAACATGCTATGGTTTCAACAGCTCAAATGTCTACAACAAAGGACACATTTGAGCAACAAAAGTAGCCACAGCTTCAAGTTCTAAAAGTGATGATTTACCTCCACTTATGACCACAACCTTTATTGTTTCTCGCTAGGGCCAAAAAAAGATTTGAAAAAATGAATTACCATAGTTTCCAAAATAAAGAAAATTATATGATTCATGTTGACTAATGCTGTTGTTGTCATCCTGTCTCTTAATAAAGCTTAATTGTTGCCAAGACAATACTGCCACAGTTTCACTGACAGGAAATCTGTTGCTGAATGAATGCTGGATTTGAAACGTTAAGTATAAGGAGATTTATGAAGAGTCATGTCCTGCATATAATTCTCCATTAACATCTATGCTTGTTAAGTTGTCTGTGGGTGTGAAAGTAGTTCAGTTCATTACAGCGGAAGTCCCTCAGAGACATCTGGATCATGTGAAAAGCTAGGTCTTCATTCACTGCTCTCATGCTGTCCATTAGCATCAACACACTCCCTGTAAATCATCTCCTTTCAGATGTTATAATAACATGGAATATAGATGAGTATACGGAACCGTTCTGATATGTTTCATATCTATCAATCTATTTATCTATCCGCCCATCCCTCTAATGTCTGTGTGTACATAATAAACCTTTAGCTCATGAATAGTTCAGTCAGTGCATACAAATGTCCACTATACAATACTGAGCAATGAAATCATTTAAAAATTAACTATTATAAATGTATAACAAAGAAATTACATACACACAATAGCCTTGGAAAGGCACTGTTATCAGTTTAGTCTAACAGCTATGGAGTTGGCACACTGCCTCACTTCATGCTTTGTCATGCTGTCGTCTCAGTGTTCTTCTGTAACGGATTTATAAGACTTCCTCTCACACCATCTAAATATAATCCAATTTAATGTCTTTTTGTCAAATCAAGAATTCAGATTTAATTTTTTTAACACTGTTAAAACTGTACTGAACAATACTGATTTATAACAAGTTTGTTTCAGGTTGAAAGAAATGAAGAGTTTATTTGCAAAAACAGATAACTCAGTTTAAAAAAATCAAAGATCATGTTTTTTACTGTGCATAATAAAAATCAAACTGCATTTGGGTTGTTTTGATGAAGTAGCCTAATAATAACAAAAAAATACACAATAAATGATTCAAAGTTCCTTTGTGTTCTAATGCACGCAATGTGTTGTCTCTGGCTTTAACATGTTTAATGTAGCTCTGCCCCTTTTAAATATTGAAGACATCACTGGCAGTGTGGCATGCAACAGGATTTTACTTTTTAATTAAAGTTACACTCTAAAAAATCCTGGGTTATTTTTTCTACCCAAATACTGGGTTGAGCCATTTGGGTCATTTTGGGGGGTTATTTTGTCAGTCCTGTGTAGTTTTTGTAGTTCTGTGTAACCCAAACGCTGGGTTATACTCTAGGTCATTTTCGCGGAGAGTTGAATTAATGCAGCCCCTCCCCCACCCAGACGCAGTAACCCAGCTCATTGGGTCAAATCAACTCGGCGCACCGCAGCTCGAGCTGTCTGAATTCGAGGTGGAAGTTAAAGGCGATAGGCAGAAAAGCTGCATATTATTTCCTTTATTTAGTCACTAAATGTATTTTTAAGAGTTATTTAGACGAGAATGTATGTGTTTAAAGTTCAAATCTGTAGTCGGTTAATAAGATAGCGTCTGTTTAAAGTTCCAGTCAGTGAAATCTAACAGCGAGGTTGCGAATTATATGCGAGGGGACCCCGCGGTGTATGTAGATAGAAATAGCTCGTTCTAAGGTAAGAAAATCTTAACGCTTCATTGTGTAAGCTCTTTATACACCTCTGAAGACTAAGTTGTGTTCACTGTAAAAAATGACACAGCTATTTACTTTAAAAAATTAAGGTAACAGTATTACACAAAATATTTTTAAGTACTTTAAAGCATATTTTTAACGCAATATTCCACGAATAAATCAAGTAAAATTACCTAAAATATTTAAGCACGTCACATGATAAACTTAAAAAAATCAAGAAGAAATACTAATTTGAGCATTGGAGATAACTTCTTGCTCTTTTTTAACTTCAGTTTAACATTTATTATTGTTTTTAACATATATGATGTACAAGTAAGCTGAGAGTTGACTCAGTACTGACATTAGCAGCATTATTGTTCACTGAGTGAAAAAACAAACAGCTTGAGCTCTCCCACAACCTAAGCACAGCAAGCACCACTCTTCTGAAAGATGGTAACCACGAAACTCAGAAATACAAACAGAATATCTTCTAAATCTTAAAGACAACTGAACAATAAACACTATCAAGTCTTTCATTTTATTCTAAAGCACATAAAAGAGCACTTTTTCACAAAAATGACTCTCCTAATGCTGTCGCATGCAGAGCATGCTGGGAACTCTAAATTCACTGCTCAGTTAGGGAAATTAACTTAAATAATTCATGTAGTTCCACCACAAAATAATTAAATAAAGATCCTTTATCCAATTTTAAGAGGGTTGAACATGATAAAATTAAGTTGAATTCACTCAATTATTTGTGCATTTAGAATTCCTATTTCTATCATTTTAACTTAAATTTTGGTTAAACAAACAAGGACACAATTGTATTAAGTCAAGTTTACTCAATTAATTTCATGAAATCTACTACCACACAGAATCATTTTTTACAGTGTATATTATATTGCATTTCTATCAATAGATCCTCCAAAAATTTACACCGCTTGGATGTTTTCGGAGGCGTGAGCTTCAGGGAACCACCGGCTTCAGGGAACCACCGAGTGCTCAGCGCTCATGTATCCCACCTATGCAACCTCACCTCGCAAGTCCTTCTGAAATTCACCGCTGGCTCTGGTATCTGTAACGTTAGCAGTTAAGCTAGTTTTGAAATAGTATTAATTTTGGGCATATATCTAACAGTCAATATTTGGTTTCATAAATCTATTCTTTGTTTTTTTGCAAATCGTTTTTGACTGAGGGCAAAGTTAAGTTCATTAACTTTATATTTTTTGTTTAACTTTTTACCGCTGACTTTTTTTGCACATATGTTGCCTGAATCATTTGAAGTTTATGACTTGTGTGTAATGTACTAAAAATAATTAGAAAAAATAAGCTAATACAATGTTGATCATTTGTTTATCATGTGATTTATTTAACTTTAAAATATTATTTTAAAAGGAATAAAAAAAAACATCTGAAAACATACACTGTAAAAAATTGTTCCGTAAAATAACGGTAAAATGCTGGCAGCAGAGACGCCAGTAAATTACCGTTTTTTTACGGTACTCATGCTGTTAAATTATTTTACGGTAAATTACTGTAAAAACGAAATACAGTGCATTGCTGTTTTTCCCGTATTTAACGGTAAAATGCTGGCAGCAGAGACGCCAGTAAATTACCGTTTTTTTACGGTACTCATGCTGTTAAATTATTTTACGGTATATTGCTGTAAGAATTAACGACAGTACATAGCTGTTTTTTAACTTCATCTTTATTGCACAATATTGTCCTTTGGGCTACACATGTCTTTTTAACATAAAATATCTATAATAAAAAAATATTAATACAATTATAAGCAAATGTTTTAGAAAGGACATAAACAACTTTTTTTATTTAAGAGCAGCAACACAAAAAAAGAATGACTCAAGTACCAAGCAACCAAGTCAAGTTTTTCAGTAGCAAAACAAATAATTGAAACTTACAAATAACAACAATGGCAATAAAACAGGTTAAATAACAGAGGCTACCCCCTTTAAACTTGACATATTTAAAACATGAGAGTACATTTATTAAGAGTCTTATGAGATACTGAAGGTGCTGGCATTCAAAAATGTAATTAGGAACTATCCATCAGCCATCTGTTGCAGATGACCATAACGTTGGTTGCTTGTTTTTTTCCCTGATGTACTCCATGGAACACTGTAAAACAGCAGAAACAAAAAAAATATCAAATTAAATTTAATCAACATTTAGATAAGCATTGACACTAAACACTAAATATGCAGCGATATAAGGCTCAAATATGTCGGAAATGAGACGAGAATAAATGGCTAATTTTCCATGTGACCAATATCAGTATTATACGGAGCCCTTTTGAGGACATGGTGGTGGAAAAAAAATGAGAGGGAAGAGAAAAATATTTTTTAAAGCTTTTGCGTTCCCTCGCAAAGATATTTGCGTTATCTCGCAAACACTTCATGTTTAATGTCCCGCTGGCAGAATTTAAGACTAGCTCCATAGGCTACATAAACATTAATCTATAGTCGCAGATTCTCGGACCAATAACTCGTGAGCTAAACGTTCTTATAACACAAATTACACCTCATTCTATGTAACGTAAACAATGAACTTTAACTTAATTTTCCACAAATCGAGCCTCTTATTGATCTCAGGCGGGAGCTGGCTGAGACAATACCGAAGGGATCGTCTGCAAAGTGCAAAACACGAATATCATTAGGCTACTAATAATAGTCATTAACTTCAGTGTTACATACTGTAGTATAACTAAAACCAGTTTAAATTCAGCAGGAGAGCATTAATGTGTAAACAGAATTTGGTGAGACTTCACTGTGTAACATTTAAGTTATTAATTACTATTTTAGTAGTAACGCTTTTCGGATTTACAGTCACTTTGCAGACGGTTCCTTTGGACTTGTCCATGTCGCCTGCTCAGATGATATCAATTTATATTCTCGTTTTGAGGAAGACTGGGATGTAGATCCTAATCTAAAGAATTGTGTGTTATTTGTGTTATAACAACGTTTAGCTCAGGAGTTATTGGGAATCTACTATAAACCGCTCCATTGTTAATGTACGGAGCGGGACAACAGGACGTTTGAATGTTTTGCAAGATAACGCAAAAGCATTAAAAATATGTTTCTCTTCCCTCTCATTTTTTTCCACCACCATGTCTAATCATTACGCAAGTGATGCTAAATCAATCCGTATTTGCTAAACACTCAAACTATCAGTTTGCTTTCCTTTCAAACATAAGCCACATTTAAACGGAAAATCATCGCAATTTCAAACATTACGTTTAGTGGTGATTTGCAGCTACTGTTATTAGCATTAGCAACAGACTGTTTAAGATTACTAACGTTAGCCAGTTTGCAATAACCACAGTTTTGAAAGTTCAGAGGTGACAAAACAAGCCGATAAAACTTGGGGTCTGTAAAATGCAATAAATATGAACATTTGGGTTATATCTCGGAGATGACGAGCCCTTTTTAAATCGCGTAAGTTACTTACTAACTACAGCTTGTTAGGCAGCAATTTCAAACATTACTTGATAATACTTCCTTTCTGAACCACATACTCTCGATAAAAGTAAAAAAAATGCTTTATTTATTGTGTAATTTGAACGTGCAAATGCAGGTTGGCGCAGATAAAGCGCTACGGATGGTCCGTCCTCGCGTGGGTCCTCTTCGGGCAGAAAAGTCTGACATTTGTGGGAAAACTCCAACTGGCCAAAAGTACCTGACTGAAAATGATTCGGGACGCTAAAGAATTGTGAACTTACTGAACTGACGAAACAATCACGAACTTTCACAAAACTAATTCTCATGCTCCAGAAAAATACTGCATTGTACTGTTATTTACCCTCTGATATTTTCCTATGCTAAAAGGATATGCAAAAATATTCAGTTGACATTAACTGTTCTTCAATTTAGAAACAAATGTAAAAAATAGGATTTGTGGTAACTTTCACGATTTTGTATGTTTTTTTTTCAAGTCCACAACACTGTAAACCCCAACTGAATCAACATAAAATTGCATGTTTAACCATATGAATAATAATTTAAACCTAAACAGTGTGATAGAAGTCAAAGTAAAAAAAAATTGCTAACAAAATAAATATTTATTGTAGGACTGAGTAATACAATAAGTAAATATAAAAAACATTTTTTTTGCAGTATTTCAGTCTGTGTACCACATGTGTAGCCTATATATAGTCCCTATATGTCTGATTGTGCCTGTTGGGTTTCTGCGTATACTTGATGGCTGATTTGATCGTATTTATGCTTGTGCTTGGTAATCAAGGGATCAATGTTTGTGAAATGCCAATTGTGTGTAATGAGCTGGAGTGCAAAAAAGTCTGCCATTTTATCATTTTTAAGACCGCATGTCCACTGGGATGGACCTTAAATAAATAAAATCCTGTGTTGTACAACTCTAAAATATCTTTAGATTTTTTTTAAAAACATAACATAATCAAATAAAATATAACAGGGGCAAGACAATGAGGTTACCATTAACTTGGTAAACAATCTGTGAGGTATTATTAAAATGATAGAAACATGAAGTTTTATTGGTCTAAACCAAAAAAGACATAATGTCCATTCTTATTGAAGTAGGGTCTGAAGGGGTTAACACAGCCCACAATGCATTGCATACAGTACAACAGTAGATTACTGTTGACAGATGGCTGTTGACAGTATATTACTGTTTTAACAAAAAACGGTATGTTACTGTCAGAATTTGGCTGTTTTTTAACAGCAATTTTTTACAGTGTAACCCATTAATGAAATCAAATTAACCCAGTATTTTTGTAAGAAATAACCAATTTTGGGTCAAAAAACAACCCATTTCCTGGGTTAAAATTAATAACACAACTTCTTGGGTAGTTTAACCCCAAATGTGTTCTGTCCTATATTTTCCCAGCAGCTGGGTTAAAAACAACCCAAGTTGGGTTGCTTTTAACCCAGTGTTTTTTAGTGTATATGCACGGTTTCACAGGCAAGGTTTAAGACTAGTCCCAGAACAAAAGGGAAAGTTTGAGCTGTCTTAACTAAAAGTAATTCTTACATTTTAAAATATGTCAGAGCCATTGTTTTGTCTCAGGATGCAAACCACTGATGTTTTTATCTAAGGCGTTTTAAGAAACGTGACTTAAATATCCTAATTTAACTAAGGCATATCCTGTCTTAAGCTACGCCTTGTCTGTGAAACCGGGTGATAAAGTATTATAAATATTTGTATGTTTTATAAATATATTATAAATATTATACAATTGCCTTATTTGTGCTTTTTTAGTCCTTTTCGATATAGTAATTGGACACAAGCTGAACGTAGTAAAAACCGTATATGAAGTATCTTTTAAATAGCATTTGTGGACATTATTGCATGTTTTCACAGTTGCAATGTAAAATGTATTGTGCACATTCATAGCAGTCAATATCAAATACAAAGAAATAGCTTAAACGTAAAACAAAAATGTTTTCCACACTGTATTATGGTGCCATCTGTTGCCATTATTTAGTATGCTGTTATTAATAAATATTAATTTGAAAGTCATTGGTACACTGTTATAAGTATAGCCTATATTTATGTTGTTTGTTATGGAAATCAGCACATTTTAAAGTAAATTCTAAAATGATGAAAATGCAGTCAAGCAGATACAAGCAAGGGCCATATAACGGCGTACATCTCCAAGGCATCCCTTTTATCTTACGTGGGTGTAAAACTGGGCCCTTCCTCCTTTCATTACATTACACCCAATGAGCTTCAATAAACACTGCATTCCCTGATTCGCTGGTGATCTTTTGGGATTTATGCCAACATATAATCAGAGACTGCATGCAAAGTGACAAAAGAGGGGAATCTAATGGCTGGAAGAGTGGGTTAATTACAGGGGGGGGGTGCATACTTGTCGCAGGGGACAACCCAGAGTGAAAAGAGAAAGTGGGAGGCATTTAAACAGTTTCATATCCATCCCAATGGGTGAGAATCGTGATGGGAACAACCTTTAAAACAGCGCCATTGCTAATCTTTTATTGCATAAGGACAGATGGGTTAAGCAGCTCTTTGTGCAGAATGTACCTTTTGTATCTCACCTTCAACACCATGAGTGCTATTATTGCACTTGCTCTCGATAAAATAATAATGAGTTTCAACATGAACATCTGTTTTGGATGTGCACATCTGAATAGTTATTGGCAAGTTAAGCACTCAGAGTTCAACTGCATAACAATTTGCATGAAAAACTTCAGATAAGTTCTTTTTTTGTCAACCATGGATCTGCGGTACTGTTAGGGGGCAGCATAACAGAATAAAGAATTGGGGTAAACAATTGAATGTACATGGACTTACATGATTTATATAATGCATTACAATTATATTATGTAATTGGTCATCTAAATGGTTGAAACACAGCGCCAGGTGCTGCATAAAGTCCAGGTAGGATAGAAGATGTGCAAATTCTCAATAGCTTACGTGGCAAAATATACATTCACCATACGTATTTACATTGACATTAATGCATTTGGCAGACGCATTTATACAAAGCGACCTACATTGCATTATACTATACATTTGTTTGTAATTATGTATGTAAATGTTTGAGTGCTACAAATTTTTAATTATTATTCTCCCAAAAGAGCATTTAACAACCTTCATCACATAAAGGCTTTTACTGAGATTTGAAAGCTTGGTTAATCCACCTTTGAAGCTGCTTAAACCGGGATGACGTTCCCTCTGATCAGAAACAGAATTTATGTGGCTGAGTGCTACTCTACTTACAGACTTTGACTAAAATGCTGCATTCATTGTCTGCAGCCAACACGTAAGCTACTGTACTGTTTCAGGTCTCCTAGGGCTACGTATTTAAGAGATTTAAATACAATTCGTGGCTGGGTTAAGGGAACATTCAGTAACAAGGATATAATGTAGAAAAATAAATTTTAATACTGGTGATGTAAGAGTTTGTCAATGACAAAATCTGACACCTAAACATAATGCATATGAGTGATGACTGAGCTTCATGTGTAGGCCTTATTCTGATGTAGTGGTCCAGGAATTCCCTGTGAAATGAAAACTGAAGCCTAAAATTTAAATTTAGCCTTAAGGATATCTACTGTATAAGGATATCTATAAACTAGTGTGCTCCAAAACATTAACAAAATGTGCACTTTGAAGATATAAACATTTAAAACTTACAGTCACTCACTTCCACCTATTAAGATCAACATTTTTTTATGACATCATCTTGCACTTCAGCTTTTTCTGACCGATCAAATGCTTTCAAGAATCAGGCCACCATCGCGCAGAACCGTTCTAAGCACATTCACCTTTAAGCATTATTTACTATGTGCGAATTTATTGATATTCGAAACCAGGGATTACATACTGGGCAAGTGGGGCCTGTGCCTGTTTGGCAGGGGACTCCATAATGCTTAACACTAGGACTCTTGGCACATCGTTGGACCTGACCAGTAGGGCCCTGGGCCCCCTCAGCGCATAAATCTGTCATCTACTGTTTTGAAGCCAAATTGCCCCTGTTGTTTACAACAAGTTAGTAGGGATCCACAAGGGGCACGAGGGGAACGAAGGGATGGCAGGGCTCCAAAAGACATGTGGCCAGAAGCCTCGCATGACCATGAATTGGCCTTGCTCATAATCAGCCTTGCAAATATTTAATTACAAGTAGTCAACAGCATTGTAAAGCTCAAGTTATACTCGTGCGTAGGACCGCGTAGCCTACGCAGAGCCGCGTACCCTTAACTCTAGTAAAAACATTTCCATAATTAGAGCTCGACCGATATGGGGTTTTTAATATCCAATGCCGATACTAAAAAATCACTGTGGTCTATTACCCGATAAGAGCCCGATATAACACAAATGCAATTACAGTTAATGAGTAGATACAGTTAATGAATACATACAGAAATTGCTGAAACTGAGTGAACAATTATTGTGTATTATGTGGCTAGTTAGTAGCATGTAGCTGAGCATTAAAACCTGAGTTGAATGACATTGCGTTGAAGGAGCTGTGTGTAATTGTTTCTGGAGGATCTGGAGGTGTATAAAGATCTTACATAATGAAGCGTTATATTTTTTTATTACCTTAGAAAGTAGGTTATTTCTATCTACATACACCGCTGTCTTACATGGAATTCGGCATGTTGTTTCTACATTAGCCCTAAACAGACAAACTGCTCTACAGAGCGCATTTTGTAAATACGTTATCTCATTCGGCTAAGAAGCGAAAACGTGACTACATCATCATTCTGTCAGCCAACATAGTGCTTCGAAAGGGAGAGGCATTGTCAAAAAAAGTGAGCCGTTGGTTGCAATTCGAAACCTAGATGCTGCTAAATTTCACACTGGAACTTCAATGTCTGTGGCTAAATATGAATAAAATATACAAGAATTTAAATGTGTTTACTGTGGTCATTACATCAAATGTTGGCCTTTTTGAAGCAAAAAATGCTAGCGGCTGAAGAGAAAAAAATATTATCTGATTGATTTTATTTTTGGCATTGGCTGACACATTTTTACAAATATCGATATTCCGGCCCCGGTGATATATCGGGGTCTATCACTACTCATAATGTAAAAAACATGATGCCAGTAACAAGTGAGGAAATGCTAAAGGTGGTCTGACTGAAAGAGCGAAAACTAATTACAAAGCTTTATTGTCAAAGACGTTTCCTTACGGATTAGTCATTCAATGAGTACAAAATATAGCAGGACCTAGAGATTGGGACTAATTCAAACATGGATGTCGTGTATTGAATAAACCAACCCACAAAAGGCCCAACATCCTTGAGGACCAACATGGGTGTCTCTTCAGGATAGCACAAAAAAAGCACAAAAAACAACATTAAAACCAATATTATTTATATAGTTACACATTTTTTACACTTATTTTGAAAAAATATTTAATTTTCACAATTATTCAAGTATTAAAATGTTTTTTCTTCAGAGTGCAGTGTTGCATGACTGAGGTGCCTAGATGATTCACATGTGCCTGTACGTATTCATCCAGCATGCGCTATTTTGAGGACATAATTTCCTTCCAGTGGAGAGCGGAGAAGGATGAATACTCAAGCAGCCAGACTACAGCTCATTCTCAGATAAGAGCCATCAAATGAGGGCGGCATGTTCCCCCATTCTAAACCCAGCAAGGATTTACCACAGCGAGGGAGAACACAGAGAGAGCCGGATGAAAAGAAGACTTTTATGTCTACTCCGGCTCGAATCAGTGTCCCTGTCCCTCTCCTCAGAAGAACCCATTACCTCAGCCAAAAGCAACATAGATAGAACATAGTCCTCAAATTTCACCTCAGCCTAACACAAACAGAACAAGGCTTCGACAGCGTGAAACCTCACAACAAAACATGACATTGAAAACCCCCAACAGAACAAAACGACTGGCATAATGCACTCTGAATCTCCAGAGAAACCAGTGTGTTGACAAAGCCTCTCCCCTCTCGCCTCATCTCTCCCTCCTTTCCCTGTTCCTCGCTTCCTCACGCTTTCACATCGATGAACACGCTGTGTGATGATTGCTACATGTGGGCAACAGTAGATATCTCCACACAAGAACGGAGACGCAAACCCCGTCGTAGAAAAGAGGCTTCTCCTGGCACAACTATAGAGCTGCCGCCTGTAACACCAGTGCACTTGAAAGGTAAAGACTCCATATTCATATACCTGATCGATTGTTGCATAAGTTGCCGTTCACGGTGGCTTTGTGTGTCTAGGATGTTTGTCATGGTGTGTAGCTCTTACCACCTGCCTTTCATGTGTGGAGAAGAGGTATAAAAAAGACAAACAGATCACGGTTTTGTTTTATTACTCTTTAACAATCATAAAATATGTGTGATGTGTCACTTTGTTGCTTGTGAATGTTTTTATGTAACACGTGTTTTTACTGTACGTAAATAATAGAGGGTTTTTGAACTATTCAGAAAGAATGCAAAAAAGACCATTGAAATGTACATTTTGTTGTTGTTTATTAGTTATATAGATGTAGTTTCTATATAAAAATGTATACACACTTATTTTGTAAACTACAAGGACAATATTGCCTGACATGTACAATGAAAACTGTTTGTGTTTGTTGAAGGGATTGGGCAGCTAATCCGTCTCTCCAGCAGTAACTGTGAGGGCTTTGTAGGTTCTTAAATGTCAGCGAGGGGAAGTATAGCAGAGATGAGGAGAAACTTTGAAACACCCACACTCACCACCCACAGCTCTTTTTGAGACATACTGGAGATATGTGTTGATTTTGCTGTACATACAGCACATAGCATCTTTACTGCAATCCTGTATGTGATACAATCATAACTAGAGATGCACCGATACTAAATTTCTCCACCGATAACCGATTATTCAGAGTGATATCTGCCGATGATGTCTCTTAACATTTTCTATATGCAGAGCACAAATTCATTGCATTTTCGTCTTTTGATTGACAGGATGTGATACCAGATAGTGTGAAAATTTTGCTTTTATCAACCGATACCGATTACTGGCCGATATATCGGTGCATCTCTGATCATAACTAATGCAATGTACAGTCTCGTGTGCAGTTCAAATACAATGCACATAACATACGCAAACCATAGGAGAATGTGCCGGACTTTATTCATACTATATTTTCTATTTAATTAAATTATGTTGGGTATGTGTAACACTTGATAACCATCAATAAACTATCCATCACTAACATTAACAGACGTTATAAAACTTTCCAAGGTCATTAGCCTAATATACATTCTGATAGAAGATAAACCATCCATTTTCCATACATATCCATATGGGAATGTACTTGAATGTGCTGATTACATCATTATGTAATGTTTATTAATAACTACAAAATGACTACAGTTATTATAAATTGTTACCTATATTTACCAAAATTAAACCTTTTTATCCAAGTAAAAAATAGTGCACTAAAATACAATTTATTTAATTACACTTCCATAAGTGGAGTTAAAGTTCTCTATTTTCACACATTTTGAGTTTGTAAGTTTGTACTCAAAGGGATAGTTCACCCAAAAATGAAAATTCTGTCATTATCTACTCACCGTCAGATTGTTCCAAACCTGTAAACATGTCTTTGTTCTGCTAAACACAAATGAAGATATTTGAAAGAATGTCAGTAACCAAACAAATCTCATCCCCTATTGACTCCCACAGTATTTTCCCTACTATGGCAGTAAATGGGGGGTGAGATCTGTTATACAATTATACAGGTTTGGAACAACCTAATCCAATCAATTTTCATTTTTGGGTGAACTATCCCTTTAATATACAAAAATATAGTCTTTAGTGACTTCTATACATGGTATCTCAAAATAGCACACTTGAGTTCACCTATCTTCTTAAGTTTATCTTAAAATTACTCAAGACTAATGTGTGTGAAAATATAGCTCTTTAAATACATATGAGTGTATTTTAGTTCACTTTTTTCACCTGGTTATACTTCGAGCTAATAGTGTTAGCGAGGAGCATTTGAGCTTATTCATTTTAAAATGTGACCGTGGCATTTGAGAATAGGAATGACAAGGCCATCACTGTTAGAGGTAACTTGCCCTATAACTGTCTACACATAAAAGATTCATCCAATTTGTCAGTATCTTGCCCATTTGGTACAACTTTTTTTAAACAGGTGTCTCAGCCCCAGGTTTAATAATGAGACATCACAGACCATACAGTAGGATATGTTGGCAATAACACAAACTGTATTAAGTAATTTGTAGTAGCAAACAGGTATGAAACAGCATGCTGCGTGAGGATATCTAAATAAAGAAACAGTGACCTTAACTTTGCCGTTTTGTTGGGCTGAGAGTGATTTGAGGAGACACTAGACTTCAACTTACATAGGTAAAAGACTTTGGTGAGGAAAGGACATTGACCAAAATAGAAGCGAAAGCACCGTTGGTGTGCTGTACACCTGATGTTACCTTGCGCCTGTCGTGCCAAAGTGTGAAACAGGGTGTACATGAATGCTCAGGGGCACGTGCCGCACCTGGAACAGCAGCTAACGCCACATTCTCACAAACCCCTTGGAGATGTTTTCTGTTGTCAGACTATGTCCTGCAACAGTATTAAATGAGCTTTAGGTGGTAAGTTCTCTTAGTGTTTATCTGTTTTGATGGTTAGAGAGCTCTTGAGCAATTTTTATCGGTCAGGCTGAAAAGGATGTGAAACCAGGTGAAATTACATTGGCTTTCAGACCAGCTTTTAATAGCAAAACCACCAAACTTTCTTTGTTTTCTTGTTTCTTAGAATGTTTTAAGTACTGATTGAGAATATTGAACCACAAGCTCAGGGCAATTCATAACTATTTTTCGAGGTATCTAATTCATATAAATTCGTCACAATGTACCGGTATTGACAATAACTGATTGTCGATATCATGTTAATACTGTACATATGATGCATGACGCTGTAATTTTGATTGTACAAAATCAACACCTCGATATAGCTACGTTTTCCTGTGAGAGATTGGAATATTGATGGTTAAATGTTTAAAAGCTCCTCTGAAGTTAAATATATACCACGCCGACACAGAACTACACAACTCTTTTAAGATCAGTTAAAGCAAATGCATCACTTTTTTAACATGTATCACTGAAGTTAAAAACAGCATAGAAATTAAAAATAGCCAAAGCAAAGGTAGAAGATCAGATGGCATAACGCATTGATAGTGGGTAGAGAAGTCTCAGCTGGAAATCTGACATCTCACTGAGCTCCATCAGACAGTGACTCTACGGGGACCTTCACATGATTCACTGATGATGAGGGTGTGGTGTACCTTTCATGTACGTTTTATCTACAATTTGTCCACCATCAATCACAAATATTTACAATCATTATAGACATCAATATTGAATAGAGAGTATATTGGGAGTCTTCATTCTGAGGCAAATAAGATTGCATTTATATGTGAGGTAGGATCACACCTTTAGAGTTAAGAAATACCAAGCCCTAAAGACAGCTAGAATATTATATCGCAAAAATAGGACGGAGGTTGTCGTTTTATATTCGAGGGGTATCTCATGGATGGTTTTATAAGGATGAGCTATAAGAGTATCTTTTATTTAGCAGACTCCCTGTAGCTCCATTTGTTCTGCATGGCCGCATAGAACATGAACTGGCTTCTCTCTGACTAGATGGATTTGTCAGGGCGTTTTATAAATAGCATAGCACGTGGTCTGATCTGGTGCAGGAGAATGAAATATCAGCCTCAGGCATTCAGTGCACCACAAAAATATTCCCATCTTCAGAGGACTTGGATTGTTTTGAATAACTGCAATTAGATTCAATTTCATAATCTTCATTTCGCTTAACTAGATGTAAGTTTAAACAACATAAATGCAGGGCATGTACTTTATTTATATTTCTCTTTTTCATCCAGCCTGAAAAAGACATGGAAGCCCTTTTATTCTTTGTTTTAGTTTATTTTAACTTCTCACTAATATAGAATGCATTCCACTTGAATTAAGTTTACTATTTATTCATTTGTCAAAACAATGCAGCCATTAAAATTATGTACAAATGCTTAGATGTTAACTTTATCCTATTTATAAACAACACAGACTGCATATCGTCGCTGTCGGGCAAAATGCTTCTATCTCCAAAACTTCCACTTTACAAAAATGAAAAAAAAACTGTGTTGTCAAAGTTGACAAACTCTTCTTTTGAATACTTTTTATTGGTTAAATGTTTCCTAAACTGCACAAACAAACAATGGGATCTCATGAGAATTCGTATGTATTTTGCGTAAAAAATGTGGTTCTACAAAACGTATATTTACCAATGTTTGTACAACTACTGACGTATTTACAGCATCTATCGCACAATACTGACGTTATTTACATATGAACAACTTACAAATAAATCCATATGCATATCGTTATCGCTACTATTTATTTTATTATATTGTATTTATTTGTCATAGGCCTATCAATGGCATTATGTTTTCCATTGCATTTAAAGTTTACTCGTTTACTCATTATGAAATGAATTTGGTTCTGTATGATTTCTGCTGCCAACTCGTTTAGAAGAAACAAGACTTTAAACTCTTAAAATGAATAACGTTTCTGCAATTGTTTAACCATTACTTGTCATGTAATCTTTGCTTTGCTTGCCATGGAACACATATTTTCTCCAACATGCTGTGACTGACCGTAGAACCACAAATTCTATCAGAACCACTACCGTCAAAGATTTTGGCAATATTTAAGACAAAGAACAATGGTAATATTTAAGGTTGGCGGAATGAAACTGTTCTGGGCAAATTCTCTGCCTGTCCAAGCAGTCTTGCATGAACAGAGCAGGAGTGCAGCAATTATAATATCCCCCACCTGGGGAACTAGAACAGTTATTTAAGCAAAATATTTGAATAACAGAGATATACAGTACATGCCTTACACGATAGTGATATGCAAATTATACTTAAATGATATGACAGAAGAGAATTCATACCTGTCAGAAGGGAAGATACATAGAAATGCATAAAATTAAAGGTATACATATTTTTAAGAAATAGTTTATGGTTAGATTTTGAGGTATGAGTAGGATTTGCGACTATAAAATATATTTTTAATGGTATATTGTTACTAAAATGATAATTTTCCTGGATATTTCAGTCTATTACATTTCATATCTTTTTATATTCGCTATTAGGCTAAAGGTTTAAGTTTGGGGTTTGGTTAAGGGGCCTAAAAATATAAATCGCTTATCGATAAAATTATTGAAACGCACTGATACAAATATCTTAATGAGATGCAAGCTTTGTAAAATTTGTTTTTTTAGCTAAAAAAACACAAAGCGATTTTACGTTTTGTATGTTGTAATACGTCCAAGCATCAATAAAAACGTATAAAAAAGCACGTTTTGTGCTTGTAAACTTTACGTACAAATACCTACGTATAAACAATGAGATCAGGCTGGACAAACGTAAAGGGTGACCAATAGTAATGATTTATGAACAAAATAAAAATCATGAAAAATGTAAATGAAAGGTTTGTGAATCTTTGTCATTTACTTCTGTTAAAGCTTTTTTGTGAAGAAAATGAAAATCGATGGGTGAAAAAGTATATAAACAAATATAAATAGTTTGTTCCAACTTTTATTTATTCTGTTTTATTTCTTCTGCACAAAAATGTTGTTCATCAGTCAAACACACAGGACATAATTAATGAATCCACTTAATTTCCAATTGGAAAAAAGAGTAACACAAGCAATGACAACAATAAAAAAAGAATGTGATACTTGACCTAGAAAACTTCCTCTGATGACACAAGCAAATGCAAAGCTGACTTTAATGAACCAGCGCAGTGTTCCACCTCAAGGATTAAATCGGAATATACGTCCCCTCTGGTATACTGTACTTGGTTGCCATGTCTTGTGCTTTTTGATGTTTCCCATCAAAGCTGGAAATAAAGCAAGGTCTTATTTGTTAGTTTCCATAGAGCAATTTTTGATCCCTCAGCACATTTCATATAATATTCCTAATTAAAGTACTAAATATAAAAGTAATAGGTTGCATCTAATTTGCTGGTTGACTTCTTGTAAACTGCAGTAACATTGAAAGGTGGGGATTTGTAATAATGGAAAAATGGGTAATGTTCCTTTCGAGGGCCGTTGGACTAAATTTGCTTTGAACTGCAGGTGCAATAACAAAAGCAAAATAATGTGGGTGTTGGTCCAAACGTTTGTATCCCATCATGTGAAAAGGTGGCATCTGGCATCTTAGTAATTGAGAACCATGGGAATAGTGATTAATGAAATATGCCTACAGAGGAGTGGTATATATGTGTAACTCTTTATCATTTTCACAGGCAAACCAACCCTAGAGCTCATTTATTACAGTGTATTCTTACTGTACAGTCAACTGGACGAAATTTCACAGCAGGAAAATTCAGTAAGTATTTATTTGACTTATTGTTTATGCCCTCTTTCTCTCTCTTTCCCTCTCTCTCTCTCTCTCTCTCTCTCTCTCTCTCACTACTTTGGGCACAGCTACTTCCTGATTAATTCTTCTATGATGTAAATGTACATGCAGAATTCATGATATTGTCTTGTGTGAGGACCAGGTGCACTGTTGCATTTCAATGATTCACATTTAGCAGGAATATTCATTTTCTCAATATGGTGAATCCAGATAATTACTGAACATTGCAATGGTGTGCTCTATAACGCAGGTTCATGGTAATGTCTGTAAGAATTAGCCCAATGTAATCAGACAGTCTATTATGCTCACTTGAGCTGTTATTATAGAAGTATGTTCTAAAAATAAATCAACATAGCTATTGTACATTAAGCATAATTGACTGTCACTGATACGCAGGTAAAAATAGTGCACTAAAGTACACTTTATGTAAATACACTTCCATAATTGTACTTAAAATGCTCTATTTTCACACATTAAGTTTGTACTTGATGAACTAAAAATAGTTTTTAGCACTTCTATTCATGGTGTCTCAAAATAGTAGTTTTGAAGTTTACCTTGAGAAGTACTAAAGACAATTATTTTGTATATTAAGTACAAATTACAGGATGTTTGAAAATAGGTCACTTTCAATACATTTAAGTGTACTTGATTTTTTTTAATGTATTTTAAACTTGATTTTGTCTTTTTCCCATGTATTCAGGGCCATGAAAACTAGACTAGGGTGCCTGTCTAACAAGTCTGACTCATGCAGCGATTTTTCAGAATTCCTACCCCCTCAAGAGAGGTCCACAAGGTACTTAAAGTAAGTAGTAAATATGATTTTTCATTGAACACAAATTAAAAATATTGCTGCTTAATGCGCCTTTTAATGTATCCATCTCAGGCTGTCCAATGATGAAGTGACCAGATGGGCGGAGTCATTTGATGCTCTGCTGTCCAATAAATGTAAGTCATGTTAATGACATGTTAATAATGATCATATCTGTAGGTGTAAATCTGTGGTTCTTGGCTGTGTTTATTTAAAAAGAATATTGCACAATTTTAGTACTGATAAGTAGGATATAATGGTTTTGAACGCATTCAAAACTTTTGTTTCTGGCCAGTTAATTTACTTGATTTCTATCTAACTAGCCATCTAGTTTTGCCATAATATGGTTCACCAGCAACTTATGTAAGAAGCTCTCCATATTAATGTGAAGGACGCCATTTCCCTGTGAGTCACGCGTTTGGCTGCGACTTCTCTTGTCAGTTGCTCACAAAATGACAGGCATTATTTTCTCGGGCTCAAATCCAGCACAAATTAGAACAGGCTGTGTGTCTTTTCCTGAATCGTATAGCTTTGACACCCCAGATGCACCACAAATAGCTGCTCTCTGTGCTGCGAGCAGAAGATGAAGTTCACACTGAAGACCGTGTGAAATCTGTTCACATTTGAATAATCAAATTTGAACTCATTGAGATATGCTTTATTAGTGGTGCTAACTCAAGCATTACTAATACAAGTTTAAGGTTGGGGATGTAAAATTTGGCATGTAACTTTCTACACACCAAATGAGAACAATACCTCAAATTGTGTGGCTTGTTGAGTAAAGGTGAATAATTATTCATGTGTCATTTGCGGTTCGGGTCGGCAAATAATACACGGGGGCGGAACACGGATCCAGTAGCCAAGACTATTTCGACTTGCCTCAGCTGATTCGAAGCTGCTTTTACATGGTCCTGTTCTTATTCGTGTTCAAGCTCTGTCTGAGGAGCTGGTTTCTAATTGAAACGTGCTTTGCTGCGTTGAGCATGGAGAGGCTCAGAGATTACATATTTTTGTTGGCTAACCCGGAAGTAAGTACCTCACTGATTCCCTTGACCGAAAGCCTATGCATTTTTCGCATAGACTTTTGAAAGATCGTAAAAATAAGCTCTGTGATTAACAAAGGTTTATGATGATTACACGTTTTGTCGATCAAGTTAATCTTTACAAATTAACAACATTTGGTACTTTTGAAGCCGATATACAATCGGCAAAAGTAAAAAGCTAACATGATGCTATTAAAGAACTACACTTAAAGTGGAGGTAACATGCTATGGCATGCATTCAGACTTCTTTACACTGTTGAACGTGCTGGCTTCTCATGCTTAACATCGTCAACGAGTTGGACGTATGACGTAGTATTTCTGTGCTTGATACACTCCCCCAGCACTCCAGCTTGTTTCAGAAAGTTTTTTAAAAGACTTTACGAAACAGGGATCCTATTCCTTTTATTGGGAAATTCTCCTGGAAAAGCACAGCAAGGCGAAAGAAAGAGCCCGCCCACACTCTTTCAAACTTTATTAAAAATGTGTTCCCTGGTAAGTATTACTCCCTGAATGAATCCGCATCTACGTTTTAAGAGATTTGTGCCCATGTTGCATCATTTGTTAGCTTTAAATGCGCAATGACGTCTAACGTCCCCGCTAAAGGAGGTAGTCGCATTTAGCAACTTGTTAGCAACCGCCGTTTTCAAGACACAATAAGGCTTTAAAAAAATCACAAGTGGTTTATAATTGGTGTGTTTTATGTCATAGAATAAAACGTGAAAATATTTAGAGGTTTTGTTTACCACAGACCTTATTTCGGGTGATTTACCATTAAAAAAACACATAACCCTCGCTTCCGGGTTTTTTATACAAAAATATGTCATCTCTGAGCCTCTCCATACCATAGTAGCTAATTGCGTGCAACTGATGGACAGCTATAGTGAGGACTCGGTAGGCATACTCTTATCACAATTTAAATAAACGTTTTAGCTCATCATGCTCCTGGTCCCTTTTCTGCATCAAGCTTTATTTAGCCTTGATGGCAGCTTAGCCTTTAGCGGCTTTGGTATAATTCTACAGAAAAAAGGTAAGGGAAACTATTGTTAATATCACATGAACAGTATAGGCTAGACTATTTTTAACTAATTTTGCATAAATCAAAACACATTTCATAAATCACTAATCAAATATAGAATAGCTACTATTAGCTAACAACATTTTAGTGGATTCACTCTTGGTTGTCTCTCCTGAAACTCTGCCAAATTGAGTTACTACATGTTTAAAACTGCATTAACTAGGAATTCCTTGTTGCGTGAGAAAATAAATGGTTTTGTCTACATCATTTAGATATAATGCGGAAGCGGTTCGGGTCGCAGCATTTTTGTCAAACAGGTAGGGTCGGGTACGGAATTAAATTAGTGCTGCTGTCGGATGTCGGGTGTTCTTTTAATTACTGCGGGTTTATCAAACAGGACCCATGCAGGACTCTGGCGCAAATACCTAAAGGAACAGTTCACCTAAAAATGAAAATTCTGTCTTAATTTAAAATTTCTTTGTTCTGATGAACACAGAGAAATATATTTGGAAGAATGCTTATAACCAAACAGTTCTTTGCCACCATTGACTACCATAGTAGGAAAAATACCTTTATAAATCTATTTGTTCTGTTGAACACAAAAGAAGATATTTTCTGAGGGCACTTTTGAGTACCATTGTAATTGTTCCTACTATATGATAGTCAATGGTGGCCAAGAACTCATTCACAGCCAAATGGGCAAAGATTCTATTCACAATAAATTGATTCAATGAATTGATTTTATGCAACAACGCACCAGACATACAGAGACCTGAGGGTTGAATACCCTAGAAACACCTATAGCCACCCACCACCCACAACAACCTTATTTTATGGTGGTGACTATTGCATGGGCTTCTACAATTTCTTTGGAAAATGCAAAATGTAGTAAATGCAATAGCAAATGAGAGGGCATGCATTAGTGTTTCAACCACAAGTAATTCATCATTCTTTAACAAGATGGATAATTCTCATTTGCATGTTTTAGTACAATCTGCTTTTCACAGTGATATTAGGGGTTAAAGTTTCTCTAATACACATACATCGTTGTACCTGGTTTCAATATCAATCAATGTATACCTGGTGTAATCCATTGCCTTACTGCTTTAAAACTAGGCAACAAGTTCATTAGCCAAACGGTCAACTATGTTTAGCTGCCGAGCAATGTAGCAACTTGGTTGCATTATTCTAAAACATGCACTATTGTTTAAAATCTGCTGTTTCAGGAAGCAAAGCCTGTATAACCCCTCTATTTTAGAGTGCATAATCTCTTATTGTGTCCTATAAGGCACAGGATACATACAGAGGAAATTCAGTCTTGGGGAAAATAAAACGGCCACACTAAAGAAGAACATTTAGTTCTCCTTTGAAGGCAGGGGAACATTTTGCTTCTGTACCCCTTGATTGTCCTTTCATTGAATTTCCAGAGAAGCACTATTGTCTCATTTACCCGCTCTGCCATTTGTATGGACTTTAATTGTATTCATGCGAGGGCTACCCTTGCACAAAAAGCATAGAGAATAAATAATATGTGCCTTTATCCTCGCTGCCACAAAAGAGCACTGGATGATCGAAAAATCATGAACGTGTACTTTCAAATAAGGGATGAGACAATGAGATGTAAAGACGGATGATGCAAAGATGATGAAAAGAAAAACAAACTTGTTCTTTCTCACTTTGAACAAACATCCTCCTAATGAAAGTAGAGCTAGAGTGAAATAACAAACCCTCTGACAATTCCATTTCAAAACATTTCTTTTTATAAATACTAGGAAGCATTTCCTGTGAACGGTGTGGTTTACATGTGCCATATAACACAAAAAAAGCTAATTACCATATTAAAGGGGTCATATGACAGGGCTAAAACGAATATTATCATTTGTTTTAGATGTAATGCAATGTGTATACATGATTTAAGGTTCAAAAACGCTGTATTTTCCACATACCGTGCATGTTTGTATCTCCTCTTTGCCCCGCCTCTCTGAAACGCGCAGATTTTTTACAAAGCTCATCCCTCTGAAAAGCGAGGTGTGCTATGATTGGCCAGTTAACCAGTGCATAGTGATTGGTCGAATACTGCAAGCATGTGACAGAAATATATAACCATATATAACCTATAACATAATATATAACATAATATAACCTATAACTCTTACCATATTTGGAACATCAGGGTCCAAAGCAATTGTACTGACAGGTACGCCCACCTTACTTGCGTATACATTTGGGCGGTCTTAGTCAAATCATACCATGAACTGATGTAGATTTGTGGGGGTGTGGTTACATGATGCGTTTCAGGCAGGTCTGGGTGAGCATTCGTTTTTAGATAGAATGCATCTTTTGTTTCCGACACTTTAATTTTTGCAATTTTAACTGTCTAATACATATGCATGAGCAACTTATAACACACCAAAGACACAGAAAAACACGTATTCGCGCCATATGATCCCTTTAAGGTGTTTGATCATAACCATATTCATCTTTATTTGACAGATGGTATGACGGCCTTCAGAACCTTCCTCAAAACAGAGTTTAGTGATGAAAACATTGAGTTCTGGTTGGCTTGCGAAGATTATAAAAAGATCAAATCCTCTGCTAAGATGATGTCTAAGGCCAACAAGATCTACAAGGAATTTATTGATGTTCATGCACCCAGAGAGGTATGTCTTATAAAACCATAGCAACAACACCAGAACACACAGTCCTTCTCTCATTCTCTCATTCATCAAAGCCAATATACATTCTGATGCCAAAGAACAAAACAAGTATACAGTATACTGTAAAAAATACAGTATATACTGTAAATATGCAAACTACAGCGAACAAGTGACCAAGCTATTGTCCTGTCTACCCTTTTTATTAGAATAAATGCATCACAGAGCCATGATTTATTGACTCAAAACCAACAAACAATCCAAACCCGAATAAAATTTGTATACTGTAATTTTGTATAAATGCAACTAATTTGTAGTGCATGACGTTATATAGTAATGTCAAGGTTGTGGGTTGGATTCCAAGAGCTGCCTACGCTCAGGGTTCTTCGTTAGCTTCAAACCTAGTCTCTTGTTTAGCATGACCTTCAGATCCTTTATGATTCACCGCTTGTTGTTTGGGAAATAGCACTGGCCCTAAGTATCCTCATGTGGCCCACAGAAGGTTTGGCATAAGTTTGTTGAGCTTGGTAAAGACATTTAAGAAGGCTTCCTTGATCACTTTTGGATTTGGATGGATTTGGATTCAATTTATTGTCATTGCACATGTACAAGGCAACGAAATGTGACTTCTGCATTTAACCCATCCAGAGAGTAGTGAACACACGTACCCCCGGAGCAGTGGGCAGCTATCACTACAGCGCCCGGGGAGCAAGTAGGGGTAAGGTGCCTTGCTCAAGGGCACCTCAGTTGTTACCCGCCGGCCCTGGGAATCGAACCGGCAACCTTCTGGTCATGAGTCCGACTCTCTAACCATTAGGCCACAACTGCCCCTTTTGTCTTTCTCAATTATTTAATGCGTAACTAGTGACAGACAGCCATTTGGTTTTATGAGGGTATATATTAGGGGTGTTACAATATACCAGCATTGACCATAACTGTGATATAACAAAAACAATTATCAATATAACGTTAATTCTACCGGAATATCGTAAATAATTCAGCATCTTTTTGTCTTTAGCTACAAACTCTCTCTCTCTCTCTTTGCTCCCCTATATTTGTATTTTGAATGCGAGTCATTGACAAAAAAAAAAAAATCAAATTTGAATTTAAATGATCAGCATTTTTATCATTTGAATAGATATCGTGATAACATTGTTTCGTAAATTTATTTAGGTCACGATAGTCGTGCGTGGCTGCCCTAGTACACAGACTTAGCTTAAACATTGTGCAGTACTGATTTTAACAATAGTTTCTATAGCTAATGTCAAAATTGTGGGTTCTATTCCTAGGAAATGCATATATTTATGAAATGTACAGCTTGAATACATTGTCACTTTGGATACAAGCTTCTAGCAAATGCATAAATGTTCGAAATGTTTGATAATTGTCTTTTCTCAACACAATGTCGTAGAAAATCATAGCTATTTTACGAGGTGGCTCATTTGTATGAACGTACAATCTTAGCATACGTTTTACTACAATTTACTACATTGACGTTAGGTTAAGGGTTGGGGCAGGGGGAGGGGCTTCTTGTTTTTTTCTAATAATCATACGTTTTTGTACAATTGACATTGTACAAATTCATTCAAATTAGCAACCTCGTACAATAGTAACAAATTCCTGTGAGATCAGGTTGATTCTCTTTTAACTTGTATAAATCTGCAGGTGAACATAGACCACAGGACCAGGGAGGAGACCAAACAGAAGCTTCTGGAGCCAACATCCAACAGTCTGAATGAAGTCCAAGCAAAAGTATACAGCCTCATGGAGAAAGACTCCTTTCCTCGGTTTATACGATCAAAGATCTATCAGGACTTGCTGAACAGAACACAGATGCACTGTCAGAGGAAATCGGTTTAAAAGTCTTTAATAGAAGACCATTTTGCTTGCAGGGTTAAATGATATTGAGACAAAACAACATATTTTAATTCTAATATAGCATAGTCTGGGTGTTTACAATAAAATTAGATACTGTATGAGTATTCGGAAAAACAGACTAGCGCTAGTTTGTGCATCTAAACATGACCCTGTACTGTGCCTAGTTTTATTCGTAACGTGACTGACTATATTCTCTCCCTTTCAATTGTGATAGAATTGTCAATGTTTTTTTCTGAATGCTGACAAGCATGTGAATGCATATTCAGTCTCTACATGGATGTTGTGGTAGAGAATACTTTATTTTTCATATCTTCAATGTAACATATTTATACTGAATTGTGACTTTCAACCCAAGACATGCCTACTGTATTACTGCATGCTGCCTTACACACACAGTCCACACATGGCTCTGACTGGCTGAGATTTGTGATTGTGTCGCATCACGTTTGTCGTTTCAAGGCTGGTTACAACACAGTGTAAATCCAAAAACATCTAAAAAAGAAACATCTAAAAAAGAAATAAACACACACACACACGTTGGGTTACAACACAAACCCAAAATATGCATTTTTAAATCAACTTGATTTAGTTTGATATATAAGATGTTTATCTCATTGGGACAAAAATGTCCCAACAAGGTTTACCAGAAAACACACAAACGAAGTACATGCACACAAACACAAAAATTCAGGGGGACATATTTCAATTATTTTTCAGAATGTGGCATCATGTAATTTTTGTTTGATTTGTTGTTTATTTTATTGTTTATTTAATTTTATTGTTTTTCGTGTTGATGTTCTTATGGTTTACAATGACATGTTTGGCAGTGGTTAGTACTAGATCAAGTAAAGCATGTCAGTTCTCTCACACAGTGTTGCTTTGTCTAGTTTGTGGTCCAGATCTTACTTTTCAAGCTACATGGAATATTTTTTTAATGAAAAATACTGTACCAGCCCAATGTGGGTCACTAATCTTTCTAGCAGACAATGTTAAACCATCTCTACTTCTTTCATAACAAAAAAGCTTTCCACATGTTTTGCAGTAACTGTATTTCCCTTTCTGTCGGTCTCTCGACGTTGTGTCGAACCTTTAGAAAAGGCCAATGAAAATTGGCGGATGAAATTTGCATGCCAGGCTCCTCCCCGGATGTCCGGGTATAAGAGGGAAGCCGGCGTGCTCATTCATTCACCTTTTGTTCTTCAGAGCCTACGCATCTGATGAGCTTCTCTACGATCTTTGGTGATCATTTTTCTGCTGGAATCTACGACGTGGACAGCGGACGGTCCCTTCCTGCAGTGACTCTCCCCTGGGCGTCTCGGCAGTTCCGGAGGTGTTCGAGCAAATTTCCTTTCTAAAAGAGCAAATTTCTCCAGCGTGGCATGTCCCGCTGTTCTCATGGGTGCAACACACTCATCGAGGAGGGGGACGGACACAATGCCTGCTTCCAGTACGCTGGGGCAGACGTTGTGGATACGTCCTGCCCGCACTGCGGGCGGTGACGATTCAGACGTTGCGTCACAGGTGGCTGTGTTCCCACGGGACTCAGCCACCACCTCGTTTGCTCCCCGTTCCGTGGCGGCAGGACTACGGCCCTGCCGTCCGCTATGGCAAGCAGCGAGGGTGAGATGAGGATTACTGTGAGCGATAATCCGCCAGCCACGGCTCACGGACCGTTCACACCTCGTTTCGCTCGTCTGACCGTTCCCCCAAAAAGACGGTCCGCCGTCTTATTCCTCAATCACGTATTCGGACACGATGCGTGATGATGAGATGTCTCTTGCAGCATCGGGGGGTGACGTACTGCCATCCGACTCCGACGATTCCTCGGGCTCCCTCCCTCGGGGGGTCGAGCCCAGGAAAAAGCGGATGTCGAAATGTCAGCCATGCTTTCCCGGGCCGCCGTGAGTGTTGGGTTGCAGTGCCCGCACTGCCTCTCCCGGCGCTCGCGGCTGGCTACATGGCGCCTCGGGTTTGAGCGCGGCTCCAAGCCGCGCCCGCCCCCAGTGCCGTGTTTACCGGAAGTGCATGAGGAACTTTGCAAGACCTGGAACGCCCCTTCCGGCACGTTTCACGTCAAACAAAGTTCTGTCACCCTCTCTTCCCTCGAGGTTGAGACAGCTGGAGGATGCGTCGGTGTCCCCAGGTGGAGTTGCCGCCGCGGTGCACTCGTGCCCGTAGGTGGCGGCCACCGGGGGGGGCTCGACCTAGACTCCCGTCCAAAGCATGTGGTGTCTCGGCATCTCTGGTGTCGAGAGCTTACATTGCGGCGGACCAAGCTGCCTCCTCTCTCCACGCTATGGCTCCTGCCAGGCCAGGGCGTTGAGAGAGCTCCACGAGGGTAAGACCGACCCAGCGCTTATGCAGGAACTCCGCGCCGTCACCGACCTCGCTCTACGGGCGACCAAGGTGACCACGGGGGCCCTGGGTCGGACGATGTCCACACTTGTGGTCCATGAGAAACTCCTCTGGCCGATACTTGCGCAGATGAGTAACGCTGAGAAGGTCCGCTTTCTCGACGTACCCGTCTCGCAAGGGGGGGCTGGTTGGTGTTACTGCGGAGGGTTCTCGACAGTAAAAAGCAGTCCTCCGTGCCGCAACTCGGCCGCCTCGGCCGTCGAGTCCCGTGCACTGTCTGCTTCCCAGCAGCCCTGGTCCTCTTCAACGCCCTCCAGTGACCTGGAGGAGACAGCGAAGAGGAGACCATCGCCCCATCAGCAGCCGCGGGCAGCGGCTGTCATGGGATCACCTCAGGGGGATCGAGGCTACCATTGGGCCCGACCCCAGCCACAGCGCTGGTAGGTCGGATAGGGACGGTTCCTGCCCCGTCCCTCCATCTGCTGGCCCCCTCTGGGGGGCTGGCGCCCACTTACTCTCAAAAAGGAGAGTTTCCTCTCTCTCTGGGTTATCACAGCCGCTCTCACCCTCTGCACGACGGTGAACGGCAAACTCGACGTTGCGTCATGGCGAAGCGCAATGTCGAGTATAAACACCAGCCCTCAGCACTCTCAGTCAGACAGTGCGTTGAGCTGCGCAGTCGCCAGGCAGGAAAAACAGCAGAGCCGATCTCCTCCCCGGGGGACCTCCCCCGGCAAGGAATCCGTACTGCTAGCCATCGAACCACCCTCCGGGGGGACGATGAAAAAGATCGTACCTTTAGTCCCCGTCTCATTTCTGGGAGCCTGTCCGGCTTCCCAGACTGTCAGGCTGGCTAGGGAAGACGATCCGTCTCGGCTACGCGATCCAGTCGCCTCACGCCCGTCAAGTTTCAGGGCATCCGATATACCTCAGTCAGAGGCTAGGATGTTCCCGTACTTCGGGCCGAGGTCGCCACCCTTCTGGTGAAGGGAGTGATCGAGCCCGTCTCACCAGCCGAGATGTTCAACGGGTTTTACAGCCTGTACTTCATTGTCCCCAAGAAAGGCGGAGGGTTGCGCCCTATCTTGGGTCTGTGTGTTCTGAACAGGCACCTACACAATAGCTGCCTTTCAGGTTGATCACGCAGAAGCGCATCCTGACGTCCGTCAGGTGTCAGGACTGGTTCATGGCAATCGACCTGAAGGACGTGTACTTCATGTCTCGATCCTCCCTCGACATCGGCCGTTCCGACGGTTCGCGTTCGAGGGATGGGCATATCAGTACAGGGTCCTCCCCTTCGGTCTGTCCCTGTCTCCACGATTCTTTACGAAGGTCGTGGAAGCCGCCCTCCTTCCCCTTAGGGAAGGAGGTGTGCGGGTACTAAACTATCTCGACGACTGGCTCAGTTTGGCGCACTCTCGAGATCTGTTGTGTACACACAGGGACCTGGTGCTCCGGCACCTAGATTGGTGGGGCTACAGGAGCAAGCTCTCCCCGGTGCAGAGCGTCCTCTTTCTCGGTATGGAACTCGACTCTGTCCTCATGAGCGGCCCCGCTCACCCCCCGCGGGGGGCGCGAGACCCGCGACGAGGAAGCCCGCACCCACGCAGCCTCCCAGAGGCAGTGCGACTGACTAGCGCGCCCGATCAGTGTTGAACTGCCTGAAGCTCTCAGACAGTCAACGGTCCCCCTGAAACAATTTCAGGCTCCTGGGATACATGGCATTCTCGGCGGGGGAGGACCCCCTCGGGTCGATGCACATACGACCGCTCCAACACTGGCTACAGAGTCAAGTTCCTTGGAGAGCGGCACACCGGCAGCAGGCGTACGGTCATCACGCTTTTCTGCCGACACACCCTAACCCCATGGTCTCCATGACCTTCTTGCGGACAGGGGTCCCCTTTCGGATGCCTCCCTGCAGGGTTGGGGTGCCGTGTGCAACGGGCAAGCAGTGTCGGGGCGGTGGACGGGCCCCCGCCTGCGTTGGCATTTCAACAGCCTAGAGTTGTTGGTTGTGCTACTTGCATTGAGGAGGCTACTACCTCTCGTGCAGGGCAAGCACGTGCTGGTCCGGTCGGACAGCACACCTGCTGTGGCGTAAATCATTGGATTCGCTCACGGCAACTAACATGACTCGCCCGGCGCCTCCTCCTCTGGAGTCAGCAGGTGATCAGTTCCCTGCGAGCCACACACATCCCAGGCGTCGTGAACCAGACAGCCGATGCGCTCTCTCGTCAGTCGACGCCTCGCGGAGAGTGGCGACTCCATCCCCGCGCAGCCGGCTCATTTGGGAGAGGTTCGGCCAGGCACAGGTGGTCCTGTTGCCTCCCCGGACTCCACCCATTGTCCGCTTTGGTACTCCCTGTCCGAGGCAACCCTTGGCACGGATGCCCTTGCGCACAGCTGGCCGCGGGACAAGCGGAAGTACGCTTCCCCCCAGTGAGCCTCAGTGCACAGGTCCTGTGCAAGGCCAGGGAAGAGGAGCATCAAGTGGTACTAGTTACGCCCCTTTTGGCCTAACCAGGACTTGGTTCTCGGAGCTAAGGCTCTGACAACAACTCCCCCCTGGCCGCTCCCCCTGGTGGACTGCTTCCCCAGGGGAAGAGGCACGTTACGGCATCCCAGGCAAAACCTGCTCTCCATGTCTTGATGGGACGAGGAGATCCTGAGTGACCCACCCCCGGTCTGGTTGGGACGTCACTCAGGCTAGGGCTTCAGCCACTGGGCGGCTATACGCCCATAGGTGGCCCCTCTTCTCATCCTGGGGCTCTTCTCGGCGAGAAGACCCACGGAGTTGCTCGGTCGGGTACGAGCTGTCCCTTCCTCAAGAGAGACTGGGGAGTAACCTCTCCCCCTCCACACTGGGAATGTATGTAGCCGCTATGGCCGCTCATCATGACCCAAGTGCTGGGTAGCCTCTGGGACAGCACGACCTGGTCATTAGGTTCCTAAGGGGCGCGAGAGGGTGACCACCTTATCTGCGCCCCGTACCCTCTTGCGACCTAGGTGGCGGGCCTCAAGAGGCCCCGCCCCCTTCGAGCCTCTGCGGGTTGCCGCTCTTTCTCAGTCTTGATAAAGACGGCTTTCCGCATGGCGCTCACCTCCAAGAGGGTAGGGGATCTGCAAGCACCCTCCGTGTCCACAGATTGCCTAGAACTTAGGGCCAGGATTCTCACGTTATCTTGAGACCCCGCCCTGGCTACGTGCCCAAAGTTCCCACCACTCTCCCGAGAGACCAGGTGGTGAACCTGCAGGCGCTCCCCACCGGGGAGGAAGACCCAACCCCATCCGTGTTGTGTCCAGGACGCGCACTGCGCCTCTACTTGGACCACACGCAGAGCTTCAGAAGCTCTGAACAGCTCTTTGTCTGTTTTGGAGATCAGCAGAAGGGGAGGGCTGTCTCCAAACAGAGGCTGGCGCACTGGATCGTGGATGCCCTCGTTAGGGCATACCGATCTCATTTCGCCCCTGCCCGTTAGGAGTGAGCACACTCCTCATGGGCACTGGCTCAGGGCGCCGCTCTGGCAGGCATCTGCAGAGCTGGGGATAAACTAGTCAGAAGTTGATAGGTTCTCAAGAGCGAACCCCTATCTGTCGGCTCGACACAACGTCTCGTTCCCTCCATCAGGGAACTGAGGTTACATCCGTAACCAAGACGATATTATACTGTATAATAATATTCATTGTAAAATGTTTTTTTAAAAATTGATTATGTTACTAAAATTATTTTAAAAATGCATATTGCATATAATATACTGACAATATTTTTAAAGCTCTTGAGAAGGGTACAATGTTACATTTTAAATAATATGTATTCAGTACCTCAGCTTCTGGACTATGGAGTTTGCAATAGCAAGTTCATGAGTATGGTCTGCCAAAAAAAGCAGCACGGATGATAAATGCGTGACAAATGAAGAAACCAAACAATACTTTATATTATAACATTTATGTGGCAAAGTCACACCATGACCAAAGACAGATTACAAACGTTATAGAATCTTATCAACACACACAGATGTGGAGCCTGTGGTTCATTTTATTTCCTCCGAGGGTAATAGCCCAGACGGAATAATTAGATCTTCCAGCCCTGTAGATCAATGCTTCCCGAGCACAGTTTAAGTTAGAGAGAACATCTGTGTGCCAGGGGCAAAGTCCTCCCTGGAGGTACAGCAAATAGAATCACAGACACATGCCCCCCTATCAAAGCTACACTGTTATCATGAAAGAAACCATTCAGGTAGAAGTTCAGGTTCATTACAGCGTCAAGAGGGAATTACTACACTGTATTAATATGAATTTAGCCTCTAATACTGGACAACGTGCGAAGTCAATTTTATGGCCATCTATTCCAAATAATTTTGTCAAATAAAAATCTTAAACCAACATTAACATTTATTCATTTGGCAGACGGTTTTATCCAAAGCGACTTACAAGTAGGAGAGTATATAAACATTTTGTCAACACGCTAAACAGTACCGTTAGTTTACAAGGCCATGCTACTAGGAGGATTAAAGCTGGAGTAAGCAAAGGAGAGAATGAACAACAAGATATATATATACAGTACATATACACTCACCTAAAGGATTATTAGGAACACCTGTTCAATTTCTCATTAATGCAATTATCTAATCAACCAATCACATGGCAGTTGCTTCAATGCATTTAGGGGTGTGGTCCTGGTCAAGACAATCTCCTGAACTCCAAACTGAATGTCAGAATGGGAAAGAAAGGTGATTTAAGCAATTTTGAGCGTGGCATGGTTGTTGGTGCCAGACGGGCCGGTCTGAGTATTTCACAATCTGCTCAGTTACTGGGATTTTCACGCACAACCATTTCTAGGGTTTACAAAGAATGGTGTGAAAAGGGAAAAACATCCAGTATGCGGCAGTCCTGTGGGCGAAAATGCCTTGTTGATGCTAGAGGTCAGAGGAGAATGGGCCGACTGATTCAAGCTGATAGAAGAGCAACTTTGACTGAAATAACCACTCGTTACAACCGAGGTATGCAGCAAAGCATTTGTGAAGCCACAACACGCACAACCTTGAGGCAGATGGGCTACAACAGCAGAAGACCCCACCGGGTACCACTCATCTCCACTACAAATAGGAAAAAGAGGCTACAATTTGCACGAGCTCACCAAAATTGGACAGTTGAAGACTGGAAAAATGTTGCCTGGTCTGATGAGTCTCGATTTCTGTTGAGACATTCAAATGGTAGAGTCAGAATTTGGCGTAAACAGAATGAGAACATGGATCCATCATGCCTTGTTACCACTGTGCAGGCTGGTGGTGGTGGTGTAATGGTGTGGGGGATGTTTTCTTGGCACACTTTAGGCCCCTTAGTGCCAATTGGGCATCGTTTAAATGCCACGGCCTACCTGAGCATTGTTTCTGACCATGTCCATCCCTTTATGACCACCATGTACCCATCCTCTAATGGCTACTTCCAGCAGGATAATGCACCATGTCACAAAGCTCGAATCATTTCAAATTGGTTTCTTGAACATGACAATGAGTTCACTGTACTAGAATGGCCCCCACAGTCACCAGATCTCAACCCGATAGAACATCTTTGGGATGTGGTGGAACGGGAGCTTCGTGCCCTGGATGTGCATCCCACAAATCTCCATCAACTGCAAGATGCTATCCTATCAATATGGGCCAACATTTCTAAAGAATGCTTTCAGCACCTTGTTGAATCAATGCCACGTAGAATTAAGGCAGTTCTGAAGGCGAAAGGGGGTCAAACACCGTATTAGTATGGTGTTCCTAATAATCCTTTAGGTGAGTGTATATATATATATATATTATTCATTTTTTTAGACACAAGACAGACAGTTATTGGTCAGTCAAATAAATGCGGAACATTTGATTTTTTTTAAGTTGTGAAGGATGCTGCAGTTCAGGTGGAGGCTGGCAGTTCATTCCACAAACGAATGAGTAACGTTTTTTGCGATTTGGTGCCCCGCTGTGATGGAACAACCAGGCGTCGCACATTTTCAGACCGAAGGTGACGGGAGGGGATGTAGACCTGAAGCAGCGAGTTAAGGTAAAGGGGCGAATTTGACGTTATCTTTCTGAAGGCAGTGTCAGCAATTTAAACTTGATGTGGACGGCAACTGTCAGACAAAGTACCCATGTAACACCCCTCCTGATTTCACTTCACTGGCTGCCAGTTGCCGCCTGCATCAAGATCTCTGACACTTGCCTTCAGAACGATAACTGCAATTTCGCCCCTTTACCTTAACTCACTGCTCCAGGTACACATCCCCTCCCATCATCTTTGTTCTGAAAATGAGCATTGCCTGATATTCAATTACAGCGAGGCACCAAATCACTTGCAAAAACCTTTACTCATTCGGTTCCCCTGTGGTGGAATGAACTGCCGGCCTCCACCCGAAGTGCAGCATCCTTCACAACTTTCAAAAAACAACTCAAAACATACCTGTTCCACATTTATTTAACTAACCAATAACTGTCTATGTCTTGTGTCTAATTTAAAAAAATCTTGTTGTTCATTCTCCTCCTTGCTCCAGTTTTAATCCTCCTAGTAGCATGGCCTTGTAAACTAACGGTACTGTTTAGCGTGTTGACAAAATGTTATATGCTCTCCTACTTGTAAGTCGCTTGACTCGCTTGGGATAAAAGCGTCTGCCAAATGAATAGAAGTAAATGTAAATACAACCTGAGGGGGTATTACACACAAACATCATACAAGCCCTCTCAACATCACTTTTGGCCACTGCTACTGTATATACCTGTGCTGCTAACACCTGGCTTTTTCCCTCAACATCATAAATGTTGTCATTTTACCAGAATGGTACTGTACCAGTAGATGTTTGTCTCTTATGGTTTACCAACACCCATCAAGAATCCATGATGTACTTTTCTTCAAAGACACATCTAAACACACACACAGTTTTTAAAGATGTGCTATAGGCGTATTATAATCATTTTCTAATATAGTCGTTTTCTAAATAGTAGTGCCAGGAATCATCAAAGTCCTGCCCTTTACCAATAATAAGATGATGTTGTATTCCCGTACAAGCCCACAGTCATTGAGTTTCAGGGTTAATTCACAGCACTTCGTGACCATTAGAGTTGACATCAACCTCGAGCAGGAGATTTACACTCTGCTGTCAATGTGCGTAGTCTTTTTCTCTCTCACATATTGCCAGGAAACAAGCTGGAAATCTTAGTGGGTTAGGGGTTTTCCGGCATTTTGGGATTTTAATGGATTTACAAAATTTCCATAATTTGTATTTGGTTTAACATATAATAGTTGTATGTTGTACAATATTTTTACTTATTAAATGTATGGCTCTGTGGACTGCCTATTTCTGATAACGATTCCATGCTTTTTAAAGGCATAGTTTGCCAGAAATCATAATTTGTGATTATGTCTGTAAAATCCAGGCTAAAGTCTCAAAATCGAATTATTAGATAAGAAACATCACAGTCATAGCCATAAAATCACAAAAATAGGCATTGTGTGTTTTTTGCTGTAAATGATAGATTATATGAGGAATTCTCATTTATAACACTGAAATGGATTGATTATTTTATTGACCCTTTTTACTACAAAAAAATGAAAGTGGGCTCCTAAAGATGGTCTTACTGTCACGGATTGGCAGAAGAACCCAAATGCAGGCAGCAGTGAAGGGGTTAACAAAGAATATATTTATTAAACAAATAGACAAAACAAAAACCCACGATGGGGTAAATCAAGAAAACAGGAAAAACTCAAACAGACCATAGACTGACTAAAACTGGACTAAACTCAGAAACACTTGACAAACTATAACAAACCACTAAAAGACTTACTTGACAAGACTCAGAATTTTAACCAGCACACATGGGACCAACAGAAACAAGAACAACGAACGAGCACAGGACAAAGAAACAAGAGGGTATATATAGGGAAGACAAACCAGGGATAATGACACGGGACAGGTGTGGGTAATTAAACACTCAGGGGAAGATGACAAGGAAACGAGAGGAATGGGGCCAATGACAAGACACTGGAGAGAACGTATATATATGTTTCTCTCCACACATAACCTAAGGACTCTGCCCCGATCCCATCACACGACTAGAATTTCATAAACAAGACGGTGGGACCGTGACACTTACTCAGTTAATATTAACTGTATATTTTCACAAAATGTACAGTTAATATTAACTGTATATTTTCACAAAATGTACTTTATGTTATGTTGATTGATTTTTGTATAGAGAGCCAATAAAAGTTAAAACAATGACTTCAGCTGGGGTTTCACAGGCAGGATCACATTTATTCATCCCATGTCACTCAAAACTGCATATGACTCTTACGTCTGGAACACAAAAGAAGACATTTTGAGAATGTCTCAGTTTGTCCACAAAATGAAAGTCAATGGGGTCCAATGTTGTTCGATTGTCAACATTCTTCGAAAAATCTTCTATATTTTGTGTTCTGCAGAAGAAGGCCATATAGTACAGGTTTGGGATGAAATGGTGGTGAGTAAATGGTGAAGGGTGAAACTTTTTCTCTCTTTAAACACAATGAACTATTAAATTAAACCATTTTCAGCTTTATTTTCATTTTTGTATTTATCCTGCTATATTGCTATGTGAGTCAATTGCTCTAAAATTGAAAGAATCACCTTAAACACACAATATGGCCATGAATTATGGATAAACAACAAAATGAGCAACATTCCAGAAAACAATTATCCTTTGTTCAAGGTTAGTGTAACAGAAATAAATCATTCTTATCAAGAATTCTGTCATTTGAAGGGCACAGAACTCATGGTCTAAAGAAGAAGGCTTGCAAAATAATAATTTTACAGCGATAGTACCATAAATGTGACTGTACACTGTCAGAAAGATATACAAAAGCTGTCACTTGGACGGTACCCTTTTAAAAAGTACATATTAAGTACAACTAGTACATATTAAGAACTTCCCAGTGAAAACTTTTGTACCTTTTTCCTGACGGTAATGCTGTGATGTGTGTCTCCTTTTATTTTGTCTTCTTTTTATTATAAAAACAGGATGGTTTCCCACATACAATATCCTGAAAAATCCACAATGGAAAAATAATATAGCCCTTATAAAAGTGATTTATGCAGTTTGATCATTATAAAGTATGAAAACTCTTCCATTCATTTTAACATTAAACTCAGTAGAGGCATGTGTGTAATTTGCGGGTGGGACATGTCCCCACCACTTTTTGGGCAAATTTAAGAAATGGTTGCGGAAGGTGTGTATTGTTTAGGGGCCATTATCATCTAAAACTCGTGGAAAACGCAGGATGGATGCACCGCTTTCTCACCATCTCCTGTTGCTCACACTCGTAAATTATATTTGTGCAAGACAGAGAGCCGCGACTTCAGAAACGCAGCCAGTATAAAAATGCATGCTTCATCCGCACTCGCGGTGCTTGCTTGTGCATCCAGTGTCCAAGCCCAAAAACGTGGCTACACATAGGCTACTAATGAACAAGTGACATTTTTAGTCATATATAGTAATAAACTGTTTTTAAGTGTAAGGCACCGCAACCACATAGGCTACTGTGAGGGCTGGAATAGAAAAGAGGAGTAGCCAATGGACGGACCGCCTACTATGATAAATGAAGAGTTCCAAACAGTGGCGGCTGGCCAATAGAGGGCGCTAGGGCGCCGCCCTCCCTGAGCTACACACAGAAAACAATTAGATATTTTTTTTAAACGTACATTTGCGTAATGTAATGTTATAGATTATCATCTGTGGAAAATATATGCTTTCATCATCAAAATATGGCCTCTCTGCCTGTCTGCGAGTCTCAATTTCAGCTGAGGGGCGATCGAGAAATCGCCCACAGGAGGCGGGTCTTTGTAGAATTTAGTCAAATCCTGATTCAAGAGAGACATACAGTATTTAAGACGTGACATAAAATGTACCCAATCAGCGTCCAAAAATCTTATCTGAAATGGGCGATTTTTCTGTCGCGCCAAACTGCTAAAATCAGGGCTGGCCTGTAGTGGCGCAATTTCTAATTGTGTGACAATGGTGGGCTCAGGTAATTCCGGACACGAACCTAACCCTGTAAAATCCCTACTCCGATGAACGTTTGAGAAGAGAATTTTGGCAGAAAAACTGAAGGTAAAGGAGCTGGGTCCAGATCAGCCTGACCTCTTAATCAGACAGCAGACAAGCAAAAAAGGGAAGAAGTACAGGCGAAACTTCTCTTCCCGTCGGTACACGGAATAAACAGGTAACTAGATGTTCTTTAACTTTGTTGGTTGCTGAAATTGTTTGCTGTGCCAGTGTTGTGCCGAATTTGGACTCCCCGCCAGATTACGACTGCCCTCGTTGATTTTGCTGGGGATTGGCTAATCCTAACCCCTCCCCCACACCTAATCCTAACACCTAGGGGCGGTTTCCCGGACAAGGATTATTTTAAATCAGGACTAAGGTTTAGTTAAATTAGGATATTTAAGTAAATCTAAAAAACTTATTTTACAAACAACTTTACAGGCTTGCATCTTGAATCGCACTCATATATTTTAAGTGCAAGTTGTTTTCGATCAAGACACCTCTAACATTTAAATTAGTCTAGGACTAGGTTTAAGCACTGTTCGGGAAACCGCCCCATAATGTTTAGTGGGGAATGTACTGGATTACTTTTGTGTCAATAAAAATGAACGCAAACTTTTATAAAACGAACAAAAATATACAATGAGAAAGAAAAAAAAAAACACTTTGATAAACTCAATTGCAAGAATGTGACATGATTTTCAAATAAACTGCTATTTTTTTAACAATTTTCTAAATTTCGTTTTTGCCAATTATAGTTTTGAATTCGCTGCTAGATTTTTCATTTGCGCTTTTCGAGTTTTCGTTTACGCTTCTCAAGTTTTCGTTCGCCTTTGTGGCACAAATCTCACGTGTGGGCGGGATTTATGGCCACTTTACTCTCATTGGTTAGTGAGATTTGGATTGACAGCTCCCTGACCAGGAAGTCGATACTGAAGACAGTGCAGTGGATTAGAGAGCAATCTGTTTGTGGTTTTCTGTATTGTATTGTTTTAGTGTTTGTACTTAAATTACTTTATTATTTTGTTAGTATATTAGCAGGGTTGCCAACTTTCACCCACTTAAAAGTGGGACACGCTTCCAGGCTCTATCACGCCATAACAACAAGCCAACGTCGAGCAAATACAGGATAGCTAACCATATTCACATGCAACTTTACGTGGGTTTAGAGGCCGTCAAAACAGCAGACTATAATTTATAATTACAATGATATCAGGAAAACGAGATGCCTAGTGAGTTTTGAGGAGATATACAATAAAGTGTTATGCTTCCAGTTCATATTTATATTTTATAGATTATAATCGTGGTGGCATTTTATATATTGTTTATATCTTTAAATGTTTGTATATATTTTAAGAAGTCTCTGTTCTGTTTTTCTTTAACCTGTTTTATGTAGGTGTGTAAATACATAATGAAATTGTTATTTGCAAGAGGCAGACTAAATTAATAAAACATTCTAAAGGCCTCTAATTGTGTCACCTTATGAATTTGTTTTGTTGTAGCTTTAAAAAACATAAATGTCATTTGAATGTATTGGTACTGTTTTATGAGGTGTACTTTTTGTGAATGTAAAGAAAGGGGTATAATACTGTACATTCACCATGAGTTTAAAAAGAAAGATACAGTACTTGACTTATGAGTGGACTTAATTCTTTAAAAGGAGACTGTATGCAAGAGCGACATCGTCATCCTCCTCCTCAGCTGGACACAAGTCACCCTCAGGCACATTTATGTAACCGAGATAATAAAATCGCTAAAAGTTTCTCTGTACAGTAACTATGCAGCAATGTTTTCATTTAGCACGTTAATTTCTCACAACCCAATAATCTGTAACATGTCTTTATTGGATGTTATAATGCAAGTTGTTCTTTCCTTTTTAAGAAAATTATCTTAATAGACCATAAAATAATACCTGATAAAAAAATATAAAGCACACAATGAACGAGCTAAGTAAAGACACAATTGCTACTGTACAGGAATAAAACTTTTAGCGATTTTCTTTATTATCTGAATTACATTCATTTACCTGAGGGTGAGGAGGATGCTTGGATCCACACCGCGCATGACTTACCAACAGTGTTGGGTGTAACTAGTTACTAAGTAATTAGTTACTGTAATTTAATTACTTTTCCCTTGAAAAAGTAAAGTAAGGGATTACTCTTATTTTTCTGTAATTTAATTACAGTTACTTTTGATGTAATTAAACTAAATACTTTGTGTAATTTATGTGTGTTCAATAGTGGAATTGACAAAAATTCAAAGTCTAACTTTAAAATCCGTGCTTTAATGTATAATTCTCACATTTGTAATACTTTGGTCAGTTAATAAGAGTACTTTATGTAGTTTAATAATATTTATTTGCATGAATTAAAAGAGCCGTTTCATGTCTATACTTCAATCACTTAACTAATCAAGGTTGATGTAGGATATAGAAAGTAATTAGTAATAAGTAACTAAATACTTTTTGGAGAGAGTAATTTGTACAGTAAAGTAATTACACTATTTAATATGTAATTAGTAACTAGTAAATAATTACTTTTTCAGAGTAACTTACCCAACACGGCTTACCAACTTCAAATACCAATTACTAATATACTAACTAAATAAGAAAGTAGTTGTAAGTACAAACAATAAAGATAACAGCATGCAGATCGTTCTCTAAAATTCGTTGCACTGTACTGTCTTCAGTATCGACTTCCTTGTCAGGGAGCTATCAATCAAAAACTCAACTAGCCAATCAGCGTAAAGCGGCCATAAGTCCCGCCTATACATGAGATTTGTGCCAGAGAGGCGAACGAAAACTTGAGAAGCGTAAACGAAAAAATGAGATAACTCCGTTTTTAAATTTAGTTTTTAAATAAAATGTTTTTTTATTGTGCATTCCAGTTAATATCAATCAAACTGCAGCTGGTTTGTTTTTATTTAAGCCATAATAACAAAAAATACAGCTAACTAACACAATGAAACACAATAAAAACATGATAACATAATAAAAAACATGATTTTTGAAATATTTTAAAAACGGAGTTATCTCATTTTGGAACCAAACTCTTCAAATATCCCCGACAAGTTATTACAGAAACAATTTATTGAAGTATATTCATCTCTGTCCCCACCACTTTTCAAAACAAACTTACGCCACTGAGTAGAGGTGCCCTAAGGTAATATTGAGTGACAGTGTCGTAGAAGATGCTTTTAGCAAACCCCTGTTCCATTCAATTTCACCATTCCCATTTCCTGCTCTCAGAAGGCATCAATGCCGCCCCCCTGCCATCTCTATAAAGAAGTCTGAAAAAAGATTGTAGCGTGCTCCAGCCAAGGAGACTTCTCTGCAGTGGTGTAATTGCCCTTAGTGAGGCATATTATCTGTAAGAAGACAAAAGCTGTGCATGAAGAGAACAACAATCTTATTTTCCCCTCCGCATGTCTTCCTAATCTCTAAAAAATGGCTTTCATGCAGTCAGTGAATGCCTTACATCAGAGCACAGACGCAAAGATCTCAAAACCAAATGCTGCGGAAGTTCCCTCGTCCTTACACAAGCAGGTTTTATACTCTAAGTCAATATACTGCAAGTCATGATGGGCGAGAAGGGCCTTTTTTAACATCATTTGTTAAGGGTTCAAGGTGGGATTTCCCTCAGGTACTATCATTCTGGTATATTAAACCTTTATCAAGTTAGGCACGCCTGTCCTGTCTCTGATTCGGCTTTGCGGGTCAATGAAGCGTGACGTTGAAAGCCGAGTTATGACACAACAAACAATTGAAGCTTAATATACAGTGTGGTCCGGAGACTAAATTTATTACAAACGTTTTCATTAAAATTGTATCAGCAAAACAGTTTTTTAATTTCACAATTGTTTAGATTATTAGATTAGATTATTAGATTATTAATGTTATAAAAGCATGATTTAAGAATAAAAGATCATATTGTGTGCTTCTATGGAAAGTTAATGGCAGTGTCACAAATGAGTATAAATTTAAATACTGACCTAAATCCAAAATACTGTATCTTCATTTTATTTCATCCTAAAAAATAGTCTAAATTAAAAATTGTATCTAAAAATGTAATCTTGTATTTTAAATATTGGACCCCATTGTACAGTGTATAAAGTATATTTTGAACACTCAATGCACGCAGACATCTCCAGTTAATATGTCTAGTCCTTTCTGTGACTATCAAAAACCCCAAACTAATACTGAAACAGAACAAATTGTGCTGACACATGACTCAACGCTTCTTTTTTAAGATAGCTTTCTTTAAATTTAACTGTACATTGCATTGTGCTACCTAATCTTATTATCTGATCAACATCTCTGAGATATTTATTGATGTGTTTCATTCTAGCAATAACTATGTTCGTAGAGTGTGAGAAATATCGGATGAACCGGAACACCAAAATAAAAACATTTTAATTTAGTTTGACCAATAAACTCTCCTGTATCTCCTTTCGCAATCACATAAATCTACAGCTCAGTTTATTTGAGTGGAGGAGTGAACTGCATGATGATTGGCTGAGGCAAGCGATGACGCTATGCCTCCTGCTCTATATAAACTCTCCGTTCCCTTGTTGCAGACAGACTGCTGATATATTTTTCCTAGAGACCACACTGCGTAATGGATATTTACCTCCCTGCTGGTTTTAAAATGTGCCGAGGAATAGCAGAGCTGTCAAACACCTGCCTGGAAAGGTATGACGCTCATCCTGTCATTCAGAATTCATTGTCTTTTCTTTATAATTAAATGCAGTGTTATTTAAATAGCTAAACATAAAGCATGACAGCACTGAATCATATCAGTGAAGTGTTTAGTGTCATATCAGTGTTTTAAATCCTATTGCAGCAGTTTTATACAATGTATATATTAAGAATCTACTGTGTATTAAAGAAATGTTTTGCTAACATCAGGGCAAAAAGGATAAAGGCATGCGTGGGTGGCGTTCTGCAGAGGCAGGACTGGAACATCCTATGCTATTGCTACAAATATAGAAAACCAAGGTCAGTATTTACCTGCATTGTTTTATAACACATTTTTATTTCGTTACGCGTTGAACACAGCTAATGTGTTTCTCCTCTGACTGGCTGTCATCTTTGCAGGTTGACCTTGGAGGAATGTTTGTCGTGGAAAGAATCTCTTGGGAAGCTGCTATCAAACAAACGTAAGGAAGAACACAGCAGTTTAATTATTTCAGATTGATGTCACGGGATATGTAAAGCAAATTGTGTGAAATTAAATGGACTAAAGTGTCCTAGATGTAATGAGGTATAAAGCAGCTTTGGTAATGACATTAGAGCTAAAGGTGCCACAAAAAGAGCATCCGTGATTTGATTTAATTGAATTGAAATTGATGAATTGAAAGTGACCTATTAGTCAGATATGGTGACCTCTGCATTTAACCCATCCAGAGTAGTGAACACACGCACAGCAAGTGGTGAACACGCGTACACCCGGAGCAGTGGGCAGCTATCACTGTAGCGCCCGGGGAGCAAGTAGGGGTAAGGTGCCTTGCTCAAGGCACTCAGTCGTTGCTCAGTCCTTGCTCAGTCATTACCCGCCGGCCCTGGGAATCGAACCTGTCACCAACTGTCTAACCATTAGGCCACAACTGCCCACATATTGGTCTGATCTGCGTGGGGTACTTTAATCTGATGAGACACGTTACACAACTAATCCTTTCTCTCTAACCACATTTTTCTCTCTCTGTTGTAGATGGATTGTATGCTTTTAGAGCATTCCTAAAATCTGAATTTAGTGAAGAGAACCTTGCATTCTACCTGGCCTGTGAAGACTACAAAAACACAAAGTCAACCGCCAAGTTGCCATGCAAAGCCACGAGGATATATGAGGAGTTTATCGGAAGTGAAGCTCCCAGAGAGGTAAAGATTTGATGCATATCACTTTCACTTCACTGTTATTGTGGATATTTGAATTCACTTCCGGTTTACTTTCAGGTTAACATCGACTATGAGACTCGAGACATCACTCAAGCCAATCTGAATAGCCCCACCGCATCCTGCTTCGATATGGCTCAGTACCGCATCTACATTCTCATGGAAAAGGATTGTTACCCACGATTCCTCCGATCTGCCGCATACCGCAACCTGGTCAACCAACTCACGACAAAGAGCGCCAAGGCGAGAAGCAAAAAGGCCCCGACAACTCGAACGCCATGTGAGGAAGATAAACCAAAATGAAATAAGGCAGATTCAGGGGAAGTTGTTCTACAAAAGATGGAAGCTCAAACGAGAAAGGACCAGTGTGGATCCTAAAAAGGCTGTTTGTGGCAGGCTGAGAGCCCTGAGATGAAGCTAGATGGGTGTCATTTATGAATTGCATAAAGGACTGCATTCCAAGACCCCTTTAGTCAAAAAGAACCCCTTAGTCGAATAGAGGGAATGACAGGAACTGTGTCAGCAGCACATCTGAACTTTACTGAAGTATGCATTGGCCAGTGAGCACATAGCATACTTCAATCTGAAAAAGAAACGTACAGTATGTTGTGATGTTAAACGAATTACGCGTTTGACTATTTAATGTGTTAATTAATTTAATTTATTTGTCTTTTTTGTAAAAAAAATGGAATTTACAAAACAGTACTGCCAGTACCATGGTATTCAATTGCCATGTTATTTACTTGATACTCCAAAGTATTTCAAATAAAACCATGATATTGTCATCATGTAAAAGTAAACATGATATTACTATGGTACCTATGGTACCATATAAAAAAAACATACAGTGTGTAATTCCATGTTTTTTCTAAGTGACAATCTATACTGCTACAAGCCATCATTTTAGAATGTTCAAAGTTTGTGTGTAACTATTATTAAATGAATGTGAATAAAACTTTTTCATTAAAGGAATATGCTTTGACATCTTGTTTTGTCTTTTAAACTAGTTAAGCAAAAACAGCATAAAAGCAGGCTGATACACCCATGATTCATATTCAACACAATTCTAAATGGCCTATTTGTTCTTGTTAAATGCTTTTTTTGTTTTTCCCAAAGATTGAATCACAGACACTCCGCCATGAAGTAAACATGCTTGTTATGCACATGACAGGCCAGACTTAAGCGAGCTTGTGTTTCATATTTAACCATCAATGCCCACAAGCAACAAGCAGCCCGAAGTGTAGGTTTACACAGTCGCCAAGGCAACCGTTTGGGCCAAGTTTCCAAAGCGGTTCACATGATTCCCTCATCTCAAGCTATCTTTACTGCCAACAATACTGAGAAAGTGCATCACCCAATCAGAAAATGAAATACTTCAGAAAAGAGGAACTACATTCGATAAGGGGTTATCGTCTTTGAATGTGTGTTTGCTTATACATGATGGAATAAGTAAGGGTGCAATTTATCTTAAATTGTCTGAGGGCCACCGTTATGATATTTGACAAGACGTCACAGTTTGGATTTGTAAATCACGTCATGGCCACATACAACTGAACACTGTCCATCTCTAGACAGTAATCGCATGAATATCATTATTAATCCACAAAAGCAATCGCAATTTGTAGATTAAATTCTAGATTAGTACATTCACAGAGGGTGAATATTTTAATTTCATTAGCTAAATAGGGGCTAGAAGATGGTCTATTAGATATACACCATGCAGTAGGCTACACAGTCTGCCCAGCTCACCATAGGAAAAAGGCCTATGGCTTGTATTTACTGTATTTGGACTCACTATTTTATCCATTTCATGCCTAAAGTTCTGATGCTCTTGTTTATTAAAGAGGGGCTACATTTACTTAAATTTATGCTGTAATTCAATCTCAGAGAATGACTTTTATTATTAGAAGATTAAAAGCATGGACTAAAGTTATGCATGAGTGTAACATCAGGGTATAGGGGTTTACATTTCACAAGCAAGTTAATTGAAATAAAAAGCCCAATGACTTCAACACAATATTTAAAGCAGATTTTTATTGACAGAAGAATAAACATTTAATTATCTTCAGTCTAACAATATTCTTGTCTCACCACAGAAGTATAGCGCGGCTCTGTCTTTAGATATAACAATCAAAAGCCCCGAGTTTCAGTCCTTACATCATGGTCTGTTGATTTAGATGTGTCAAATCAATCGAAAATCACGAAAATATAAGTTTACTCTCAAATCTGTACGTTTTTAAATAAAAAATTAAAATAAATAAACCGCTAAACTAATGTGTTAGTGGGTGAGGTAAAACGAAATGACCGTTAATTTTTAAATAACGGGAGTGCGCGGAATGCACGTGCTCGAATGCGCACACGCATAGTGTACAGTGGTTCTCAACCTTTTTTGAGTATTGTACCCCATCATATCTCAAACCACTGGCGGATCTAGGGGTGGGGCCAGAGGGGAACTGGAGCAAGTGGTAAGCAGCAGTGGAGGGGCAGTTTCAATCTTATTTGCCCCTGAAGGGAGATACCCCTTGCGCGGTGACGTCATGCATGTTGACGTCGTGCATGTGGACGTCACGCATGCTTTAGCGCGCATGCGCCTTATCGTTTTGTGGTCAAGCATTTGTTACTGCGCATGTGTGTCCTGTTTACCTTACGCGGTGATGTTTTCACGTATTTTTATGTCATGAATGTGTAAACTCAGACCTTGGATATTATGTCCGACCTCAATGCATTCCTGTCAATCACGCGTCGTCAAGGCATATTAAAGATAGCCAAAACGATATGATTTTAATTTATTAATAAAGGTTACAGAAGAGACTTTATTCATGTCATTTCGTGCTGTAAAAACGTTTACTTCTGTGTTTGAGGTCGGGACTTCCCGAAATCCGAGTTGTCTTGAACACAGCGCACACGCGCGAAGTACCCCAATTCGTTATTAAAGTGCGTTTTAGGCAAGGCAATTCATACACATGCACAAGGGCAATTCAAAGTGCTTTACATAAAATGATTGACAAAGAGAAATAGACGTATCGTTAAAATGGAAATTATTTAAGATCATAAATAAAACTAGATTTTAAGAAACAATAAAACATCAATAAAATTGATTAGAAATATGAGTATATATAAAAAGAATAAGAACAAAAGAAAAAGAAATTAGAAATAGAAGTGCAGTTGATGTAAACCAGCACAGTGCTCAGGTTGTAAATGCACAGCTAAATAAGTGTTTTTAATCTGGATTTAAAAGGCTCCTGTTTGTGAACGTCTGATGTCTTCTGGAAGCAGATTCCAGCTACGGGTGGCGTAATGGCTAAACGCTGACTCGCCTTGTTTTGAGTGAACCCTAACTGACTTGATCCTAATGATCTGAGAAGTCTGTTTGGTTTATATTTAATAAGCATATCTGAAATGTATTTAGGTCCTAGACCATTGAGTGATTTATAGACAATTAATAATACTTTGAAGTTGATTCTGAAAGTAACTGGTAACCAGTGTAAGGAGGATTGGAGTGATATGCTCAGATTTTTTGGTTCTGGTCAGAATCCTGGAAGCAGTGTTCTGTATGAGCTGCAGCTGTCTGGTGGTCTTTTTGGGAAGACCTGTAAGGAGGCCATTACAGTAATCCACCCTGCTGGTGATGAAAGCATTAACTAGTTTCTCTAAATCTTGCTTTTGAGACAAAACATCTGATTCTGGCTATGTTTCTGAGGTGGTAGTACGCTAATTTGCTTATTGCTTTTGTCATTGAAAAATTCAATGTTTGTTTTTGTATTGATTTAATACCAAGCAACAGAACACCACATGCAAACATATTTGACAAGTAGGACATATTTAGTTTAACTTTTTCATTACTTTGTTGACTTTGTTTACAACACTGACTTGCTATCAACACAAACACTCCACAGTTATCTGAACTTGTGTTGTCTGGTGTCTGGGAATGCCCCGAGATATATCTATATATTTACATTTAGATTTCAACTTCAACTTCATTTATTTATATAGCACATTAAATGCATTGTATTGCCCCCCAAAAATTTAGCAGACACTTTTAACCAAAGTGACTTACAAAGAGCTCAGGGAGCAATAAAGCGATATATATATACATATACACACATTAATGAAGTAAAATCATCAAAAGCTGGTAAGGCCTACAATGCTTGTGGCTGCTGCTTACTGTATTTTCATCACAGCTGCACTTCCTCCATGTCCCAGGATTTACGTGTTGTGCTAGTCGTCTTAAAAGTATAATATTAAATGAAACATAACATAATACTAAATAATAAAAACGTTTAAAAAATGTAAAAGCTCTGATATTTTAAAGCCTTCATTTGTTTAAGTGCTTTTTTAAAACATATTTAAAAGGAAACCATGCCATTTAAAATGTGAACGCGTATCACAAAATGCCATAACCTTTTTAATGACATCCTCTGTGACTTTGACAAAGTCAGCACTGTAATAAAAATCGGTAAACAAAAAGACACAATTGTAAAGACACCATAAATATGCTCATTCACTTAGTACCATTGAAATCGAATCCGATCCCTGTGTTGTTTGAACACGTTCGTATACGGAAGTAAACAAACTTCGTCTGTAAGTCGCATGCGGTTTAAAGGCATGCAGTACGTCACGTTGCGCATGCGCACTTATACATGCATGACGTCGAAATGCATGACGTCACCGCGCTACAGTCTGCAGCGGGGACTACTGTTTAGGGGTAAATGTTTCGTAAGACTTTCGTAAGGACGTCACTTCCTGTTTGCTGAGAGCGCGTGGTTTGAGTCGGAGCTCTTTCAAACTTATTCTTAATACATCGTTTATTCTTGTTATATCTTAAGACTTTGTTTTAAATTGTTATTCACCGAGGGTAAAACATATCCTTAAGTATATCCCATACCAAAAATCGTCCTTAAACGCACCGATATTTATTTTTATCGGATCACTCGCTATTAGCCTCAGGCTGTTAGCATTCCCAGCCTGCTTACTGCTTAACACACTGTTCTCATTATTACATCACAATGGCTAATGTTTCAGATGTGTTTGTACCTCTGAGTGCAGATGAGGAAACGTTCGCACTTCAGTCGGAATTGGAGGCTGTGGAGAAGCAGATCCAGGATCTACTAGAGAAGCAGACACGGCTGCGAGAACGTAAACGGCCTGGAAACATCCGAGCTGACGCTCGCAAATCCGCGGTAAGTTTTCATCGCGATTTTAATACTCCTTCCACTTCTACTCCGCGTGTTTCTCTGCACAGAGCCCAGGCTTCGAGAACACGTTCAGCCCAAATGAACTTACTCCTGCACCGGCACACCCACGGCGAAAGGCGCGAGCCAGGACTGGAGCGATGACCAACCCCGCCACCGGTCTTCGAGATCCCGACCAGGAACCCTTTGCCGCCCTCTGCGAGACGGAATGCAACGCTGTGGTCATCGGAGACTCAATCGTCCGGAATACGCGCTTCCTCCACTAAAGGTAAGGTGCGCACTCATTGTTTTCCTGGCGCCCGTGTTCTTGATGTCTCTGCGCAGGTACCTGCGATCCTGAAGGACGATGCTAACGTCGGAGCTGTCGTGCTGCACGCGGGGGTGAATGACGTCAGGATGAGGCAGTCGGAGATCCTGAAGAGGGACTTCAGGAGTCTGATCGAGACGGTACGCAACGCATCGCCCACGGCGAGGATCATCGTATCAGGGCCGCTTCCTACCTACCGACGAGGGAATGAAAAGTTCAGTAGACTATTTGCTCTAAATAAATGGTTGATGTCATGGTGTATTGAACAGAAGCTGCTCTTTGTTGATAATTTTGATCTGTTCTGGGAGCGACCTAGGCTCTTCCGCCCTGACGGCCTGCACCCCAGCAGCATCGGAGCGGTTCTTCTGTCTGACAACATCTCAAAGACGCTACGCACCGCTTGACTACGTCTCCCAGCGGTAAGTCAAAACTTTAACCATAGTCTGTGTTCCTCCCACTCATCTGTTATAAATGTTACTGCTTCCAAATGCATAGAGACTGTGTCTGTCCCCCGAATAATACTACAAAATAACAAAATAGCCAAATCTCAGAGAAAAAATCTAATCGTGATTAAACCTGAGGACAATGTAATAAACGACCAAAACAAACTCATAAAGTTCGGCCTACTAAATATTAGATCACTAAATTCAAAAGCAGTTATTGTAAATGAAATGATCACAGACAACAATTTTGATATGCTTTGCCTTACCGAAACCTGGCTTAAACCAAATGATTATTACGGTCTAAATGAGTGTACACCACCAAGCTACTGTTATATGCATGAGCTAGTGCTGTAGTACTCGAGTCCGGCTCGAGACGTTTTTTTATCGTCTCGGACTTGTCTTGGACTCGTTGGTATTTGAACTCGGACTTGTCTCGGACTTGGTCATTGGTCTCGCAAATGTTCTAGTCGGTCTCGTCCGAGTCCAGCGATATATGTTTTATTTTCTCCTTCAAAACAAAACATTGATAGAGCAATATTCTTGTGATCCGAAAACTAATGATCCGAAAACTGTTGCCGACTCTCGACTCTAGAACGAGAGCTGCGCGTGCTCATAATTCTCTTTTCACACAGCAGTTCAGTTCAGTGTGTGCTGTTGTTGTAATTAAATAACTCCGGTATATTGGTTCAAGTCCACGGGACTGTCATGCACGCCAGAAAGTGAATAACTGAATTAATTTGTGGATGATATTAAGTGTTTACGGGAGACGCTAAACGGGAACGATTCAGCTGAACTGGTTCGACCGGTTCACTAAAAAGAAAGAACCGGTTCGAATGAATGAATCGTCCGCGGCGTAGTGATGGGAATTATGATTCATTTGANTTTCTGCCTAGACTATCTGCACTTACATGAAGAAAGAACTACAAACAAGTCTGGGGAAACGTTACAGAGTATTTCAACGCATAGTGTGCACACAGAAGTGACATGAGACCAGAGGTGGACAGTAGTGAAAGTCGCGGTACAAAGGTGCTCAAGCGTGGAACAGATCGTGCAGTGTCGTCGCTAAACAGAATTGTCTACTACGTCATTATGCGCATGCGTGAACGGATCGTGCAGGCATCCCGGATCGTGCAGTGTCGTCGCTAAACAGAATTGTCTACTACGTCATTATGCGCATGCGTGAACGGATCGTGCAGGCATCCCGGATCGTGTACCGACAACGTCACCGCGCTACAGTCTGCAGCGGGGACTACTTGCCTGAAGGGCCCCTGAAGTGCCCCTGTACTCTCAGGGCCTCTGTAGCCTACACCTGATATGCGTTAAATTTGGTCGATCGGATCACAAGTGGACGACGCTAACACAGGTGTAAACGGGGTGTGAAACGTTTTGAGCTTGTCGTCTTTCTATAACTTCCAGAAGAAGTCGAAAACACATTCGACCGGATTGTGTTTGTGGTGTTAACGTTAGACGCTCATCTGGTTGAAGGTGTTCGAGCAGCCACAAAAGACCGCCTACTCTCCGCGCGCTAGCCAGACAGGATTTAAACTCTACCGGCTAAAGACCTAAAAGGTTGGTTTAAAGACAAAAAACGTACAAGCACAAATGTTTTCTCACCGTTCCAGACTTCTAACACACTGTTCGAGGCGGCCTCGTGGGTATCAAAGCAGAAATAAAAACCCCTGCTTTATGTTTTTTCAGTATGTTTATATCCGGTCACGTTCATATGTAAACTGCCTGCGCTTATTTCGTACACTAGATCTAACAATTTCTGCATACAGCTTCTTAATAGTGCTTATGTTTGTGGTGGTTGCTGTCACTTAAGTTCTCTTTGTCTACCGTTAGAAAGCTAGTCAGCTCAGGGCTCACCTCTCTCTCCCTTTCTTTCCGTGTCTTCTTGTGCTTGAAGGGACAAATACACACAGAACTATGTCAAAAATTATGGAAGCATATTGGTTGCTATTTTCAATTTGAAATGCAATATGCAAAATGGCAATGCAGTATGTAAAATGACAATGCAATTGTGTATTTAAATATACATTTTAAATAACATATGTGCAACATTAAGTGCAAAATAAAAATAAAATTTCAATTACATCAATTACATTTGTCAGTTCCTACACTAGTTTTAATGTGTTATTTAAATGGGTATTTTTAACGCTCTTTAAATTGCAAAATGAAAATGAAAATGCATTCCCGGATTGATTATATATGTTTAAAATAGTCAAGCAAAACTAGCCAAATGAAAATTCAAATGTTATTTTCCCCAAATGCATTAATATTAACAGGTAGAACAGATTGCATTTTCATTTACACAGCGCGTTGGGTGTTGCAAAATTCAATGTGGATTTGAAAATGCATTTCGAGCTGGCCACGCCCCCTCCCCGGTGCAGCGTCATTGTGTGAAAGCGGAGCCAGCATCGCTCGTTACCTGTGTTGTTTTGAGGTGTTGAAAACACGTAGGACTGCAGAGATGCTAAAAGCGTTAAATCGCTTGCACATACACGTTTTCATAATAAACACATTCAGTATTTGTTGTCTTAAACCCTATTCGCACGGGATTAGAATTATCTGGGGACCTCTGGTCATTTGTAATAATTGCAGAGATTGTCTGTGATCATGTTGCGCATTCGCACTGGATAAGTGAACTCTGTGATTTTACTCGAATTTACTGACTTATCTCCCGGAAATGACGTGAAGGCGCTTCCCTCTTTCTAAACATAAACTCACGAAAGAGAGTTTAACACGGATGCGCTGTCTGACAAGAGATTCACCGAGGCAGCCTTTAGCCCGTTACTGTACACACCAGACTGGACCTCGCGTTGCGTTTTGCCGCGTCCCACAGTTTAGAAGCTATCTATCTTCATTGAACATGTCAAAGCAACTGTTTCAAATCGCGCTTAAGTGGTTTAAAAGCCTGTACACGAATAAGAGCGTGACAAAGGATGTCAAGACAAACAGATGCTGCGTTAATTGCGTTAAATATTTTTCACGCGTTAATTTGAAGTAATTAATCGCATGCAGTTTTTGTGTGCAATGTTTCCGTAACTTCAGGAATCGAGTTACAGAGGATCTGTATGAGGCGCCGTATAGGGTTTAAATCAATTTGCGCTTATGAATACATATATATAAAAGCGTGCATACACACATATACATTGCTCACATATACATGTGTACTATTGGATGTTCAAGCAAACACATATGAAAAACATGTGCTCACTAATGTGAAATCCATACCAATACATCTTATGTTAGTAATGCATGCATGTACACTTTTTCGCGCATACATATAAACTCGATGCGTGCAAACACACCTATACAATACTCGCACATACATACAAACTCTGCGTACATACACATCTATGAAACACTCGCACATTATATTATTTTGCATTTTGATTATTGCATTTGATTATATCTGTCACACTCTTATATTTACATTTTTTCCCCTAACATCTGGTTAAAGACGGGGTAACCAATTTCCGAATTACGCTTTAGACAACTGAGTCGGGCCGAGTACCAAAACAACCTTCAGGGCTTGACATTAAGCATTGTCATGTGGTTGTCCTTCGGACAAGTAAATTTGTCATTCACTTGTCCGACTACAAAAATTACTTGTCCAAAGATTAAAAAAAATGATATTTCACTTGAATTATAATATAATATAATCAATATAATTGTTTCGGATTTAGATTGGTCAAGTTTGCTTCCCAGCATTTTAACTAGTGTCCGCTTTGGCTGCCTGAATTTGGTTATAGGCCGTTACTCTCCGTGACTGCTATAAAACAAAGGCAAGCAGTAATTATTATTAGTGTTAAGGCTGTAAGTTAACTTCTTTTGCACATAGCACTGGTGCTAGAGAGGTTTAAAGTTTGGTAGCAAAGGCAGAAATGTGCAAGTGTAGTTCATTATGAATAGGCAGATAACTGACAAAAGACAACATACAGATGGATAAATTAGTGCCATATCATTTTTAGATTACCTAAATTTGTTTTAATATTTCTAAGTTCTGTGTTTTTCCTTTACTATACAATAGTGGTATATTTGTCCACATAAATTACTGTAGGATACTATAGTGTTTACTATAGTAAACTGCAGTAAAATTCTTACTATATTGTTTTTGAACTTTACTATAATATACAGTGTTTATCAATTTACTGCAAGGGCACTTCAATTTTCAATAGCAAATACTATAGTACTATAGTACAGTATTTTTTGTCTGAATGTTCAATTTAACGGGACTTTTATTTTGACGGGTCTTCGGGAAGACGCTTGTTTGCAGATAGCTTCACTCAAACAGTAAAACGATCGTAAAATAAACTCTCAGAGCAACTCTGGAGGTGAAGTTCATGTGTTCATATCCTCATACAGTGCAGACGCAGATAAATCCTCGACCACTTGTGTTGTATGTTAAACTGTGCACATAATTCACTCAGACACGCAGAACAGCCAGGTGACATTTAAATAACAGGATTCTGCGTCCGCGTGGACTCAGTGCGGTGCGCATTGATTATTGTCACACACAAACATGCACAACCACGACAAACACGCAGCTCTGAGTTTGTCTAATGCACATATTCTTATTATTCTACATATATGTCACACTGTTTTTTTTCAAGTTACTTGTCCGGTCGGGCAAGTAAAATTCTCTCTCACTTGCCCATACAAAACATTCACTTGTCCCGGACAAGCGTTAATGTTGAGCCCTGAACCTTGTAGCCAATCAGCAGTAAGGTGCACAGTGCACAGGATGGACATTAGCCAAGCCGAGCGCTGACAAAAGCGAAAGATGAGGTTAGGGGTGTGTTTGTTTTGGTGATTTGAACATCAACAACGGCTAAGAGAAATCAGACAACCCGCCTTTAATGTTTGTCAGCAATGCCTAATATATTTCAAAACAGAGAGAGCAGGGTTAAATTAATTAGCTGGAATGTAAAAGGTTTGAACAATAGCGTGAAAAGTGTGAGGGTTTTTTCCAACTTGATAAAGTTCAAGGCCAACATATGTTTTTTGCAGGAAACCCATCTTAAGAACTCCAGTCATAAAAGCTTGATGAGGTCATGGGTGGGGCAGGTGTTTCACTCGGATTCAATTTTAAAGCCAGGGGCACAGCCATATTAATTAACAAGAATACTCCATTTAATCCCACTAAAACTATTTCAGATCCTAATGGTAGATATGTGATCGTCTCAGGCAGTCTTTACGATACTCAAGTTGTTCTAGCAAGAGTCTATGCACCCAACTGGGATAATCCAGACTTTTTTATAAAACTATTTTCTAAATTCCCAGACCTGAACTCTTACCAGTTACTCATGGGAGGCGACATTAATTGTATTTTGAATACTGCTTTGGATAGGTCATCATTAAAATCAGCTCTTTTATCTCAATCTGCCAAAACAGTTAATTATTTTTTGGAATCGTATGGTTTATCTGACATGGCGTTTTTTGAATCCCACTTCTAAAACATTTTCTTTTTATTCCCCGGTACACCATACTTATTCACGTATCGATTATTTTATCATTGACAGTAAACTTATTCCACTAAGTCTTCTTCTTACGATAATATAATTATTTCTGACCATGCCCCAGTAATTGTTGAACTGGCTCTCCCTGGTTGTTGCATGACTCCTCGTGTTTGGAGAATGAACACGTTACATCTATCAGATAGTCATTTTGTTGAATTTATTTCTGAAAAGATCTCCACTTTTCTTGAGATTAACTTTACAGAAGATATCTCTATGTTTACCCTTTGGGAAGCATTTAAAGCTTATATGCGCGGAGAAATAATTTCCCATTCTACTTTCATCAAAAAAATGCGTAATAAAAAGCTCTTTGAGCTTTCTGCACAAATTGGCAAACTGGACCAGAAATACGCACAACACCCAACCCAATCATTATATAATGAGAGAGCCTTTTTACAATCTGAATATAATCTTCTTTCCACTAACCATGCTGAGCAGCTACTATTAAAGTCACGACACCACTTCCATGAGTTTGGTGACAAACCAGGGAAAGCGCTTGCATTACAATTTAGACTCCAATCTGCAAAAAGTTTCATCACCCAAATCCAGACACCTTTAGGAAATATTGTATCAGACCCCCAAGTAATTAATAACCAGTTTAAAATGTTTTACTCTTCTTTGTATCAGTCAAACTCCCTCAAAGATTCTAGTCTTTTTGACAATTTTTTTTTAAATCTTGACATTCCAGTCAAAAGCCGAATTACTGTAGATGGACCTATTAGTCTAAATGAAATTCAGCATGCTATTGCACAGATGCAGAGTGCAAAATCGCCGGGGCCAGATGGTTTCCCCAGAGTTTTTAAAAAGTTTTCTCCCCAGCTTTCCCCATTACTACTTTCGGTCTTTGAGGAATCCTTAAATAAAGGTAGCCTTCCTTACTCTATGTGTCAGGCATCAATTTCATTGATTTTGAAAACTAACAAAAACCCCTTAGAATGTGAATCATATCGTCCAATCTCCTTCTTAACGTAGATGTAAAGATCCTGGCTAAGGTTCTCTCCCTAAGGTTAGAAACTGTTATTCAGGATGTCATTCATTCTGACCAAACTGGTTTTATAAAAAATAGACGAGGCTTTTTTAACTTAGAAGGCTGATAAATATAATTTATACCTGGTATGACTCATTTGTAGCAGACGGCCTTGTATCCCTAGACGCAGAGAAGGCTTTCGACCGCATCGAGTGGGATTATTTGTTTTATACGTTAAAAAAATGTGGGTTCGGTGATAAATTTGTTTCTTGGGTAAAACTTTTATACTCTTCCCCTATGGCATCTATAACTTCAAATGGCATTAATTCTGAATATTTTTCTCTCCAACGTGGGACAAGACAAGGTTGCCCCCTGTCACCACTTTTGTTCGCTATAGCCATTGAGCCTCTCGAAATTTCTTTTCGTACTAATTGTAATATAAGTGGTATTGTTAGAGCTGGAAAAGAACAGAAAATGTCCCTCTATGCTGACGATGTGATATTATACGTATCAAATCCAAAAGCCTGTTTTCCCCATGTTTTGAGTACTCCACTCAACTCAACTTTATTTATATAGTGCTTTTACAATTTTCATTGTTACAAAGCAGCTGCACATGAGACACATTGACTACAAGCAAAACAATCAAAGTTGTACCTGCAAAAACAAGAAAAGGTTGAAACACAGAAGACAGACACACCCGCACACAAAACACTCCACACACACAACACGCACCAACACACACAGACACAGAGACACACACACACACGGATGCGCACGCACACACACACACACACACACACACACACACACACACACGTACGTACACAGACAAGTACGCACACACACACACACGCTCAGTGAGAGCACACATTTAGGATAAAGGAGAGAGAAGCACAGGTCAAATATAACAGACTAATAAATTCCTATATGCAATATTAATTAAGTAAAACTTTAAGATTCTAAAGCAGCCCCCCCGGTCAGGCAGATAGTGCAAAAACAGTATGCAAACGGTGGCGAGGAACCCAAAACTCTAATCGAGAAAAAAAACCTCAGGAGAACCCAGGCCCAACCAGGGGATTCCAGTTCCCCTCTGGCAAAAGCTGCTGCCTCTGCACAAGCTCCAGAGAACTTGCACAACAAGGCTAAATAAAATAAATAAACTTAATAATAAAATAAATTTAGTTTAAGATTATCATTAATAATCTAATAGCATTTGAAGTTTTGTGGTGAAGACATGTCAAGAGACCGCGTCCTTCTTTATCCAGCTCTATCATCTCAGCTCTTGTCAGGTCCCCACTTCCCATTCTCCCTCTACCATCAGGTCAGGCCATGAACTGCATCCTGCTCGCTGTGGTAACCTTGGAACAATGAGACAAGACTGGCTGAGAGTAGAGTACTGTTCTGTACTCTTTGATGCAACAAGTACATCAGTTGTGTTTTTGGTTCCGGTTGATCTAACTAATGCAGCCTAAACCCTCGAAGATTTATATTATGGAAGAGTAGTGTATGCAAGATTAAAAAGATGCGTCTTTAGTCTAGATTTAAACTGACAGAGTGTGTCTGCCTCCCGGACAGTGCAGGGAAGACTATTCCAAAGTTTAGGCGCTAGATAGGAAAAGGATCTACCACCTGCACTTGATTTTGAAATTCTAGGTATTACCAACTGACAGGACGCCTGAGAGCGTAATGCACGTGAAGGACTGTAATACAAAAGGAGTTCATTCAAGTACTGAGGAGCTAAACCATGTAAGGCTTTATAGGTAATAAGCAAGATTTTAAAGTTAACGCGATGCTTTATAGGTAACCAGTGCAAGGTTGACAGAACCGGGCTAATATGTTCATACTTTTTTGTACGTGTAAGAACTCGAGCTGCCGCGTTTTGGACCAATTGGAGTTTTTGTAATAAGCCTGCAGGGCAACCACCTAACAGTGCATTACAGTAATCTAGTCTTGATGTCATGAATGCATGAATTAACTTCTCTGCATCTGGATTGACAGCATATGACGTAGTTTAGATATATTCTTAAGATGGAAAAACGCAATTTTACAGGTGTTGGCGACGTGGCTCTCAAATGACAGATTACTATCGAATAGAACGCCAAGATTCTTTGCTGACGACGAGGGTTTTATGAACATCCGTCAATAGTTAAACAGTATTCTTGGTTGTTACTTATAGCAGTTTTCGGTCCAATAAGTAACACTTCCGTTTTGTCCGAGTTCAGTAATAAAAAGTTGTTACTCATCCAGTTTTTTATATCGACTATGCATTCCATTATTCATGGAACTGCTGTGTTTCATGAGGCTTTGAGGAAATTAAAGTTGAGTATCATCAGCATAACAGTGAAAGCTAACTCCGTGTCGCTTTATTATATCTCCTAGAGGTAGCATGTATAATGCGAAGAGCAGAGGCCCTAAGACTGAGCCCTGTGGTACACCGTACTGGACTTGCGATTTGCGTGACACCTCATTGTTTATTGCTACAAATTGAAAACGGTCGGATAAATAAGATTTAAACCATTTCAAAGCTATTCCCTTAATGCCGACATAATTTTCGAGTCTATGTAGGAGTGTGCTGTGGTCAATGGTATCGAATGCAGCACTAAGGTCTAGCAGCACCAATAACGAGATACAACCTCGGTCAGACGCCAATAGCAGATCATTTGTAACTCTGATCAAAGCAGTCTCTGTACTGTGACATGCTCTAAATCCAGACTGGAATTCTTCATTGATGTCATTCCTTTGGAGGAAGGAGCATAATTGAGTTGAAACTACTTTTTCCAGAACTTTAGATATGAAAGGTAGATTCGATATAGGCCTGTAGTTCCTTAGTTCTCTAGGGTCGAGTTGGGGTTTTTTGACAAGGGGCCTTATAACAGCCACCTTATATGCTTTAGGCACATGTCCTAATGTCAGAGATGAGTTAATAATACCAAGAAGAGGATCTATAATTTTTTGGGAGCATCTCTTTCAGTAGATTTGTAGGTATAGGGTCTAGTATGCATGTTGTTGATTTAGATGATCTAATAATTTTAGACAGCTCATCTTGATCTACGGTATAAAATAATTGCATTTTCTCCTTAAGGGCGCTGTAGTTAGTTTGTTCAGCGGGTTTCACTTCTGATTGCATTGTTATAATTTTTTCTCTAATATCTTGGATTTTATATGTGAAGTAGTTCATAAATTCATCACTGCTATGCTGATATACAGGATCAGAAGTCACTGACGATTTATTTTTTGTTAATTTAGCCACCGTGTTAAATAAAAACCTTGGGTTGTGCTGGTTTTCTTCTATTAGTGATGAAAAGTAGGCGGATCTAGAAGTTTTTAGGGCTTTCCTGTATTTTCGAATACTATCCTTCCATGCTGTACGAAATACCTCTAATTTAGTTTTCTTAAAGTTGCGCTCCATTTTTCGGGCCGCTTTCTTTAGAGCCTGAGTGTGTTCATTATACCACGGTGTGGGGCTGCCATTTTTAATCTTCTTTAAACGTAGTGGAGCAACTTTGTCTAGCGTTACCGAGAAGGTGGAATTAAAATTTTCAGTGGTAATGTCAAGATCTTCAACGTTATTTCTCATGATTTGAGACAATTCGGGCAGATTATCGAGAAACGCATCTTTGGTAGTTGAAGTTATTGTTCTACCATATTTGTAACAATGAGTTTTATTTGCAGCCGTAGGCCAGTGAAGCAAACATAATACCAGATAATGATCCGAAATGTCTTCACTCTGCTGAAGGATTTTAACGTCGTCCACATTTATACCGTAAGACAGTATTAAATCTAAAGTATGATTACGAAGGTGAGTGGGTCCTGACACATGTTGACTAATGCCCATGGAGTTAAGAGTGTCTTTGAAAGCCATTCCTAAGGCATCTGTAACGTTATCTACGTGGATGTTAAAGTCACCAACGACAAGGAGTCTATCTGCGGCCAGTACTAGTTCTGATAAGAACCCACCAAATTCTTTAATAAAATCTGTGTGGTGCCCTGGAGGCCTATATACAATAGCTAGAATCAATTTAAAAAGTGTTTTATCTTTAGTATTAGGTGTTGAAACATGAAGAACCATGACTTCAAAAGAATTATATTTAGAGTTCGACTTCTGGGAAATGCTAAGAGAGTTATTGTAAAGTGCTGCGACACCTCCCCCTCTGCCTTTTAGACGAGGCTCGTGTTTATAATAATAATCTTGGGGGACAGATTCATTTAAAGCAATATAATCATCTGGTTTTAGCCATGTTTCTGTCAAACAGAGCATGTCTATTTTATGATCTGTTATCATATCGTTAACAAAAAGTGCTTTATTAGAGAGAGATCTAATATTTAGCAATCCGAGTCGTAACAGTTGATTATCTGTATTTTGTTCATGTTTAGTTTGTTTAACGTTTATTAAATTACTTTCAAGAGGTTTACGCATTATTTTATGTTTGCTAATCCGGGGGACAGACACAGTCTCTATTTTGTGATGTTTGGGAGAACGGATTACTACAGTGTACATTTTGTGTATTTGCGACTAGAGATAGACATGTACAGTTGTTAGCCATACGACTCTAAAACTGCATAGTTAGCGTTCTTACTCGGGTATAAATGAAACGGCACAAGATGATTTTCCAATATGCATCGAACAATCTCTCCAACATCTGCTATTACCATTATAATTTAGCCTCCAACTATCTGAGTCTGAACACAAACAGTACTTTTCAATATAACTCCATTACCATTTGGGAAGACACAGAGCAAGATCATTGCTTAGAATGGACAAATCTACCACTTCACTTGATGTGATATATTACATGCGCATAAAAATTAGCATATTTGTACCTCCTGCTGCGACCAACTTTATGGAGATGCAGATTTCATTTTCCAACAGGACTTGGCACCTGCACACAGTGCCAAAGCTACCAGTACCTGGTTTAAGGACCATGGTATCCCTGTTCTTAATTGGCCAGCAAACTCGCCTGACCTTAACCCCATAGAAAATCTATGGGGTATTGTGAAGAGGAAGATGCGAATGCCAGACCCAACAATGCAGAAGAGCTGAAGGCCACTATCAGAGCAACCTGGCCTCTCATAACACCTGAGCAGTGCCACAGACTGATCGACTCCATGCCACGCCGCATTGCTGCAGTAATTCAGGCAAAAGGAGCCCCAACTAAGTATTGAGTGCTGTACATGCTCATACTTTTCATGTTCATACTTTTCAGTTGGCCAAGATTTCTAAAAATCCTTTCTTTGTATTGGTCTTAAGTAATATTCTAATTTTCTGAGATACTGAATTTGGGATTTTCATTAGTTGTCAGTTATAATCATCAAATTAAAAGAAATAAACATTTGTTTATATACAAATATATCAGTCTGTGTGTAATGAATGAATATAATATACAAATTTCACTTTTTGAATGGAATTAGTGAAATAAATCAACTTTTTGATGATATTCTAATTATATGACCAGCACCTGTATATGGTACAACAGAGGTAATTAATAAACAGATGTTTAGTAGGTACTGTGGTGTTTAATTACTGTCAAATAAAAAAAATGTTTCCATAGTCAAATCATGGTTATTGTAGTTTCCGCCAAATTGCCGTAGTTAATAATAAATAATTAAAATAGCTAAATAAATGTTTAAATAAATGTTTTGAGGAGGCTCTGAATATCATACAATTTCATCAGAAACTGTAGTTAGGAAGGTGAACCTTTAATCTTTGACATTTTTTTACACAACATTGGAGAAAAATGTGTGATATAACAGTATGCTCATGCAGAGTTCTATGATATAGTACATGTGCATTTAAATATGGAGACAGTACCAAAGCAAGGTGACCATATAAGCAGCAGGAATTCCTTGTCTTACTATGAGATAAGTAGACATTTAAAATGGTAAACATTTAAAATTATAAATGCACACACACACGGTTTCCATGTTTTATGTGGGCTATAGACATTATGACTCTTATACTGTACAAACTGTATATTCTTGCCTCTAAGTCTCACCCTACCCCTAAACCCAACACTTACCTAAATCTTCCTGCATTTTATACATTTACAAATAAACATCACTTAGTTTGATTTATAACCACCTTTGGAGGTTTTGAGATCACTTTAGTAAATGTCCTCCTAAGACATCAAACAAAATTAGTTTACCATCATTATTATTTTCATTAAGTCCAAATTGCTTTGTATTTTTTGTACACTACACTGACAGGTGAACTCGTGAATGTTCTATTCAACAGGCAATCGATTTTATTCATTTTAGCAGAAAAACAGTAAAGAAATGACACTGAAAAATGATGAAGAAATATCTGTTTTTATTTTCTATATTAAAAAATACACAAGTTATAGTACATGTAGTGATCAGTGCAGAATCCTGTTACCTTTTGCTTGACACGGGCATCTGAGAATCTGGGATGAGCATCCAGTCAAACTAGAGTTGGGTCTGTCATACTCAGGTGTCCAAGGATGAGAGATGAAAACAAGACAAGCTTATTAGTGTACAGAGCATATTTACACATATGTAAAAATGACACAATATGGCAAATGTTTGTGTTTGATTCCTGACCAACTAAAATGACACAAACATGTCCAACACTGTCAAAAAAAAAGTACAATAATTTTCTGTACATAATCAAATGTACTTTTTGGGGTACACTATTGCACCATAAGGACCTATTGTGTACCTTTGAATGTACTGTTAAATGTTTAGTACCACTAGAATTTAACTGGTACACAATAGATCCTTAAGGCACACAAATAGGTCCACAGGGTGCAATAATATACTAACATTTTATGGGCTGCATACCCATAGAGGAACAAAAAGGAAACCCAACGACAGAAAAGGTACAGCTTTGTACTTTGTTTTTTTTGACAGTGTACTTAGGTACCACCTAAATCATTCCCTGTCCCCTATCTAGTGCACTATATGTCATTCAAAAAAGTAAATATGTGAACAAGAGGCTGATTTCAGACTCTTCAGCGTTTTTTTATAATGTAGGAGGTAGGACGCTTCAGATTCTAGTGAGCTTTTGAGGGCAGAAATAGTTTTATTGATGTTTTTTTGCTGCTCATTTATTTGATGGACATCAATGGACTCTGTGCACAAGCGTAGTGACGAACGTCCGATGTTGTCAAAAGTTGGGATATCAGTTTCCGGTTTACCTTCGCACCGCTATTTCTTAACATAGCTTAACAATGACTGGGGAAAACCACATTTCTGTCAAATTTTACTTTTAATAAGCAATAAGTGCTGTCAAAAGAGCCCTTATTCCACTGATTAGATACACGCTTTCTCCTCCATAGAGGTCCATTATAAGGAAACAGCTCAGCTTAAGGTGGCGACAAACTGAGAACTCAAAACGTTTCTGATATCATGCTGATGTAAAGAAAAGAAAACATTTAATTTTTGTTTTCCCTAGTCACATTTTTGGGAGAACTATCCCTTTTTTAGAAATACCCACATGGGAGATGCGAAAGTAAACCGGAAACTGATATCCTGACAACATGGGAAGTTCGGCACCACCCTTGTGCACAGAATTCATGGGCACATGCACACACACAGACACGCACACACGCACAATGAAAGCACACATTTAAGATAAAGGAGAGAGAAACACAGGTCAAGTATTAAACAGATTATAAATACCTATATGCAATATTAATTAAGTAAAACTTTAAAATTCTAAAGCAGCCCCCCCCGGCCAGGCAAATAGTGCAAAACAGTATGCAAACGGTGGCTAGGAACCCAAAACTCCAATCGAGAAAAAAAAACTCAGGAGAACCCAGGCCCAACCAGGGGATTCCATTTCCCCTCTGGCAAAAGCTGCTACCTCTGCACAAGCTCAACAGTGCTTGCACAACAAGGCTAAATAAAAATAAATTATAAGGTAAATTATAGATTTAAGATTATCTTTAATAATCTAATAGCATTTGAAATTTTGTAGTGAAGACGTGTCAAGTCGCTGCGTCCTTTATCCAGCTCTATCATCTCAGCTCTTGTCGGGTCGCCGATTCCCATTCTCTGCTCTACCATCAGGTCTGGCCATGAACTGCATCCTGCTCGCTGTGGTAACCTTGGAACAATGAGACAAGACTGGCTGAGAGTAGAGTACTGTTCTGTACTCTTTGATGCAACAAGTACATCAGTTGTGTTTTTGGTTCCGGTTGATCTAACTAATGCAGCCTAAACCCTCAGAAGATTTATATTATGGAAGAGTAGTGTATGCAAGATTAAAAAGATGCGTCTTTAGTCTAGATTTAAACTGACAGAGTGTGTCTGCCTCCCGGACAGTGCAGGGAAGACTATTCCAAAGTTTAGGCGCTAGATAGGAAAAGGATCTACCACCTGCACTTGATTTTGAAATTCTAGGTATTACCAACTGACAGGACGCCTGAGAGCGTAATGTGTTAGGAACGACTCGAGAGTCAAGTGCAGAGTAGTTCGAGATTTTATTAGATCCCCTACGGAAGACACACACCGCTACAAGGAGGAACAAAACAGGCAATTAGAGTCCAGGGGTGTCACCAGAAATGTCAAAAAGGCTCGAGCGCTCGGCCGTAGGAACCAGGGATTAACACGGAAAAGGTGCATGATCCAACAAGGGAAGCGGGGGACCATGTCCGGGCAAAAACTGCCAAAAAGTCAAACGTAAATCCACCCAACGAGGGACACAAAAAACCACTTGTTGCAGAAAGGACGAAATGATAATAATAAATCCGCCCAGCGAGGGAGAGCAGAGAATCCGCCTGGAGAAACAATAGTAATCCGCCCAGCGAGGGAGAGCAGAGAATTCGTCCGGAGTAAACAATAGCGGGAGTCAGTGGTAACGACCCCGGCGATCCTACTGGACCAACAGGAGAAGTCCGCAGCTTAAGCTCTCGACCCACAACCGGAAGAGAACCGCGGAGTAGAACAGCTGAGCTGCGGGAACTTGCGCAGATAGCCGGAGGAATCCACGGGAAGGGAGCGATCCGCCGTAATCCTCGGCAGAAGCGTCTCTTGAGTGTAGGAGCTGGCAGTCGATGATGCTGGGGTAAAAGAGAGAGCAAGGCAGAGGCAGACACCAGGTGCAGTCAAAAAGCTCTGAAGCCTAGACAAGACAAGGAAGTTTAAATACAGTGCATTCTCACGACAAGACTAGACAAGGCTTGAATATGGACAACCTTCCGGTAATACACCAAAACGGACTGACACAGGGAAAAATGGGGTATATAAAGAAATTCTAACCGAGAGATAACGAGGAACAGCCGGAGAAGGAGCGGGAAAATCAGAAACCCCAGGTGAGATGCGGAACACACAACAGAGGACAGAGAGGAAAACCCACAGGTGCTTGACTCGAGACCTGACAGTAATGCACGTGAAGGACTTTAATACAAGAGGAGTTCACTCAAGTACTGAGGAGCTAAACCATGTAGGGCTTTATAGGTAATAAGCAAGATTTTAAAGTTAATGCGATGCTTTATAGGTAACCAGTGCAAGGTTGACAGAACCGGGCTAATATGTTCATACTTTTTGTATGTGTAAGAACTTGAGCTGCCGCGTTTTGGACCAGTTGGAGTTTTTGTAATAAGCCTGCAGGGCAACCACCTAACAGTGCATTACAGTAATCTAGTCTTGATGTCTGGTTTACGCATTATTTTATGTTTGCTAATCCGGGGGACAGACACAGTTTCTATTTTATGATGTTTGGGAGAAGGGATTATTACATGTTGTACATTTTGTGTATTCTGCGACGTGAGACGGCAAGCAGACAGTTGGTTAAGCCATTCTGTCTGCTTCCTGACCTGGGCCCCAGTGAGTCAAGCTTTAGCATTATTAAGATTTTTTGCCATATTTCTAGACAGGAGGGAAGCCCCAGCCCAGGTGGGATGGAGACCATCTCGTTTCAACAGGTCAGGTCTGCCCTCAAAACTCTTCCAGTTATTTATAAAAACTATATTATTCTGCAGGCACCACTCAGACAACCAGCCACTTAGTGATGATAATCTGCTATAAATATTATCACCACGATAAGCAGTGAGGGGGCCAGAGAATATTACAGTGTCTGACATCGTGCTTGCAAGCTCACACACCTCTTTAATATTATCTTTTGTGATCTCCGATTGACTGAGTCGAACATCATTTGTGCCGACGTGAATAACAATCTAAGTGAATTTGCGATTAGCCCTAGCCAGCACATTTAAATTTGACTTTATGTCAGGCACTCTGGCTCCCGGTAAACATTTGACTATGGTGGCTGGTGCCTCTATGTTAACGTTCCGAACAATAGAATCACCGATAACTAGGGCACTTTCAGCAGGTTTCTCAGTCCGTAAGTCACTGAGCTGGGCAAACCTGTTCGAGACTGTAATCGAAACGGTTGAGTGATGTTTTGTCCTGCGACTACGCCGTCTCACAGTCACAAAGTTTCCCAGCTGCGGGGATTTTCAACCGGAACCGAGCTGTGTGCGCTAACGTTGCTCACATCCAAAGTGTTTTCTATGGTCCTTACACTCTTACTATCCTCAGATAAAGATTGGATGCGAGACTCTAATTCTAAGATCTTCTCTGTCAGCCTAACTTTCCCTTTCTGTCAGTCTCTCGATGTTGTGTCGAGCCGACAGATGGGGTTCGCTCTTGAGAACCTATCAACTTCTGACTAGTTTAGAAAAGGCCAATGAAATTGCCGAATAAAATTTGCACGCCAGACTCCGCCCCCGGATATGCTGCATTCATTCACCTTTTGTTCTTCGGAGCCTTCACACTGATCGATTTCGAGACTTCAAACTCTACACCGAATTACTGCTGGAATCTTACGACATGGTGCAGCGGACGGTCCCTTCCTGCAACGACTTCCCCTGGGCGTCTCGGCAGTGCCAGAAGTGTTTGAGTGTTTTTCTCTAAAAGAGAAAATGTCCCGCTGTTCTCATAGGTGCAACACACTCATCGAGGAGGGGGACGGACACGATGTCTGCTTCCAGTACGCTGGGGCAGACGTTGTGGATACGTCCTTGCCCGCACTGCGGGTGGTTGACGATTCAGACGTTGTGTCACGGGTGGCTGTGTTCCCACGGGACTCAGCCACCACCTCGTCTACTCCCCGTTCCGTGACGGCAGGACTACGGCCCTGCCATCCCCTACGGCAAGCAGCGAGGGTGATATGAGGGTTACTGTGAGCGTTAATCCGCCAGCCACTGGCTCATGGACCGTTCGCACCTCGTCTCGCTCGTCTGACCGTTCCCCAGGAGACGGTCCCATCATCTTGTTCCTCAACCACGTATTCGTACACAATGCGTGATGATGAGATGTCTCGGGGGTGACGTACTGACATCCGACTCCAACGATTCCTCGGGCTCCCTCCCTCGGGGGGTTGAGCCCAAGAAGAAGCAGACGTCGAAATGTCAGCCATGCTTTCCCGGGCCGCCGTGAGCGTTGGGTTGCAGTGCCCGCACTGCCTCTCCCAGCGCTCGCGGCTGGCTACATGGTGTCTCGGGCGGCTCCTAACCCAGTGCCGTGTTTTCCGGAAGTGCATGAGGAACTTAGTAAGACCTGGAACGCCCCCTTTCCGGCACGTTTCACGTCAAACAAAGTTCTGTCACCCTCTCTTCCCTCGAGGGTGAGACAGCTAGAGGATACGTCGATGTCCCCCAGGTGGAGTATGCCGCCGCGATACCAAGCATATCCTCCCCTGCCGCTACTCGGCCGCCTCACGGCCGTCGAATCCTGTACACCGTCTGCTTCCCAGCAGCCCTGGTCCTCTTCGACGCCCTCCGGTTCTGGCACCCCCGGAAGAGACATCGAAGAGGAGACCATCGCCCCGTCAGCAGCCACGGCGAAAGCAGAAGCGGCCCTCATGGGAAGACCCCAGGGAGATCGAGGCTGCCATCGGGCCCGACCCCAGCCACGTCTTCACGAAGATCGTGGAAGCCGCCCTCCTTCCCCTCAGGGAAAGAGGTGTGCGGGTACTGAACTATCTCGACGACTGGCTAATCTTGGCACACTCGCAAGATCTGTTTTGTACACACAGGGACCTGGTGCTCCGGCACCTAGATCGGTTGGGGCTACAGGTCAACTGGGAAAAGAGCAAGCTCTCTCCTGTGCAGAGCATCCTCTTTTTCGGTATGGAACTCGACTCTGTCTCCATGACAGCGCGACTGACTACAGAGCGCGCCCAGTCAGTGTTGAACTGCCTGAAGCTTTTCAGGCAGTCAGCGGTCCCCCTGAAACAATTTCAGAGGCTTCTGGGCACCCTAACCCCCTGGTCTCCCATGACCTTCTTGCGGACAGGGGTCCCCCTAGGGCAGGGGTCAAGGCACATCGTGGTGACGGCGGATGCCTCCCTGCAGGGTTGGGGTGCAGTGTGCAACGGGCACGCAGTGTCGGGCGGTGGATGGGCCCCCGCCTGCGTTGGCATATCAACTGCCTAGAGTTGTTGGCTGTGCTACTTGCACTGAGGAGGCTACAACCTCTCGTGCAGGACAAGCACGTGCTGGTCCGGTCGGACAGCACAGCTGCCGTGGCGTATATCAATCGTCAGGGTGGCATTCGCTCACGGCAGCTAACACGACTCGCCCGGCGCATCCTCCTCTGGAGTCAGCAGGTGATCAGCTCCCTGCGAGCCACAGACATCCCAGGCCTCCTGAACCAGACAGCCGATGCGCTCTCTCGTCAGTCGACACCTCATGGAGAGTAGCGACTCCATCCCCGCGCAGTCCGGCTCATTTGGGAGCAGTTCGGCCAGGCACAGGTGGACCTGTTTGCCTCCCCGGACTCCACCCATTGTCCGCTTTGGTACTCCCTGACTGAGGCACCCCTCGGCACGGATGCCCTTGCGCACAGCTGGCCGCGGGACAAGCGGAAGTACGCCTTCCCCCCAGTGAGCTTCATTGCACAGACCCTGTGCAAGGTCAGGGAAGAGGAGCATCAAGTGGTACTAGTTGAGCCTTACTGGCCCAACCGGACTTGGTTCTCAGAGCTGGTGCTTCTGACAACAACTCCCCCTTGGCCGATCCCCCTGGTGAAGGACCTGCTTTCCCAGGAGAAGGGGCACGTTACGGCATCCCAGGCAGACCCCTGGAACTTCCATGTCTGGACGGGACGAGGAGATCCTGAGTGGCCCACCCCCAGTGGTTGGCACATCACTCAGGCTAGGGTGGCCACTAGGTGGCTATACGCCCATAAGTGGTGCCTCTTCTCGTCCTGGTGATCTTCTTGAAGAGAAGACCCGCGGAGTTGCTCGATCAGGAACGTGCTGTCCCTTCCTCAAGAGAGACTGGAGAGTAACCTCTCCCCCCTCCACACTGGGAGTGTATGTCCACAGATTGCCTAGAACTCGGGCCCGGTGATTCTCATGAGACCCCGGCCCGGCTACAAGCCCAAAGTTCCCACCACTCCTCCTAGAGACTAGGTGGTGAACCTGCAGGCGCTCCCCCACCGGGGAGGAAGACCCAACCCCATCCATGTTGTGTCCAGTACGCGCACTGCGCTTCTACTTGGACCGCACGCAAAGCTTCAGAAGCTCTGAGCAGCTCTTTGTCTGTTTTGGAGGTCAGCAGAAGGGGAGGGCTGTCTCCAAACAGAGGCTGGCGCACTGGATCGTGGATGCCGTCGCTACAGCATACCGATCTCAAGATCGCCCCTGCCCGTTAGGAGGGAGGGCACTGGCTCAGGGTGCCTCTCTGGCAGACATCTGCAGAGCTGCAGGTTGGGCTACGCCCATCACCTTCGCGTCCTGCAGGGCAACATGTAGGACCGGCAGCTGGTAGGGCATACACCTACGAAAGCCCTTCCCCCTTCCTCTAGGGGGATCAGCGGCTATTTATGCTTTATCCCACATCCTGGGGGCAGGCTGGGCAGAGCAGCCCTGCCCCCTTAGGCCGGATAACAGTTGAGTTATCTACCACATAGCTCTAACCGGACCTAGTGCTCCAGACGTGGTAGCCCCCCACCCACCCCCCCACCCCCCGTGGGCGGTTCCGTCTGATGTATCCTCATGAATGGTTCCCACCTCGGCAACCCATGACCTCCCTAGGTGGACCTCCACCTTGCGGTTAACTGCTTCAGTCCGCACATTTTCCCATGAGTTCTCCCCTGATGGTGAGACCATGTGGTGTCTCCACTAATTCCTCCCTATGGTAGGTAGTGGTCTCTGTAGCGTTTTTCCCCCAGGGGGGAATAATGCTACCCAGTGGCCCTTACGGTGCCGGACGGCTTCTCGCTGTTAGAGAATCAAGGCCTCCGCCCGTGACGGCCGGTGGCAGGGGCTTCCCACCTTTTCTTCAAAAGCTCTGGGACCCCCTACTTCTCCACAGGAAGGTTACAATTTCGCGCTAGCACTCACGTCTGACTCGCCCAGGCCAGTCAGCATCGCTCCGCTAGAGATTGTGACGTGGCACAGCACTGTGGTGTTTTCCATAGGAACCCCATCTGTCGGCTCGACACAACGTCGAGACCGACAGAAAGGGAACGTCTTGGTTACGGATGTAACCTCAGTTCCCTGATGTAGGGAACGAGACGTGTCCTTCTTGCCACAACGCTGGCCGCCCGCCGCAGCGGTCGAGGGATGCTCAGGCTCCTCAGACCAAAAAGGTGAATGAATGCAGCACGCCGTCTCCCTTTTATACCCGGATATCCGGGGGCGGAGTCCGGCATGCAAATTTCATTCGGCAATTTCATTGGCCTTTTCTAAACTAGTCAGAAGTTGATAGGTTCTCAAGAGCGAACCCCATCTGTCGGCTCGACACAACGTCTCGTTCCCTCCATCAGGGAACTGAGGTTACATCCGTAACCAAGACGATTTCCCTGCAGTTATCGCATATAAAGCCCTCGCAGCTGACAGAGAAGGCTAAGCTAAACATATGACATGAGGTGCAAGTAACAATAATAGGAATAGAAGCCATAACTCACCGGGTTTGAAGAGAAATTCCGACTTACCAAGGTTACTCGATGAATCATAGTATATACGCTTAAAAAGAGAAACAGTTAGCACACAAGACAAGCTAGAGGCAAGATGATATTCCACAGTGTAAACAGAAAGCAAGCTAACACACTAATGCTATGTTAACGGCGTTAAGTTAACTATCACATTTGGTTTAGACTCTTCCAAGTAAATAACAGGAACAGGGTTATTGAGATATCAGGATAAGTTAGCAACTACAGTGATAAGTAACAATAATAAAATACACTAATATTAAAACGAAGTGCAAGTGCAGGGATACAAACAAACCGCCAATCACTGTACTAGTGAGCTGAAGATGTCAGATGTAGTCTTGTTGTCTTTACAGCAGAGTGCATAAATTGTAAAATCTCAGTCTGCCGCCTGTCTTCTGACTCTGCTGAAATGCTGCTAGAAATAAACCAAGAGTAAATAAATGACAAACCTGAATAGCAAAAACAACTTTTTTCATAAATTTATTCTAAATTTGACTAACAAGGTGGTGTTGCTCTGGGGTCTGCTGCCACAGGAGGCTCCTCTGACTTTTCTTGCCCACTCTTCTGCTTTTGTCCAAAACCTGTTGAGAACAAATCAGAGTAGATAAATGACACACCCGTTCATCCAATGATTGATATAAAAAAATAGGATTTTAAAACAGGTTCCCAAACAATAAAAGAGCACTGATATTTTCGTCAGACAGAACAAAATATAACAACTTACCAAATGTGGGTGATAATTCAAAGATAAATGTCGCTGGATGAAGAGGCTTCAAGCTGTTAAATAGGCCAGAGGAGTTCGCCACTACATGATGAAGCCTAAAAAATATGAGGATGAGTTCTGCAAGTATAATTTCTGCATACATTCAATCACTTATAAATTGAGAAATGTTTTGTTCAACTCACTCAGGAACAGAAGATAGTGTAGCTGGGGCAGGATGCTTGGGAGACAGATGCAAGTCATCCAAACGCTGACAAAGATGTTCCATTTCTGCTTGAAACAAATCAGAAATTAAAACAAGTAAAAGTAAGATTCTCAAAACAGTTTTAAACAATAAAAGATAGGGATGTAACGGTATTATAAATATCGTAGTATCAAGATAGCATTTTTTTCCGATATCATCGTGGTCGCATGACGATAGATCTTCCAGGCAAAGTGTATTTTTTTCAGTCGAATGGAGTGAGTTTAGGGAAGCGGGAACTACAATTCCCATCAACCCATGCGTGCCCATCATCCTCTGCGCTTTGCTGCCGCTACAGATCAAGTTGAGCGAAAATGGCAGATGTCGCTAGTGGCAAAGAAAAAGAAACGGATTTACAAATTGTGGAACCTAAAGCGAATTTTAAATCAGATGTGTGGAAGCATTTCGGTTTCCCCGTGACAAGAAAAGAGAAAAGGTGACAGACAGACAAAAAGCGATATGCAGACACTGCCAGACTGCGGTGAAGTACAATTCGGGGAATACGACTAATATGAAGAGCCATTTGTAATAATAAATGTGATCTTTGTCAAGGTCCAGCTGGTGCAATTGTTTTATAAAAGGGAGTTTTACCCGTCTTACACCTCTACAGTTATGATTAGAGGATAAATAAATCATTGTAATGTTCAGTCATTGTTTAATAAACACTTATGACACATTTTTCCAAGTCTTCATTTGTTTTGTTTTTTCCTGCAGAAAAATTCAATAAATATCGTATCATGGGCTTCATACCGAGATATTATTGTACCGTGAAATGTTGATACCGTTACATCCCTAATAAAAGAGCGTTGATACTGTTGGTCAGAAATAATACAAAATATAACAACTTACCAGATATGGGTGACTCATAAAAAAGTGGCTGGTTGTAGAGGCCTTTGTCTGTCAAATGGTCCAGAGGATTTCGCCACCAAATGATGAGGCCTAAAAAATATGAGGATGAGTTCTGTAAGTACCATTTCTGCATATATTCAAGCATTTATAAATTGAGAAATGTTTTGTTCAACTCACTCTGGAACCGAAGATGGTGTGGCCCGGGCAGGGGGCTTTGGGAAACAGATGCAAGTCACCCAAACGCTGACAAAGATGTTCCATTTCTCCTTAAAACAAATCAGAAATTAAGACAAGTAAAAGTAAGATTCTCAAAACCATTTTAAACAATAAAAGAGCATTGATACTGTTGGTCAGAAATAATACAAAATATAACAACTTACCAGATATGGATGACTCATAAATAAATGTGGCTGGTTGTAGAGGACTTTGTCTGTTAAATGGGCCAGAGGATTTTGCCACCAAATGATGAAGCCTAAAAAATGCAAGGATGAGTCCTTTAAGTACCATTTCTGCATATATTCAAGCATTTATAAATTGATAAAAGTTTTGTTCAACTCACTCAGGAACAGAAGATGGTGTGGCCTGGGCAGGGGGCTTGGGAGACAGATGCAAGTCATCCAGACACTGACATAGATTTTCCATTTCTGTTAAAAATAAATCAGAAATCAAAACCTGTTCATCCAATGAATGATATCTTTAAATACAAAACCATAAAACAAGTAAATGTAAGAGTCTCAAAACAGTTTAAACAATAAAAGAGCATTGATACTGTTGGTCAGATAGAACAAAATAAAACAACTTACCAGATGAGGATAATGATTTAAAAATAAATGTTGCTGGCTGTAGAGGCCTCATGCTGTTAAATGGGGTCACTCTATGAAGCCTAAAAAATATGAGGATGAGCACTGTAAGGTTCATTTCTGCATAAATTCAAGCACTTATAAATTGAGGATTCTTTTGTTCAACTCACTCAGGAACGGGAGATGGTGTGGCTGTGGCAAAGGGCTTTGAAGGAAGATGTAACCGTCCAGCAGCTCACATAAGTGTTCAACATTGTCTGTCTCCCGTGGGTCAGTCACTTCTTGCCTCTGTTGTAAATCTGCTAAAAACAAATTACAATTCAAAACCTGTTCATCCAGTGACTGATGTAAAATATTTGACCAAAAATTGGGATTTTTCAAATTAAAGAGCATTGATTAGAGTGTTGAACAGATTAGAAAAGAATATAATAACTTACTTTTTTTAGTTTTTGTCATCCTCCTTTTTGTTTTCTTAACCGCCTTAGAAGCTCTAGGAGATGCACTGGACACATCTCCGACATGATCCACTGGCTCTAAGGCAGCACCCTGACCCCTAAAAATATCAGTACTTTAAGTTATTTTAAGGTTCAAGCACTTGGGTTTTGTTTAACTCACTCAGATGGAGAAGGTGTTTCTCTGGGCTCTTCTGTCTCAGGGGTCTCCGTGGACACTTCTTGCCCACTCATCTGGGAGTCAGTCTCCTGTGTTGGTCCAAAATCTGTTGAGAACAAATCAGAGAAGATAAATGACACACCTGTTCATCCAATGATTGATATCAAAACTGTTTTAAACAATAAAAGAGCATTGATACTGTTGGTCAGATAGAACAAAATAAAACAACTCACCAAATGTGGGTGAGAATTTGAAGATAAATGTCGCTGGACAAAGAGGCTTCAATCTGTTAAATGTGCCAGAGGAGTTTGCCCCTATATGATGAAGCCTAAAAAAAACGAGGATGAGTAATGTAAGTATCATTTCTGCATACAATCAATAACTTATAAATTGAGAAAAAAATGTTCAACTCACTCAAGAACAGGAGATTGTGTGGCTGGGGCAGAAGGCTCAGAGGACAGATGCAGTCCATCCAGGAGCTCACACAGGTGTTCAATAGATGTGTCCGTCTCCAGCGTTTCACTCACTTCCTGCATCTGTGTCTCTTGTTCAGCAGTCTCCTGCCTTTTTAAAACTGTTGAGAATAAATCAGAGCAGATAAATGACACACCTGTTCATCCAATGATTGATATCTTTAAATACAGATCCATAAAAACAAGTTGTTCTAAATTTCACAAAAACACTAAGAAACATGCTACTAAAACAGTTTTAAAAATGAAAGAGCATTGATAGTGTTGAGCTGATTAAATAAGAAATATATTAACTTACTATTTCTCATTTTCCTCATCCTCCTTTTGGCCTTATTCGAAATCTTGGATGTGTCCACTACATCTCCTGGAGCTAAAAACAAGTGGCTCTAAGATTCAGTAACACACTTAGAAACATGCTACCAAAAGTAAGATTCTTAAAACAGTTTCAAAAATAAAATAGCATTGATATGTTTGGTCCGATGTCATTGCATACAAATTAATTTTTCCTTTACCTGTTTCTGGAACAGCAGCAGCTGCTGGAGGTTCCTGGGACTCAGATTTTGTCTGAACTTTCATATCCAGTGTCTCTGTAGAACTCTCCAGCCTAAAAATACAAGCACTGTAAGTTTTGTTTCTGCAAACATTCAAGCACTTGGATTGTATAAATCAAGAGAATTTGTTCAACTCACTGAGGCGGAGAAGCTGCCGTGACAGGAGCTTCTGTGGACGCTCTGGTTGTGGGGAAGCTGTTGAGAATAAATCAGAGTAGATAAACACTTGACACACCTGTTCATCCAATGATTGATATCTTTAAATACAGATCCATAAAAACTAAATTTTACTCACACACTAAGAAACATGCTACCAAAAGATTCTCAAATCAGTTTTAAAAATACAAGAGCATTGATGGTTTTGGTCCGATGTCATGATGACATACAAATGATTTTTCCCTTTACCTGTTTACCTTGGAGCAGCAGCAACTGCTGGAGGTGCCTGGGACTCAGATTCGTCCCTCTGTCTCTGCGTAGAGCTCTCCTGCCTAAAAATAGCATTGTAAGTATTGTTTCTGCAAAGTTTTGAGCACTTAGATTGATGTGTTTAAATCAAGAGAATTTATTTAACTCACTGAGGTGGAGCAGCTGGTGCGACTGCAGGTTTTGTGGCCGTCTCTTGTCCAACACTCTCCTGCCTTTCTGGTGAAGCTGTTGACAATAAATCAGAGTAGATAAACACCTGATACACCTGTTCATCCAACGATTGATATCTTTAAATATAGATCTATAAAAACAAGTTGCTCTAAATTTCACTCACACACTAAGAAACATGCTACCGACATCAGTTTAAAAATAAAAGAGCATTGATGGTTTTGGTCAGATGTCATGACATACAAATGATTTTTTCCCTTTACATGGTTTTGTAACAGCAGCCGTTGCTGGTGGTGCCCGGGACTCCATTTTGGCTGGATCTGGTTTATCCTGTTTTTTTGTAGAGCTCTCCTGCCTAAAAATACAAGCACTGTAAGTATTGTTTCTGCAAACATTCAAGCACTTAGATTGGTGTGTGTAAATCAAGAGAATTTGTTCAATTTACTGAGGTGGAGAAGCTTTTGTGGACTTCTCTTGTCCAACACTCTCCTGACTTTGTGGTGAAGCTGTTGAGAACAAATCAAAGTAGAACACCTGATACACCTTTTCATCCAATGATTGATATATTTAAATACAGATAAATAATAACAGGTTTACCATCTGTTCTAATTTCACTAACCTACTAAGAAACATGCTAGCAAAAGTAAGATCAAAACAGTTTTAAAAATAAAAGAGCATTGATGGTTTTGGTCAGATGTAATAACACACAAATGATTTTTTATTTTACCTGCTCTTGGAACAGCAGCAGCTGCTGGAGGTGCCTGGGACTCAGATTTGTCCCTTTGTCCCTGCAAACAACTCTTCTGCCTAAAAATACAAATATTGTAAGTATTGTGTAAACATTTGTGCACTTACATTGATGCGTATAAAACAAGAGAATATTTAACTCACTGAGGAGGAAAAGTTTCCCAGAAAGAGCATTGACCCCTACAAACACAAGTATTCATGTATTCATGTACATGTATTCAAGCATTATTTAAAGTTTCAAGCATATAGATCGATGTGTATAAATCAAGAGAATGTGTTCAACTCACGGAGGCAGAGAAACTCCCCAGGCAGGACGTTGAACCCTAGAAATACAAGAACTTGAACTTATTTTAAGTTTCAAGCATATAGATTGATGTGTATAAATAAATTTGTTTAACTTACTGAGGTGGAGAATCTGGTGCAATGGAGGGCTTTGTTGCCATCTGTTGTCCTCCAACCTCTTTTCCTTGTGAGGGAGCTGTTGAGAACAAATCAGACTAGATAAACACCTGACACACCGGTTCATCTAATGATTGATCTCTTTAAATACAGATCTAAAAACAAGTTCTTCTAAATTTGACTCACACACTAAGAAACATGCTACCAAAAACAGTTATAAAAATAAAAGAGATATGATATTTTTGGTCCAAGGTCATTTCGTGATATTTTCCATTACCTGTGATTGGAGCTGCAGCAGCTGCTGGAGGTGCCCGGGACTCAGATTTGTCCATCTGTCTCTGCGTAGAACTCTCCTGCCTAAAAATACAAGCACTGTAAGTATTGTTTCTGCAAACATTCGTGCACCACGAGTTTCCAATCCGTGCTCTCGGTTTTTAAAACCGTCCCCTCAGTTTTTTAAATCTGTACCCACAAATTCATAATCTGTGCCCACGCTTTCGCAATCCATTCGCACAGTTTTGCAAACTGTAGCCTACTCGCAGAATTGAAGCCTCTGTCTGTCAACAGAACAAGCTCCTACAGGAACATTAACAAATATTGTATACTGTTTTATTTTAGATTATATTATAAATTGTCTTAATGTGTTTATACCGAGCGCGTGGCGCATACAAAGCATGCGTTCATTGCCGCGTTTCACTGGCATAAAGTAAACTTTCGATATTCGTGAATTTAGGGACCATTTCAAAGTTACATACACATTAAAATACCTTTTTTCAACTTCAAAAGCATTTAAAGGGAATGATTTATAGCCACAAGACTAACTGTACAGTGTTCATGTGTGTGTGAGATATAATGCACACCTTTATTACTGATTGTAATAAACTGTTAAATCAAATGCAAATATTCCTGTGTTTCACTGCTGTATGGGCTCATACATAAATATACAAATTATAAAGCTCAATAGCATTTAAAGGGAATGACTTCCCTGACTAACTGTAAAGTGTTCATGTGTGTGTCAGACATTCCTATGTGTATAATGGTCTCATACACAAATATACCATTATTTAAAGCTCAATAGCAATATGTATAGGAATATGTGCATATGATTTGATGGTTTATTTTATATTATTTTTAATGGGAATCCTCTGGAAAGAGTTAGAGTTAACTAGTACTATAGGTCACCAACAACATTAGCGCAATTAACTTGTGTAACATGACGGTAACAGCGTCATTGTGTTTACGTAACTTGCAATAAAGCAAAAACAACAAGCCTAGCATATGATCATCGTTACATAGACAAACTAATATGCGTGCACTTGTTTTAGCGAAACACATAACGTTAGTATGATGTAATCATAGCAGTACAACACGGTTTGTTACGAGCTGAACCGTTTTGACTACGTGACTGTTGAAAACAGTTTTGAAGATTTAAGTTTGTAAAAAAACTTACCATGTAGACACATCTTGTCCAATCCGAACTTGTACAGCTTGTTCGGATGCCTCTTCTTCTGTGTCCGACTTTGGCTCAAACATATAAGGTTGAACCGCTTCGTCTCCGCCAGCAGCCATCTCTTGCTTAGGATTTACGCTTACGGTTTCTATGGTATGGTAGAATGTACGGACGTGGACACACCTCTGTGAAGTTGGGGGTGTGGTTATCAAGTGCCCATCATCATCATACGGAAGAAGCGCTCAGAAGCGGCCATTCTTGAGAATGCGGTTTTTGCAAGGTAAAAATAGTGGCGTTGTGCTTCATCCTTGAAGTATTTTGACCGAAAAATGTCACATCTCTTTTATAAAGACCTCAGAGAACTGTATCAACTATCAAACAACCTCCCCTTTAAAAACCGAGAGCACGGATTGGAAACTCGTTGGTACAGTTTATTAATCCGAGAGCACGGTTTTGTAAACTGTGGGAACAGTTTTAGAATCTGTGAGTACGGATTTTTAAACTGAGGGAACGAATTACAAAACTGTGGCCACGGATTTGCGGGTCTTGTTTTTTTTTCTCCGAGGGGTGATTAGAGGGGCTCCGTAGATTTCAAAAACTGAGGGGACGGTTATAAAAACCGAGAGCACGGATTGGAAACTCGTGGGTACAGTTTATTAATCCGAGAGCACGGTTTTGTAAACTGTGGGAACAGTTTTAGAAACTGTGAGTACGGATTTTTAAACTGAGGGAACGAATTACAAAAGTGTGGCCACCGATTTGAGGGTCTTGTTTTTTTTTCTCCGAGGGGTGATCAGACGGGCTCCGTAGTATTGCCTACGTCGTAGCTTCGAAGAGTATTCATCGTTTTTGTCTTTTGCAAACATTGCTGTGTGATAGTGAGATCTGCAAACGTAAGAGCCCAGCATAGTCACCGAACAAATATACACGTGTCTGTAATAATTGATACATCAAGCACCTAGCTAAACAGCCTATTCACAAACTTGGGTCATGTCTGATGGCCCACGTCTTCAGATATCTTAAATAAAACAGTGCGCGTGATGAGTCACACGGCATCAAGGACGTGCCTGGCCCACACCCAGTGTGCTGCAGTGATGGCGATTCCGCAATGGTCGGTCTTTATGTAAAGAACTGACGCACAAGAAGCCATATGTGCCCGTAAATTTCACCTTGATGTTGATTTCCCATATGAATGCGCTACTTTTTTTGTTCACAAGCACATAGTCAACCCACTATTGTAGACATTATAGAATACATTTAATTAAAAAATAGATTATTGTAATTGATTTGAAAAAAAAAAATTGCTGTGTCCATACTCTATTAATAGTATGGGTAGAGCATATATTAAACGTTGCATCCTTGACTGTCAGACTTTTTTATGCAATATTGCCTCCTAGTGGGAGATTAGCAACAACACAACAATATGGTATTATTATGGTACAGGATTATACAAGTACATTTGACATGAAATCCCTTCCCTGACAAAATGGGTCTATGAGAAAATAACTGAAATGATTAAGAATCTTAAAAAGCTAAGGAAGAATTAAGATTTGTGTTTAAGTTCCTGTTTCTTGATTTTCTTTAGCAATGTCACCAAACTCTCTCTTGCATTTAGGCCCACATATATGGACAGGAATGCTAATTGCATCTCACTCTCATCGATTTTAATGTACAAAATCCATTTTTAAAGTGCAACTTTTTGGTAGACAGTCCATGCAATTTCAACAATTTTACATTACTTTACTGCACGCGTATTTCTGTAGGTGGCGCAGTTTACTCAGTCACTAGTGCATTATGTGCGAAAACGCATGCGCAATGCAGACATGCACTAACAATCAACAGCTGGGTTGTTAAATCCTTTTTGCTACTGGACACACACTCGCACTTTCCAGGCTAACGCTTTTCATGCAAAACATGATTATATAATAAGTTATTATTTAATTATAGTTTAAAGTTATTATAAGTGTGACCTATGGGATACAGTGAAAAATATATGTCATTTTAAGTTTAAAGAGATAAATAAATATTAAAAAGACAAGATAATTTCTTACCTCTCGCGCAATAACGGTAATTCAATCATTCAGTATCGTCCACTTTGGGGATGTTTATATCAATCTCCAGAAAATGTATAAACGTATAATGCCGCAAGAATGCAATCGTAAAAGTATAGATATAAGTTGTATGTATTTTAAATCTATATGGGTCAATACTTCTGCCGTTTGGAACGTGAAGGGCTGTCACAACAAATCGTGCTATTAAGCTAACGTTAGCTGGGTCACTGTAGCAAGGGAAGCAATATTTGTTTGGGTTAACACAATATCCTATGACATAAATCCAATAAACACATTTTTTAAATATCAGAGAAACCATTACTGTGATTTAAATTATTCAAAATTAAGCATCCGATTGAACAACATCTAACGTTATACAGCAGTTTGGCTAGACAAACCTGTTAAAACACTGGCCGGCCAGGTGAGTGTTCCTATGAGAATGTGACACTCGAAAACTATGAAATAAATAACAACAGAGATAAGTATGTCTACAGTATTACATATAAGCCATGTGAAGACGTAATTGACTGTAATAAAACGTAATGTTGTATTTGCATTGTTTGCGTCAGCAGAGGGCAGCATATTTCAAACAAAACAGTCACCACATCATTCGGCTACTGTTGCGGTGCAGTCATCCATCAAACTTGAGCTGGACTGTTTTGTAAGTGCATAATCAGCTACTAAATGTATCATATATAATATATTGTTTAATAATGATGACTCGGGTTTCCTTTTGCTTGTTGCTTTTTCTTAATACTTCCCATATGATCTGAAGAAATGAAACAATTGATTTATGATGCCAGCTCTAACAATTGCCAAGGAGCCTGTGAAAAGAATGTGTCTTTTGCCTCATTTGACCCTTTGTGAGCAGGATATACAGGTCGAGGGATGTTCTGTGCGCACTGAGAAACACAGTCCCCTGGTGCTGTTAAGAATGAGTATTCCAGGAATACTTTACAAATCAGGCACGGTCTGTCCCATCGTGTCACTTTTGTTTATGGCAAATTTTCTGTGACATCCAGCCACTGCTTCTGAGTCATCTGTGTCCCCTCATGACTAGCATACCGTCAGTAATGTCCAGGCTATTTTCACGTATGAGCATAATGACTGCATGGCAGGAAAACTTGTAAGCCCTTTCCTTGGTGCATTCAAATTTATTTATAATAAATTGTATAATAATTAAGCTGATATTTAAGGCACTGTCCTTGGTTCTTTCCACTCCAAGCGTGGGAAAAGGCTCACTGCTGGTCCCCTGTGAAAAAGAAACACTGTTCTGTCCAGTGACCTTGTTCCACTGGGCTTAGGAGCTTCCATCTCCTGTGAATTAGAGCTTTCACAGTCAGCCCTGCACATCAGCTTCCATTTCTCATTCCTAATATGTCATCATTGGCAGTGTTCACTGTTTCCTTGGCAATTTTGGATATTTTCAAATAATATAAAAACAGATGTGAAATCTTTTATGTACCATATTATATATATTACAGATTGAAAGCACCAAAGCCAGACCGACCCAGCATGGATATTCATGCTGGCGCAAGATGAGTCTTTTCGCCAGGGTAGTGAGTTTCGTAGTCACAGCAGGGAGCAGTAAATTGATAAATAGTTATTTTCCCATCCACAACTCTATGTAAAGATTGATATCATACTGCCTTTGAAAATTGTGCCCAAAAGCAGTAAAAAAAAACTTGTGGAACACAATACAGATGCATTCAAGATGTTGGTAGCAGACTCTGTTGCAATTAAACTTGCAAGCAAACTAGTCTGTTACATTTAATGTGCATATAATATGTTCTGTGCCGCTTTTTGCCACTTTGGCACTGTATTTGTATAGCCTTAAAGGGATAGTTCACCCACAAATGTCAAATTTGTCATCATATAGTCATCCTTAAGACATTCAAAACCTGTGTGACTTTTTCTTCTGTGCAACACAAAAGAGGATATTTTGAGAAATGTCTTACTGGTTTTGTGTCCATACTGTACAGTTGAAGTCAACGGTGGCCAGTGTTGTTTGGTTACCATCATTCTTCAGAATATCTTCTTTTGTGTTTTTCAGAAGAAAGAAAGTCATACAGGTTTGAAATGACATGAGGGTGAGTAAATGATGCAAGAATTTTCATTTTAGGACGAACTGTGTTTTTAGCCCCAAAATGCCCACTTGGTCACACAGCCTTGATCAAACCATATTTGTGCTAAAAGAGCTTGCTGATGTGCTCATCACAACTTTTTGACGATGCGGAATGCTCAACACATTCCGTTTGAACAACAACAGCTTTAAAGACACGCTTCATCATTATAATAGTAGCATGAAGAGCTTGAGTGTTTTTAAGTCGAGCTGTACAAGCTCAGGGTGAAAACTCACGTAGGCAATTTCTGTTGTGCTCCAGGCATCGATGTGCATGATTATAATTGAAGACGCAAAGCAACAAAAAAGCAATTAAGAATTATGTGTTTTTTTGTATTTTAAAGGTACAGTTTGTAATTTTTGCTGTACCAGTGGAACCAGACAACATTGTTGAATCGAGTATCTAGGTTTCCTAAACACCCTTAACCCCCTGTTCATTCTGTTCAATGTCCTCCATTGTTTGGAGAAACAGGTAATGGCGCCCTAAAGTTACGCCCTTGTTTGAGTAAAAAATGAATACGTCAGACGGCTTAAACAAACACAGCAATGGTATGAAAACAACAGAGCCAGTGTTTACATTCTTCAGGAAGGAAAGATACTAATGGCTTTACTAATGCTAATGGCTTTCCCCTTATGCAAAGAAAATATATTTTCTATATATTAAAGGGATACTCCACCAAAAATGAAAATTCTCTCATGAATTACTCAACCTCAAGTTGTTCCAAACCTGTATAAATTTCTATGTTCTGTTAAACACAAAGTAAGATATTTTTAAAAAGAACTGTTTTCCCCCTAAATTCTTCTAAATATCAAATTTTGTGTTCAACAGAACAAAAAAAAGTATACAGTAATTTTACCTACTGTGGTACTCAATGATGCCCCAGAAATCTAAGTTGCTAACATTCTTCCAAATATCTTTCTTTATGTTCAACCAAACAAAACTAAATATGGTTTGGAACAACTTGAGGGTGAGTAATTCATAACAGAATTATCATTTTTGGGTGAACTATCCCTTTAACTGCCAAAATAGTGTGGTTCTCAAACTTTTCAGATCAAGTACCACCTTTAATAAAATTAGTTGTTCCAAGAAGAGAAGGATACAGAAAGTAGATGATAGGTCGGCCTGTAAAATTGGGGCCGGAATAATTCGCATCACCCTTTCAACTGGCGTAATTTTTAAGAAAAATTGATGTACCGTGTTCTGTCCCATTGTAGTGTCAAATGCAATTCATTAAATGTTGGTATGGCAAGTTCAATTGATGTTATTCAATTTAACAATACGTGATTCTAGTATGTATAGAACGACAAATAAGAATAAGACAAAAGTGTACCCACCAACCCATTTAAAAATCTAAATAAAGATGATCACATGGATTGAAAATAAGTACACTCGTACGCAGCTACAATAATGAATTTAAAATAATAAAAAAGGGGTTAAAGCTACAAAATAAAAAAAAGGAATTACTCATAAATCCCATACATGAGTAAAGTATAGTAATAGTTTTTTTTTTTACTTACACAAGGCCTACTGTGTAATTAAACCTCAAAGCGTAATTTCAATAATACACCCAAGTGAATGTAATGTATTTTTCTTTTCTTTTTGTATTTAAAAATATTTAATTTACTACAAATGTAAGAGCTAATTTAGATCTTGATGCATTTAATTTATATAGAATTTTTAACACTTTTAGGCCCGGTTTCACAGACAAGGCTTAGCTTAAACCAGGACTAGACCTTAGTTAAATTAGGATATTTAAGGCACTTTTATAAAAATGCTGCAGAAAAAAACATTACTGGTTTGCATCTTGAGACAAAACAATGTCACTGACATATTTTCAGGTATGTCAGGGCAGTTTTTTTCAGTTTAGACAGGTCAAACATTAATTTTAGTCTGGGACTAGTCTTAAGCCTTGTCTGTGAAACCGGCCATGCAGAGTCAGAGGTCAAACAGGTGGGAAATCACCGGACGAACGAAACCTGGGGACAGTTCAGGACTGAGGTCAAGGCCAGGCAAGAGTCATGCAAGGGGAAATCCGTAACGGTTACTTAACCTTAACCTAAAGCCAAAACAAAGAGAGCGAATAAATAGACTGAAATCTGGTGACAAGCGCAAGCGGAGTGCGATCAGCTATGTGACAGGTCTAGAGGTGGACGATATCGATTTACCAATTCGGAAGCCAGTGGAGTGAGAATATCAGTGGAGGCCGAAGCACGCAAGCACTCAACTCATTGGATGTTGCTGTGTATTTCACCTTCATTTCCAGGTGCCCCAGTGTGTGTTTCTTCAGCGTCATTGTCGCATGGATAGCCATGTTTAAATAATCATAGAAAGAGAATCAACAGACAGCGATATTAGCGCACAGCATATAGGGCCGTAACGTAACTGACATCATGTGAGCGCATTCTTAATAAAATGTGGATATTATTATTAATATTATTAATAAACAAACAATTCAAATGTATTTATTTGATTTATGCAAAATTTTGAATTAAGGGTAAAATATAATATTGAATAATATTAAAAATAATTTTCTTGGCTCTGACTGGGTACCTGACCCGTAGCTCCGCCCCTGGTTCCAAGTACCACCTAATGACCGCCATAGAAAATCACTTCAATTAATAGTAAAGCTGTGATCTTTATCTTTACACCTGGTCCTCCAATTCTAATGTATTATTATTAATAATAATAATAAAAACACTCTTTTATTTACCAGCTGTTTTCAAACTAAAGAATATGTTTTTCAAGTTAGTCAGCAGTAATAGTGGACACAAAACACCTTTCTGTAGTGTAGTGCACTGTAAACGGGGCTCTGTAAATGACTTTTATGGGGAATTTATTAACTTTGTGGGGACTTAGAGAAGATTACAAACTTATATTAAAGACAAACAATGTGGAAAGAAAATTTAACACAGAAGATAAATAAATATACGTAAACTTAAACATCAAGAGAACAGCTGCACATAACAAACAGAGACTTACATTTTACTGCAGCAGCTTTTGTCAAAGCAGCACGTCAAAACTAAATCGTAACGTGTGCTTCAGTGATTTAACCTAGAGTAGATGCAGACGCGTGTTGAATTAGCACTTACAGCAACAGCTTTAAAAGCAGTTCAAGTGCAGAAATACATAAGAAACTTCATTTGCATGCAGCTCGTCGGAAGAGAGAGAGTGAGGGATTCACAAGCACCTACAGCGGCTTGCAAAAGTATTCATCCCCCTTCATTTTATTCACATTTTGTTATGCTGCTGCCTTATCTTAAACTACTTTAAATGATTATTTTTTTACATTAATCTACACTCCATGCACAATAATGACAAAACAAAAAACGGATTTTTGACAGCTTTTGCAAATTTATTAAAAATAAAAAACAAAAATAAGTGCATTGCATAAGTATTCATACCCTTTTCTGGGACACTTGAAATTTAGCTCAGAATAATTAGTTTTGCTTGTTGATGTTTATACACTTCGAGTGGAGTTAACCTGTGGCAAATTCAATTGAATAAGTATGATTTGGAGCGGCACATACCTCTCTATAAAGGGTGCAACAGCTGAAAATGCATATCAAAGTAAAAACCAAGACATGAGGTCAAAAGAACTGCCAGTAGAGCTATGAGACAGGATTATATCAAGGCACAGATCTGGGGAAGACTTCTGAAAAAAATCTGCTGTATTGAAGGTTCACAAAAGCATGTAGCCTCCATTAATCCTCAATGAAAGAGGTTTGGAACCACCAGATCTCTTACTTGAGCTGACCTCCTGTCCAAACTGAGCCATCGATGAGGAAGGGTCTTGGTTAGATCGGTGACCAAGAAGCTGATGATTACTCTGGTTGAGCTCCATGATCATATATGGAGATGGGAGAAACTTACAGAAGGACAAATATCACTGCAACACTCCACCAATCTGGGCTTTATGGCTTAGTGGCCAGACTCAAGCCTTTGCTCAGTGAAGACACATGGAAACTTGAAATATGCAAAAACGTACTTCAACGAATCTTTCAAACTGTCAGAAACAAGATATTCTGGTCTGATGAATCTCAGATTCATGCATCATGTCTGGAGAAAAACAAGCACTGCTCAACACCTGTACAATACCGTCTTAACAGTAAAGTGTAGTGGAAACAGCATCATGATGTGGGTGTTTTTCAGCTTCAGGGACTGTACACAAAATACGGAGATAATGATCATGAAAACCTAGCCCAGAACATTCAGAACCTCGGACAGGGCAGAAGGTTCATTCTCCAACATGACAATGATCCTAAGCACACAACTTAAACAATGCAAGAGTGGCTTATGGACAACTCTGTCTATGTCCTTGAGTGGCCCAGCTAGTCCTTGAACCCAACTGAACATCTCTGTAGAAACCTGAAAATGTCTGTCTACTGATGATCTCCATCCAACCTGACAGAGTTTGAGAGGATCTGAGGAGAAGAATGACAGAAAATTGCCAAATGCAGATGTGTAAAGCTTTTCACATCATACCCAAAAAGATTTGAGTCTGTAAAGGCGCTATAATATGGGATGAATTTAATATCAAAATGAAATCATTTTGAGATCAAATTCATCCCATACTATAACCATTTTCTGAGTTGAGGGTATGAATACTTGCAATGTACTTATTTTTGTTTTTTATTTTTAATAAATTTGCAAAGCTGTCAAAAATCAGTTTTTTGTTTTGTCATTATTGTGCATGGAGTGTAGATTAATGTAAAAAAAATAATCATTTAAAGTAGTTTAAGATAAGGCAGCAGCATAACAAAATGTCAATAAAATGAAGGGGGATGAATACTTTTGCAAGCCACTGTACCTGTCTGCTCCCGCTCTGTATTTGAGCTGCCTGTCACGCACCTGAGTTACATCGACCAATGATAAATAAACAATAATTAATACAACTATTTTAAAATTTCACATAGGCTGAGATGTATTCCATATTTATCAATCATGTATTAAACATTTGAAATAGTATTTAAAACACGAAATGTAAATTGATGTAGAATCTTTAATTTTCCGTCATGTCACGTACAACCGGGGTCTCTTCAAGTACCACTAGTGGTACGCGTACCACAGTTTGAGAACCACTGTATTAAATCATTTAATGTATAATGGAAAGTACATAAAATAATATACATCGTTGCTATATAACATTATATTTAATAATATGTAAAGAATTTATGCTTTCCGTATATTGCCAAACAGTTGATTTCAATTGTAGTAGAATTATTTTACATATTGCTTAATATTTTCCATTATATTCCTATATAATTAATTTGTAAGGTATAGACGTCATATTGAACACATTTTAAAATTGGCATATTCATTAAATAAAGACAGATTTGCCATTAAAGGGATATTTCAGAGGCAAAACAAAATTTGTGAACCTGAGGCTTGTTTTTTCCAGCAAATGACGCAGGCGTGTCGCAATTTCCGATGACGAACGCGACATTTTTCGTTTTGATCCAATAGGATACCATCTCCTCTGTGCGGGAGCTTTCGTCACCGTCATTTGCTTGTAAAACAAGCCTCAGGTTCACACGCAGCCGAGGGATAACGGAAGCTAGACATTAACGTTAATAGCGCTCTCAATATGGGTATTTCTCTTAAACAAACGCATGGATTCGCTTCAGAAGACCTTTGTTAAGACCACGGAGCCGTGTCGAGCCGCTCTTTGATCAATGGATGCACTTTTTGGAGCTTCAAAAATTGCCCCCCATTCACTCCCATTCTACCGCTTGGAAGAAAAATGATACGTGGTATTATAACTCCGACTGCATTATTCATCAAGAAAAAAGTCATATTCAGTCAGGATGCCTTGAGGGTGAGTAATACATGGGGAATTTTTTTTGCCTCTGAAATATCCCTGTAATGTAAAGTTCCTGAATGTATTTACAGTACATATTTTTCTCTTAACAATAATCACATTAATAACATTAAAGGGGTCGTATGACACGGCTAAAATGAACATTATCATTTGTTTTAGATGTAATACAAAGTGTATACACGATTTAAGGTTCAAAAACGCTGTATTTTCCACTTACCGTGCATGTTTGTATCTCCTCTTTGCCCCGCCTCTCTGAAACGCACAGATTTTTAACAAAGCTCAACGCTCTGAAAAGCGAGGTGTGCTATGATTGGCCAGTCAACCAGTGCATAGTGATTGGTCGAATACTGCAAGCATGTGACGGAAATGTAACACCTCTTACCATATTTGGAGAATCAGGTTCCAAAGCAATTGTACTGACAGGTACGCCCACCTTACTTGCGTATACATTGGGTTGACATCTTAGTCAACTCACCACGAACTGACGTGGATTTGTGGGGGTGTGGTTACACGAGGCGTTTCAGGCAGGTCTGGGTGAGCATTTGCTTTTAGATAGAATGCATCTTTTGTTCCGACACTTTCATTTTTGCAATTGTACGTGTCTAATACATGCATGGGCAACTTATAACATTCCAAAGACACAGAAAAACATGTATTCACGCCATATGACCCCTTTAATTGTATTGTACATAATTACCAATTACCATGAATGCTGTTATACAAAGAGAAAGTTGTAGTGCCCAGTCTATTCCCCATTTCCTTCCAATTTCAGCCAAAGATTAGAGATTAAGAAGGTTTGTAGAGTGGGAGATATTTATGGTTCCCACAGTGAGGTTGTTGTACAAACAGAAGCCTTCCGTTTTGCTAGCTATCACTTGATGATCTAAGGATTGTTAAACCAGACAGCACAGATTTTCCATGATGGATTAACTTCAACGTCAAGTTTAGTTTGGCATTTCTTTATCCTGCGAATTTAAGGCTTTTGTATGCACATTTGTTATTTGTCCCCATGTTATCAGATGGCATGATTTACATTATGTCAAAAGTGCTGAAGAAGTGTTAGGTTTATTAAAATGCATATCAGCTATGATAGGAAAGCATAAAGTTAAATTACATTGTTTTCTCTTCTCCAATAAATTGCACGTTAGACTCAGATAAATAACTTCTTTTTAGTGAGTGGTATCATGGCAACCAGGAATCAAAATAAAATGGCTGTGTGCGGCACTTTGCCTCCATGAATTATCTTACGTTGACTTCTCTACACTAGTGCTTTTCACATACTAGTTTTGTTTTCTAAGGAGGAGGATGGAGTCGAGGGCCTTTGTCCTTTTTCCACTCAATCTGCAGTTATGTAATGGCCCGTGTTCATTCAAAGCAAATAACTGATGCACAGAATTCTTCTTTTATTAAGATAGGGTCCTCCAGAAAAGCCTTAGCAAATAAACGATTTCATATCATCAATTTACGGTGCTGTGAGAACATTGCTTAATTTCCTCTCCAGGGAATCGTGCTTGTGCGCTCACGCTGTGTGGAGAAAAACTCCCAGACGCGACCAGTGGCAGCCTGTGCCCCGCACCCTGTCAAATTTATGAAGATAAAACCTGTCATAAAGATCATAGCAAACTCTAAACATGTTCCGTTTTCCGTCCAGAATACGCCACTGTATAAACCAGTGATGTTTGGCAATGCCACCTATTCTGTAAACGATACCAGTTTCTATCACATTTTATTCGATTAAATGGAAATTAGATTTTTCATTAGCGTCTTTTATTGTTTATTAACCAGTACAGGACGGATTAATTTAATATATAACATTTAAACTTATAACAAACATCACAAAAATCCAGTGTAATAGTTGAGCATTTTCAGCGTTACAGACGTGACATTTCCAGTCAACACTTGAAATATAAATTCTCAAAGACTGTATCTATTACCAGTATACTGAATTATCTGTTTATATTTTACAAAACCCCTGATGATAGAGTCCAGACCTCAGAAAAATATCAGTCTAAGCACGAGTTTTCTATTAATAGAGAAAAATGAATGCATTATTTATGTGACAAAGAAGGACGCACGTTTTTCAGAGACTTTTGAAGGAAACTTTTGAAGGATTTCTGTAAATTCTAAAATTTACAAACCACAAGCAGTAATACCCAACAAATGGGGATTGCTCTTCAAAGACCACAAAATATTTTTTTTATTTTAATTTTCATGTGCCTTTATTTATAATATGAAAATGGATTATTATAGACGTGACTGTTCTGTTATGGATGTGACTGACAATTCACTTATCTGACTATGGAAAACTATGCTTTAGAATCAAAAAGTGTTTCTGTCATGGCTCTGCTTCATTTAGTCATGTTTTTCTTGGTCCTGTAGCAGAGTCATGACAAAGCCTTTGGTTATGTGTGGAGAGAAACATATTATTGTCATTTTGACAATGATATACGTTCTCTCCAGTGTCTCGTCTCTGTTCCCGCCATCTCGTTTCCTCGTTATCTTTCCCTGAGTGTTTAATTACCCACACCTGCCCCGTGTCGTTATCCTTTGTCTGTCTTCACTATATAATACCCTCATGTTTCATTGTCCTGTGTCGGTCATTGCGTGTGTATGTGCGTGTGTATGTGCTGCGTCTAGTGTCCTGATGGTCCCTGTGTTGCCAGAGTCTATTGTCCCTGTTTCCCCTGTTTTATTAAATAAAGTCTTGTCTGTTAACCCCTTACTGCCTGCCTGCATTTGGGTTCTTCACCACGTGTATTTCGTGACAGTTTCAAAAACCTTGAGACTTGGTGTAAACCACCAAATATTGATTTTATAAATTTAAATTTAATTTAATTCCCCATTTTTCAAATATGGCTTATACTGATATGCTGGCAAAGTTAAGGGTTTAATTCCCTTCATTCCCTAATTCATTCCCATTGAACCGTTCATCATATTTCTTCAATATATACCTTATTTGGATAAACGTGTATCACTGTGATGTGGCTTACCCAACATCTTTCTAGTACATAATAACCATTCATGTAACCTATTCAAATGTGACACCTGCCTCTGTATTGTTTTCAGCACTATAAAGCTTTCAAGGTACACTCAACACCTATGATCTTAGCTAGCAGCCAAGTGCACTCACAGCGTGACAAATGTGGCTTCATTACATGGCCTTGTTTCACAGCATCCTGTTCATTTGTAATAGCATCACAAAGCATGAGCTGACATCTACTAAACTAGTTTAGGCACTGTTTATTTAACATTGTCATAGTAATGCTGCCTTAGAGAATTCAGGGCTGTAGTTAGGGATAGAATGCAACAATTTTAATATCATGCATTTACTGTAAATGTAGTTTCCCTGGAGCTCACTTATATTGATGTGAAAAGTAATGTGAAATGTGTAGTAATGTGAAAAGGGATAGTTCACCCAAAATGATTTAATCATTTACTCAACCACATGTCATTTCAAACCTGTATGACTTTCTTCTGCAGAACACAAAGGAAGATGCTTTTAAAAAGTTGGTAACTAAACAACATTGGACGCAGAGCGTCTGCCGTTGCTAAGCAACCATGGGCCACGGTAGCCGTTGAGACGAGGAGGTATAAACAAAGGATATATGGATTATATGCACTGAAAATACCTTGCAATAACTCTACTACTAGATTTAGTTATGCTGTGATCATCTGTGTCTCCATTTTCATTGAGCTTGTCTATATTGGCTGGTTGGTTGTTGTCACATGACTTGCGGTGCGCTTGCGCCTTTCTGAAAAGTTGAGATTTTTTCATCTCGATGCGGCGCTGACGCGCCTGAAAAAAAAGAGCACGTCGCACCGCATGCGCGTCGCACCGCATGCACGTCGCACCGCATGCGCGTCTACATTTAAAATAACGAATATGCGCGCGGAAAAGACGTGAAATGTGAATCTGGCCTAAAGAAGTAGTTCACTTCAAAACTGGCCCCCATTGGCTTTCCATAGTAGGAATAAAAATTACTATGAAAAGTCAATGGGGGAAATTTTTGAAGTGAACTTCTCCTTTAATTTAGATTTTTGCTTAATGTTTCTTTTCTCTCTCTTACACTTACATGCAAGTAAATAGCCCGTTTTCTGTGCCTTTTATTTTAAAATCCTTTTTTGGTGTTTGGTGTGCTCACACCGTGACATCCAAATTGCTGTTGAGTTTAATTACATTTTTAACTGCCCAAACAATTATAGTCTGAATAATATTGTGACAGGTTTACAGCCCACATTGAAATTGTTAAAGCTGTTCACCCAAAAATGAATTTTCTCATTGTTTCCTCATGCCTTACAGATGTGTATATGAACACAAACAAAATCAAATATGGCATGTCAGTCACATCACATTTCATTGGTTCTTTATCATGTGTCATGTGACTTAACGTGATGATTCCATGAAGCGACACTTGATTTGATTTACCTTGTGTATACATTTAAAATGCTTGTATTTTTTTTACAGCTGTCATTCAGCTTCCGAGTAGTTTGTCCTCAGCTGTGGATATCTGGTGGCATAAAGATGAGTGAATGATGAGAGACTTTTGATTTCAAAGAAACTATTCCTTTAAATCTGAAATGATCAGAGACGTCTTTAAAAAAAACTTAATCTGTTACTTCCTAACACTGAGATTCTTTGGAAGGATATGCAGAGCGGTAGATATGACACAGCCAGAAACAGCACAAAGTCTGGCAAACTTTCCCACACTTAGCTCTTATCATTAGTTATCTGGTGTTTACAGCAATATATATATATCATACTCTCATACTCTTATACTGTCATTTTTGTATCCTTATTACCTCAGCACTGGACAGGCCCAGTTTCTGAACACAGAATAAGTAATTGATGTGTAAACATGGTCATTTATTGAAGTCCGTTGGGTCATCAGGAAGTTTTATAAGTACAAAATGTTTCTGAGGTTAATTTAAATAATTTCTTCTTTTTTCACTGGGGAGACATTTCTCAAAGTTGCAATGAGCTGTTTATCTCCAAAGATGAGGGAAGATGTGATTTATCCTGATATAAGTCATTCAGTCATATTTAGAGTATGAAGGTCTACATTTCTTTGTAGGTGCTTAGAGGTACTCCCTGAGCCATTGTATGGTGATTGTGTAACAGAAATGGATGTTGGGGCTTTAGTATCAACTCTATTCCTCACAAAACCATTAAACACTAGTTCCTAAAACAATGAGGTGAATTAATCAAATGTCCCTTCCGCTGATTGATTTTGGAAATAGCTTGTCAAAGCATTAGCTGTAAGTCTAAACAAAATAGCTACACTTGGCCAAAAACCTGTGATTGGGTAATATAGGGTTTGCATAAATTCAGGCTGGGTCAACAGACAAACTTTGCTTGCCTTCCTGTTTGGCAAGCATTTATTAGATTAAAACTGTTGTATTCTGCTGAAGGCAAAAGTAATTGCCCAATTTATGTATATAAACGGTATATGAACGTGATACACGGCACGATAAGGTTTTGATTTGGGCTTTGGACAGCCCGTATATGGCGATTTGATCAGTTAAATGATTACCCAAAAAGAGCCATTTTTTCAAAAACCCCAGATGTTTCAGCTTGGAACAGCAAAATAACAGTATCAATGGGTTTTTAATCACACTGTACTCAATGAACTTTACGTTGTACATATACTATACTGGAAGATACAGTATGCTGCTCACTTTTCTGAAATTTAAGATCTTCAAGCATTAGGTTGTAATTGAACAATGTTCAACATCTGTTTAGATGAATTTTCCTTCTGATGTTCTTCCGTCCTGAAAGTCACATTGCCCAACATGTTTATCACTACAAAGCTGAAGTTTGGTTTACCTTTCCTCTGTATCCGGCTTCAGTGCCTGACAAAATAGAGAATAGTGTATAGAGTCCAATGCAGTCAGCCAGTGGAAAATGTTGTCAACACCTGTAATGGTATAATAAGACCATGTTCTTTCCTTAACATGTGTGCCTTAAGCACACAGACCCTTTCTCTACTGTAGTTGCTTAATGTCACAGATCAGTGTTACCAGCTGTTACCATCTCATTACCAACACATTTGTGAAGTGAATTGCCTGTGCTTAATTTTGCATCAATTAGAGCACATCTGAACTAAATATATTTGTATATACATTACTAAGATATATATTTATATAGCCGCAGAAAAAATTAAGAGACCGTTCAAAATTTCCATTCTATTGAATTTCAACAAAATCAAACCTCAGCAGTGACATAAAGTCATCCAACAGCAATGTGAAAGACTGACAGCATGACAAGACACATAAAAATTGAGATAAAAATCGAGGTTATTACATAAAAAACAACTTTTGAACCTTGTTCTAAATAAATGAGCAAAATTGTATTGCTTAAAAGTGAATATGAACTTGTTTTTTTTGTTTGCTGTATTTGAGGTCTGGAAAATACAGAGCATGTTTTCTATTATTTTTATCTGTTTCTCTAGTTTTCATTTTCTGCAAATAAATGCCAATAGAAAGTAATATTTTTATTTGAAATTTTGGTGAAATATTGTTAATAGTTTACAGAAGGAAACCTTAATGATCATTTTAAAGATTAAAAAAACTGAAAGTAATTTTGAAATGGTCTTCTGGAATTTTTTCCGCGCCTGTATATACAGTATAAATGAACAGAATTGTGTTCAGGGCCATCTTTGATTGGAATTGATTTTTACACATTCTTTTCGCTGTATCTTGTATTTATTATTACACGTTTTTTTAACTGTGTGAAGAATGTTCTAGGAAATTCGTGCAATTAAAAGTTTGTTTTTTTGTCTCCAAAAAGGACAACATTTTCTATGCTTGTTATTATTATTTCTTTGGCACTCAGCAAGAAACATTTCACACACCAGGATGTAATTTTTATACTTTGATGGATTTGGTGGACTCATCAGTACACAAACATATTTCTAAGGTCTTTTATCTTGCTTATAAAGAACTTTAAAAATAAAGTACCAGTGGGAAATCATTTTGACACAGCAAAAATTATTTTCCAATATATAATTGTCTTTGTAAGTTTTGTATGCGTTGTATATGGTTGCATTTATTAATGCAATTCCTATATAATTTACACTCATTTGAATAGTTCACCCAAAAATGAACGTTCGGTCACCATTTACTCACCCTCAAGTTGTTTCAAACTGTAAAAAATTATTTGTTCTGTTGAACACAAACGAGGATATTTTGAAGAATAGGGAAAACTAAACAGTTTTGGGGCACCATTGACTACAATAGTAGATTTTTCCGTACTATGGAACTCAATAGTGCCCCAGAACTGTTTAGAGACAAATATTCTTCTAAATCTTTTTTTGTATTCAGCAGAACAATGACACTTTCACAGGTTTGGAACAACTAGGGAGTGAGTAAATGACGACAAAAAAAACATTTTTGGAAGAACTTTCTCTTTAAAATGGGAAAATATATTTATTAATATATTAGTTAGTCATTTTTTTCAATGTATGTTTTCGGTATTCTTGATAATTCTCCCCTTTTTATAAGATATTTATATATTGGAGGAGTTACCTCCATCTGTTTAAAAACAAAACAAAACAACGTTTTTAAATGTTCACTATTTGAAGTATACTAAAATATTGGTGCATCTCATACTTTAGATGTCAGTTTAGGAGTATCACTCTTAGGCGAAGTTAACCAGAAACTAACATCTGCAGAAGTTTGTTTTACAAAACTGCTTTTCCTGCGAGTTAATATGAATAGATATGGATCTAAAGCACTGCGCGCTGATGTTTTGGGAGGTTTCAAATGTCCTATCTGGTGTTGATCATCTCCAGAGCTTTCTCGGCTTCCATTGTTATTGCAAGGAAGAAGTTGATTGGCTCTCGAGTTGTTGGCTTTGGGCCAGCAGGCTTCCTCCATATAATAGAGGGGTGCGAGAAGACAAATTCTAAACAGAGAAGGAAACAACTCATACTGGTGGACTAACTCTGCAAACCCAAACTGAACAGCTCAGAACATGTGTAAGGGATTAGCTGCCCTGCCCCAGACATGTCTGGAAAGGTAAGCACTGTGAAAGTTAACATAATGGATTATACTTTTACTTCAGATTTACACTATATTCATTCTCGTTGGGTAGTTAGTATAGGATTTAATGCATGTATGTGATATCTGGAACAATGGAAAATGGTCTAAATACTATAGTTGATTTTTGGTATGCCATTTCACATCTTATTTGTTTGAGGTTTATTAATTATGACAGATAATATCCAATGACACATATCATTCAGCGCTTTGTGTGAAACAGGAACTTTATTAATTTTATGGAGGGTGGTTAGGGACCGCTTTGTTTATTCGGATAAAAAAGGTTTTCCCACCCCGAAGGAAATGTAAAGGGGGCTCTATATTTTATACGTTTAAAATACGTTTTCTGCTTTTTCATAGTCCTGTTAGATTACACATTGTCCCAGTAGACTGAACAGCAGTTGTTTTTTAACAAGTTTTGTCACTGAAAACATAAATCAAATATTAGGGCTCTAAGTTTTCCAAAAAACAAATCACTTACAGTTTTGTTTGCCTCAATGTTCAACAAGATTGGAGCAGAATTCCAGTAAACAAATTTTAAGTAATGAGGACATTGCTTGTTTTATGATTAAAGGTTTGGTGCTGCTGGCTACTTCACTATACAAACATGTTTATCGCTGTTTCTAGCTCAGAATTGTATGATTTTTATGTAGATTGACTTGCCTAAATTCTGCAGTAATCCTGAAATCTATTTGTCCATCATAAAAAGCCAACAGTTTTAGGATGGCAAATTGGGGTGGTTTGCATCAGATATCATTTCAGTTCAATTCTGTCTGCAAACTGACATCAGTTGTTTTGCAGCAGTTTGAGCAATATATCTGTTATGTGTCAGCAGGATGAACTGTACAGCAAACCCCAACAAATCAAACTGTTTGCTTGACGTCATTGAACCCAAAAGTCATGGTGGGATTTGTGTTTTTTCTCACACTACCCGAACTGTTCCTTGATCAGAGTTATATCTTGTTCAAATGTATCTGAATATCTTATATTAGTTACACTGGAAGATAAAATGTTGTTTTACTGTCTCATTTGCCAAACCGTAATACAGTCTAAAAAATGCTGGGTTATTTTAAATCCATGCGTTATAGGGCTGTTTCAGTCCACAGTTTGGTCAAATAACAAAAGTCAATAAAATAAAGTTTAACAGAATCCCCGACAAAACACTCATTAAGAGTGTACAAATGAAATGGTCATTCAATATATACCCTCTTTATTGATGAGACTAGGCTAAACTTTAAAGATATGAAATGTGTCATGGTTGTTCATTTATACATGATAATAATTGCTTATTAATATTCGGGATCATTTGATGCTTGTGTCGTCCTCAGGGCTAAAGAGATCAAGACTAAATTGGGAACTCTGCTTCAGAAGCCAGAGAATTCCATCGACCTTATCATCCCCTACCATGAAAAGCCTGAGAAGAAACCAGAGAAGCTTCAGAAGTGAGTTCCTCTTGGCTTCCTTCACATTTCCTCTGACTCTCCTTGTTTTTTTTTCATCTCCACCTCTCTCTCACACACACACACACACGCACACACACACACACACATACACACACACACACACGACGACGACTCCAGATCTGCACGTGTCTTTTATACCCACGACTCAAAGAATAGTTGTAAAAAAACATATTACACTTGAAGTTTCAAAATGGAAGATCAAAACCTTTAAAGCCATACTTTATGTTGTTTACAAATTCATCAGACAGTTTACAATTAGCTACTTCTCATTCAAAAATGGAAATTTATATTCTGAGCTGATTGGTCAATTAATTTTGATGTATTTTTAGGTGTTTTACTGGTATTTACTCATATCGATAATGTAAGAATCATGAACCTAGTATATCGAAATAATCCATCAATGATGCATGAATGTATTTGAATCATGACCATTGTTTTACAGATCATGACACACTTGCCAGCAAATGTGAGAAAAATTGGGTTTGGCATGTGGGTTTTTTGCCAGATTACCATTAACTTTATTAGGAACAATGGTTTATTCGAATTGTAAGAACAAAAGTCGGACCCTCACACATGCACTGACATGCGGGATTTAAAAGAAATTATCATCATAAAATGATCTAGCGTGCCTGATGCATGTGGAACATATCGGTGCTGTCCTTCTGAAACCTTGTATCTCCATATTTTGTGATTGTGATATTTATTTTTTACCATAAATCATTATTATTATTAGTCACCCTTTGTTTATTATCCCCATGTTTATCACTGAGTTTTGCAAATATCTAACTAATAAAAAGTATTATAAAATGCTTGTCAACTTTGCCAACACAGTATTTTAAAAGTACCGTTTTTTTCCATTTCCCGAAAAACTGCAAATTGGACATCCAATGTTTCAGAAGGACAGCGACAATATAGACAAAATATGCATTACATTAATCCCATTGTGCCTTTACCAGTTTGTCAAATTAAAGAAAAAATTATCATTATGTAGTTTATATCCTGGTAGGAATTATGGCCATTAAATTCTCTATTCACCCACCATTGGCAGATATGGAAAAACAGTTCATTTTGGACCTGTATATGAGTGATGGAGAACAAGTGAGATGATTGATGGATATTAACAAAGACAATGTTAGTCCATTCTGCACTAGAAAAGTGTAAAAGGATTGTTTGTAATGAACACTGTGTCCAAATTGACTGTGAAAAACATTTGCACAACGTTCAGCTCCCTTTAGCTTGCATAATATCTTATGCAAGAGTCTTTTAACAGCAGAATCTGAACACGTGCATTAAAGATAAGGGCCCATTCAAAGAGCGAGACATGAATTGAAAACACAACTTCTGACTTTACTTCAAGAATCAGGTTTACATTAATGCATTTGGCAAATGCTTTTATTCAAAGTTACTTAAAGTGCATTCAAGCTATAGATTGTATTAGTATGTGTGTTTGCTTGGAGTTAAACCCACAAGCTTGGCGTTGTGGACATTATGCTCTACCAATTAAATTACAGAACTAGAATTAGCTGAATATGATATTTTCAGTGGAAATAAACAGTTTTACATTTTGTCTGTTTATGAGAATGTATAGGCGTAAGGGTGACACAATTGCTTTGAATGCACAATGAAAAACATCCTGTTTCCTGTGTTTTTTGTGTAATCATGTGTCATTTTTTACACATGCTGGTGGTTAAGGTAATGACTTCCACCTTACATGATGCTCAAACACTAAACTGAGCATTTTGTATTTGAAAACTACACCAGAATTTACCTCCTCGACTATGAGATCACCAATCTCAAAATAGACCCAAATTAACAGCATGGATTGTTCTCGGAAAAACCTTGGCTCTGGTGCCTTATGAAGGAAGAAACTAAACAGAGAACTCTGCTTGTTTTGATCAGACCCACAACTGAAGAAGCAGCTCAATGGCGCGAGTCCCTCGATAAGGTCCTCTCCAACAGCTGTGAGTACCATGTTTATCTTAATGGCCATTTGGTTGCATTTTGTGTCTTAAATGTTCTTTCAGGCATGGCCGTTGATTGGAAGGTTTCGTTTATCGGCTGGGTCTGTAAAGACACATTTAATACTTTGTTTATATCCATTGGCTGGGAACCTCACGGAAATCTATGAAGTTACACTGATGCACTTGATTTGGTATGTGTAAACTGCTTGTGCTTCCGAGGGCAGATTAACCTTTAGATGTTGCATATTTGACAGAATGTTCCTAACAGTAGTTTAGATCCATAAAAAGAAATGGATCTGTTTTATTGGTTTAGCACTGAAACGCACGTTGCAGACCAAACTTTGAAGCCTAAAAACAATCGGCAAGTAAAAAGCTAACATGAGGATATAAACAGACTTAGACTACAGTCGCTCCATATCAATATCACCACCAAATCTCTGACAACTTTTTCAAGCTTTATTAAAACAGTGTTTCCTGGTAATTATACTCTGTGAATGGATATCCATCCACGTTTTTGGAGATTTGTGTCTATGTTGCATTACTTGTGAGATTTATATATGCGAAAACGTCTAACCTCCCCGCCAAATGATGCAGTCTCTTTTAGCAACTTGTTAGCAACCATTGTTTTTAAGACACGATAAAGCTTTAAAAATCCCGAGCAGGTTGTAACTAGTGTGTTTTATGTCATAGAATAAAACTTGAAAATATTTAGAGGTGTTGTTTATCAGAAACCTTATTTTAGACATTTAACCAAAAACCAATAAAAGAAAAACGTTGGGGTGATGGAACCGGAAGTGCAAAAAAGGTAACTCGCTTCTGGGTTTTGCATGCAAAAATACATCAACTTTGCAATCCTCTGTTTTACAAGTTAGCTAATTCATACGAATTTGTACTATGTGAAAAATCATTGTATGGTTTTTTCGAAAAAAGCCATACTGAAGCCACTCCCCTAACCTCACCCCTAAACGTAACAACAGGGGTGTAAAAGCAAGTTTAACTGTGAGATTATACAAATTTATACAAATTAGCCACTTTGTAAAATAGTTATGAGCTACTTTGATATTGTGTTGGGGTCACAAAATACCGATATTGACAAAAACCGAGACATTAAAAACCATGATTATTGATTATCATGTTACTACACGTAACAAATTACTGTATTCAGAATAATTACAAACTCTCTCTCCGCCACACTCTTATTTTGACACAAAACACACACAATTAAAAATGAATTTGACTAATAACATTATTTTTTTTTTTTTAAGTTCAATATATCACAATCATTTTGTTATTGTGAATTCTTCTGGCTAGACATTCGTATAGTGAAAATCTAATATCGTGACAACCCTAGTACACACACCCCACATCAGAGTCTGCACCAGGGCGCACAAAGTGAGGGGGCTGCTTCTTTTAGTGAGGGGGCCAGGGTTTAGGGGTTTAGAATGGGCTAGTGCCGTCCGAGGTTGAGACACGGCACATAGGCTGAGGTCTCGCTCTGTTCTGTGTCAGTGTACGGCTCTTCTGGTGTTAAGAAGCGGTACTCCGTCATGCCCCAGTATTCTTCTCAAGTTTAAGTTTTAACAATTTACTTTTTATCAGTGTATTCATTTACATTGATAATCCATTTTACATTGATACAAATCATACTTCAAAAGCGGCACATGCGCACATTAAAAGAATGAGCAAAGAAATCCATGTCGGCGCGCATCAGCTTGCACTGCCTATTCATTGATTAACGTTAAAGAGCCACACATTTTTAACTAAAACAGATTAAAAATAAAGTTAAATCCTGCCCATCGGTGCGCAATGCCTGCGAGTTGGGGATACAAAGCACCCTGTGCTTTTCATCTGGTGCGCGCTGCCGTTTTGAAGTCTAACAAAGTAAACAAAGTTTAACCATTCTAAATGTCAATTTCGTATGAAAGACACTGAAATTGAAAGGCTAATTTACGTAAATACTTTTTAATATGAACTTGGTGGAGAGCAAAAGTTGTATGACGTTTTGACAAAAAGAATTGGAAATACACCGATCATACATAAAATTCAGTGGAAGGTTATAAATTAAGATTATTAATTTAGACGGAAGTGTCAAAAGCAGGCTTTGGAGAAAAAGTGACAGAAAAAGTATACAGGGGACTGTTCCCCGGTAGAGCTTTATGTCTAGCAAAACGATCGCATCATTATAACAACACTAAAGAGCGAGAGGCCTCCTCTCAGACATCATGGTTATAGTTGTTGTCAAGGTCCAGAAAAGTACAAAAGACATCGTTAAATTGGTCCATCCGCTCATAGTGGCTCAATTGAATTTTTTGAAGTGACGACAATACTTTATGTATTTTTTACTCACCCACATGACGTTCAACATATTTGAAGACCTCCCGGCGTCTTCGGAACACAAATAAAGATATTTTAGGTGACATCCGAGAGATTTCCAGGCCTCCTCTCAGACATCATGGTTATAGTTGTTGTCAAGGTTCCAGAAAAGTACTAAAGACATCGTTAAATTGGTCCATCCGCTCATAGTGCACTGTAAAAAAAAATCCCGTAAAAAAACAGATAAAGTACTGGCAGAAAATTACCAGTACATTTTCCTTTATTTTACGGACATTTCCATTGATGCTAAAATGCAAATGAATGCAGTGCAAAATGTAAAATACAGGAAAAACAACTGTAAAAAGGAACACGGAAAATTCCTTCATATTAATACAGTATATTGTGCCCTATTTTTACGGCTTTTTTTTAGAGTGTGGCTCAATTGAATTTTTTGAAGTGATGACAATACTTTGTGTGAAAAACAAACCATAACTTTATGTAATAAAGTTTAATCGATATATTCGACTTTAATCGATATATTCGCATGCGGAACACGATCACGGCCGACCAAAAGTTACGCCCGAAGTTACTCTCTCTCTAAAATTGTCGTTACAACAAATTTCAGAGTAAATATAAACACTATACATTTAGGTTAGCTATACACCATTTGTGTGACAGTAGTAGCCTACTGCATCGCGCGAGTTTAGAATTAACGTAACGTTATCGTTATCGCTGGTGTGGACTCACATTTAGGTATAATTGTTGTTACAGTTATCTCAAATCCTAAATGTATCTCTCAAATGCATATTGCAGACCTTTTTGTCTGGAATCAGCGTGTCAATTCTCCAGAAATTCTTCACTATTTCCCCAGGGAATGCACAAATTTACACTGGGAGCGCATGGCTGGTACTGAAAGCTTGATGAACATAGCAACAGGAACGAAGGGGGGGGGCAGGGTTTTGCGAAGGGTCAATTGCAACCAATGGCTCACTCCAAAGCACTACGGTGGCTGACACAGCACTAACATGTCGTCACATTTTGGCTTCTTTGCCGAAGGAGATACGGTATTTACAAAATACGCTCTGTAACAGTTTGTTCGTTTAGGGCTACTTTAGAAACAACTTGGAAAATTCCATGCAAGGGACCCAAGGTGCATGTATACAGAAATAGCACATTCCAAGTTAATGAAAACATAACGCTTCATTATGTAAGGTCTTTATACACCTCTGAACACAGTTATGTATATTATATTGAATTTCTGTCAATAGATCCTTCAAAATATTACACACAGCACCTTTTGAAGTATTTTAGTGAATTCCAGCAGCTGTGGTGAAATAAATTAAATGACCCTGTCCACTGTCACTTATAAAACCTTTCAAAACATCCCTTTGACACTAACAAAATCGTTTTATTTATCATTGCAAGACCTTTCACACTCATTTCCAGACTCATTTCTTGTTGGTTCTTTCCAAACATCTAAAAGAAAGCAAATGTATAAACAAGCAAAATGGCTTTAAAGATGTTTTAAAGAAGTTAATATTCCATACTGCAGAGAAAGCAAAACATATTCATTCAATTCAAATGTTTTTAGAGTCAGACTGTTATGTTTAGTATTGATTTGCCTTATTATTCCTTTTATGTTACCTTATTCCTTTTAATTATACCTTTTATATTGCAGACTAAATTCATCCGGCCATGTTGCATTATATAGCCTATGTGTAGCAGGTGCTCTCTCTCTCTATTTGATGCTAAAACATCCGTCATATAGCTGCTAAAGCTCATTATGTGCTTTGTTAGGAATACATTGACACATTGTGCATTTCTATATGAGTATGGGTTGTAAAAAATCATTTTCAGTACACAATGTGAACCAGGAGAGATTTAATTAAGGGCTGGCTGTGTGCCCTATAGGCATGCACTGCATTAATGTTTGGATATGGATTTTAAGAGCCGGTGGGATGGGATCTACAGCAGAAGCGTGTTGCCAGCACATTAGAACACACAAAGATATACGCACATCCACTCTAATGGCGTTTCCACACTTTTTTTATTCCATAGATGGTCTGGCCACCTTTAAGAGCTTCCTGAGATCTGAGTTCAGTGATGAAAATATTGAGTTCTGGGAGGCTTGCGAGGATTTAAAAAAGACCCCCCTGAAAATGGCCAGTAAAGCTAAGAAGATTTATGAGGACTTCATTCAGACCGGTGGACCTAAAGAGGTTTGTTTGCTTTTTTGGGTACGCATATTCCCCAAAACACTGTATTGGAAGTCATGTGAAACAAACTGTTTGAGAAGTAGAAGGAGAGAGTTCTTACTCTCTTACTCATGTTCTGTGAAAATATGTTTAATAAGGTTTGTTTAGATTAGTGTATAAACGCTGAGGCCCATGTGCTCCCCTCTAAAGGTCTCTGAGGGGCTTAACAAAAAGGCTTAACAGTAATGGATGTCTACAAGTTTTTTAAGGGAAATGAGCTTTGATCAAAACACACTGACCTTCAGATCATATAGAAAGGTTATTAGAGGGCCCACATACATAATTAAAGGGGTCATATGGCGCGAATACGTGTTTTTCTGTGTCTTTAGTGTGTTATAAGTTGCCCATGCATGTATTAGACACGTAAAATTGCAAAAATTAAAGTGTCGGATACAAAAGATGCGTTCTATCTAAAAGCGAATGCTCACCCAGACCTGCCTGAAACACCTCGTGTAACCACACCCCGGCGAATGTACGTCACTTCGTAACATGACTTGACTAAGACCGCCCATATCTAAACGCAAATAAGGTGGGCGTACCTGTAAATCTCATTGTATCGTCACTGTCGCAGCCATGTCGCGGAGATGCTGTGTGTTTCGTTGCGAAAAGAAAGACTCTTTGTTTGCCCTGCCAAAAGATGAGACAACTAAAAATGAATGCTTGTTTCTATCTCAAACAAACTCTGTGATGTATATGGTTGTTTGTTTATAGTCTTTAAAACCTTGTATATAAAAGGTAAAACAGTTAGCTATAGTTTTCAACTATTTAACATAATTTTTTTTAAATAAAACCTTACATCTGGGTTGATCATCTTCATTTTCCGGATCAGATTCGGGCTTGAGATGATATAAGGAAGTACTGATGACATTTTATCACCTGTCAGGACAATTGCTTTGGAACCTGATGTTCCGAATATGGTAGGAGGCGTAACATTTCCGTTAACGCTTGCAGTATTCGACAAATCACTATGCACTGGTTAACTGGCCAATCATAGCACACCTTGCTTTTCAGAGCGATGAGCTTTGTAAAAAATCTGCGCGTTTCAGAGAGGCGGGGCAAAGAGGAGATACAAACATGCACGGTATGTGGAAAATACAACGTTTTTGAACCTTAAATCGTGTATACACATTGTAATACATCTAAAACAAATGATAATATTCGTTTTAGCCCTGTCATATGACCCCTTTAAAATCTATTTATGACATTATTTGTGAAAACATCCTCATAGCATTAGAAGCATTAGAAATCCTTCATGCTAATGAAGTTCCAGGATTTAGGCTGTCTTTGTTTTTTGGCTCCTCGCATGAGATCAGGGCCCAGTTGCATAAACTTAAGACTGCGTCTTAACAGCTATTCTCACAAACTATGAATTAGGACTAATCAGTATTACTTTTCATATTTCAATTATAGCGCAATCTACCTTTTTATGTAACTGATTTAAAGAAGTTATGACCAGTCTTGAAGAAAACATTTAGATGACTAACATCTAAGACTAGTATAAGCAGTTTATGCAACCGGCCCCAGATCTTTGTGTGGACACTTGTAGAATCTGTTGTAGGACTCTATAAATCTAATCTGATTATTACAGTGAATGGCAAATCTATTGAAATATTTCCTACTGATAAACAAAAGATGTATATAAACATCTTTAAAAAGTTTTAAAAAACATCTTAAAATTGTTTTTAAAGTCTAGTTGCAGTACCATATACACAGTATATGCATTACTGTACAGAACTAACTGTCTAGGACATAGATCTGTATAATTGGCTTCATCGCTCCACTTCATGCTCCGGGTAGTCTGAAGGGTTGATTGTTCCACAGACTCCCTACAGTTTTCAGACACTGTCATACGGTGCTTCTTTCTTATTAAGATGGATGTACAATCTGTAACATCTAGCACACATTTAATGTGCAAGTCAGTTCTGAGAGAGAGAGAGAGAGAGAGAGAGAGAGAGAGAGAGAGAGAGAGAGAGAGAAAGAGACAAGAGAAAACAACACAAGAGAAAACAATGAATCTGCCCTGAACTGATGTTTCCAATATATCTACATAACATTATATTATTATATCCCTTTATTCTGCTACTTACTGTACATGTATATTTTGCTTTTGTAAATCTTTGTTTAAACTCTATTTGTGTTTTTATATATTTACATAAACACTTTATTTTATTTTATTTTATTACTATAATTATCTTTCTTTTCGTTTGTTACATATTTGTAATTAAATTGAAATTGAGAGAGAGAGAGAGAGAGAGAGAGAGAGAGAGAGAGAGAGAGAGAGAGAGAGAGAGAGAGAGAGAGAGAGAGAGAGAGAGAGAGAGAGAGAAAAAGAGAGAAAAAAAAGAAAGAAAGAAAGAAAGAAAGAAAGAAAGAAAGAAAGAAAGAAAGAAAGAAAGAAAGAAAGAAAGAAAGAAAGAAAGAAAGAAAGAAAGAAAGAAAATTGTAAAACAATTTAATAGTAAGTGCTAAATGATGTTATTTTTTGTTATTTTTTCCTAAAATCATTTGTAGGTGAACATCGACCACTTCACCAAAGATGTGACTCTGAGGAACTTGGTTGATCTTTCTCCTGCTACCTTCGAGCTGGCTCAGAGCCGCATCTACACCCTGATGGAGAAAGACTCCTTTGGCCGCTTCCTGAGGTCTGAGCAATATCAGGAACTTATTAAGTAAACTGACTCACCAGCTGCAGGGAGATACAAGAGAAAAGATCAACCTCACACAAAAAAATATTTGACATTCAATCGTTCAAGTCAAGGCAATTTTCTGAACCTCAATTTGCATCAGAACAGTAACTATTTATTTGCTGAAATTGGAAAATATTTAAAAAGTGTTGCATAGCCTCCCTGCAGCTGATAAAGATATCTTTGCGACATGAAAAGACGTCAGCATAAATTGCCCAGTGCTCCAGATGACCGAATGTCAAAGTAAAAATCATAAAATAAATGAACGATCGGGGATTAAGAGTCAAAACATATCACTCCTCATATTTTTTGTGTGATTTGACTTAAGTTTAAAAAAATGTGAAGTGCATAATTGTAATTATTTAAAGACCTCCTCAAAATTGTGTATACATGTCCATCATTTGGAGTTCTACTCTTTGCTGACCCCTAAATAAAACTTTCAGACTAATCCCCACTTGTAATTCATGGCTTTTCAGGAAAGTGCTGAAGTGGCTTGAGTACTTTCAATGAGCATGTTCCAACCTGATTTTTTGTAGTTTTTGTCCTTTTGGTAAAACCTTTGAATGTGTCGTTCCTTTGAAATGCAGGGAGTGGGCTAGGGGATGGGAAAGGAACAGTGGGCTTTCTCTTGGAAATATCTATGTTAATATTAAAATGTCCAAATGGTAAACAGAAGCTCAAACGGCTTAAGAATGAACTAAGTATAGAAAGCTCCACTATATGTCAATGTTAGAGCAAACAAGTGACATGTTAGAAAGAATACTTACGTAAAGTAAGTTTGCTTACTGCTATTGAACGTTGCTAAGATTGGAAGATCAAGTAGGAGGATCTTTAAAGCACTGGGCACAATATGTAGTATCTATTCTAAATGTTTATTCCCATGAACATAAAAATATAAGGTCATGGAAACCCAAAACTCCTAAACAATTTTTTTGATATAATACACACATCATTAGTGCTATTAACTATTATAGTCTAGACATCAATGATTGTACGATACTTTAAGTAAAGTGTTATTGCGGTTAACATCTGTTATTTTGCCTTTAGCATGCAGCTATTAGATTGCGGTCATATGTTTTGAGAAGTATGCAAGTTATGATGCCTGAAAGGTATAACAATTGTAACTCACAAGTGTGATTCAGTATACTTTTGCATGTTTTTCATAGATTTAACACAGGTAGCCTTGCATATTTCTTTACATTTATATTATACTGTGTGTATGACTAAACATAAGCTGTTGTAGGTGCCTCCAGAAGTCCTTACTGATGGCCCACAAAGACAATTCTTGTAGTTCACTGCAGGACAGGAGTAGATGGATATGGCAAATGGACATCACAATAAAAAAATCGGACAAAAAAAGATAAAAAAATTAAAAAGTTTTTTCAAAATCACATATCGCTGTGACGGATCTTTTATTATTTTTAAATTTGGCCAAACTTATAACCATAAAACTGAAATGGATGGAATATACATCAATTAGGAAAATGTCAAAATTGTCAGTAAGGACTGACGGGGAACCTCACTTTTACATCGACCTATATGCATGTATGTTTGTTGATGATATAAAACCCATAATTACATTAAAGTTCTGAAGATGTATTTATTTTTCATATGTACTGTACCTATCAACTATTGACAACTGAAGGTAATTTATTCCGGAATGTCTGATTGTTTCATCCACACGTTAAAAAGTAATAACAGCGTTTCCTTTGTTATTTATAAAAAAGAAAATTGTGCGGTCTGAATTTGTCCATTTCTTTACCGAAGCAGGTCACTGAAAAGAACTTTAAATTTACTGTCTTTTCCTTCTTAATGTGAAAATTGTTCACAGTTGCTGGATGGTACCACATTCTGGTGTTTCATTTGAATTCCTCTGTGAACATTTGTCTGAATCTTTCAAATGCCAAATTTAAATGAATCATAACACGGCTGCTTCCTGCCTTCATGTGCCGCGGGCTCTTTTAATCCACGGCGCTTTCATTTAGCCACTCGACCAGAGTGTTTTATTCACACAACCGAGAGGAGCTCTGTGCTGAGAATAACAAATAAAAGACATAAATAAAAAGATACAGAGGGACAGAGAAATGGCAATACAAACAATAAGCGAGAGAGAGATGAAATGAGATGAAGCAGAGGGGCAATGGGATGCTGCCAAAATAAACAATGTCGAAGGCAAAGATGTTCACATTTATTACCACTCTCATTCCTAGAAATATAGACGTATGACTCGTCACTGGGTTAAAAACCCTTGCTGTGTTAGAAAAATGAAAAAAAAAAAACATTCTTACATCTATATTACTGAGTCGCGCTACATGCAGCACATTTTCCTAAATGCCAGGGCCCGGTTGCATAAAGCACCTTAAGTGTAATTTTCCCTTAAGTATACCTTAAGTTTTACTTAAGTTATTCTCCTATTGTCTTTGGTAAAGGAAAATCACCCATTTAAGTGTCATACTTAAGGGAAAAACTTAAGGCGCTTTATGCAACCGGGCCCTGACATCTAGTGAAAAGAACGGAAGCTGTAATAGCAGTAAATGGACGATCAGCTCCTCATCGATGGTTTTAAAATTAATGTTCACAATCATGGTGAAAATCAATCTTTATTGGCCGTGTACACACAATTGGTTTATAAGAGCTTTGAGGATTTGCATAGATTATACATTACAGGAATGAACTCAAAGCCACATCCAGGTGTTAAAGGGATAGGTCACCCGAAAATAAAAATGTTGTCATCATTTAATCACCCTCATGTCATTCAAACCTGCATGACTCTTTCTTCTGTGGAACACACAAGAAGATATTTTGAGAAGTGTGTGGGTGTGCGTGCGCGTGTGTGCGTGTGTGTGCGTGCGCGTGTGCATGTGTGTGTGTGTGTGTGTGTGTGTGTGTGTTCATGTTTGTATATCCCGGTGGGGACCTAAACCTGAATACACACCAACACATGGGGACTCGTGTCACCGTGGGGACCAAAATTGAGGTCCTCATGGGCACAAAAGCTTATAAATTGTACAGAACAATATTTTTTACAAATCTAAAAATGCAAAAAGTGTTCTATGATCTTTAGGTTTAGGGATAGGGTTAGGGATAGGGGATAGAATATACAGTTTGTACAGTATAAAAACATTACGCCTATGGACTGTCCCCACGGGGATAGTCAACCAAAGCCTGTGTGTGTGTGTGTGTGCGTGCGTGTGTGTGTGTGTGTGAACGATGCTAATGGCGCAATAATGCTATGCCTGTTCTTTGTGCACACAAATGGAAACTAATGTGGCTCAAACACACAAAAACAAAACCAGAAACCAGATAATGACTGGTCTCAGATGAAAGCAAGATAGGGCTCTGCTAATACTCACTTCATCGCTCATTTAGACCACTCTCTTAAAGGGGAAGGTGGGTTATGCAATGAATTTTCTGTGTTTGTAATAACAAAGATTTAGGAAAATTGGAGGAAACGCATATTACAGATCTAATAAATGCAGCAAGATCACTTTTGGTAGTTTTAATTGTAGCTGATTTGGCTCGGAGACCTAGCTCTTGCCCTCTCATATAAATTCTGTTTTTCAACAGATGTAGCCATTACTGGCCGAATTTGGGTGTATTTTGTATTATATTATGTTGTGTTTACTAGGAGTAGGGATTTATGCTGAACATCTAGTCACAGAGCTCATGCACCTGCGTACCCGCTGTCCTGATGGCGTTGTTTATCCTCTGTCTGCATTGTTTTATCAAAACACGCCCAAAATGAGTGCTGAATGCAATTTGCACTATAATGCCGCTATCCAACATTTGATCATCATTGAATCACCGCTGTCATGATTGCTGGTAATTCATAAAGAATGACAATGCAAATTTCAGCCTATCCTCTTTCAAAAAACAATTGGTTCATGCATGCGGCTACAACCAATAGTTAGATTTAAAGTTAAGTGACACAATTTACGTTGCCGAATGAGTTGGAGGATACGATGACATTGTACACACTGGAAAGTTTCAATTGCATTTATAATTAAATGATTATTCCATGGAACAGGAGTCACTCCTGCATTTGTGATGATTGACAGAGTGTAACCATAGCAACATTCTAGCATCGAGACAAAATGGAGGCCCGCAGATCAATACAAAATATTTGCAGCTGATGACAAAACAAACACTAGCATTACAGCATTACGTGCTAACACCCACAAAATGTTACTAAACCACCATCAGCAGGATTCTTTATTTATTTATTATTTGTTGATTATTTTTTAGTCAACCTGAACTCTCACTCAACCGTAACATTTGGGTTGGCCCTAGACCACTGGATTGATATGAGCAATTTTTACATTAGCTGCTTTCAAATGCACCTGTACAAATGTACCCCTGTGCATTCATTGTTATGACATGTAACATGCTCAAGTCGAAAAATAACAGAAGCGTGGTAAACCAAACAACATATGTGGACTTTCAACCCAGTCTCACGGCAGCTCGTGACATAGTCACGAAATCTAGAATCTATGGATTCTTGTTCATGGGTACAAATGTCCCCTTTCTAATGTCACTCAGCGAAAGTTTTTTTTGTTTGTGTGTGTGTGTCAATCAGCACGGCTTTCAATATAGATAACATCTATATACATATAAGCTGATATCACCTCTTACCCCACCCCAAACCTTAACTTAATAGGCGCAAAGGTGCTGAGTGACATGAACAGAAGGGAAAAATTATTTCCATGATAAAATTTTGTGACTATGTCACAAATTCCCGTGAGACTGTGTTGGGACTTTATGTATTATTTATTTATGCAACATCGATTTATGTAATCATAAAGTGCCCAGACAAGTAGCAGATTGTTTCCAATTGTGATACCATTCTTATTTCCAATCATATATTCATTGGCATAAATATTTGTTTTATAAGCGTCACATGATTAAAATAACATGCAAAATTATCAACATTACCAACTGACTGCTTTTCATCATGTTGGAAATCAACGCGTCCGTATACATAATTTGTGTATCATCCACAATTATGAGTTTCCCACTCATAAATGTGCTCAAGCTAGTAATTACCATATTTCTGACCCCGACACTCTAAGAAATAATCCAGCGGATCTCATAGAACTACGTAATTTTGTTGTTGCAAGTCAAAAATTTAATTTATTGATTTTATTAAAGCATTTAAGTGTCAAACTCTAGTTTGATAAGATGCACAGATGTAATATAATTACATCAACTTAACATTGTGTGTAATTTCAAATATCTGCAATAATCTGTTTACAGCATTTTTAAAGTTTTAGTAATTCAATGTAATTGGCTCGATAACTTATTTTTTCCACCAATTAAGTTTCCCTTCACCACTTACAGTAGCATGTGCAGACGAGTTCAAACTCTCAAAAGATGAAAATAAATGTATTCATCATGTTCCAACAACTAACTTGATCTATTAGAGTTAGGGCTATACATCAATGATGCTTGTTGCATTACAGCAGCATTGCTGAACGTATGGTTGAATTTGATTTTATTAGAGGTTGTCATAACTCAGAAAGGTTGATGACAAGTGTTGGGTACATTTTTTAGAGTGTTGGAGGCAGCAAAGTGTCTGGTTAAACTGAATTCAGAGATGCTAGTTTATTGTGCTAAAATACGAAGTGGACTGTTTTGGTAATTCACCTCGAAAGTGATTTTCCGATCAGGCTGACCACAAAATGGCCAATTGTCGTTTGGTTCAAGCAAGTTCATTGCTGTTCAGTGTGGGTTTTGTGTGTGTGTGCGTTGTAGTCCAGCCTTTTAAACGCTGCCCACTCCAATAAGGATGATCAAACAGACACTGCAGCACCTGAAGCACCAGAGCAGAGTGTAATTACATCAAGCCCTGTGCCGAACCATAATGAGCAGCCTGCTGTCCTGCAGCAACATCCAGCCACCAAACAGAACAGAACACAGATAAACCGCTCAAGAAAAACAGCCTGGCCTTTGTTGTGCCAGATCCTCATTTACTGAACTCAGGCAAAGGCAACCAATGTCATCTCAATGTAGATGACGGCCTCTGAAAAGTCACACATTTATTTATACCAAGCTGATCACAAATAATTTGTTAAACAATATTTTATTTATTTATCTGTACAGGTTTAGATACAGTATACAGTATACTGTATATTAGTTTTCCCCAACAATGACTACAATCTCAATTAAAGCATACAGCTCTATGTGAGACATCAATACAATACTTATTTTAATTCAATATTCGTTTGTTTTTCTAAGTATAACGAATCTTTTACGTTTCACATCACTTGCTCAGATTTTTAGATTTTCTCCGCTTCCCACTTCTGAACGGAAGCACAAGGTGTTCAGAACTAAATGTTCCCATCCTCGCTAAGCACCCACTCCGAGCGCAGCTTCTTTGTGCACTTTGATTGGTTATATATCTCTCATCAAGTTCCGTAAAAAAGGAAGAAAAGAAAGGGAGAGAATAAATGGATAAATAAGTGACTGTGCACGTCACGTCGGCAAAAAACCTGAAAAGAGAATATTTGCTTTCATGTTTAGTTGTTAAACTAGCTAAATGGTATATTATAAGGAAAACACTTTACAATAAGGTCTCGTTCTTTGATTAGCATTAGTTACTACATTGTGAGGAGAAAATTAGCAACATATTGCAGCATTGGTCTTTATTAATGCTAGTTAATACAAATGCACTTGTTCATTGTTTGTTTATGTTTAACCATTGTGAATTAGTAAATGTTAACAGATAAAACATTTATTTTAAATATGTATTAATAAATGTTGAAACATTAAGATTAATACTGTTGTTCATTGTTAGCATGCTAACTGATGTAGTTACCTAGTAACAAATAAAATCTAATTGGTGTTAAATTATTATAATGTGATAGTTCACCCCAAAATAAAAATTCTGTCAAACCTGTATGACATTCTTTCTTCCGCGGAACACAAAAGAAGATATTTTGAAAAATGTTTTTAACTTGCATTGGTTTTGTGTCCATACATTAGAAGTGAATGGGGGCCAGTGCTGTTCGGTTACCAACTTTCTTCAAAATACTATCTTCTTTTGTGTTCATCAGAAGAAAGAAAGTCATAAAAGGGTGAGTAAATGATGACAGAATTGTCATTTTTGGGTGAACTATCACTTTAAATGTTCATTTATTACAGAATAAGAGAAATCTAAGAGACCTAATAGTTTTAGAGTGTTGGTAAATTGGCTTTCAAAAAATGTCCCTATTTTTGGACAAATTCTGCTAAAATATACCAACGAGTCAATTTAACGATTTTGAGATATCTGAACTTCCTGTTCTCTTCACTCAATGTAATAAACATCTGCACACAACGTATAACAATCCTTTATTACGTCATGCTCATGTCACACTGGTGCTTCTTATCATGTGTTTTGAGAAATAATGGTCGTTGACCTGAGACCATTTTAACAATAATTGACTGGCCGCTTTCTAGATTCTGCTGTCAATCTTCAGTTCCCTTTCTGTCGGTCTCTCGACGTTGTATCGAGCCGACATATGGGGTTTGACTTGAGAACCTATCATCTTCTGATTATTTAGAAAAGGGCCAATGAAAATTGGCGAATGAAATTTGCATGCCGGACTCCGCCCCGGATATCCGGGTATAAAAGGAAGATGGCGTGCTGCATCTGCGGGCAGATGGCGATCCAGACGTTGCGGTCACGGGTAGCTGTGTTCTTCATGGACACAGCCACCACCTCGTCTGCTACCCGTTCCGAGACCGCACGGGCTACGGCCCTGCCGTCCGCTACGGTTAGCACCGGGGGTGATATGGGGATCACTGTGAGCGTTAACCCGTCAGCCGCAGGCTCACGGACCGTTCGCGCCCCGTCTCGCTCATCTGACCATCCCCCAGGAGAGGGTCCTACCCCGTCTTGTTCCTCGGCCACGTACTCGGGAGTGCGTGACGAAGATGAGATGTCGATTGCAGCATTGGAGGGTGACCTATTGGCATCCGACCCCGACGATTCCTCGGAGCTCCCTCCCTCGGGGGGTCGAGCCCAGGAAGAAGCGGACGTCGAGATGTCATCCATGCTTTTCCGGGCTGCCGCGAGCATTGGGCTGCAGTGCACCGCACTGCCTCCACTCCAGTGCTCGCGGCTGGATACGTGGTACCTCAGGTCTGAGCGCGACACCAAGCCCCGCCCGGCCCTGGTCCCGTTCTTCCGGGAAGTGCATGAGGAGCTCAGTAAGATGTAGAGCGCTCCTCTCATGGCCCGCTCCCGTCAGACCAGGTCTGTCGCCCTTACTTCCCTCGATGGTGGGGCAGCCAGGGGCTATGTCGAGCTTCCCCAGGTGGAGCGTGCTGTCACGGTGCACCTGTGCCCTCAGACGGCGGCCACCTGGAGAGCTCGGCCTAGACTCCCTTCCAAGGCGTGTAAGTTTTCGACATCCCTGGTGTTGAAGGCTTACACTGCGGCTGCCTCCTCCCTCCATGCCATGGCCATCCTGCAAGTCCACAAGGCCAAGGCGTTGAAGGAGCTCCACGAGGGTAAGACCGATCCAGTGGTAATGCAGGAACTCCGCACCGCCACCGATGTCGCTCTACGTGGCGATGTCCACCATGGTGGTCCAGGAGAGATACCTCTGGCTGAACCTTGCGCAGATGTGGGACGCCGAGAAGGTTCGCTTTTCTCGAAGCCCCCATCTCGCAGGGTGGGCTGTTTGGTGATACCGTCGAGGACTTCTCCCAGCAGTTCTCGACGGTAAAGAAGCAGACGGAGGTGATCAAGCATATCCTTCCCCGCCGCGACTCGGCCGCCTTCAGGCCTTCGAGATCCCGAGCAGCGTCTGCTTCCCAGCAGCCCCGGCCCTCTTCAACACCGGCTCCAGCGCCCCCTTCTCAGGCTGCCTCCCGGAAAAGGACGTCGAAGAGAAAACCGCCACCCCGTCAGCAGCCGTCGCGGAAGCAGAAGCGGCCCTGACGGGGGGGACTCCAGGGAGATCGAGGCTACCCCAGGGAGATCGAGGCTACCATCGGGCCCGACCCCAGCCACATCGCTGGGGGATCGGATAGGGACGGTTCCTGCCCTGTCTCACCATCTGCTGGCCCCCTCCGGCCCCCAATTACTCACAAAAAGAGTTTCCTCTCTCTCTGGGTCATTACAGCCGCTCCCACCCTCGGCACGACAGTGGACGGCAACTCGACGTTGCGCCATGGCGAAGCGCAACGTTGAGTATAAACACCAGCCCTCAGCACTCTCAGTCAGACAGTGCGTTGAGCTGCGTAAAAGCCAGGCAGGAAAAACAGCAGAGCCGATCTCCTCCCTGGGGGCCCTCCCCCGGCAAGGGATCCGTATTTCTGGCCATCGAACCACCGCCCGTGGGGACAATGAAGCAGATCAAACCCCTAGTCCCCCTGTCTCGGTTCCTGGGAGCCTGGCTTCGGCTTCCCAGGTCGTCAGGTTGGCTAGGGAGGACGATCCGTCTCGGCTACGCGATCCAGTTCGCCAGACGGCCGCCCAAGTTTCGGGGCATCCTCTCTACCTCAGTCAGAGGCGAGGATGCGCCCGTGCTTCGGGACGAGGTCACCACCCTTCTGGCGAAGGGAGCGATCAAGCCCGTCCCACCAGCCGAGATGTTCAACGGGTTCTACAGCCCGTACTTCATTGTCCCAAAGAAAGGCGGGGGGCTGCGCCCCATCCTAGATCTGCGTGTCCTGAACAAGCACCTACACAAGCTGCCGTTCAGGATGATCACGCAGAGGCGCATCCTGACATCTGTCAGATGTCAGGATTGGTTCATGGCAATCGACCTGAAGGATGCGTACTTTCATGTCTCGATCCTCCCTCGTCATCGGCCGTTCCTGCGGTTCGCTTTCGAGGGGCGGGCATATCAGTACAGGGTCCTCGCCTTCGGTCTGTCCCTGTCTCCACGTGTCTTCACGAAGATCGTGGAAGCCGCCCTCCTTCCCCTCAGGGAAAGAGGTGTGCGGGTACTGAAATCTCGACGACTGGCTCATCTTGGCACACTCGCGAGATCTGTTGTGTACACACAGCGACCTGGTGCTCCGGCACCTAGATCGATTGGGGCTACAGGTCAACTGGGAAAAGAGCAAGCTCTCCCCTGTGCAGAGCATCCTCTTTCTCTGTATGGAACTCGACTCTGTCTCCATGACAGCGCGACTGACTACAGAGCGCGCCCAGTCAGTGTTGAAGCTTTTCAGGCAGTCAGCGGTCCCCCAGAAACAATTTCAGAGGCTCCTGGGATACATGGCATCCTCGGCGGGGGTGGTCCCCTTCGGGTTGATGCACATGCGACCGCTCCAACACTGGCTACAGAGTCGGGTTCCTTGGAGAGCGTGGCACACCGGCAGCAGGCGTATGGTCATCACGCCTTTCTGCCGAAGCACCCTAACCCCCTGGTCTTCCATGGCCTTCTTGCGGACAGGGGTCCCCCTAGGGCAGGTGTCAAGGCACGTCGTGGTGACGACGGATGCCTCCCTGCAGGGTTGGGGTGCCGTGTGCAATGGGCACGCAGTGTCGGGGCGGTGGACGGGCCCCCGCCTGCGTTGGCATATCAACTGCCTAGAGTTGTTGGCTGTGCTACTTGCACTGAGGAGGCTAAAACCTCTCGTGCAGGACAAGCACGTGCTGGTCCAGTCGGACAGCACAGCTGCCGTGGCGTATATCAATTGTCAGGGTGGCATTCGCTCACGGCAGCTAACACGACTCGCCCGACGCCTCCTCCTCTGGAGTCAGCAGGTGATCAGCTCCCTGTTAGCCACACACATCCCAGGCGTCCTGAACCAGACAGCCGATGCGCTCTCTCGTCAGTCGACGCCTCGCGGAGAGTGGCGACTCCATCCGCGCAGTCCGGCTCATTTGGGAGCAGTTCGGCCAGGCACAGGTGGACCTGTTTGCCTCCCCGGAATCCACCCATTGTCCGCTTTGGTATTCCCTGACCAAGGCACCCCTCGGCACGGATGCCCTTGCGCACAGCTGGCCGCGGCACAAGCGGAAGTACGCCTTCCCTCCAGTGAGCCTCACGTTATGGCATCCCAGGCCAGACCTCTGGAACCTCCATGTCTGGCCCCTGGACGGGACGAGGAGACCCTGAGTGGGCTACCCCTGGCTGTGGTGGAGACGCTGTAAGTGGCGCCTCTTCTCGTCCTGGTGTTCTTCTCGCGGAGAAGACCCACAGAGATGCTCGATCAGGTACGTGCTGTCCTTCCTACAGGAGGGACTTGAGAGAAACCTCTCCCCCTCCACACTGAAAGTGTATGTTGCCGCGATAGCCGCACATCACTAACCAGTTGCTGGCAAGTCTCTAGGACAGCACGACCTGGTCATTAGGTTCCTTAGGGGCGCGAGAAAGTTGAATCCACCTCGCCCGCACTCCGTACCCTCTTGGGACCTGGAAGTGTTCCCTTCAAGCCCCTGGGAGAGGCCGCTCTTTCTCACCTTACGATAAAGATGGCCCTCCTAGTGGCGCTCGCCTCCATCAAGAGGGTGGGGGACCTACAAGCATTCTCTGTGTCCATGGACTGCCTGGAATTCGGGCCTGGAGACTCTCACGTGATCCTGAGAGCACGGCCCGGCTACGTGCCCAAGGTTCCCACCACTCCCTTCCGGAACAGGTGGTGAACTTGCAGGCGCTCCCCTCTGGGGTGGAAGACCCAACCCCATCCGTGTTGTGTCTAGTACGTGCACTGCGCCTCTACTTGGACCGCACGCAGAGCTTCAGAAGCTCTGAGCAGCTCTTTGTCTGTTTTGGAGGTCAGCAGAAGGGGAGGGCTGTCTCCAAACAGAGACTGGCGCACTGGATCGTGGATGCCATCGTTATGGCATACCGATCACAAGACCGCCCCTACCCGTTGGGAGTGAGGGCACACTCCACCCTGGGTGTGGCCTCCTCGTGGGCACTGGCTCAGGGCGCCTCTCTGGCAGACATCTGCAGAGCTGCGGTTTGGGCTACGCCCATCACCTTTGCGAGGTTCTACAACCTACACGCGGAGCCGGTGTCAGCCCGCGTCCTGCAAGGCAACATGTAGGACTGACAGCCGGTAGGGCATACACCTGCGAAAGCCCTTCCCCCTTCCTCTAGGGTGATCAGTGGCTGATTTTCAGTTTTGGCTTCTTTCCCCACTATTGACTGATGTTCCATAAAACCCTCGTCATCAGCAAAGAATCTTGGCATTCTATTCGATAGTAATCTGTCATTTGAGAGCCACGTCGCCAACACCTGTAAAATTGCGTTTTTCCATTTTAAGAATATATCTAAATTACGTCATATGCTGTCAATGTCAGATGCAGAGAAGTTAATTCATGCATTCATGACATCAAGACTAGACTACTGTAATGCACTGTTAGGTGGTTGCCCTGCAGGCTTATTACAAAAACTCCAATTGGTCCAAAACGCGGCAGCTCGAGTTCTTACACGTACAAAAAAGTATGAACATATTAGCCCGGTTCTGTCAACCTTGCACTGGTTACCTATAAAGCATCGCGTTAACTTTAAAATCTTGCTTATTACCTATAAAGCCTTACATGGTTTAGCTCCTCAGTACTTGAATGAACTCCTTTTGTATTACAGTCCTTCACGTGCATTACGCTCTCAGGCGTCCTGTCAGTTGGTAATACCTAGAATTTCAAAATCAAGTGCAGGTGGTAGATCCTTTTCCTATCTAGCGCCTAAACTTTGGAATAGTCTTCCCTGCACTGTCCGGGAGGCAGACACACTCTGTCAGTTTAAATCTAGACTAAAGACGCATCTTTTTAATCTTGCATACACTACTCTTCCATAATATAAATCTTCAGAGGGTTTAGGCTGCATTAGTTAGATCAACCGGAACCAAAAACACAACTGATGTACTTGTTGCATCAAAGAGTACAGAACAGTACTCTACTCTCAGCCAGTCTTGTCTCATTGTTCCAAGGTTACCACAGCGAGCAGGATGCAGTTCATGGCCTGACCTGATGGTAGAGCGGAGAATGGGAAGTGGGGACCTGACAAGAGCTGAGATGATAGAGCTGGATAAAGAAGGACGCGGTCTCTTGACATGTCTTCACCACAAAATTTCAAATGCTATTAGATTATTAATGATAATCTTAAACTATAATTTACCTCATTAGTAAGTTTATTTATTTTATTTAGCCTTGTGCAAGCTCTCTGGAGCTTGTGCAGAGGCAGCAGCTTTTGCCAGAGGGGAACTGGAATCCCCTGGTTGGGCCTGGGTTCTCCTGAGGTTTTTTTTCTCGATTAGAGTTTTGGGTTCCTCGCCACCGTTTGCATACTGTTTTGCATCTGCCTGGCCGGGGGGGGGCTGCTTTAGAATTTTAAAGTTTTACTTAATTAATATTGCATATAGGAATTTATAGTCTGTTATATTTGACCTGTGCTTCTCTCTCCTATATCTTAAATGTGTGCTCTCACTGTGTGCGTGCGTGTCTTTTTGTGTGCGTGCGTGTCTTTGTGTGTGCGCGTACTTGTCTGTGTACGTGTGTGTGTGCGTGTCCGTGTGTGTGTGTCTGTGTGTTAGTACGTGTGCATATTGTGTGTGTGGAGTGTTTTGTATGTGGGTATGTCTGTCTTCTTTGTTTTCACCTTTTTCTTGTTTTTGCAGGTACAACTTTAATTGGTTTGCTTATAGTCAATATGTCTTATGTACAGCTGCTTTGTAACAATGATAATTGTAAAAAGCGCTATATAAATAAAGTTGAGTTGAGTTGAGTTAAAGAACAGGCATTCCATCCATCACTAAGCACCTCCTGGGGGCAGGCTGGTCAGAGCAGCCCTGCCCCCTTAGGCCGGGGATCAGTTGAGTTATCTACCACATAGCTCTAACCGGACCTAGTGCTCCAGACGTGCCCCCCGACCATGGGCGGTTCCGTCTGATGTATCCTCATGTATGGTTCCCGACTCGGCAACCCATGACCTCCCTAGGTGGATCTCCACCCTGCGGTTATTAACTCCTTAGCCCGCACTTTTCCCATGAGTTCTCTCCTGATGGTGAGACCATGTGGTGTCTGCACTAATTCCTCCCTATGGTAGGATAGTGCTCTCTGTAGCGTTTTTCCCCCGGGGGGATTAATGCTTACCCAGTGGCCCTTACGGTGCCGGGCGGCTTCTCGCTGTTAGAGAATCAAGGCCTCCGCCCGTGACGGCCGGTGGCAGGGGCTTCCCACCTTTTTCCAAAAAGCTCTGGGACCCCTTACCTCTCCACTGGACGGTTACAATTCCGCGCTAGCGCTCACGTCTGACTCGCCAGGACAGTCAACGTTGCTCCACTGGAGATTGTGACGCAGCACAGCGCTGTGGCGTTGTCCAAAGGAACCCCATCTGTTGGCTCGACACACCGTCAAGAGACCGACAGAAAGGGAACGTCTTGTTTACGGATGTAACCTCAGTTCCCTGATGGAGGGAACGAGACGTTGTGTCCTTCTTGCCACAACGCTGGCCACCCACTGCAGTGGTCGGGGGATGCTCTCAGGCTCCTCAGACCAAGAGGTGAATGAATGCAGCACGCCGTCTTCCTTTTATACCCGGATATCCGGGGGCGGAGTCCCCGGCAAATTTATTTTTTTTGGCCTTTTCTAAATAATCAGAAGATGATAGGTTCTCAAGTCAAACCCCATCTGTCGGCTTGACACAACGTCTCGTTCCCTCCATCAGGACCATAACCAAGACGTTTTATACATTGCATAATTTATTGGAAACAAAATAATGTGACAATGATCAATGAAAGTCAAAATCGTCAACACATTCATTTTAACTTGGATGTTTTGTTCCTAGATATCTAATATGTGATTTTAAAAACAATATTATATTAATAATTATGTTATACAATGCTTAATGATTAAAATACATTTTAATCCGCAATTGTCTGTTTGATCAGTAAGCATTTCAGAGTCCATTTGAATTGTATCATCTTATTTTATTCATAAATATGACAAAATAAATATGGCACAGTAAACAAATATGTAAACAACTCACATCTGGCCATTTATTCTAATAGAAGGAAGCATGCTTTAATATTGAATTCTGCCATACAGCTACAGAACAGATAATAAATCATTGGCAGTGACAGGTAATACATTGCACATGTAAATTTATCACATTCACTTGTCTTCTGAATGCCATAGCTTGAAGTACAATGGGCGGCCAAGAGTAAAGAAAACCTCCTAAAATTCACAGTTAAAGAATCCTTAACAAAACATCACCAGTGGTTTATTTTTATACACCAAAAAACATGTGAATACATGTATTACACCATTTTAAAAGGCTATTATTAGCGATGTTATTAGTGAATCATCATATTCCCACTATAGCTCAGATTTTTATCTTTTCTTTAATCTGTAACAGTCATTTAGTTGCAAAGCACGTCATTGGTGTTCTGTTTTCCAGACGCCAATTTAATGCAATTTCAGGGTTGAACAATTGTGGGTTTTCCTTGATTTGAATGAAAACATTGCCGCTACTCAACTGCTTCGGAAATGACCATCATGCTTTCAATGATTAGTTACACACTTCAGTAACACTTTTGCGAAGCCAAAAGTGAAAAATAACTTTTGTGTAACATGTACTGCCCCTTTGGGTCTTCACTGTAAGGACAATGGTTTACAATCACATTTGCTGGACAACAGATTTGCGTCATTGCTATGAATCTCTGCCATCTTTTAACACTTGAACAAGCTTTACAAACCGAAGCCAAATGAGCGGAGGTCAGATTATGGCGAAGTTCGAGTTTGTTCATCTAGCTGAAGATGGGTTGGATTAGGCATAACTAGGCACACACTGACTGTGCTCGGAAATGTGTCGCTTTCCTCTCTAAGCTACAGGGTTTGTTGTCCGATGGCGGTGAACACATTTCCAGGAAAGGTTTGGATTTCAGGAAGCGTATGTAAGAGTCCTTTTCCATGAGGGTGAAGATCTTATTCTGTGCTTCATCAAAACAGGACGCATCACAGTTTTCTAGATTTTTTCTTGTACTCTCTCTGGTGGCAGAATCCAAATTCACCTAAAAAAAGATGGCAAGGACTCGTGAGTACATTTCATAAACGGGTCTGTTTCTTTCGTGAATGTGTGAATCAAGGTTTTCACCTCATTCGGAGAATCAGCTTCAACGTACTGCTCGAATATCTTTCCAGCTTTCGGGTTCATTTTGTCCACCGATGTTTGCTTAAACTCCTCGCAAGCCTCCCAGAACTCAATGTTCTCCTGGCTGTACTCAGACTGCAAGAAAGCCGAAAAAGCCTGTCGACCATCTGAAACAAAAAAGAGTGACTTTAGTGAGACAAAAGTAAAACACTGCTTTTTCTACAATACATTATTCAGATAGACACATTATGTGGTGGATGCAATGGGGGGATGTGAATGCTAAGGAGGTCTTGGAATGAAGATGTCAGGATTTTGAGTCTAAAGAGATTTCTCTGAGGACTGTCCTTGTGGTTGATGACCTCCTGTAGCCCAACAGACCACAAGACTTGGGCTCTTCAGGGGCCACCCAGTGCAGTTTGCGGACACGTAGCGCACGCTCGGGGGCGTGAGAAAACATGACCACGGTTTGTCAGAATGACATAAACACAGTCTCCTATTTTGGGGCCATGGGCTCTTTGACTATGACTTCAAGGCCACATCAACAGAGGTCAGCTTAGAAGTCTCCAACTTTCTTATTTATGAGTAGAATGCCCCACGTTTTCCAGTCTATTCCTAACTTATTTACACAACAGAATCAATTTTATTTAAGAAACAGATCATTTTTGGACTCACGTTCATTTTGGATCAGGTAGTTAAATGATGTTTTCCATTTCTGGGCTTCAACAGGAGAGACTCTAATATCAGGAGAATGAAAAATCAAATTATTTTTTATTTAATTATATACATATTTTGTACAGTGTCCAAAATAATCTTTAAAATAAGAGAAAAACAATCTTTAAAATAAAAAATATTTATTTATAATTCAATTTATTCATTTGAATATTTATTCATCAATAATATTTTCGTTATTTATAAATATTTCTTGCTTTATTTATTTATTTAAACTCTATTATTTCCCCTTTTAATATATGTCATATTTGTCCACATTACCTGTTCTCTGTTGCCTTTAGTATCTCCTTCAAAGGCTTCTGTTCTTGTTGTGGTTCTGTTTTCTGAAGCAGGAACCCAATCTTATGCTTGATGTCTTTGGCGCTGTTAGAAAAAAATACACCGTTCCTTCAGTCTTTTGCATTGGTGACTGAATTATTGCCCAGAAAATAAACCTCAGCACAACAGCCTTTTTAAATAAATAAAGTAATAATTTATTTTAAATGAATCTCATATGATCCCTATTATTCACAAGCATAAACACATTTTCTGTCTATATTACTCAAAGCAATTTTCGATTTCTCTTAAGAACAGGCAGACTTTGCTCTCAGTCCACTATATATAAAGTATAAAATATTTAGTTGAACATTGAACCAGTAACGATTACTTAAGAATTTCTCCGATAAAGCGCTGTTCATACCTTTTCAAGCATGTCGCAGGAAGGGCAGCGAGCCCTTTACACATTGTGCTGGTGTGTAATACAGATCCAACAGCAAGAGAAAAGGAGTTTGTGTGCCACGAAGCAGATCCTCACAATGTCAATGCAGTCTCCTCCTCCAGCTCTCCTTTTATACTGCAACACTCACAACACGAGCCAGCCAATCACAAAACAAATAACACAAGGAAACACAAAACAAGTTGTTCTGTACTTTCCTTACAAAGCTGATGTGTGTATTTGTTTAATTGATTTTTTTGTGCATTTACTTGTGGGTTTTCTTTTTACATGTACAGCATAAATATACAGGTTGGTTCTAATACAATACACATTTATCCATTACACAATACCTAAAATTGGTTTCTAATTATTTAAGTTTGTTTATGATTATTTTATTGTTTAATTTTTAGATTAAACAACTTTGACATTTGTTATTATTATTAAACATAATCTAATGAATATAAATACTGCATTTCAGTCTGCAAACATGACTCATGCTTTCCATTTCTTCAAATGTCAAAATATTTCCTTGATTATTCCCCAGAGTGCACAGAACAAACATCATACAACAAATTATATATCTCTGTTATTAACCTCCAAGACCACATGTTGCTTCTGAGGTCATAAAACAACAATCTCTTGTTACTTCTGTGCTCAGTTTAATTTGTTTGTCCCCCACATGACCTGAAGAAATGAACCTGTGTCGAGGCATACTTTTTATGCATTACAGATGCTACAAATGATATCTGTGCTTATGGCAAATAAATGTTTGTTCAGATCAAATCATAAATATCCAGCCTTAAAGTCCTTTTAAAAGTTCATTATTATTTTGAACTGAGCCACTCACTCATGACAATCTAATCAATGGAAAAAAGAATTTAACCATAGGATAAGGTCAAAAGTAAAATTCTTTATTGATAGGGATGCAGAAAGACCTTTACAATTCAAGGATGCATTGCATTAACATTTATTCATTTAACAGACCCCTTTATCCAAAGTGTCTTAAACATGAGAGAACATTTTGTCATTTAAAAGATATAACCAAAATAATCATAACAAAATCAGATCATATCAGTTATGTGTTAAAATTAGTACTGAAGTATAAAATTAAGATAAGATGTATTATTATAAAATGTCAAATGTACTCTGTTAATTTCATGATTGCATTGAATTGAAATTATTTATTGAAGTGTGGTACGCTGTAAAAAAAATCCCATAAAAAAACAGATAAAGTACTGGCGGAAAATTACAAGTACATTTTCCTTTATTTTACGGACATTTCCGTTAATGCTAAAATGCTATTTAATGCAGTGCAAAATGTAAAATACAGATAAAACAACTGTAAAAATTCCTTCATATAAATTGCCCTGTGTTTACGGATTTTTTTGGAGTGTAGTAGTCTGAAATAGTGTACTACCACAATATCACATCACATTTTTTTATTTTAATGCATGGCACAAGATGAAAATCACATTACGAATATATAACAGGACTTTGCTTCCAAAACACATGTCTTCTTGCTATCCAGGTTGCAAAGTGTTGAACCATCCGTATTGAAAGGTCTGGTAATTTAGCAGCCTGCAGAGATCTAAAATCAGACCACCATCAACTCTGTGACAACAGACCTAGAAAGCCAGAAGTCAGCCAATCAATTCCAGATCATTCTTATCCATGGCATAGTAAGGTGTGCATGAACAAACAAAAGTTGTAGATAAGGACAGATTGAGATTGTGATAACCAAGTTTACATGAGGTTATTTTAAGGGGAGAAGTCACCTCCCACATGTAACTCACGTTTTTCTTCTTATCATAAGGTTGTAGGTCATTATTGGTTCCGGATGAGGGGATGTGACTCAGAGCATGCAGGTCTTGTTGGTCTATTAAGCTTTAACTAGCTGCCTGAAATCTTTTTTTCCCAGATAATGAAGCTTCTTAATATTTTTGATTAGACAATCTCAATGCAGATTCCTCCTTCAGATTACTGTTCATAATGTTAATAGAAGTTTTGTTTTCTCATATCTGTAATGGCTAAACAACTAGACTGGATTCATCTGGTAAAGTCACCAACTTTTTTAAGTTTACGTGCCTTTTAGCAAAAGTAGAAACTCCCAACACAATCTCACTGCAGTTCGAATTATTTCACGAGGTGGCTAATCTTATTCATACATTTTAGTACAATTTGCTTTCGGCCCAGTGACGAATAATCATTTGTATTTGAATCACATAGTACAAATCCATACCACCTTGTAAAATGTTTACCAATTCCAGTGAGATCAGGGTGAAACTTCCCTCATGCTCCAAACGACATCTCTTTTCATGCAAGTTTGCTTTGGTATATTCATTGGGACTTGCCACAGACTTCTATTGTTTTTATACTGACATCAGTCGTATTTTCTATCCCGTACCCCTTAAAGTGGCAATATGTGATATTAAGGAGGAACTATTGACAGAAATGCAATATAATATTCATAACTATGTCTGCAGAGGTGTATAAAGACCTTACATAATGAAGTGTTATGTTTTTATTATCTTAGAATGAGCTATTTCTATCTACACACATCGCAGGTCCCCCTGCATGGAATTCGCCATATTGTTTCTACAGTAGGCCTAAACCGACAAACTGCTCAAGAGTGTGTTTCGTAGATACGTTATCTCCTTCAGCAAATAAGCGAAAACGTGACGACAACTTTGTCCTGTGTCAGCCACCGTAGTGCTTCGGAAGGGAGGGGTGAGCGGTGGACTGAGCTGTTGGTTGCAGTTCGTAACTTCACTGCTATAGACGCAAAAACTGGATCTTTTACCCAGTTATTATAGTTTTGTTAATATTTTGAATAGCTTTATCTTTTAGTTTTATCTTTTATGTTATTGTAAGCTCAGTCTTTGGCAATTTTTATTTGTGGTTTTTATTATAATTTATTTATTATATAGCTAATGTAAGTAAGCTATGTAGTTTAGTATTTATTTATTTTCAGTAAAAAAAATTAGTGCGTCAAACTTATTTCAGTTTATTGACAAAGCAACATTTCAAATTTTTGGTTTTGACATAGTACTTAACTCGATATTTTATTTTCTATTTCCATCTTGCCGCCTGCCAAAAAATCAGCTTGAAGTGCTCTGCCTTTGATTAACATGTTGGATAAAAAACAGCTGTTACATACCACTGAGTGTTTTGAGCATGCACATGTAGATATTTAAGAGCTGGATATATGCCTAGTACAGAACGTACAAGAGGGAAAACAGCACTTTTTGAAAATGGTTGCCTGATGGTAATGTTCACACCTTGCTAACAAAATCTTATTAAATGCAAATGCAAACACCTAACTGGTCAACATTGACCTCTATTGACTGTTTCTCTTGTGATCGGTTGTGCAAGCCTGCCTTAAGTGAAGAACTGTCTGACACGTATTGTGAGCGATGTTCAATTTAAAAGAAGGCTTTAGGTCATAGCAAGCGGTCTGGATAGGACCACCACTGTGGCTCATTTCACATGAAGGAACTAGACTCCTTCAAGCTCAATATGTTGACCTTACAAACCCTCCCGAGCTCATACCTCACTTGATTGCAGACTTGGCGAATTGATCAAAGAAGCAGACTCCTGATGAGAAGCAAGCCAGTGGGGTGAGATCACCTTTTGGCTCCACTGGGTGTAATGTCGCATATCTCTATCAAATCAAAGGGGATGAATACACCAGAACGGTTCACCTCAGATTAACGTCATATCAAATCAATCGACTTACAAAGGAAATAATGTCATGCTGACCTCAGCCAGTCCAGGTTATTTTAATGGTTCATAAATTGAGGACCATGGCTCATTAAATCAAGTGAGAAGTGCGACTGGTCAAAATATCTTTGACCAGTAATTCTTACATCAGGGCAATTCTAACATTGTCAATTTACAATATTAAATATAGGAAGAGTTCATTTGCAAAAACAGAAAACTCAGTTGTAGTTGGGTTGTTTTGATTAAGTAATAATAACTCAAAAAATACAGCTAACTAACACAATAAAACAAGCATGATAACACAATAAAAAAATTGAAACCGAGTTATCTGTTTTTTCAAATGAACCCTTTATATGTAAACATCTTATTTAAAGGTTTGTCTTTTCTATTTAAAGCTGCAATCTGTAACTTTTAAAATGACAGGTTTATATACCTTTACATGGGTTAAAGTAAAACCCAAACCATTTTATAAATCATTGATTAACACTGGGTTCACAGCAAACGCGAATTAAGCATTTGGCGCGAATGAATTACATACAAAGTCAATGCAAAGACGCGTATAGATGCGAACTCCTGGCAGGCGGTGCGAATGACGCGAATCGTGCGGCACGAACGCTCATCAATCTCGTCTTCGGCGAAGGTTGAAAATATTTGTCAGATCGCGTCACTCGCGTGAAAATAACGCACTTTTCCCGCGAGTAATAAAGAGCGTGGAATGGTGTGAACCCAGCATTGCAATCTATAGAGGAGTCAGAAAGCTTCCAAAACTACCTTAATTTGTGTCCTGGGGAAAAACGGAGGTCCTAGGGATTAATGGCAGAATTTTCATTTTTGGCCAGAGTTCCCCTTTAAGTATTAAAGGTAAAACAATCTACACATACACTAGAGTATTTATCAAATGCAGTGGAGTAAAAACTATGATATATGCTTCATGATGAAGGAGGTAACATTTTTTCAAAGTAAAAACATGATAAAGTAGGCTACGTATATTTAAAAATGTACTTGAGAGTAAAAATCCTCAATTTGTTTACACCTCTGTTTTTTTTTACTTTGCTCAATAAATTATTTGTATTAATTTTTAACCAAACAAAAAGTTACAGATTGCAGCTTTAAATGATCCATTGAGGTTGCCCTCTGTAACCCTGTGAATGCTGGACCCTCAGTTGAAAATGGCATATGGCTTTCATGTAATGATCATTCAGAATCAACCTGTAACATGGAATTGCATTTGCTGCATTGTCCTCTGCGTTACCGCTCCTCTATTGAATCGGGTGCTAAAACCACGATTTATGTTTGCATCCATGCCTTCAAGGCACTACATCCAGTAAACCACATCCTCTTTGTTGTGTCAGAGTTAACCCATCAGTACTTCTTTTATAAACCGCTTTGGGTATACATATCTGCTTGAATGAGAGACAGGTGCTATTCGGGGGTTTAGTCTTATCATTGCTCAGATAAACTCTGTTCCCAAGATAGAAAAACATAATGTTCAACAGTCAATCAGCATCTGACTGAAGATGTTCAATAAAACGCCAGACGAGTTAATAACAGACTTCAATTGTCAATCCGTAGACTGAATGGAAGGTCTATGAAGCGTTGCAGCGAGCCAACGTGTGGCCATGAGCGGATGAGAATGTTCTGGCCGTTCTGCTTGTTCTGTTTTTACGCTGTCTGAATGAGCTACGTGTTTGGCTAGAGAGGGATTAGAACTAACTGTTTCAAAAGTAACTGCTCAGTGATATTACAAGACATTTTACTCATGTTTGTCAGATGTTAATATCCTTAGGCTTCCACACACGCAAACACAAAGAAGAGACGTCATTCTATTCTTGTGCGGTGAGCTCAGTTGCATTTGATGGAAAACAGTCATTCCACTTTGTTTTGATGAAAATAAAACATAGTCGTTAATACTATACCAGCACGTATGAGGGATTTTATCAGGTCATTTCATCGTGACAGAGATATTTCTTTATTTAGATCTGATGATAAAAATCCCTCCTATATAAAGTGAGTCTAAAGTTCAACTGCCGTTTATCTGTTGTATTACAGAGATGATTTAAGAGACTTAAGAGAAAATATATATGTATTGTAAAACAGACATGAGACAGGCAAACTATGCTTTCTCTTTATCATATCTACAATATTGTGTATTGTTTATTGCCATTTACAACCCTCTTTTTCTAATGGAAAATGACTGTTATATCAAAGGTGACCTGCATTTAGTTTTGCTTTCTTTTAAATACTGTATGAATGAAATAAAACTTGAATACAACAAAAAAATTGGCTTTTAAAGCAAATTAAAGCAAACTATAAATCAAGCTGTTAATTGTTTAATACTGTTGGTATGAATGGATGATGTTTACTATTCCAGCAGTTGCTTCCATGAGGCATTTAAATAATGGCAAACAAACAAAGCTTTCTGTCCCCAACTGTCCAAGAGAGCGAGAAAGTCTTTGACCCATATGAGGGAGCATGTGTGTGGAATTAATGTGGCCATGTCTGTTAGCTGTAATGAATAAACGTTCTGCTACGTGCCAGGCAGCACACAGAGTGAGGAAGATATTTGGCCAGATGGTGCTTAAGAGCCAATTGCCGCCTTTCATCTTAAACCTGGACTGTGTATGTGTTTTTGTTTGTAAGACGTGCTTTCCCCTTTAACCGTGCGTCTAAGAAGCGAGGAGTTCCAGTAAGATGCAGATTGTTCCCTAACATCTTCAGAGCACTTCAAAACACAAAGTACTCGGTGTTGGAAATTTTGGTAGGACAGCATGAATAATGGAAAGGATAATAGCTCTTAAATACATTGTTTAAAGGGACAGTTCACCCAAAAATACAAATTCTGTCATCATTTACTCACTCTCAAGTTGTTCCAAATCTGTATCAATTTGTTTCTTCTGATGAACACAGAGAAAGTTATTTGGAAGAATGCTTATAACCAAGCAGTTCTTGGACACCATTGACTACCATAGTAGGAAAAATGACTTATCTTCTTTTGTGTTCAAATATATATATATATTTCAAGAATGTAGGACAGCAAACAACTCTGGGGCACTTTTGACTACCATTGTCATTTTTCCTACTATGGTAGTCAATGGGGTCCAAGATCTGTTTGGTTATAAGCATTCGTCCAAATATCTTTCATTGTGTTTAACCAAACAAAGAAATTTATACAGATTTGGAACAACTAGAGAGTGAGTAATTCATGACAGAATTTTCATTGTTGGTTGAACTGTCCCTATAAATTTCATTTCAGTAATATTGATGTTTACAGTCTGTATGTGACATATTAATACAAAAGGAGTACATGTCAAAAACAAATGCAAGCTAAAGGAACACATAGCTCAGAAATGAATTACGTACATATACAGTGTATAGGCTATAAAGTTATTAACAAAAGTTTAGTCGTTAATATATTCGTTAATATATTTGATATATTTTTAGGAATCTGTCAAAAATGTGTTTAAAACTCCAAATTTGATTTTTATTTATTAGGCAAATAACAAAGTGAAACAAATGGTCTTTATTTATGTCTTTAAACCTAAATTTGAGGCGGCATGTTTAGCTTCTCTCAGAAGTCAGAAATGAATTCAGCGTAAGATTCAACCATTAAAACTTATTTTTCTTTTAAAGACTACAAGTAAACTACTATAATTGGGCATCTGAATAAAAACTAAAAGTGCTTTACTATTTTTACAAATTCATGGACAACAACAATAAATATATTTTATCATTAGATGTGTACTAAAGTACAAAAAGGATTTTAGAAATCACCAATACTGTATCACCAATATTTTTTTAATGCTATGTTTTAGTGGTAATGGTTGACTAGACATGGAGGGGGTAATTCCCAACCCCAGGTCGCCATTACATCCGGCCATTAGATGTAAGAGTGATACAACAGATTAGAGCTGTTGGCAGACTGAACTTTAACATCAGTGTTATGCCATCACATGTCATGATGGTTAAAAAGTCTTTATGGTATTCCTCTGTATGCATGCAGCAAAGCACATTGTGTCATTAACAGATCTGACGAAAAAACAAAAATTGATATAAATGTCCATAATTAATTATATTTTTACTAAAGGAACAAATCTGTTGAGTAAAAATCTAAACTGGGAAGATATATAATGAGCGTACATTGAATTCAGTCCATTTTCAAACGTCACAATTGTGTCAATTCGTTTTTGGCTTTGAAAGGATCAGAGATGCTTTGTTTTTTTCTATTATGTAATTTAGTGCATCATCTTTCAGTCTCATGGCAGCAGCTGTTTCCATTTGATGGTAATGTGGTCCTTTCAGTTCTCATCTGCGCTATTAGGAAAGTGATTTGAAATTGCAATAAATGCATAAAAAATTAATTCAATTGTGACGGATGAGGACCCCTGTTTATACAAGTCAGATTTGATTTTGTGTCTCCTTATTTTGGATGTGCAGTTTGTCAGTGACAAATCCAATGTTCATGATTAAATAATCCATGTGTGTGTAAATCTATGTGTGTATTGTGTTGAAGAGATCAGAGGTCTTGGTTTTGTTTACTTTTGTTTGGTGTGAGTCTTGCTGGTAGAGCAGTAAACCCGGAAACCATGATCCTATGCTGTGGACCACCGTCGAAACAACAACATACGCTGATCTTTTTAGAAAGGTGAAAGGTCAGACATGCTGTGCCCTAGTCATTTCAGAGTACAAACAAACCAGCTCCCCAAAGAAAAATGAAAAGTGGCTGTGCGGTTGGGTTTCAACTCTTTATAGGCCACTTGAGACATTTAAATTTTCCTGTAGACATTATTATCCTCTAATATGGGAAGATGTCATATTTAGCAATAAACAAACAACCGAACAAGTATAATGCAAGTAAACTTTTGATGTATTTATTGGTGTATTTATATCTAATAATTCAATTTGTCTATTCATAAAATGTCTCTAGCCACCTTCTTTCATCTTTAAATGTAACATACATGTACACTGTGAAGAAAATTCTGTAAAAGAAAACATTTTTTTCATGTAAAATTACATGTTTTACATGTTATTCTTGTAAATGTGCAGTCTTTTTCCTGTAAATTGATGTTTTGTTACCATTTTTCAAAAAGGTGCATGTAAAGGAATTAACAATTCTGTAAAATTGCAGTTTTTACAGTGTGACATAAATATAACATATAACTGCTGTCCTTCTGAAACCTTGTATCTCCACATTTTGCGTATAAAATCATTATTATTAGTTTTGCATAAATCATTATTATTAGTCACCCTTTATGCTTGTCACTGGGTTTTGCAAATATCTAACCAATAAAAAGTATTAAATGTGCTTGTCAAGTTTGACAACACAGTATTTAATCATTTAAAAAGTACATTGTTTTTTCCATTCCCTGAAAAACAGCGAATTTGGACATACAAGGTTTCAGAAGGACAGTGATGATATAATCATTGCTGTTACATGTCACATTTTCCATATGGAACAGAAGTATTTGACATTGGGATCCCTGACCCATTGTAGCGGTCTTTGGGTTCTAGTCGACCAATCACGACTTTGCTGCGGAGACTGGGAAAGCTCTGTGGATGCAAAAAGAAACGTCAGGATGGAACGTGCTTACTCACATCATGAATGATGTAGATGACGGTAAGATCTGCCTTTAAATGTCAAACAGATATGTCATGGATTATGCAAAAATGTGATGCTGGCATGTTGATGTTGTGTGGATTTACCATCAGGCGATGGTGCTGTGATTAGATATAAGATAGATGCAAAATTGAATGTTGCAGATAGGGTTGAAATAAGCACATCTAGCTCACCTCGGCTGGGTCTGGTGGTGATTTACGTAGTTTGATCTATTTACAAGTCACATGAAAATGCCGGTAATGCCTGTAGATGAATAGCAGATAGGGGCCATCATGTGGGTAAAGTAAAAATAGAGTCAACACAAAGCTGTATGACTAACCTGGCCATGACTCAAGTAGTTTCTTTGTTTCTGCACCTTCTGTTATTATGTAAATAGACGTAATCCACCAACATTTCAAGAAAAACATTCCACTCTCTTGTACCAATAAGGTCATCATTCTAAGAAATGTTGATACAATATTGTGGAAATGATGCCGTTAATGCCCTTGTTACCCCAACAGACAGTTTCTGTCAAGACTTTCTCTTCCCCCTAGGAAACATTATCTATGACTGTGCAAACATTTAAGTTCAGATGATCCTCCAGGCGCTTTCCTAAATAAAATGTAGACCTTGGTGACACCCTGTGGCAAATCAGACAAATGCATTCTTGTTGGACCACTGCTCAGTTTCGCTATTTCAACACACAACCTAAAAAGACTGTAAATCTTGAAGACATTTGGCCTTGGCTTCGAAATAAAACATCGATTTTCAAAGCCATGTTGATAAGCCATCTACAGTAAGTATGTCATTCCGCATTCCCTTGGATGACTTTCAGCTTTAGAGAAAATAGCTATTAGGAGCCTTAGGTGCGAGGACAATTTAATATCAACGTGTCAAAAAGTGTAAAATAAGCAAAATTAACCTTGATATGTCTAACCAGAGATTTACTGTACGTCTTTACCTTTTTACTATACAAAATCTATGGTAAACTATGGGTTCTGTTCTGTAGCAAAACCATGGTTAATTTGTTTTTACCATGGTTTTACTAAAGTAACCCTTTTTTTGGTTAATTAGGGAAACTTTTACTTATAAATTAGTCAGTATTCACTCAAATTTAATTTCACACAGTATTAAAATATTTCAAGAGTGTCTTAGCGTTTGTTAACAAGGAGGCACATTTTGCACATATATGTTACATTTATACAAATGTGCCCAGTATAAATTGTTCACGTGCAGTGCCCCACTGTGGCTTATTTTACTGATAAATCTCTGCATTTTGTATTTCTGAGACAAAAGAAATTTAACAAATATTTAAAATATTTTATAGATCTTAATGCATTACTGCTATTAGTGTTGTTGTTGCATTACTGCCTTTCTAATATAATTTCTGTATCTGATTTCATATATGAACCAGTCACAACACAGTGAAAACTCGATCTGGCTAATTTTAAACTAGCAAAAACAAGTGAACTCAAAACAAGAAGTGAACAGGCATCATTGATCATAGTCCAAATGGACACAAGAGTGTCCAGCAGTAAGAATTAAATAAAGATAAAGTTGTAGGCTAGCATTACATTACTAAATACTGCTTCTGCCAACTTATAAGTATGTGTTAGATGGACACTTTTCTATCCCATGAGACCATGGTTGCTTTAAAAAATAAACACAACACTTGCAAAATACTGTTTTAACAGTTGATAAGTACCTCATTTAATTCAGTATGTACTGTCACAGTATGTGTTTTTAGACACAAGGCAGGTCTCCAACCCCAAGAATCCAACTAATCTTGAATCAGGCAGGCATGACAGTTGAATTAAAGTTTTAGTTGTTTTACTGTTATTTTGCTTATTCCTATTGAGTGTCAGTAAATATTAAACAATAACCAAGACAGAACGCAACTCGTGTGAATCTGTTTCTCAGAGAGTTATTGTAGTTTTTTTCAAAGTCAGAGATACAACAAATACAGTCTGCCCTTAGCTTCTTGTTGTTGTACATGATTGTGTTTACATGAAGTCCTGCTGTGTAGAAAATACAAATCCGCTTTTGGCAGCCCCATTGCTTCACGTTCATTATTAATTCAGGTTGAGTAGCTAATCTGTTAATGAAGGTTCACGCTAAGACTTTGAAGAACTTGAAATTTGTTTTTGTACTCTTTCTGCATAGTAGAGCTGATCTTCACATATAAATACATTATTTGCACTCTTAAAAATGTGCAAAAGGTTCTTCACAGTGATGGAATAGAAAAAGCCTTTTGGATTCCCAAAAAGAACCATTCAGTCAAAGCTTCTTTAACCCTCAAGTGGTGATAATTACAACTGCACTAATCTGCTGTTAGTGGGCACTTTGTGATTCCATTTATATTTTACATAAATGTCATAAAACTATCTTTTTTTCTTTTTAATAAATGTAATCTATGTATGTAATCTAAAAAATAGATAAAAAATCTTTCAAGTTATGCATTTATTTTGTACAAAATTTGCAATTTTTTATGTTTTTCACCCAATATTGACACGGAAACATGATTTTCATTAAAAACTTTATTCAACAAAAAGATGCTTACAGACAAATCTAACCGTGTTATACGGAAAATGCAAAGTATGAGAAAGTAATCACTTATTTGCAGCAACAAACATCAAATTTCAAGTAAGAGATCCAAGGTCTCTGCTACAGTAAACCTCTTTTCCATTGTGCTACTACAGAATGACTTGAAAACTTAACTTGAACAATATGTTTAAGCATCATCAAATCTTAAAGTGGGACTGTGATCTCTTTGAAGTGTGTGTGCGTGAGAATGTTGGTCACATTGAGGATGTTGTATACAGGCTCACCCTTTCATTTATGTGTATGTATGATCTGCATTGTGTTAGATTTATTGATAGTTATTGATCAAATAAAAATATTGCTCTGAATTTTAATCAATTCCATTCATTTCCTAGGGGTGCCCACAAATGGGCACTAACAGTTCATTTAGGAGTTTTTATTTTCACCAACTTAACATTGTTGAATGAAGTCCAACTTTTTTGGGTATGCTTAGGTGGCAAACCTAGAAAAAGTCACCGAGTTTTGTTCCAATCAGGGGTGCGTTGCCCGAACAACGATATAACCCGCTGGTTAACCACCATAGTACGATGCATCATTGGGGAAATTAACGATGTAGTTACGACTGTGTCCCAAAACTGTGTCCCCAAATCTCTGTCAGAGATCCATTGTTTGAACCAAGTTGGTTCAGCAAATTGATGATGCCACAGGTAGTGGAGTAATGACGTCTAGGCCTACTAATAAATACGTTCAGATCGAATTAATGTCAAATTCTTGCTGTAAATAACAAACATTGCATTTAAGGACTACTTTTGTTATCCTATTTTTTTATCTGTTGTTTTATTTCCTGATATTAAATTAATTTATAAGTGTCCTCCTACGTCATTCCGCCCCGGGATTCCCCAGGGTCCTAGAGCACACAGCGCATGGGCGCTTTAAAAAAAAACAGTGCTTCTATTTTCTTGACAAACTAAAAGATGTCAAATTGAATTTGTATATATTTAGAATGATGGGTATGGAATGCGCTGCATTCATGCGGATGTAAGTCTACATGTCATAATAAGGAATGATGCTTCTAACCACAGCTCTAGTTCTAACCACACGACTTTGCGATGCTGCTAGCGATTGAGCGTTACGATGGTTTTGGGAAACACACAAATCGTTGAACTATGGAACGACGGAACTTGCGACCATAGTTGGCTAATGATGCTTTTGGGAAACGCACCCCTGATTAAGAGAAAAAAGTTATTTAAAAAAAAAAATCATTTTGCCCATTTGTCCCCAACATCACCTGAGAAAGAACCATCTCTTTCTTACCTTTTTATAATCTGGGGAACCTTTTTTGCCACAAAGAATCTTTAGTGAAACAGGAAGACTTTTTTATGGAACTATTTAGACAAAAAAGGTTCTTCTGTGCAGCATCGTGAAGCACCTTTATTTTTAAGAGTGTGAGTCAAAATCAAAAAGGGGATATTAAATGTTATAAATCGGGGAAAATGTATCATGTTTTGTTGAAAAATTAAACAAACAATTATGAAACTTTGAATAAATAAAAGGATGTTCTGAGAAGATTCTCGTGAATACTTCTGTGTATTGTGCATGTTTGAAATGTTTGGCAGGAATGCTACATTCAGCTGCCGCAAATTCATTTACATGGAAAGGTGTGGTTTTGATGCACAGTTATAGTTCTACTGATTGTTGAAAATGCAGAACCTATAATTATTGACAGTGAAAAAACACTTTTTAAAATTAGCGTATTTTGACATACCCAGCTCCACTTTTGCAGCCATATTTAGCATCTAAAAAATTCAACCTGAAGCATATAGGCTATTTATGTTCTTTACTGTATACTACACATGTTCTATACTGTCAGTGTTGAAGAGGGATATATATCCAGAGACTGGATCCCCAATGCTTGTATTGGCTAAGGTTACATGAGTTCCTGGAAAAGGAGTCTTTAACCAAGATTAAGTAACCACATTACAGTGATTCCCAGAATTAACATCCAGATAGAACTACGGTATCATATGAAAAAAGATCCTCTAAAAACATAATAAAATCATATTAAGAAACAATAACAGAAACAACCATCTACATGGTTTAATGTAATTAAATAGAAATTGTAGAAAATTAGGCTGCCTATACATTGTGCCAGGCCTTCGAAACATTATCACAGCCTCCCATTTTGTTTTATCAACTGAATGATGACATTTGTAAAAAACTATTTATTCAAAGTTTGAAAGTGACTTGTGCGCTACACAGACATGGAAAGAGCAACATGCAGAGTCCTTCAGCAATAATAGATTGCATTAAATTGTAGAATTGATGGCATTTGGACCAGGGTGTGAGAGAATTAACATGATTTATACTTTGCTTTTCATTGTCTGCCCATATTTTTGTAGTTTTTCAATGTTCAGAGTCGATGCAGTGTTACCATCTAAAGAGTATATTAACTATCAACCTGCCAGTCCACCTCTGGATGGAATGACTTGCAACCAAAGTAAAAATGCACATTTTTTTCTTAAAAAAGACCATTGTGAAAGATAATTGATTAAAGCTGTGCTGTATGCTATTTTTTGGTTTTAGATGCGATATATTAGAACCTAGAGGGATGGCAATGAAAACAGGCTGATGTTGGGCTCCATGAGAGGAGATTGCAGGGAAATAGAAAATACATAAACTCAGAAATGTAATACATATTTGCATTATTTGATTGTAATCTGTGAACTTAAAATCCCTAAAATTTTACTTTGGCCATTATTGGCCCGTCAACCCAATACTTGTAACTTATCAACATGCAATATACATTTTAACTTGATAATGATAATTAATCCATCCCTACATTTTTCATTAAAAGGTGGTTATAGGGGGTTATTGAGTTTTTCCTATGATTGTTTTCTGGTATTGAATTTATATTTTCCAATCAAACCTCAAAAATGTGTGAGAAAAAATACAAATATACATTTGCCAACCATATTAACATTTTTGTTTAAAGATCTACAGTATATTGAAGCAGGTATATTTGTCTTGAAATCGATAGTGTTTCAAATTCAGAATCAGAATCAGAATCAGAATTAGAAGAGCTTTATTGCCAAGTGTGCTTGCACACACAAGGAATTTTCTTTGGTGTTGGAAGCTTCTAGTACAGACATTCAACACAATGACAATACAATATAATACGATTTACAGTCTAAAAGATTCTAAATTGTGCATATATAAAATAAAGACTATTTTACAGAAAATGGGGGATAATAACATATAAGAGACATTGTACAGGGTAGTATATAGTAGAATAAACATATTAACAGATTGTATGTACACTTGTGCAAATGGATAATTTAGTAAGTAGAGGTAGTGTTATATACATGTATACATAAGATGTAGATATAATAAGGCACTATAGTGCACACTATAGGAGTAGTGGAAGTGGAATATTGCTCTTAAGGAGCAGTTATCTGTTTAGGAGGGAGATTGCCTGGGGGAAGAAGCTGAAGAAATTGACAGAGTTTGAAAATATAGCAACAGTAGGTCCTTGTATTTGTCATTGTATAGTACCTTCCCACTTTAAACGCAGGAAGCCAGTTCTGTTGCATTATCGTTGATAAAAGTAGAGGTCAAATTAAATTATTCCCCGTCTATCCTTACCATGCCGAAGTCTGCCACTAGGTGGCAACCGCTGCTCTCTTTTGAAACACCTCCGTGTGGAGTCGAGTTTGAAGCGAGGTGTTTTTCTCCTCCTCCAAAACCTGCGATAAGCCGTTTTCCAATGAGAGCAGGTGGAATTCCCCCATTCAACCAATGGCGCTCTGTTCTCGCCACGATCCTTTCGGGAAGGATGTGTGGGCTCGGCGATGGCGCTGCTGTGAAGTTGGTGGAAACGGGCAAGCCCAGGAAGCAGGATTTGAACACTACTACACCAGCTAAAGGTTAGGACCATCAGCTCGAGTGGGAACAAGTCAGTAGATGAGTCATATTTGGGTAACACATGCACCTTTCCGACAAGGAAATACACCGAAGGAAGATACTTCAGCGACGGCGGATATAAGATTGTGATTTTTTCCCCAAAGTTGCTCTGCGTGTATGAGAAATAAAGTGACCTCCGGCTAAAAACAGGCATGAGTTAGATCGAGTCCTGACACCCCTCGATCTGTCGACTTGCCCGTTTTTTGTTTTCAACTGAGGTGAAAGACGCGTCGAAAAGAGTCATCATGCCTGCCAAAACAAAGTATAATTTAGTCGATGATGGACACGATTTGCGGATTCCTTTACACAACGAGGACGCATTTCAGCATGGGATTAATTTCGAGGCAAAGGTAAAAACCCTTCAATATCACGATATCTTTATCAGACACGTATGTTGGTGGCTTTTCGCTATTAGACGCGATTAAATCCGGTGTTCTGTCGATTTATGCTACACGGCTGTTGTATCTGTTACTGTACACATTACGTTTTCAATCACATGGCGCCTTTAAAGTTGTTTTGCCACTTGTTTACATTCCGCGTTGTTGCCATGGAGCGAGTGCGCTTTTGATAGCACATTTAGTTTGATTAAGCTTGTAGACGAGGGATGTAATGAATGTAATCTCGTTGCCTTTTATTTCCAGTATATCGGTAGTCTGGATGTGGCTCGTCCTAACAGCCGTGTGGAGATTGTTGCGGCCATGAGGCGGATAAGGGTGAGTTTTATAGTACCTGTTTACTTTACTGCTTCCTGAAGTTGAGTGAGCTCAAAGTTTTTAGAATTTCAGCAATTAAATGTTCAAAAATGTTTAGCAGATCTTGATATCTAAGATGTTACGACGCGACTAAGCCCCCAGTATTCCGCACGGGTGGTCGTTGAGCCTCGAGCGACAATCAAAACACAAAAGCGGGAGGATCACGCAGCAAATTGCTTACAAAACGAAAGGTTGAATATCGATAGTCCTGTCAAAATGTATTTGATACATATACTGTATGTCAGCCCTGTAATTTACGTCGCATTTGCACATTTCATGTTTGTAAACAGAGAAGGGCTCTTTGAAGTGGGGGTCCCGTGTGTAAAGCACTTAAATGGCCCATTTTGGCTCTCACCAGTCATGCGGTATGTTAATGCATTGTCTTCTTATGGGGCTACATCCCCCTTGACAACAGATATGCGTTTTCTGGCATTGTTTCCTTTTTAATTCTTGAATAGTTGCAGATGTGGCTTGCAGAAAATGTTATAGCATTCTGTATAAACCAATTGATCAAAATCTTTCACAAATGTGTGAGTTTTGCTGTCCCCCTTTGTAGTTTTCTTGTTTTATTATATTGTTATTGTAGCTGGTAGAGCCCTCCACTGGCAGCCAAAACACATAGGTTCGAACCCCAGGGAACACATGCTGATAAAATGTAAACCTTCTAATGAATTATATTGAACAGAAGCACATGCCAAACGCAAAAATGTAAACAAAACCAAAAATGGTTATATGCTCCCTTTCCACTTGGAAACAGGAAATGGTTTTCCTTAAAAATGGTGTAATTGAATTTCCTCTCCATGACTGGTTCTTCAAGTCTGAGAGTCTGATATTATCGGTTAGCTTAGTGACAGTTCATTTAAACATTCACCTCTTGATTGTTTTCAGGGGTTTATTTTACCGGTGCATTTAATCTAGGTATCTACTTCCTCTGGCTGTTGATATGGAAGTTTTTCATTGTTTGAATCTGCTATAGAAGTCAAAGGATTTTCGGAAAGTGTGAGGCAAGGGTGGTTTTTCAATGTAACAGATAAAAGGTTTGTTTTGCAACATCCTGGTTTCCAGCATGGCATCACTCACCAGGTGCAAATGAACCTATTAACCTTTTCAGTTTGCCGGACCCCCTGCAATAGCTTGCCAATGGCTGCTGGCAAAGGGACAATCACACACACATTCAAAACAGGAAAATATTGGTTTATAGATCAAAAACATGAAAGCTACACAGAGGATTTATTTTGCTGTAGCTTTCTTTTTTCTTTTCGTTTTCTTTCTCCTTCAAGTGAGATGACAGACTTGAACATGCCGTCTACTATGTTGTAATGGTTTATTGAAACTATGTATTTTTCTTCTTTGGAATACAAACACTGTTGGTTTGCACTTTAAGTTGTTAGAATAAGAGATCATTGTTTGGTCTTATTGACCATAATTTATTTGCTGAGTAATTTAGCAGACAGCCTTTTTGTGTTCTCTGAAATTATAAAAATAGACTTTATTAAATAAAACATATTATACACCACCTTCACACTAATTTGATTATTTTAAGTTAACAATTTTAAGCTTTTGGAAATTATATGTCATTAAATAATAATGTGCGAATTATTCTGTGGAGCTGACTTTTGTCTAGTTTCATTGCAGTGCTGAGTAAAATTGTTGTTCCGTTTTTCAATACGTCATGTTCTGTAGGTACAGTATTTTACATTGTAGAATCATAAGAGCCTTTTGATAGCTGTAGAAAATAATTTCGGTTCTACTTTTCGATCCTAATAGCCATCACCATGATAAAAGGACATGGATTGCAGAGATTGTACAAAGTCTTAAAGTTGAAAAGAACTCCAGTGATCTGTGAAAAAATAGTTGGTTTAACTTCACTCCGATTACATTCATGCATTTGCCAGATACTTTCATCCAACGTGACTTTTAGTGCATTTGAGGTATGTGTTTTATTAGTGCATTCCTTCGATTCTAACCCAACTCTGACATGCCATGCTCTACCTGTTGAGCTATTGGTCCTAGAGATAATGTTTTGTGGCGAGATGTGGTGCCTTAGACATTCTGGCCGCTAGTTCTGAAAACTAACAGATTCTATGTGGCTGTGTTGGAAGAGTGATTCAGAGTCCATTGGGGCATTAAAAAGTTTGAAGCCAACAATTATGGGCAATTTCCACCACACCCAGATTCTATTTACCAGTATAATCATCAGGAGCTGGAAATGTTTATAGCAATGTTCTTAAGTTTAATGTAGTTCAAAGAATGTTTGTTATCATGTAACCAGTTAATAATAAAAATTTGCATACATTTACATTTCCCATAACAGCTTGCCATGTGTCTGGAGCTGCCTAAACTCTTTAGTCACAAGTTTTATAGTGGTTAATAATGTAGTCGGCCAAATGTATGACCTTTCTTAGCCGCATTTAATTTTCTCAGAGCCTAAGAATGATGCTGATGGCATCAAATATGTCCTGCTTGAGCCCCAAGCTCACCGTAACTTTTAAGTCCTCCCTTGTAATCTTTTAGTGTAGCAGTAACTATGGAGATTCAGTTAAGAAGTCGTTTTAACACACAAGTGCATCTGGTAAGGGAAAATTATAGCACAAACTAATCGTTTACTCGGCTTGAATTACGTTTATGGGATACCTAGCAGACGCCTCGTAACCGAAAACCTGATAACAACATTATCTACGTGGAGATGATTAGCATTAAGTAGATGTTGCTGTCACATTTGGAAAGGAGAATTCATGGTCTTGCGGGTCCTTCCGTAAAAGCTTTTAGACTCATAGTTTGCATAGCCGGTGCACTTTGCTCTTATTGCCGTGCCTCAAATTTATTGCAACATGTATTGTTGGCCTTAAGATGGTCAAAGCGCACTCCTTGCAGAACCGATGACTTATTGCACTTAGAAATTGACCTTAATTAATTGACTGGTTATGTGACGTTATAAATGAATTGTTTATAGTTGGGATCTTTCATCAGTGTACTTTGTAGAAATGGAAATGCCGCTTCTGCCTGGGTGGTTGTGTAGTCATGTTTTGGTCTTTTCTTTGTTGATTCCTTATAAGGTTGGGTAGCACCTATTGATTTTTAAAATGCATTTGGTTCTGATCGTTATTAATGCTAAGATTGGGATACGTTGGAATTTGTCTGTATTACATGTATGTAGCCTACTGTAAAGGGCTTTTTGCACCACAGGAACAATTTTGTAATAGGCTGTTTGCACATGACGTCACGGCACTGTGCAAAGTGCCGATGGAGGGCAACAAGTGATTTTCACCATAGGAATGCACTATAACAAACCCAAAATACCTATGTTTTGCATGGTTTTTGACTGTTCAAATCGATCAAACCATGAATGGTGTTTTTATTGTGTAGCAAAAGTTGATGTTCATGAAGGGGGAAAATGCGAGTATTGACTGAGAAACGGAGATAAAAGTGGCTTGTTAACCTGAATCTGCGGTTAGGATGAGCCCAGCTGGCCGGCTAATCTGTCGGACAAGGGCCGGGATAGAGCCTGAGCGTCTCAGGCCAGGGCCTAAATTTGAGGCCCGTGCAGGGCTCTAATGCCACAGAAGAACCTTTTTTGTCGAAATGGTTCCATAAAGAACCTTCAACATCTGAAGAACCTTTCTGTTTCACAAAAGGTTCTTTGTGGCGAAAAAAGGTTCTTCAAAATATAAAAAGGTGAGAAAGAGATGGTTCTTTAAAGAACCTTTGACTAAATGGTTCTTTGTGGAACCATAAATGGTTCTTTTATGGCATCGCTGTGAAGAACCTTTTAAGCACCTTTATTTTTAAGAGTGTAGTGACAACAACTCATTTTAAATAGCATATTGTTATTCATTAGAATGCATGAGAAATAAAGAAATGAAAGGTTTTAGTGTCCGCTAATATTTTTATGCACATGGGATGCGGTAGAAAATTGTGAAATTGAACAATAAAATCAACCATATGTTTATGTGGCAACATGCTTTCTTCTGTCAGTATCGTTATAACATTTTCGTTGTTCTCCTTTAGAGGTTCTCCTTTAGCATATGAAAGCAGAAAGGTTGAGAACAGCATGTTAATAACCCTTATTGATTCTCTTTCTGTCCCTCCTTTAGCTTATTTAACTGTGCCGGCAGGTTGATGTGTAACTTTGTGTGTTTGCCTCAGGCTGAGCTTTCAAACAACAAAGTTGTCTGTGGTCTAACAATAGTTCTAGAGTTGTGTTTTTGTTATAATAGTTGTATATATTATATATTATATATTTACCCCTTTCTGCCTTGATAACAGAACGGGGGAATAATATCCCCTGTTGTTTGTCTGGCTTTTTTGTTGGATGACTTCACTTTAGCAAGGCCTCTTGAGATCAAGCCCTTGAATGACTGTTGACCAGAATCCATTCCATTGGTGCACTTCATTTAGCCTCCAAAGGGTCTCTTTGACATTTTAAAAAGGTCTCTTCATCCTGCCTTCCCCAACTGACCATCTCCTGTGACCGGCGGGTAAACAACAAAGCCGGAGGATACTCGAGCCGTCCCCTGCTTTACCATAGTAACCACGAACAGTAAATTGACTCATAACTCTCTTTCTTTCCCCTCGTGCCTTGCAACCACACAGCCAGATTTCACCTTGAAGTGCGGTTTTGTTTCTTTTACAACACATCATCTGTTTTGAGACCTTTCACTTTTAACAAATGAAGATCCTGGCCTAATTTGATCCACGTTTTAATTAACGGCTGTACAGTAGTGGCACAGAGGTATAACTCACTTCTCTGTATTCCTCCTTTTATCTGAAGGGAAAAGGACTTATTAAACACCCCATAGATAAATCCAGATATCAGGCTCAGATGCGTGTTGAATGTACCAAGGACGGTCGTGTTTATTAATAATGTGTTTGAAGCCAAGAAACCACTTGATGAATAAAAATGTAATAAATTATAAATATATAAGACAACAGCTCCACTTGATGCAGTGTATTCAAGTTTAATAGATGTTGCTCAGCGCTCTCTAACATCTGTTGATTCATTTTTTTTTTTGTCTTTTTTAATTTTGAGTTTAGTGTTTTTGTATTAACGGCCCTTAAAGTTTTTGGCTGCAGGTAGTTCTTTATCACTCAGTGGGTCGAGGAGCTTTCTTCTGAAATAGTTCAGTCGATGTAAATGTCTTAGGACTGTGATTTAGTGCTGTGATGGTCTTCTTTTCTCACCCTCTCTCTTTATAGCTCTATTTCCAGTGTTAGCTTTAAGCCCACTTCATGCCCTGGGGTGATTCACTGGCTCGTTGTGTTCGGTTAAATCTTTATTAGCTCCGGTCTTGTCTTTGTTTTCAGAGTAAAGAAATGGGTTTGGTCATCAGGGCATTTGAACTGACATTTTAAGATGTATGGACAAAAATTTAAGCAATGATGTTATCAAAAATGTTAGCTTTTTGTGTAGAATTGTTCTCTTTTTTTATTTGTTATGTGTTATTAAAGCCAGAAAAACAATATAATTCTCATTTCAATGTGGCTTTACCTATATTTTATGTGATTTATGTGCGTATCTAGTTTTTATTTAGCTTTGCTCTGTATTATTAGTTTAGTATATTTTTTGTCTTTTTTTATTCTTATTTGTTCTTTGTTTGTTTCTATCTTGTTGTTATTTTCTATTACTTTTGTTTTATTTTCTCTTTCTTATGTAAAGCGCTTTGAGATGCTACTTTTAAAGGCGCTATATAAAATAAAGTTATTATTATTATATGGTCTATTACTATTTACTAACATATCTGTGTTGTTTTTTTAAAGCTGCAATATGCAATTTATTTGGTTCAAATTAAACCAAAATCTGTTAGTTTTTGGAGGATCTATGTAATGCAATATAATATAAATAACTACGTTTTTAGAGGTGTATAAAAACTTTACCTAATGAAGCGTTATGTTTTTATTACCTTGGGATGAGCTGTTTCTATCTACATACACAGCGGGTCCCCAATCGCCATGTTGCTTCAACAGTAGCATTAAACGGACAAACTGATCTACAGAGCGTGTCGTAAATATGTTATCTCCTTCGACAAAGAAGCGAAAATCTGACGACATCTTAGTCCTATGTCAGCCACCATAGTGCTCTGAAAGGGAGTGGGGTGGAGTGAGCCATTGGTTGCAGTTCGCAACCTCACTGTTTGATCCTGCGTAATTTCGTACACTGGACCTTTTAGCAAGCGTCTAAAAAAATCATTGTGCGTTAACTTATACTTGCAGCGATATGCTTCAAAAAATGATTATAAATTATGAATTGAGCTGTCAGGTACGATTTCACAAGTAATGTCAGATGTTTTTTAACCCACCTAAAGTAACCTGCATTTTTTGTTTCAAGCGGAGATGGCAAACGCAAAAGTTTTAACACTAATCATTTTTAATAGTTTCAACTCTTACTGCATTGTTTCAACCTTCTGGCTGTTAGTTATCTTTTACACAAGCATGTATCAAAGTTATTTATTTAGCAATAGAGACTGTTGAAAAACTCTTCAGTCATTTAGTCTTTTGCTATATAAATATATTTTTTCCAGTCATAATTGCCTGCAAATACAAAATGTCTATTTTCTGCTGTTGAATTAGGTGGAAATGCAACAGAATGTAGAAAGGATATTTCGTATCGGTGTCCAAAATCGATTCTGCCAAGCTGTTTTGCTGTGTGAATTATTGAGCGAATGGGCAGTGTCATAAAGAGCTCATGCCAGTAAATGAGCAGTTGGCCAGCACATACCTCTGTTTACAATGACATTAATTCATTAGTTCATCAAAACTGCTTTTCATAATACAAACACAGTGTTTCCCACAGAATTTTGTGAGACTATGGGGGCTAAACATATTTTCATCTTGGGGGGTCCGGGGGCATGCTCCCCCATAAGAAAATTTAGCATATTTTAAAGGTAAATGCTGCAATCTGGTGCATTTTAAGAGCAAAATTAAGTGACTCAATCTCTAAGAATACAATAGCTATAGTAGTAATTTAATCATTGGCACCATAGATATAAATGGGGATAACACATGGTAAAATGAGTTCACAAACAAAAAAAGTCAAAAACATGTAGAGCATGAGCCATCAAAAAATGAAGCAAAAAAGTGTTTAACAGTTGAACTAATTTATATATTACTGTAGCGGGTTCGTTAGGATAAGGAAGGAAGAGGACGAGCTTGGCGAGACTGACACGACTTTATTCCATAAAAACAACTTAAATAGAGCACCCAAAGTAAACAGCATAAATATCCACGGCTTTTCCTTCAGCCTGGCTTGCGTCGCTCGGAAGTCAGCGAAGGTCCTCCTTGCTGACTGAGAGGTTTCCGTCTGTGGCAGCTCGTGTCGAGTCCGTCTCTCTCACGGCATTGTGCCTACGTCGGGTGTTTATATTCTCTCCCCGCGCCCTTACTGGAACGAGACACAGGTGTTGGTCATTTGTAATTACTCCACTCACTTACCGCTCGTCTCCCGGCTCTCTCTCCTGCCGCATACCTCGCTACACCACGCTCCCCTCGCCACATACCCCCACCGCCTGACTCAGGCCGGGGAACCGTCCGGCCTGCAGCCCCCCCCCCATTCCTGGAGAGGAAGTCGGCTACAACCATTCGCGCACCCGGCCTGTGGACCACCTGGAACTTAAAAGGCTGTAGCGCCAGATACCAACGGGTGATCCTGGCGTTGGAATCTTTCATGCGGTGGAGCCACTGCAGGGGAGCGTGGTCTGACCAGAGGGTGAATTCCCGGCCCAGGAGGTAGTACCTAAGGGTGAGAACGGCCCATCTGATGGCCAAACATTCCTTTTCAATAGTGCTGTACTTAGCCTCTCTCTTTGAGAGCTTGCGGCTAATGTACAGCACTGGCCGCTCCTCACCCCCCACCTCCTGTGCCAGGACAGCACCCAGCCCTCTGTCCGACGCGTCAGTCTGTAACAAGAAAGGGAGAGAGAAGTCAGGAGAGTGTAAGAGCGGCCTGCCACACAGGGCAGCCTTCACCTGGGAAAACGCCTGCTGGCACTGCTCTGACCATTGGACCGGATCTGGCGCCTCCTTTTTAGTAAGATCAGTCAGCGGGCTGGTGAGGTCCGAATAGTTGGGCACAAACCGTCTGTAATATCCCGCCAGCCCCAGGAACTGTCTTACCTCCTTTTTGGTCTTGGGACTCGGGCAGGTCGCAACGGCTGCGGTCTTATTAATTTGGGGCCGCACTTGCCCGTGCCCCAAGTGGAAGCCCAGATACCTAACCTCCACCCGCCCAACCGCACACTTCTTCGGGTTGGCCGTGAGACCGGCCGCCCTCAGCGCTCCCAAAACCGCCCTCAAGTGTTGGATATGCCGCTGCCAGTCATTGCTATAAATGATGATGTCATCCAGATAAGCAGCGGCATATGCCGTATGGGGCCGGAGGATACGGTCCATGAGGCGCTGAAAGGTGGCCGGTGCCCCGAACAAACCGAACGGAAGCGTCACGAATTGGTGTAAACCGAACGGCGTGGTGAAGGCAGTTTTTTCTTTAGATAATGGCGATAGGGGGATCTGCCAGTACCCTTTCGTTAAGTCCAACGTCGAATAAAACCGAGCCGTGCCTAGCCGGTCCAGTAACTCATCGACCCGTGGCATTGGATAGGCATCGAATTTCGATACCGCGTTCACCTTGCGATAATCCACACAGAACCTGACCGAGCCGTCCGTCTTGGGAACCAAAACTATCGGGCTCGCCCAGTCACTGTTGGATTCTTCTATTACCCCCATCTCGAGCATTGCCGCTAATTCCGTCTGAACCACATTTTTCTTGTGCTCAGGTAAACGATAGGGCCGGCTACGAACTACAACGCCCGGCACCGTCTCGATATGGTGCTGAATGAGTTTCGTGCGTCCCGGTAGGGGCGAGAACACGTCTGCGAATTCCGCTTGCAACCTGGCAATGTCCGTGAGCTGGGAGGGTGAGAGGTGATCTCCCCCCGGAGCCAGAGCGAGTGATTGTGGTTTTATATTCGCTTCTGGTCCCAGATCATCCTCTCCACTAATTACCGTCGCCAGCAACACGGGCTCCACCTCCTGCCATTTTTTTAGGAGATTGAGGTGGTAAATTTGACGCGCCCCGCTCCTATCTGACCGTATTACTTCATAATCAAGATCTCCCACTTGCCGTGTGACCTCAAACGGCCCTTGCCACTTGGCTAGTAATTTGGAACTCGAGGTGGGGAGTAATACAAGCACTTTTTCTCCCGGTGAAAATTTCCGGAGGTTGGTTCCCCTGTTATACAGCCGGCTCTGTTTATCCTGGGCCTGTAACAAATTCTCCATAGATAGCCGCCCCAGTGTATGGAGTTTTGTTCTCAGGTCCAGGACATGTTGAATTTCATTCTTGCTGTTGGAGGGTCCGTCCTCCCAAGTCTCTCTCAGGACGTCCAAAACCCCTCGGGGCTGGCGTCCAAAGAGAAGCTCGAAGGGGGAAAACCCCGTGGAGGCTTGCGGGACCTCTCGCACAGCGAATAAGAGGGGTTCTAACCATTTATCCCAATTTTTGGCGTCCTCGTGTACGAACTTACGAATCATGGTTTTCAACGTGCGATTAAACCGTTCGACCAAGCCGTCTGTTTGAGGGTGAAAGACGCTGGTACGGACCGATTTAATGCCCAGTAATTCATACAGCTCGCGTATTGTGCGTGACATGAACGCCGTGCCTTGATCCGTGAGGATCTCCCGGGGGATCCCCACGCGGGAGATGACGCGAAACAGTGCCTCCGCCACGCTTTTAGCCGAGATGCTGTGGAGCGGCACTGCCTCGGGATATCGGGTTGCATAATCTACTAAGACTAATGCAAATCGATGTCCTCTCGCTGACCGCTCTAATGGCCCGATGAGGTCCATACCAATTCTATCGAAGGGGACCTGCATTAGCGGTAGAGGGCGCAATGGCGCTTTTGGGGAGGCCGGAGGGTTTACCAGCTGACATTCACGACACGAGGCGCACCACCTGCGTACGTTCTCGTGAATGCCCGGCCAAAAAAATCGGGCCATGAGACGGTTTAGTGTCGAGTTTTGTCCTAAATGCCCCGCCATAGGATTACAATGTGCCGCCTGGAAAAGCATTTCCCGGCGGCCCCGTGGTACCAACAACTGGGTTGTATCTTCTTTTGTTTGAGCGTCTTGGGCCACTCGATACAACCGGTCTTTTATAATTGCAAAATAAGGGTAGGAGCGCGGTTGGTCAGGCTGGAGGGGTTGGCCGTCTACACAGCGAACCTGTTCCCAGGCGAACTTGAGGGATTCGTCCCGGGACTGTTCCAGAGGGAAGTCATCGCGTTCCGAGAGGATTCGCCCCTCGGAACCGCGCGCTTCCCCTGTAACAGCCTCTCCCGCCTGTACAACCGCGCCGACTCCCTGTGTCTTTGGACCCCAAGCGACACCCGCACACAAGTACCCCAATAATTCCGTAAATGCAGGCCAATTGGTTCCCAAGATCAGCGGGTGTCGTAGGTGTGGGTTAACCGCCACCTCCACTCTATGCTTTTCTCCCCGGAATTGAATAAAGACGGGGATTAAAGGGTATCTCACCACATCCCCGTGTATGCACCGTACCCGAACCATGCGGCTGTTATCCAATGCCCCGGGCCGAACCAGGCTTTGATGGATGGAGGTTTGGTTGCAACCGGAATCCACCAGAGCCGGGTATGTACCTCCCCCTATACTCACAGGAATTTGGTACTCTCCGCTCTGACCGGGGGCAGCCTGTGGCGTGTCGGGAACCCGGATCATCGTCCCGACCTCCATCACTGGACACCGATCGACCCAATGGTCCGGGTCCCCGCAGCGCCAACAGGCCGGCCCAGGCGTCTCCGCCATCCGAGTGGCGGGAAGTGGAGCACGGGAAGGGCGCGGAGAGAGGTTGGACCCATTGCCGTCCTGGAATCCCCCGACAGCAACGGCAGGAGTCGCCTCGCCCAGTCCTCCGGGGGCCAGCCGCTAGTTTCCGCCGTCTTCTCAAACAGGTCGAGAAATGCCTCGGGGTCATCCTCTGGCCCCATTTTCAACAGCGGCAGGAACGCGGCGGTTGTCGCGGGCGCGGACGCTTCTGCCCGAACCCCCTGGTCCATCCAGCTCCGGAAGCTCTCGCGGTCCTCTCGCTGGGCCTGGAAGACGGACTGGAAGCGGAGCTCGTGGTCATTCCGAAGGTCCAGCAGCGCCTGGTGTTGTTCGCGGTGGAGGACCGCGAGATGTCCGCAAACGGCGTGCCCGATGTTGCCTGCATGATGGCAGTGTCCCTCCTTCTTCCTTCCCGGGTTTCGGCACCAGTGTAGCGGGTTCGTTAGGATAAGGAAGGAAGAGGACGAGTTTGGCGAGACTGACACGACTTTATTCCATAAAAACAACTTAAATAGAGCACCCAAAGTAAACAGCATAAATATCCACGGCTTTTCCTTCAGCCTGGCTTGCGTCGCTCGGAAGTCAGCGAAGGTCCTCCTTGCTGACTGAGAGGTTTCCGTCTGTGGCAGCTCGTGTCGAGTCCGTCTCTCTCTCGGCATTGTGCCTCCGTCGGGTGTTTATATTCTCTCCCCACGCCCTTACTGGAACGAGACACAGGTGTTGGTCGTTTGTAATTACTCCACTCACTTACCGCTCGTCTCCCGGCTCTCTCTCCTGCCGCATACCTCGCTACACCACGCTCCCCTCGCCACAATTACCATATATTAAAAATGCAGGCCGGGCATCAGGCCTTTTTCACAGTGCCATTGTCCCACTCCCCCGCATGGCAGTGGGCCTATCACTTTACTATCCGGACCAGAGCATGCATACATTCTTGTGATGCGGCGACTGTTTAGAGTTAACCCGTAAGAAAAGCGCACACTCTCTCAGCACAACAGAGTAATGTTAAGTTTGTGATTTATTATTTTTTCAACTTTATGCGCGCGTTGCCCAGACCTATCAGTTTATATCAAAGTAACACGAGAGCAATTAATGACAGACGCTTTCTCTTGCAATACACGCCTATCGGTCTGAGCAGCGCTGCTTGATGGCCGACAAACCAAATATATTGACAAGTTTTGGACACGGTGACACACAGGGCAGCATGTAATCGTGTGTGGTGCGCCCCCGTATAATTTATTTTTCTTACGGCGACAGCCGAAGCTAAAGGAGGAATTTAAGCAGACTCAAGCCCATCATGCATTCAAATCATTAAAATTGGCGGTTGGCAATCAAACTACGTTCTGTGCCTGAGCAACAAACAAATATACTCAAAACATTTTTCTAACCTAATAAAGAAACGAAATGAAATATAACTTTTTAACTGTTTATTTATTCTAAACTATTTTAACAGTTTAAACAGTGTCATTCACATCATTAATTCAAATTCGTGCTCCAGCACATTTTTAGCCGTGAACAATGATACAACAACAAAACAGCAGTGCAGAATTCAACGTTACAAATAGTTATGTTGTTGTAAGAAAAACAATTTGGCTCGTTTTAAGACTGTGGCGGAACAAAATAGTCTATGGCGGGCCGCCATAGTCTCGTCAATGAATGGGAAACACTGCAAACATTTAGAGTTCGAAAATTTAGAATTTAGAGTTTTTCACGAAAAACAGCGAATTTGGACATCCAAGGTTTCGGAAGGACAATGACGATATAACTAATATTTTACTATGGGATTGAATATAGTACCTGATATATGTAAATGAAACACTCAGATAGGTTAAGTATTCATTAGTAGCATTTAATCTGCCTCAGGACAGTCTGTTTTATGCTATCACAGTAATGAGATACGGCAGAATATATAACCATAATCACAGCGCACATTGTCTACTCAAGTCTTTCCACACCTGTGAGATCAAACTGTTTCTCCTGGTTCTCTCAAGGCTTGTAAATGTACAGCTCTTCGTTTTAAAGTTGTCAAAGCAGGGCTCAACGCTAAGGTTATTTCTACTGGCCCGGTCGGGCAAGTGATTCGAATTTTTACTGGCCCTGCCAAAATTTTCACTGGCCCCACCTTAAAAAGTAATAAATAAATAATATTGTCTGTGTAATCTCAATAAATAAGGTAATGATATAAAAACTATTAGCCTAACTGAAATTTCAAGTATTAAAATATAGAAGTAGTATGTGCAAAAGCAATAGCACAAGTAAATGTAATAAAACAAACATACAAATAAAAATAATGAGTGCTTTTCAGGTGTTTCAGGTTGATCTAATAGTAGTTATCAGATAAAGAAATTAAATAACCAGATGTAAAATAAGCCTTTATAGAATTCACCATATAAATTAAACCTTGAAACCTTGGCAGTGAATGTTTTTTTCTCTACGTCATTTGTTGTTTGATGAACGTTAAAAACAGAGATGTTTATTATGGTGCTGCCCCTTTAAGAGATGCACGGATGTAATAAACTGTTACACGCGCTTTGTTTCCTAACTGTTTCTGTTTACTTAAGACATAATGGATTACTTTTACAAGGATGCTTGATAATATGGCCATTTTGGCATACTTTTGTGTGGATATGTCTGTCAAGAAGACATGAAAGAGAACTCAATTCAGTATTTTGCGCATTGTCGGAGATGCGGCTTTCCGACAGCGTGCAAATCATACACACAGCCGAACCGAATCGACTTCTCTTTTGCATCGTCTTGAGAATATGGCAAGGCTTAAAAAGTTGTAAATTATAATCTTTCATTTGCGAAACAAGACTGGCCCTGTAGGGCAACTGACAGTCCCGGAGCCATCGGGCAGTCCTTATTGTCGAGCCCTGCAAAGGCTATGGAAGCATCTGTAATTGATTCATATTTTTCTCGTCCTGGACTTTTTAGAGCTTCAGCTGACCAGTTCTTCACAGCTTCAACCGTTACTGTATCACACCTAGTGATTTACAGACACTATCAAAGAACATCAGCATCAAAAATATTTGTGGGACTAGAAGGCTTTCGAGGATTTTGAAAGCCTTCTAGGCCCACAATGTATCTACTATTCAATCCAAATGAGAGGAGAGGAAATACTGTCTTCATCCCCTCTTTATAGCATTGATTCATGTCCTTATTGTGCTAGCTTTATGTGAGGAGAATTAAGCTTTTAATTTGCAGTGGTTAAATTGAAGCAGTAGATTTGATGGTTGATCAGCAGCTGAGTTATAATAGCTATTATGGTTTAATGGGTGTTTGTGACATTATGCAGTGCTGTGATTGGCACACAGCTTATACTGGCCTGGAGTTATGGTCTTTAATGCTAGCTGCTGGTTTGCATTATTTATGTCAGTTTTGCTTCGAAAAAGAAAATTTTCCAGCTTAATTTTAACTTGAAAGGAGCTGGCATCTGTAATAGAAGGGCCACACAATTATCTATAAAATAATTAAGATTATGGCTGCTGTGATTAACTATTCATAAACGTGATAATTGCAGCATTTTGTTTAGATCTACTCGCATTCTTGCTACTCGGGCGTTTTAACCAATCAATGTCCACTTTGAGCATTACCACAGTGGAGAATCATGTGTGTTTGAATTCTCTCTTGATCTGTGTGTTTAACGTTCCCCACATTTCTTTAATCTACATGCAGCTTCTGACAGCTCACCTTCTTGCAACCAAACTACAACATACCCTATAGTTGGTGTAAGACACAGTGTAAATAATATTTACATATGTTTCATGTATGCATTTTGCAGGCTTTGCCCCAAGGCGACTTACAGTATACACATTTATCAGTTCATGTGTTTCCTGAGAATCAATACCATGGCCTTGAAATTGATAGCTTATTGCGTAACAAGTCCATCAGTGAGCTTTGAGCTGAACGTTTGGGCTCAATATTTCGCAGTCAGCACTTCAATGAAGTATAATGAGCATTTTCATATTGTTGCATTGTTCACATTCTGTGTATAATCTATTTAAAACTTGAATAACTATTTTTTTGTTATTGCTGCTATGACAGCTAATGTGCAGTTGGCCATGTATGCACTGCCACGATTATACTGATGTGTAAAACAGAATTAAATAAATTCAGATGAATAGTTCTCAGCTTATGATGGATGTGTTTGTGTAGCATACGCAGTGTTTCCCCCTAGGTTTACGGCTTGGGGGGGGGCTGCGGTCTCTATATTTTTTTGCGGCGGAGGTCCTGACCATACTTTTTTAAATAAATAATGTTAAATCAATCAATCTAATGTTTTATCAGGCCATTTACTTTATATTCTATATAGCCACAGTCTGTATGAAACATAGAAGGTCTGGTAACTGAGAAAATGTGTTGTAGGCTCTGGTGCTGAAGCGAAGTCCCAGTGGTCTATTTTCATATTTAAAAAAAACTACTGACAACAAAATGTAGCAACTGAAATAAATATATCATGAGCAGGAGTACTTACAAAGTTACTAACAGCCTTTCCATGCCATTCATACTAGAACTGATTCTAAATATTCTTTCCAATTAAAACATGATTCACAATGAAATGCTCTTAACATGTTGATTATTTATGCTATTAATATCATAAATGCTATATGTAGATACAAGACGTTATGTTTTATAATCTGTCACAGACCTATATAGCAAACAGTAAACTGACTGACAGCTAAAAATACTTTATTACTGCTGCATTTTCGTTTACTTAAAGAGCAGGTTTCAAGGTTTTTGTAAGTGTCCTAATGTTGTATTAGAGTCCCCAACAACATTTTCAAATGCATCAAAGGTAAAAAAAAATGGTGCTATTTTCTTAAAATAAGCATTTAGTGTCTATCCATTTCTCAAAGATCCCTAAACGATTCCTCCGAAGCTGTTCAAATGTATCGCTTCTCTAAGCTCCTCCCTACCGCGAGTCTAGTGTGCTCCGATTGGCCAACTGGCCCAATCAGTTGTGATTGGTCTTTCTTCATACACTGCGTGTCAGAAACGAAACGCCCATTACCACAGTTCTTATCTCAGGAAGGTTTTTGTAAACAAAGACGCTGTGTGTAAAAATGGCATCAGTATTACCATATCACAAGTTTTTATCTTCATAAACTTATCTTCATAAACCATTCAGACTATTGTTTTCTGTTGATCTTTTTTCGTCACAGAGAGGAGTAACTGAGCAAGTTAGCGAGAGCTTCCAAACATAATGCACACACCTTTACATAATAAAATGATATAGTGCTGCAGTCAGTTTTTAAAGTAATGACAAGCAAACCGTTTTGTTTGAAGGGGATCGTGACCACAGCTAAACTTTGCACACTTGACAAAACCATAATGTGAGACACGTTAGCAAAGTGCTACCGTGACTAAACGATAAAGGGATACAGTTTGTACAATACTACGACATGTAGAACGACAACAGTCTACAATAACCACCACATTATTAGGTAAGAGTTGGATTATTAAAACTGTAACACTGTTAACTTATACGTTGTTTACCTGGAAACCTACAGCTGTACTAAATATACAACACGGATTAGCACAATTACTTTAACATATATTGTAAGCACTCAATTTAACATGTACACATAACGTATTTATCATACTTACAGCTTGTGGTTCTGAGACGCTTGTTAGTCCAAATAAAGTTGCTATTGACTTATCTTTAAGGGTCTAGAGGCTGGCAAATCCCGCGTTGAACTCACCAAAATTTGAGAAGCAGTTGTCGGTAAAATTACGAGCACATTACACAAGGTTGGAATTGTACTGCAGTGGTATCGTGAGAAAAAAAATGTAACCACTGATCCTTCACATCGTCATCCTTTGGCAGCGAAAACAAAGTACATTTGCGTTCACAGCACAAAACACAGCGTCCCCTCGACATGTATATGCAACACTACCTGAAGTGCTAGTGGGCAGGTCAGAGTGTTCCTGTTTCGCGGGAAGGCGGGGATTGTGCTGATGCATTACACTGTGACGTATCGATGTTACACTCAAAAGATTCGAAAGCCTCACGATTTGTTTGGGCGGTTCGGAGTCGACTCCTTACTTTGGAAGCCAATATCTTAATTTATCATGGACTTTTGGAAATAACAACTTTGCAGATCGTCAAAATTGAAGGAAAGCTACGTTACACACTGAAATGCCGGTAATTTTATGAGATTCATGAAACCTGCTCTTTAAGCGTTACAGAAAAAGTGTCCATTTATTTACCTGCTCTTGGTGTCTGCAGGTCTTTATATGCGACGTGTCTTTGGCGGGAGAAGCAGCGCTCACGGAGCGGAAAGGGTTCAATTGAAGTGCGTTTGGCGAGATATTGTGTATGTATGGTAAGATATTAGAGGGTATAGCGGCAAAATATAATCAACATAAATGTCCCTGAGTGCGCGTGATGTGTACAACTCAGTTATGTAGACACGCGCCGCTGCTCAATTTAAACCACAGAAATAGTCTGATTTTGTTAATTGTTCATTGTGTCTTGCGGTGCGGATGGAACGAAGGATAAGCTGGGTGAAAACCTGTCATCCGGTGGTAACTGGACTGTTACTTGTCAGGGGCAGGGCATGCGTAAAATTAGTTGAGTGTACACTCAACTAATTTTGAGTGTACACTCACTCATATTTACCATGATACAACGCGAATCAACCGTCTGATTAGAATCAGCTGGAGGAGAGTGATCGTTAATGCCCTGTATGTCATGAATGTACGTTTATACACTTGTGTTTGTTCTTGTTAACAGCTGTTTTCCACTTTTTGAGAATAAACAGATTAAATGAATGTTATATATAGCAGTGTTTTATTTTAAATATATTAAGTAATTTTATTAAACGTTATAAATGTAATCAGGGATGCACGATAAATTATCGGCCATATCGGTATCGGCCGATAAATGGTCATTTTTCATGTTATCGGTATCGGCCAATAAATGGTCATTTTTAATGTTATCTGTATCGGCCGATAATAAAATTTAGGCCGATATATTATAGCCGATAAATCATAAATCATTTCCTCTGGTTAAACTTCTTGAGGTGCACGCTGCTCACAGTTAAAATTCAGTACAGCACTGTCTTTCTGTCGTGATCATTCACTTACTGCTATTAGCAAAACATTGTTGATGTAGGTACAGTATGTAGATATTTATGAATATGTAAATTATAGCAACAAAAGCATGTTGTTTGAATCAGACTGCTGTCTGAATGCTTTATGTCTTTAACTAATGGTTTCCTTGTTTTCTGCAGTGAATGTTTTCATATAAAAGCAGTTGTCCACGTTTTGCCTTTTGTTTCAGTCTTAGGGAATTTTATATTAATATTTAGATACTGTATATCGGCCAATATATCGGTTATCGGATTCCAATGTTAAAGAATTATCGGTTATAGTTATCGGCCAAAATTTACATATCAGTGCATCCCTAAATGTAATAGTAAATAAACATGGCAAACATTTGTTTTGTTCTCTTTATTAAAAACGAATACAATAAATGTGACAGATAATGTAAAAATGAACTTTACCATTTTACAAAACAATCCATAAAACAACACAGGTGTAATATAAGCGTTATGACGAATGTCCGCGACAGTACTGTCAGACGCAGGATATATTACGTCAGTGTCCGAAATTGTTCACTCATTTTCATTCACTTCTTCCCCATATAGTGGACCATTTAGCATTCGCTATGGAGGGAATAGTGAATGAGTAAACACGAGAGCGAAATCAGACACAAGCTGTGTCCCAAATGACATACTATACACTATGCACTTAAACTATGCACTCAACCATCTAGTATATGAATTTCAGAATAGTATCGTCCCAAATGGAATACTAAACGGTTTTATACTAACCGGAAATATACCGGTTTCCCAGACGTCACAATGCGTGTGAATAAAAATATACTTGTGCATTGTTCATTTAATGTAGTTTTCATCTGTTTTGCCCAGCATTACTTTAGTCATCATTAGGGATGTAACGATTCAATCAGCTCACGATGCGATGCGATTCACGATTCTGATCTCACGATGCGATTTATTCACGATTTACTCACGATTTATTTTTACAAAATGAGTTGAAACAAATTAGAAATGAACAACTTCCCTTGCATTATTTCTTGTTTTATTTCAAATAACAAAACTAAACTGCAATTTTATAACAAATTAATAATAGAAAAAGTCTCTTTAATATAAACAAACTAATACTGTCTGTGCTTTTCTTGGATTTTTTTGCATTTAAGAAATATCAGCATGTCCACGTTTAGGTTTGCAGTGAACATGGCGGCCCCTGCTGTTCAAAAAATGTATTGCGATTCAGTTCAGACCTCAACCGATTTGAATCGTCACACATTATAATAGTTTTTCAACCGGCTCAAGGTGAATCGTTACATCCCTATTACATCCCTATTTCTTTAAGAATGTAATCGAGACATTGTGTCCATCACCTAATTGGTTATTAATAATAACAATGTTTAAGCCAGTATCATGAACATCCCTCTGTGTTTGAGGAGGTAATGACATTGGCAGATGCTCTGTGATTTAGCACATACTGGGGTGCATGATACGGTAACCACTCCCCAAACATACCGCCCGGCCCCCAGACCATATGCTCATGCGGCACTGTTTGATACCCGGGGTACATGAGCCATAGCAGGAAAGCTTGACAGGGGAAGGGAAGCTAAAGAACAATGAAACAAACCGCACTCAGCCTGAGGGATGGGTGTACATGTACGTGAAGCGGTGGGCCGGGATGGTTATCAGCGCTTTGACTGAAACATCAGGCCTGTCAGGAAGGAAGGAAGTGGATAGAGGCTTCACAAAAGTTAGCCTGGTCCACGTTTTTCTTGGATACAGCAAAAATGGTTGCGTTTGTACTGCGTACCGTAGTGATGACCACACCTGTGGTTCATGTGGTAATTTTGATTATTATAATGTGGATTGTAACCATGTAATTATTGCATTTAATTGTATAATTTGTATTACGTCTGGTTATATAACCCGCTTATTCCTTTTTATGTTTCCACAGTTTACATTCCAGAAATGTCTGAGTGTATTTTTCTTCTGTTATGAACTGAGATCGTGGCACATAGTACAGCGTTCACTGATCTCGAAACAATTTGCCCCCTCTGAGTAATTGCTTGAAATGAGGGATTACTGCCCTGCCAAAATTTATTGCATGTCATCTAGGAAGGTAGGCAGCCTTGCTGACCCCTCAGGGCATGTGTCAACATTTAAACATCTCAGCAGTCAAGCAAATTACAGGCTCCTTTGCTAGCTCTAGAAATATCACAACCGGTACGTTTAATGATTGGAAATTTTCGTAAACTGCTGTACTGGTTCACCAAACTTTAAGAAGCTATTTTTGATAATCATCCCCTCTGCCATCTTTGAGTAAACTCTTAGGGGTGGTTTCCCGTACAGGGTTTAAGACTACCTTAAAACTACCACCTCTAAAGGTAATAAAGACATTGTAAGTCAGTTCTTGGTCACCATAGAATACCATAGTAGGAAAAATTACAGTGGTAGTCAAAAGTGCCCAGAACTGTTTGCTTTCCTACATTCTTCAAAATATCTTCTTTTGTGACGGAACAAAGACATTTATAAAGAATTTTTTTCCAGTCAATGGTGGCCAAAAACTGTTTGGTTACAAGCATTCTTCCAAATATCTTTCTCTGTGTTCATCAGAACAAATACATTTATACAGGTTTGCAACAACTTGAGTAAATGAAGACAGAATACAATTTTTGGCTGAACTGTTCCTTTAACATTAAGTTACAGTAGTTAATAGTTGAGAATAGGAATGTATATTGCTCTTATTAATGCTTCATATTCTCCTACTGCTTATGCTTTCTGCCCCAATAGCCTCATTTACTTGTAATTGTGTTGCCTTTCCTTGTGCTGGACTGGAAACAGTAGTAAAGTCAGTGAACCTCGAGACAAATGAATAAAATACTCTAATGTTACGTTTATGGGACAATTACTTTAAAGGACTCTCAGAGGTCTCTAAGCAGATCTCAAAACTATGTAACCAGAGATGATAAAATGGAAACAACTTATGCATGAAATTTACAATGTTTCTACTTTGGGAACACAAAGATATTCTTTGTGTCTTGTAGAAAGACATTTCTTTTGTACAAGGTTCATGTTTTGAAAACATTTTTATTTTAGCATATTTTGGGAGAAGCTTTGGAAAATTTGTGAAGAAGCTAACAGCTTGCAGAGCTCTTAACACAAACCTTTGTAGATCATAAAAATCGAGACTGCCTCTGTTATCTTTAAACAGTTGTGGAGTGCAATAAACGAGGAGACAAAAACGAAGATGTGTCGGGTCCGCTTACTCTCCACTTTAATATCTCTCACACCGAACAGCGAGTCAAGTAAACCACAGCACACACATCTCAAATCGGAACAACACAACACAACTAACTCCTCCCTCCCTTAAAGGTACAGTACCTTGGTGAATGTCTCCTCTCTTATTACTTGTGGTTCGCCACACAGTCATCTTTAAACTTTGCTTCTTTTTGAATTAAGTCATTTTGTAGAAAAACTTCTGCACATAGAACCACATTCTAAAACTGTAATCGTATCTTCATTGAATCGTAGCACATGATGTATCCACACTAAATGAATCTTATGACACTTATGAGTTTTGCATTTCTAATAAGGCTAAAATGTATCATATAGCATAACCCTGCATTGTTTCTGTTATCAGTCAGCCTCTTTGTTCTTTCAAAGACAGTGTTGCTTTGAAATTTGTTTTTGAACTTGGGCTATTTTAACAGTTGATTTCCAACCCCTGCTGAGCTTTTGTAGAATTTGTGACCAAATGTTTTGTATCCAAAGGATTTCAGTTAGTCACTTATGCCTTTGATGCAGTGTTGGGGAGTAACTAGTTACTTGTAATGGCGTTATGTAATTTAATTACAAAATAAAAGTAACTGTAATTCATTACAGTTACTGTGAAAATTATGTAATTAAATACAGTTACTTATGAAAATGTTCATGATTACAAAGGGCGTTACATATCACAATATTTTCTGTATGACTCCTCCCAATGCTGTTAAGTAAAGCGATTCTATTCTGATGCTTTTGATTAGTTCTCCTTTGAATTTGCAGTCTGCCAATTACTTACTGATCAGTTACTGTACTTTTATAAAGTAATTTAAGCTAGGGCTGTGCCGATAAACGATATCATATCGAATCGCGATAGAATGTATTTCAAAAATGATGATAAGCTATTGGCATTTTGACTCGGTATGGATTAATCTTACAGTCTAACAGAACGCAGAAATAAACGCAACAACAGTCAGTCAGCGTGCAGCTTTTATCATGCGCGTCAAAGTACAAAGTCCATTTCATACTGCACTTGGCAAAGAAAACTCAACATGAGGAGGAAAACATTACTGGAAGCGGAAACAAAGGTGAAACTAACCTCGAGTTGTCATCATGCGGTTTATCAAGTGTCTTATTTTGATTTCACAATCGCCGGTTAAACAAAACAAACTTGAGGCGCAATTGCAAGCGAGTTAACGTTACTTCGAAACTCAAGCACAAACGTTTTTATATCCATCGTTAACATATCTGCTAACATGAACTGGTGCATGCATATGAAACAAACCAGCGCTGCCCTGTACAGATTAGAGATGTAATGAAGTGAGTTTGTGTGCACATTAAAATATTGAACCTTGTATGTAAGATGCTTGCATGATTAAAGAAATGTACTATAGTTTATGTGAGATGTCTTTAAGGTTCACTGAATACATTGAATGAATCCTACTCGAGCAAGACATTATTGCAGCGTTATGTATGTGCGCAGGTGCTGAGCCAATAGCGTTCGAATGTACACAGTAACGGAGCCCTTTCATTGGTTGAATGTACTGAATGAACACTCCCTTTACTTAACGAGTCAATTGAGTCAAAATGAGACTGAATGAACTGGTACATGTTGTTTATGGCCTAATATCCTCTGTGTTGCAACAGTGCATTCATTTAATTGAATTTTAACTGGTTAAAGGTTAACTTTTGTTAATAAACTGTATTTAAAATAGATTCTTTTAAATACAGTTTTTTTAATTAAATATTTATCGAAATAAATATCGTTATCGATCAATATAGAAAAAAACTATCAAGTTTACTTTTTTGCCATATCGCCCAGCCCTAATTTAAGCTGCCATAACACACACAGTTTCTGCCAATCTCATATTAATCTTGAGTACCTATAGAGTAGTATTGCATACGTTGTATCTTCGAAGAGTATTTAGTGTGATTACATTTATTAAAGATAGATACATCATCGCAATACATTATCCCTGCATAACTATTGATTCACTATAAGTTTGTGTTGTTTATATTATGTACGTACGCGCCGATTGCCAACAAAACACAGACATATGACTTAGTTTCACTTACCGCATGCAGTTCATATCCGGCATCTTTTAGTGCTGGGACCGCTCCATCTATCAGTTTCAAACGATCTCCAAATCCAGTGTTATATACACTGTTTATATAACATCCATCACTGAAATGCCGTTAACAAACAAACACACCTCGACTTCTCTCTCTATCGCAAGAGTAACTAGCTGCAGCTGCAGGCTCACAGCGCAGCAAATCTGGTCGTAGCGCAGCCGATCTTGATGGTAAGCGGGTCCTCCTCACTCGTCGGTTGACGCGTGGGTGGGCTTTTTTTCTTTTTTTCGCCTTCCCGTGGACGTGCTTTTCCGGGATAATAGCCCGGGAATAACAAGTGACTAAGAAAAGTTGTTACAAAACGGATTTTCATGTTAAAAAAAAACATTCCGAAAACTATATGATCGCTGGGAGAGTGTATCGATCACAGAAATACTACGTCATACGTCCAACTCGTTTTTTGACAAGTTGACCATGTCAAGTATGAGAAGACAGCACATTTAACATTGTAAATAAGTCAGAATGCATGAAACACAGTTGCATGGCCCCTTTAAATAGTTACAGTACTTAACATTTTAAATAAGAGTAACTTCTGTAACTGTAACTTCTGTAATCTGTAACCTATTACATTTCCAAAGTAACCTTCCCAACACTGGCTGTGAACCAGTCAACGGTAACTTTATATTGTAATGTTTTTAACTCGTTTTATATTGGTAATAACCTGTTCAAGGAGGTCACGTTCATTCAATGTTTGTTATACAACTGTTAATATGATGCACAGGCAAGGAAATGCTACCCGAATACTAATACTTCCTGTTTAAGCTACAGACATGTAAGCATGTGTTGACAAAGCAGATACTTTTGTATGCTTTTGTGGTTTCTGGTACACCGTTTGAATTATAGTCACTGTTCTCTTTTTCCTCTTGTAAATGTGCTGTAAATGACAAGGGCTGGAGGAAGTTTGGTAGCATTATAGACGGTTTCATCTTAACAACATAAACAAACGTTACTGCGCATGCGCACTTTTGTGACCCCAACTGAACATCCGGTACACATTCACAAACAATAGAGTGCCTGTAGATTATTTCTGATAACAATCAAAAGAAACTGAGAAGAACCGTTACTTGGCTAAACTCGTCTCTCAAATATTTTGAATTTAGACTGCGATACCGCTAGATGTCAATGTACCAAAAGGTTTCTTTAAATGCGACCAAACTAGAGGACCCATTCAACAAATTGATTATTTAATACAATTACTGTACAGTAAAATAAGAATGCAAATTAATATGAACTTAAATTAAATAAAATGTAAATAGTTAAATTATTAGACACTAGCCAAACACAAACCGGAAGTTATCTGGAGGTCAGGCACACACGCATCCGATGAAACGTTGTATATGGCCAATAAACTGTATCGGTCGATAAAAGCATTTTTTCATACTATCGGACTTTAGAATTTAGTTAATGCGAGTTAATATAACCACCAAACTATCAGTATCTGCAAATATAACTCTGAATAATCTGCTATCTATGGAGAAATTTTGTATTGATGCGTCTCTAATTAAAACATGCTATTGCGAAATCTTAAAGGTGTCCTGAACTGGGCTTGTTTATTGTTTTATACTGTTGTATGAGGTCTACTTATGACATTCGCGTGGTTTTTACATTCGAAAACATCAAAATCAATAAGTAATAGGCTATTTTCTACCCAGGTTTTGAGGCCGTCTCGTCAAACGCTCTGTTTTAATGGGCATGCCGCATTGAAGACTTGAAAGTAAACGCCCATTGCTATGATTGGATAGCAGTTTGCGTAGTAAACTTAGTTGGAGCCTTCTGTGAATTTGGTTAGACACGTAACGTTAGGTTACACATTATCAGGACATATCAAGCGATCTCTAACAAAGCAATAGTGACGCATAGTACAAATATACTTTTTATGTTTTACTCGCATAAGATTGCTGCGCCATTCCTGTCGGATCCAATATTGACTGCACAGCACTGCTTTTTAATTTTAGGTTCTCCGCAAATCCAGCGCCTTGTTCACAAAGGAATCCATGGTGAAATGACGCGAACAAATGCTCAATGTTTCACCCACGTTAGCAGTAACGTACTTAAAAATAAACTTCAACCACGCATTCCTAATATCATAATCCGAAGGAAGCAACTGTGTTCTTCCACAACCAGGCGCTGCACAATGTTGCATGTTTGTTGCTTGGTCGCTCTAAATAAAAATAACAGTGAAAGAAGTCCTCACTTTTGCACATATGACACGGGGGTAGCCGCTCTCGAGAGCCCTTTGCTAAAGTGACAGGGTTGCCAGATCGTCACAGAAAAAATAAGCAAATAAAAACAAGACAAAAAAACAAACCTTAAAGTGCAAATTGTTTATATATTTTATAAGACCAAAAATTCTTAAAATCTGCAACAAACCATTTATTAAGACCTAAGTGCCGAGGCTTTTTGATCTAAGAACAAACAACAAGCATAAAAGCGCTTATTAATAACAAACATGGCAACACAGCAAAAGAGCGCTGTGTGATGGAGCCTTCCGGTCACAAACACAACTAGGGCTGCAGCTATCGATTCTTTTACTAATCGAGTATTCTACTGATTTTTCCATTGATTAATCAGGTATTCGAATAATAAGTAATTTTTCTTTATTAAAAAGCAATACTAAATATACAAGAGAAAATAAGACAGACATTTGTTTCCTTTTTAGAACAATTAAAGTTTTTATTGCTGAAATTGCATACATTAATATCTGTGAAAACTAAACCCATTTAGTACATTCCATTGCCATATTAAATTCAAAATGCAATATAATACAAATATATAAAGAAACATGAATAAAAATAGAAAGAATAATTTCAAAGGTAAACAACTAACTTCAGCTTATGCATGATGCATTTAGTTTATATAAATTAGTTTTAGTTTCTTTTTTTGCTATTAAATAGTAATGTATAGCCTATGACTTTTATTTTGGCAGGTTGTCGGAAGACGCTTATTTTTTAGTATGTCTGTTTCTTCACTCAAACAATAACATGTTCGTGAAATAAACTCTCAGAGCAACTCTGGAGGTGAAGTTCATGTCCTCATTCAGCGGAGACAAATTTATGAGCATCATGCGTGTAGCACGTTAAACTGTGCAGTTCATTCACGCAGACACGCAGAACAGACAGATGACATGTGTAAATAACAGGATTCGGCATCCACAAGTCCGCATCTAGTTTGATGGACTCAAAAACTCGCAAAATAGACTAAAACTAAGTAAAATAGCAGTTCACCATTTCAATAAGCTATCACTTATTTATCAGCATGAGAAATACGTGTGAGCGTGTGAACAGACTAAAATGCGTGTGTCTCACGGTGAATGCATGAGACTTGAGAGCCCTGTAACATGAATAGAGTTTAGCGGGCTGTGCGTTAGTAATAACGTTCCGTGGGGAAACGCAGTGCGCCGTGTGTACTGTAGTTAAATGGATTAAACAAAGCTTATTTGCCTCAATGATTTTTTGTATTCAAATTACTCAGGTTACTCGAGGAATCGTTTCAGCCCTAAACACAACACAGCGCATATCAGCAGTTTAGTTTAAACTGATGGACAAAACGAATCTTTAGCCGAAAAATATGTCGCTATGGTTACCAGTTTGTCAATCATCACAAATGCGGGAGTGTGTACTATGTGTGGCTAAAGTCATTCGCGAACCAGTGGGCGGGGCTAGAGAAGTAGTCGTTGATATTTTTCTGTGGAGGCGGTGTTCAACCTATCTATGATAGGTGCATTCCTGGACTTGGCGTTCGCTGAGCCTGGTGTCAATAACGGTTGTTATTTCAGTAACAAGGGCGTTTTCAGTTCTGACACTTACAGGATGTTCGCTTGAATACGATTCCTTCTTAAACAACAAAAACTCGGGTTAAAATTGTGGTTTTAATTCATTGCTCCTTTAACACTATGCCAAACCCTAATCAAATGAATCGTGGTTCCAGCTGTAGTGTACATCAAGTGGCCATTTTCCTCATGCACATTATGGACAAATGCATTTTTATGAACCAAATAAAGTACCTGCTCTGTGAGTTTTTGTTAATCATATTTTGTGAATACAGGGTTAAGAAAGTAATTGAAATCTCAATGATTATAATGGGGAGTAACCATGGAAACCCAAAAGTCTGTAAAATAACAGTAGGAGTTATGGAGAACTGTGTGAAAGAACTCAAACCTTTTATCATGCCTCCAGAGCAAAGCATTTATTCAGTAAACCTGTGGGGTTTCCTCAAATAGGCCTTTTATTCAACCACACTTACATTTCGAAATCAATGAAAACGTCTTTTGAACTTGGGTGAGTGGAGATGTTCACTTCATATACAAACATCCAACAAAATGGCAGTGACTTTGTTTATTCACACTCTTTAATTAATGTTTCTTTACTGATCTTTACATGAAAACCTACTAAGGCTTGGAAAGGTACTTAGATTTTATATAACATGTAATTATCTGTGCATTGCAACTCCGGCTCAGTGTTTGTAACTTCATACTGGAATGTTTATAACTCATTTTATATTAGTAATAACCTGTTCAAAAAGGTAACATTCATTCATTATTTGTTGTACACTTACACATATAATGAATAGGTTGTGAAGTGGTATTTCTGCAAGTCATGCCCAATTTTCAGCTAAATGACCTAAATGAAATAAAACCATAAAATGAAAGAATAGCAAGTCAGATATTTTAAATATCTGCATTTCAACAGCAGCTCAGTGTCAGGAGATGCTTCATGTGTTCACAGCAGTGTAAATCCTGCCTGCTGACTTCTTTGATGCGTTGCTCACTCGCAGAGACGAGACGGGGCTTTGTAAAGCACTCCAATTACACGGGTTCCATTCAAAGGCTTGTGTAGCTATCATCATGCTTCGTCTGTTGTGCAGCGTCAGGGCTGGTTTAAGGAGAGAGATGGGAAGCAGGACATGAGGAGAACTGCATGAAAGTGTCAAATTGTAGCAACACAGCTTCTGTTTAAAATCAATTATTGGAGTTGGAGATTGACATGTATGCATTTGGCAGATGTTTTATCCAAGCCAACTTTACTTTTTATCAGTATGGGCATTCCATGGGAATCAATCCCATGACTTTGGCATTCCTAGCCCTATGCTCTACCAACTGAGCTACATGGTTGTCATAATGAGGCGGTCAAGTTAAATAATGCAAGCCGTTTAGATGGAACAAGTTAGACAAACACAATTTTTTTCAGCTCATAACAGACATTCACAAAATTGAGGGCAGTAAAATTGTAAACTGCTATAAAAATGGTCAGAAGAATAATGTCTATAGATTCTCATTGGCAGAAGCCACTTAACATGATCTAATTTGGTATCTGATAATAAGCAGTTTAGATGCAGTTGCATTTACTGCCCGTCTAAACTGAGTTTACAGTTTAAGAAATCTGGTTCAGTTTAATGCAAATTGAGATGAATTTTTGTTGGTCTTGCTTACAGTACTTACATTTAACATTCATGAAGTTATATGTTGTACAGTAAAGACTAATTTAAATTTATGAACTGTATAAGATTTAAGGAGAATTTTTGCAAAGATTACATTTTGCTTTGATTTGTGCAGGTTTATATGTGACATTATGCGAAAATATTAAAGGGATAGTTCACCCAAAAATCTAAATTTTGTCATCATTCACTCACCCTCTTGTCGTTTCAAATCTGTATGACTTACTTTCTTTGGCAGAACACAAAAGAAGATATTTTGAAAAATGTTGGTAATCGAAAACTGTTGACTGAAAAACTGTCCCCGTAGACTTGTATTGTATGGACACAAAACCAATGCAAGTCAATGGGGACCAACAGTTTTCTGCTACCGACATTCATCAAAATATCTTCTTTTATGTTCTGCAGGAAAAAGAAAGGTTTGAAATGTCAAGAGGGTAAGTAAATGATGACAGAATTTTTAAGCACTAGTAAAAAAATGTTTACCACAACTATCCTTTATTCTGCATAGTGTTTATTTGTCACATACACAGTAATACGCATGATAAAATTTGGAGTGAATTGGAGGTCTGGTCAACTACTTAGACTTAAGTTACAAAATAACAATTAACAATTATAATAATATTTTCAATACAAATAACAATAGGAGTCTAAATAAATACGGATTCTAAATAGAATACTGTATATAATAAATATAATATAGTTATAACAAATACAGTAAGTGTTTTAGCGTTTTAAAATTATTCTCAGCTGTACACTATAAAGGTTTCTCCACTTTGCTCCAACTGTGAAATCTATTTGGTGTGTGCACTTGTGTAGTTTTATATGCAAAGCAACATCTTTATTCATTTAGTAATTTTACAGTCAACCAGATACATTGTCATAGCACCCTGTGATGGAACCCTGGTTATGAGACTCTCTTTCATACCAGTGTCTGTGTACTTTCATATAGAAGCAAAACCTCTCATTTCCCTCCTTGACAGCAGCCGTCTCTGCACTGAAATATTTAACAAGGCACTTTATCAAAATCACTCGCCGTCTATTCTAAATGACACCTTTTGATGTAAATTCAAAGAGCCAGGAGAGCGTCGTGCTATATTCTCATCATGAAAAAAATCTCTCGTCAAAGGAAAGTTTAATAACATTTGACCAAAAATGTAATATGTTGGGGGTGTCAGGAGAGGAAAGTAATGCGATTTGACTTTTGCTTTCTTTTTATTCCATTATTGATTTATAATGAATTATTATGTGTTTTTAAGGGTAGCCTTTAAACTTCTACGCGGCACAGCGGTGGGTTTTTCCTATTATTTTTACATTTTAGTTTTTTTATTTGATTAAAAGATAAATTAATAACCTTAACAACCCTCCATCATCAGATAAAAATCTATGTTGCCCAGTTCACACACATTATAGAAAAGAGAGAGCAGTGGCTAAGCGCTTCAGTCATACATTGTATGCATGACACTGACACATAGTGGATAAAACCATCTTTCTCTGGTTTGCACACATCCCAGAACATTCTGTGTGCATGCAGTAGTGTTTATATTTATTACAGCTTTTTGCTTGTTTTGGATGTCTGTTTGACCCATGGCATTATTTAGATATTTAACTGCAAATGCTTTAACAAAAAAGAGAATTCAGCTGGGAGTTTGGCTCGCTTTCATTCTGTTCTCTCTGAGGCACTTGATCCATATCAATGACAGATAAGCTTGTTGGCGAGTCCATTCAACCTAAATAATAAAAACTGCAGTTTCTCGGATCCCAGAGGGACGGGGAACGCTGTGGTCATCATTTCAGTTCCCACAGCAGTTCCCTGTGGTTTTTGTGGATTTGAGCGTTGGATTTCATTTCACAGCAGAAAATTGGAGCTTGCTTACGATATGGTTTGAAGTAAGCAGATTGCCAGTAGCCATCCAAACTCCAAACTAATAATGCTTGCACATTATAGCCCTTGTACTGAAGGACGGGTTTGTTTATATAGTTGCTTTTTATCTTTCAGTGGTCATGTAGGCAGGGCAAAATGCTACGCAGATCTTATATATTTGACTCAAATTTTAAATCTGCAAACTTTTTTGGATAAAAATAAACTTAACTGTCCCCTTAACAAAATTGAATTTGTGACGGTAAGCTTATGATAATGATTTACAAAGTGAGCTGCCAAAAATGTGAGTTTGATTTCAACCCACATAAAGATGTGAAGTAACCTGCAATTTTATGTTTCAAAGAGAGATGACAATTAGCATTAATGAGAACAAATGCAGAACAGTTTGTCGTTGCGTTTATCCTTGGAATGGTGGTGTAGTCGGCATCTATTTGCATACGTTTTTTACAACATGATTGAGAAACTTTGGTATTTGATCAATAAAACATTTTGATCATGAACCACCATGAAAATAGAAAGGAAATAACATTTAGCAGGAAATGTGTAAGAGGTGATGGATGTCCAATATAAAGCTAGATGTGGGGACCTTAATAGAATGATGTTATCTTCCGCATTAAATATCAATACAGAGACCTTCTCTGTTTGGTCCCCCAAATAATTATTTATTTGCCGTACAGAAGAAATGTAGGCCGCTTTATATTCATAGTGGCTCAAAATGAGAATTTGTATGAGAAGGCCATCGGTTGAATAGACATAGGAGCCAGGTCATAGGAAAATTGAAAGATTTCAATTGTTAAGGGGTAAACGCATTCAAATATATTAGGCTTAAAGCAGGTTTGTGCTTCCAGAACTCCAGTAAAAAACTAGTGTGCGGTAAAACACCCACACAACGAGAAATCCCTCTAGCTCACAAGCAGCTTTTAATTAGATATGCAGCGGAGGCCTGATATGCTGATCCAGGGCCTATATCAGAATCAGAATCAGAAGAGCTTTATTGCCAAGTGTGCTTGCACACACAAGGAATTTTCTTTGGTGTTGGAAGCTTCTAGTACAGACATTCAACACAATGACAATACAATATAATACGATTTATATAAGCTTTATTGGATGGGAGTCATTTAAAAGAGGGATATTATCCTGGATGGGTATTATGTGAAATGGAAAATGATCAGTACTTGCATGCCGCTTCTGAAATTGTATGGAATTGCATTAAGCTCACAATTAAGATCCACCCACAACACTATAAAGTAAAGGCGAGATTTGCACCGGTGAGCACCACTGATTTAACAAAATAGCTAAAGCATGCATCACTTGGTGCTTTTTTAAAGCTCAGAAGCTCAGAAAAGGTGTGCTTTTCCATTTTTAAAGGATGTGAGGCTCCCATAAATTCACATTGAATGAGGGACCTACATTCAAAAAACAGTAGCTCCGCTATTAGCTTTGCTGAGCCGTAGACACGCCGGGAAGACAGGGAACGTCACAGCTCATTGTGAACGCGATTGTCCCGTGTCTACATTTAAAACAAAGAACTTGAGCAAGGCTGCCAGTGGCACTCCGTTTGGAGGAGTAAAGCCCTGACAAAGGTGGCCTCAACAATCAGATGAATTACACGTGTCCTGTTTCGTCAAGTGACTTGCGTGATCGGATTTTAATCCGTCTCGAAAACGTTTCGAAGGGCATTTACACATAGTCGCACGCATCTGCACGCTCCGTGAGTTAATGCTTAGCATGTTTTTCTTTCACCATACAGAAAACTAAAAACATGTACGATTTAATAGTCATTTAAAAACGTATTATTAAATTATTTTTATTATTATATTATTAATATTATTAAACTTAAAATAAACATACCTTTTAAATCGTTTAACTGATAGTATTAACCGGTCAAAATTTTAACGATCAGCTAACGGTTAAACGGTCAATATGAGCATCCCTACCCGAGAACCTTGTGTCTTGTGTCTGATTTGTAATATTAGAAGGCTTGAATACATGAGGAATTCACTCAGTTAATATTTCATTATACAGTTTATTTCAGTTTCCTGTTGGTTTGGAAGACTCATGTTGTTTTTCTCGCTGAAGAAGTGATTCACAGCACTGCAGCTAAATATCGTGCCTGCGTAGCTGTCAGGGGCCGTCTTAACTAGTTCCATTGAATTTCCTTAGAAAGGAAGACGTGCGAAGGCTGGAGTTTTTCCAATTGATGTGTAAAACTATGTACAGTATTTTGGACGTGATGTTTTATTTTCACAGGTGTACATTTACTTGCTTTATGTAAGCTTCTTAAAACAACGATTTGAGAGATTTACCAGCTTTTGTGTATTACTGCATGTGATAACAGCAATCACCATTAGCATACGGAGAGGTCTCGCTGCGTACTTCAGTCAGCATGTGCAAACTACACTTTATCCCTGAAGAATCTCTTTACATGCTTTTGGTTTGGAACAACATGAGGGTGAGCAAATAATGACAGAATCTTGTTTGTTGGCGAACTATCCTTTAAACTGTACCTTACACTTTTAGTTTATTTGCACATGCTTTTGGAAAATGTGAAATCGAGGCTCCTGTGCATTTTCTGCTTGTTGAAGTTATTGCAGAACCCTCACCAAGCCAAAATATTTGTTTATGTGAAGCAGGCTGACAGATACTGTTTGCTTTCAACCCGAGTTGATTAAAAGACTTGTTTACTCTCAATAATAACAGTCCCACCATGCAAACATGTGCACGCTGTTTGTGTTGTCTGTTTTTCTGCTAATAAAGTTGATTCACAAATGCTCACAAATGCAAGAATCAGGGATAAAAGGGATAGTGCACTCAAAAATGAAAACTCGTTTACTAACCCTCACGACATTCCAAACCTGTCTGACTTTTCTGCAGAACACAAAAGAAGATATTTTGAAGAACTTTGGAAACCAAAGAGCATTGGCATTGAATGGCCAGAAAGTCACTGAGGCATTTCTTAGAATATCTTACTTTGTGTTCCACAAAAGAATCATCTACAGGTTTTGAACCACATTAATAAATTCTGACAGAATTTTCTGAAAATTCTGACTGAAAGAAAGTTGGTAACCGAAGAGCACTGAACCCCATTCACTTCTATTTTATGGACACAAAACCAATGCAAGTGAATGGGTGCCAGTTAACCACATTTTTCAAAATATCTTAAATAAGATAGCCACAATAACAATGTGGTGTGTTTCAGGAGCCTTATTTCTTACTGTCTTACAGAACATTTTTGTCAGTTTTGTAATTTCTTTTTTTCAAAATTTTCATGAAGATTAATAATTTTGCATGTAAAGCGGTGTTAAAGCGCCACAAAACACTAAACAACATTTATTTAGATGTTAACAGAGTTGGTTGTGTTGCACATCATAGAAACAATGTTAGCAACTGTAAGTTATTACAGTAGAGAAAACCAGTTAATTTTGAGATTTTTTGCGCTATTTTTGCCTTCCGGGTTAAAAATCCTCATCTGGCCAACGTCAGCGGATGTGACGTGGCGATGTACGATAGTACGTTGATGACGCGTCGGTGTCTCATAATTATTCAAGAGACTGTGTTCTCTTTTCCAATCAGAAGACATTTCTGCTATTTATTCATGATAGCGCCCGGTGTGTTTCTATCTGACGCTTCAGAGAGAGGCGTTCATGGCACATGATAATAAGATGATGGATAAATGAAGAAACACTTACCAGGAGTTGTAAAAATACATATTCCAATAATTATATATAAAAGTAGATATTTATGTGAAATACACTATCCACTGAAAGTGATAAATACATGAGAGTTGTTGAAATTGTGGTGCACAGAAACAGGCGCGCACATTTGGAGCTCTCGGTGGGCCGGAGCTCATGTGGACCAGTACAGCTCAATGTGTCGCGTTCGGAACTCGACCAGCGGAATGCGATGGCAAACAAACGGTTGGTAGTACTGCGACAAATGCTAGTCGCTTCGTTAGAGCGCCTGTCTCCCATGCCGGACTGATCGCCGGTTTGAAGCCCGCTCGTCATGGATGCGAGTAAGGCCGGAACAGTAGCAAACTGTTTTACTCTAGAAAACCTTTTAGAAAAGGAGATAAGTGGACTTTTGGACTCGCTCATGAAGGCAGTCTGTGTCAGGAATGCGGACCGTGACCTGAGGTCTTTTCCATCTCTTCAAATGTGGTAACGATATAGTTGAACTAGAACAGTTATACTTGCATTTTGTTAAAAATAAATACTTATATTACATTTAGTGGTTACTGTAATACCGCTGTGGCTTGAAAGTATGATTCGAGACTGTATAAAACAGGTAATGATTAAAATATTTTAAGATATGGAATCGGATCACTTTCTCTCGTGCCCCGCCCACTCCCCCACTCTTCTTCTCACAGCGTTCACACCCATTTTGTTGCATTTTTCAAAACAACAGTGAGGTAGACTGTATCTGAAAAGGGGGGGTTTCATGACCCTTTAAAGCGGCCCTAACACACGCGGTTTCTGCCAATCTCATATTAATCTTGAGTACCTATAGAGTAGTACTGCATACTTCGTATCTTCGAAGAGTATTTAGTTTGATCACATTTATAAAAGATAGATACAGATGTACGATTATTTCCGAAAGCATAAGGCGTGTGCGGGGGGAAGGGGTAGGCTGAACTAAAGCACGTGCGCACCCATTGCCAACAAAACACAGACATTAGTTTCACTCGCCGCATGCCGTTCATGTCCGGCATCTTTTAGCTCTGGGACGGCTCCATATATCAGTTTAAAACGATCTCCATATCCACCATTTATATAACATTCATCACCCAAATGCAGTGAACAAACAAACACCTGAACTACGCGAACATATGCTCTCTCTCTCCTGCACACAAGTGACAGTGACGTCTGCGCATGCTCCTTCTCCTGCTCTCCTTGCTGCCGCGTGGGTGTGCCGCGTGCTTTTCCGGGAGAATTGTCCAATAAGGGACTAAGAAAAATTGTTACGAAACAGTTTTATATGTTCGAAAAAAACTTTGCGAAACCTGTATGATCGCTGGGGGAGTGTATTGAGCACAGAAATACTACGTAATATGCCCAACTCGTTTTTTGACAAGTTGACCATGTTAAGCATGAGAAGGCAGCACGTTTAACATTGTAAAGAAGTCAGAATGCATGACACACCGTTGCATCACCGCTTTAATGTCAAGGCAAATGTTTCTCTTTGATTTCTTTTTCCTCTTAACTCGCATCTTAATCCTGAAATTGTTCTGGATTAAGCTGTATTTTAAATAGCTTTAGGAAAAAACGATGATGTAGGCAACAAAGAAGAAAGTTAGGTGTAATTATATTTTTAGATCAGCCTGGAGGTGTAATGAACAAGCTCTTACCTATAACTTACAACTATAGAGCAGGAACTCACCCCAAGGAACTGCTATATTTCCATCAGACCGTCATCAATTTTTCTCTCTCAGTCCTGGAGACGGGGAGGAATAGTGAAAAGCATGAATGAGGAGAAGCTGTGGTCCCCACTGTGCTTTTGTGCTTAGAGGCTCTTCACCATTCTGCCAAATTATGATGTCATTGTGCCTTTCGAGAGACTTTTAAGCAGATACCGTATTTTACCATTTATTGTTGAAGATTCATCATTATTGCCTGGATTATCATATGTAATAAAATCTAATAGTGAATCATATCCATAGGTTAAACTATACATATTTATGATAAATCTTTTTTTGCATATTTTCTGTCAACTTTCTGTTTCTGCTTGTTTTCTTCATTGTGTGGAAAGCAGGTAGACGTGTAGCATTTATTTATTCATTTTATTAACAGTTTTTGAAACAACCGAGCAGTTGGGTTCGTCCATTTTTGACCCAAAACTAGGTTGAAGTTACCCAACATTTTTTATGTGTAATAATAAATATTTTAGTCATTAAAATGACTAAATTCACTGCCTAGAAAGTAACCCAGACATTAAATCAATATACAATATTCTTGTATTCTTTAGACTACTGCAATGTTATTTCCTCTATTGCTTTATTGGTAATGCTTGTTCACTATAATATTGAGTTCTTTTTTATGACGGCGAGTTTATCTCATTTAAACCCACTCGGTGACTCTTCTTCAGTATTGTTTGTCAAAGCCATGAAACCGATTAAATAAACTCTGTTCCCATTCTGAACTGCTGGACTGAAGGTTGGTTACGCTGCAATAACATTACTGCGTTATTTGCCAGTCATTTTAGCTGCTGTATTGAACTCATCAACTTGTCAATTTGTTGTCCACAATTTGCCATCTTCCTGGACACCTTGAAGAGATCTTTATTGGTTGTCATAGAAACAATGTCCTTTAGTATCTTCTGTATCCATGGACACTGAACAAATCTAAGTGCCACGTCTCTTTTTTTGCGTATTTTTGGAATTTTTAAGAGCGTGAGAAAGAGGCTTGTTCTCAAAAAGTCAAGTTTTTGTAAGCCCTTGAAAGGTAGACATCATATATCATGTGGATATTGATCAGATGTCTGTGTTCTGTTGTCTACATAAGCTTATAAAACAAATGTGCCGTTCGGCAGTCAAATGTTCTGTCTGGTCAGAAACCTTCCTTTCTTTCTTTTCGGGAGATGCAACTTTTTTGATAAGCAGCAGTAGCTGTCACCAAGATCCACCGTGCTTGATGATTAATCCTGACACATTGTCTGTCCCATTGTGCAGCTCCAGAGTTGTAGATATGACCAGCCCTGTGACTCACACGCTGCCTTGAATGCAAAACTCTATCAAAAGAGATGTGTTGAAAGATTATGAGAGAGAACATTGTGACTTCTGGTACCCTGGAACATACAGAATGCTTTGATTTCTGTTCCTTGCTACCAAAAACTGTCAGAAAGGCCTTTCGTTTGATGTCTAGCTCACAAAATAGACTTCAAATTTTAAAATCTTCTGTTCTGTGTTGTCCGACAGACATGTGCGATGTGATTCACTTGTTTCCTGAATGATTCAGAATGGCATAAAGACAATGCAGCACTGACTCAATAAGGCAAGGGACAGTTCAGTCAAGTGTCAACTAGCCCCAAAACACACTGCCGGTGGCCCCTGGCCCTCATGCGTTAAATGTCAAACATCTAAACAGAAAAGATTGTCTTTGGCTTTCAATCTTACCCACCCATGCTCAGACTATCAAGTCTTCTGCGCAAGTTAAAAAATGCTACCAATAATGGCGGATGTCATTATGATGGATCACCTAGCGTTTTGGGCTGGTTCAATAATACATCCCTTATCGTACATGTTAAGACTATCAAGTGTAGTTTAATAGAAGGCAGTCACTTCCCTTGACTGTGTTTGTGCGTGTAGCTGTCGTGAGGGACCCAGGATTTGATTTGTGGATCCCTGGTATAAATCAGTGTACCCGACTGGAGCTCTTAAACCCCGAAGGGTTACTTTAATTTCTAATCTCAGCATGTGAATGTCACTCTGTTGAAAGATACCATTTTTCATAGGTGACCCATGTTGGATATTGTGACTGCTATTGTAATGAGCCAAATGAGCTTGACATTTTGAAGGTGTAGATAAAACGAAAGGCTTCTGTGCTGTTTCTTGGGTATAATCACCACACGGTTCAGAAATAGGCTAATATCAGAAGATGAATTATTGTTATTTCCATTTTTAAGGGAGTGTATCGCCACTGGCTGGGAGTTAAATCATTAGACTGTATTGTTAGGTTTATAATCGTATAAATAAGTAATCGTCTCTATAGCAGACTCAACATGACTTTTGGACTATAACATAAGATGCTGGAGGAGCTGCATTGGCTACTTCAGTTTTATAGGGATAATATTATCAGAATCAGAAATCAGAATCAGAAAGAGCTTTATTGCCAAGTATGTTTGCACATACAAGGAATTTGTTTTGGTGACAGGAGCATCCAGAACACAGAAACAGCAACAACAGTACACAGAGACCATAACACAATAGAATATAGTACACAATGATTTAAATAAGGCTTATGGGTATAAACAATTAAGAAATACAATACAATAAACATAAGATAAAGATTCACTAGCAGTAGCATTATGACCAAATGATGGTGCTAAATTGTTGTGTTTCCTACTGGAGCGGGAGCCATGTGTCAGAATACTGTGTGCAGGTAATTCACAGTCTAATTCAGTTTCATGTTTTTGGCTCAGCCTGATTCGCAATTTGGTTTGATGTGTTTAATCACATCGTTTACATTAATGCATTTGATATACAGTGGAGTGTACATTTTCTAAAATTAAGAGACCATTCCAAAAAATTTTTAATCAGCATTTTAGATGAACTATGGCCATTCCAGTCTAGTGTCTGTTGAATTTCAACAAAATCAAACCTCATGAGTGACAAAGTGATCCAACAGTAATGTGAAAGACTGACAGCATGACAAGACGAATGAAAACCGCGATCGTGGTTATCACATAAAAAGTCATTTTTTAACTTTTCTTAAAAACATGGACAAATATTACTGTTGTATTACTTAAAGTAAATTAAAAACTTGTTTTCTTTGCTAAATTTGAGGTCTGAAAAATACAGGGCATCTTTCTGCTATTTTGACCTGTTTCTCCAGTTTTCATTTTCTGCAAATAAATGCAAATAGAAACAATATTTTTATTTGAAATTTGGGAGAAATATTGTTAGTAGTTCACAGAATGAGGCAAAAATAATCATTTAACCGAAACACATAATCTCTAGAGAACTAAAGCAGAGTTATTATAGTTTTCATTTTAGTTCTATTATTATTTTTTAAATTAGCTTTTATTTTTAGATCTTTAGTTTTTATGTTAATTTTAGTTAAAGTTTATGCAATTTTGGTATATGCTTTTGTCATTTTATAATTTATTTGTTTATTTTTTATGTTGCTATATAATATTAATTAATTTCTATTTTAGTTTTATTTCTGTTTTTGTTTATTATTATAATTTTTATAATTTAATTATAATTTAAACTTATTTCAATTTATTTTTGAGGCAACATTTCAATTTTTCCTTTAGTTAAGTTTTTCCCTTTTAGTTTAGTTAAGTTTTTTTTAGGTGAATATTTTATTTGATTTCAATGAACAGAGACGTTTTCAAAGTTTTTATTTTAGTAAACTAAGCACATAAAATAATAAAACTTGGTTTAGAGGTCTGAAATTTAGACTTGGTGGTCTGCCTTTTTTCAACACCGGAAAACACTGATTTTTATCAGGTGATGTCTGCACTTCTTCACTTTGACATGTGTATCTAACTTTTTTCAAAGCCTTTTCTCAATTCAAATAAAATAATATCAAAATGTAAATTCTAATTCATTTATAATATCTGTAAAATCGCCTAGCTCCATTTCAAGGTGCCCAATTATTCTCTCATCAAATGTTAATATATATTTATTTTACTTACCTGATTAGCTAATCGGGAAACATATTGCATCAACCTATGTCTGGTATCGCTACCATTTTCTGTATGCCATTTCAAACTCATACATTTCAACTAGATTCATTCTAAAACCTTAGTTGCTCATAGTTTTCTGGTGGGTTTTGTTTTCGGAAACGGGGAGATGTTTGAACTCTGCTGTGACCTTGAAGGTTCAGCTGAGAAAGGAATTCGAGATAAGCTCAATGCTGCTCATTGTTTGACTCGAGAGTGTGCAGGTCTCTACTCTCTTCATTTGTCAGCACTGGTGTAAAGTTTGCTCAGGCCTCTAATACATGAGTCACAAATGGAATCTTGAGCTCAGACCTGCCAAGCTGAAAACATATCCCATGATGCTCTATGTCTGTGTGTATTTTTTAATTACTGTGTAGTGCATTTAAATCCATTTTTAAGCAAATGGGGTTTAAAAATGTTTTAAACAGATTTCTTATGTTGTATTAGTCTCATATTTTTACTAAAAACAGCTGCACAAGAAAAACACGACTTGTTTTCTTTCCAAGGACCTTGAGAAGTGGTCCATATTTTGCTTTAATCCTTAATTCATATGTCTCGCACAAACAGCAGTGTCTGTATCTATCTTCTATGACCCATGTGAGTCCGTGCCAGATGAAATTTCACTCATCACCTGCTGAGAGACAAGAAATGGGGTGCAGGTGGCTTAAAGAAACTCAATTAGAATGGGGAGAAACAGGAAGGCATTACTGCAGAGAGGGGGTGGAAATTGAAAGAAGAGTAAACATGAGCCATCACCTGGTTAGTATTAGGTGCTCATGTCTTGACTTTGCCTTGCAGGACGTTAGGCTATAATGAATATTGACTTGTCAAACATTGAATATTGAGGGTCTTAAATAGAAAAAGAAAAAGAATCTTTACTGCTCCGTGTCTGCTTGTTTAATGCTCATGTTTTTTCTCAGTTGGTTTTGTTTCATTGTCATCATAAACTATTTCATTTCTGTAATATCTGCATAAACAAATACAAACATGTAGATAAATGGATATCTATGTGAATAGGTTTTATTTGGTGTTCGCCAGTCATTTCTAAAATGTCAAACTGTCTCAAAACTGGTCATGTGTATGTGAATCTATTAGGGCTGTCAAACGATTATTCGTGATTAATCACATCCAGAATAAAAGTTTGTGTTTACATAATATATGTCTGGGCACTGTGCATATTCATTGTGCATTTATAAACACATACTTGCATATATTCAAGAAAATATAAAATAAAACAATTAATAAAAATTTATATATATTTTTAAATTATTGGTAAATTTAATCAACCTTTTTTCCCCTAAATATGTACAGTATGCATGTATGTGTATGTTTTTGTGTTTATAAGTACAAAATGAATAAACACAGTACACAGACATATATTATGTAAATAAACATTTATTCTGGATGCGATTAAACACAATTAATCGCTTGTCAGCCATAAAACCTATATATTTCTTATACAGTGTATATGGCTCAAAACTTGAGGTCATTTAAAAAATCAACATGGAGCATACTGATATGGTCACATGGACATCTCAGTCTACTGACATCGATCTATATGAACCTATAGGAATGAGAAATGAGGACACGCTGCTCCACATGCTTTCCCTGCGGAGATGCTTGTTTACTAGTGTAAGAATGTTTGCTCGCAGACAGAGCCGCTTGTACCGACACCCACATCCATACATCTCTGACCAGGCTAATGTCACTCTCATTGGTGGAAAAGGGCTATATGCTCTCATTATAAAGTGACCTTAGCCCTGAGGATCCTCCCGTATGGACAAACCCTTTCCTGGAGATTCTACCCAGATGTACTTAAAAGGCTTAACTGTTCCCTGTTCCCTTCCACACTCTCTGCTCTGTTAAAAGTTGCAGTCGTGCATTTCAATTGTGAAAGTGTTGATTGCACATTTGAGCTTGTTCTCAAGGACACGCGTATGGCAATAAAAATAAGGGTAAGGTTATTGATGATCGTGGAGGGCAAACAACTCGGTTTCTGTTTTAATGGCTACTCAGATTGAATGTAATTAATAGAGGTATTCTAAGGTTGGCAGAATGGTGAAATGACTGCTGTGTATTGATGGATCACTGAATTAATTTTCCTTTTCATCTCTTCTCTGCTTTCTTACAGTATGAATTTAAGGTGAAGAATATCAAAAAGAAAAAAGTCAACATCTTCGTGTCCGTGGACGGAGTAAAAGTAGGACTTCGGAAAAAGAAAAAGGTGAGCTTCTCTATTAGTCTTGATTTTTACCACATTTGTTTAAGACCACCACAGTTCTGTTTCGTTGTTTTCTAAAGGTTATTGTTATATTGAGTATGCTGAGAGTCATTGTACTGCATTGATATGCAGAAAATTAACAATAGTTTGAACAACACTGAATGAATCTTATAAGAATATTTATTATTTAGGAATACTTAAAGGGACAGTTCGCCCAAAAATAAAAATGCATTTATTCACCCTCATGTGGTTGAAAACCTGTATATGACTCTTTCTTCTGTGGTCGCAAAAGATATTTTGAAGAATGTTGGTAAACAAACAACAGCGGTACCCATTGGCATTAGTTGTGTGTCTATACAATAGAAGTGAGTGGGTACATTGTTTGGTTACCAATATTGTTCAAAACATGTTATTTTGTGTTCTGCAGAAGAAAAAACATTTGAAAAAGGTTTGAATTGACAAGAGGGTGAGAAAATGATGACATACGTTTCATTGTTGGCTGAACTATCCCTTTAATCACCAATACACTTAAAAAATGCTCAGTAAAGTTATGGCAATATATATTTATAATAAATAAATAGTTTATCTAACCAACCTTAATAAAACTATTTTAATGTCTAATTCGAAGTTATTGTACATAATTAGGAAGTAGATGGTTCAACATTTAGGAGTTCAGTTTTAATATTGAATGTCAGTAAACTAAATGTAAATTATGTCTGAATTTTCACTTGGGGGTGAACTGTCCCTTTAAGGCCAGAGGGAGAAGGCAACTGGATGGTTACATCGATCACCGTACTCTCCTACTGGGTTCATCCTTTTGATGAGATGGCTTTAAAGTGCCTTAAAGTGCTTTTTGGGATAGTTTCAGAGCCAAGAGGCTAGATTCAAAGCAATTTCTGCATTATATATATTATTTCTGCATAATATATATTGCCTTGTGATCATAATTTCAACATAAATTGATTTACACAGGTGCTTTATCTCTTGGCTTAATTTAGAGCGAGGACTAAAATTAGAACTCTGATAGAGCAAGCTCCTGCCTTGGTTATATTATCATACATTAAAAAAAACGGTGTGTGGTATACTGACATAATTCTTTTCATTTTTGCAGAAAAAAGAATGGACCTGGGATGAAAGCAAGATGATGGTGATGCAGGACCCAATTTACAGGTGCGGAGCTTCATACAATCTCGCTTTCATTTTCGCTTCATCTAGCACTTGACTAATGTAGCTGTCATTCCAAAGACTTAAGTGAGGAAAATCATGGCAGGAGAGAAGAATAAAACCATGATGGCGTCAGCCCCAGAAATGTGCATCTAAATGTTTCAGTTTCTGAATCACAATGGCTATGTTTGCGATTGGCAGCTTTTTTGCTAACAAGTGTGATTCAGATTGTCATGTTCATGCAGCAGACTGAATCGAGAAATGTCTGTAGGATCAGGTAGCTTTAAATTAAGTATGTAACCATAATAACAAAGATAGTAAATATCACAATTTTGGCAGCACTTTATTCAACCATATTAAAAGAATAGTTCACCCCCAAAAATGCTGTTCTGTTACCATTAGATTCAGAATCTAAAATGTTGGCACTGTTGGTTAATTAATCTCTTCTCAAGCGAAACAATAGATTTGTGTTGCGAAACTGATACCAAAACAAGCATATCTTAGCACAACATTTAAATATGGTGACGCACCGATAACTTCAAATCGCATTGACTATGTTAACATGCACCTTCATAATGCGATTATAATGAGATTTTGACAATATTGTGACTAAACAACATGTTTTTGTGTCACGTACCCTGGGACGCAAATTCGTAGTTAACATGACATACTGACATTTTACTGTTAACACAACTTGCTGCAAGCAGTCTCTGCTATTTACTCTCATCTAGAGGAGTGCAAACGTAGACAACCGGCATTTTTATCATGTTTATTTATGACGGCACTGAATAACTATGGATAACTATTGTTTCTTGTCTGTGTCTATTTTCGCACAAGACGACGTGCAAGATCCAGAGTTCAAGAGTTCGACAAGTTATCAGCCTGTCACCATATTTAAATTTAGCAATCGGATAAGCTTGTTTTGACACTTTTTTGCATTAACTGAAAAATGATGCCATAAACATGAGAAATCACATGAGGTTGAGTACATTTTGAGAATTTTTTTGGTAACACTTTAGTATAGGGACCAAATCTCACCTTATTAGAATGCCTATTATTAGCATATGGGCTGTTCATTAGTACTTATAAAGCACATATACTGCAAGACCACATTCTACATCCCTGATCCTACCCAATACCTAAACCTAAAAACTAACTTACTAATGATTAATAGAGAATAAATTAGTAGTTTATTGAGGAAAAAGTTGTAGGTAATGGTATGTTAATAGGGAGGATTGGAACTTAAAATAAAGTGTGAACGAATTTTCGTATTGGGGTGAACTGTCCCTTTAAGTACATGTAGTTACCTGTATTTTGTTTATTTAGTAAGTACACTGTAAGTGCTTATACTGTAAACAAAATACAACCAAAATTTGTACATGCAGCACAGAGCCTTCTTGGAATTGATGGTAGTCCCTTTTGTCATTTGTCACAGCTGTCACTCTCTTTCTAAGCTGTGTGGACAGAAACTATTTAGCACTCCAAACAAGACTGACAACTGTATTGTGTGTTGCTCATCAGCTCGCTTTGCTGGAGTCTCTTTCTCCATTTAACTCTTGACTACAAGTTGGATAGCAGCAGCTAATGGCACATTACTAGGGCTGCCCCCGACTAAAGAGTTTCCTAGTCGACTGGTAGTCCTTCATTTCAGCAATTATGATATTTGATAATAATAAATGATATTAACATAATTACTTGCGTATATATACAAGGAAAAGAATAGTCTAAGTTTACCGACTGAGAAAATATGTTTTTTTAACACTTCCATATTACAGAGAAATGCTAAATCATAATAATAAAGCGTTTAAAATATAAATTAAGCGCTTAAACGGACTCATAAATGAGCCGCAGTTATAATTTACAGTTATAATTATCATGTGTTGGACAAACAGCAAGGAGACTGCCTGTACATTTAAATGATTTATTAACAAAAATACAAACTTTAACATCAGTTACATGCCAAATGAACTTGCCAACAAAATAACCATAAACATAAAACACCCTTTTGAATAAAATAAACTGAAAATTTCGTTCTTTTTAAAGGACATTTTGACCCTTTCGGCCTTGCATACTCCCTCTCTCCGGTCTCGTCTTTGTTCCCGCCCTCTTGTATTCCTCGTTATTGAGTGTTAATTAGTTCATGCCCCGCTCCTGTCCTCTCTTGATTTGCTCCCCTTTAAATAGCCCTCGTGTTCATTGTCCTGTGCTCGTTTATTGTACTATTGTGCCTTGTACCCACATGCTTACCGTTTCCTCATGCTCGTGTTCCTGTTCCTGTTATTGGATTATTCCGTCGTGTCTCAGTAAGTGTTGAGTTTAGTTCATGTCTAGTGTTTGGTTAGTCTAGTGTTTAGTTAGTCTTCGTTTCTGTTACCTGTATTATTATCCCCTGTGCTTATTGCTTTACCCCCTCGTGGGTTTTTGTTTTTGTGTTTGTTATAAATAAATCCCTTTTTGTCAACCCCTGACACTGCTGCCTGCAATTGGGTTCTTCCACGTGTGTCCTGACAGATAGCACACAGAAACACTACAAAAAGGGGAAATTAAGCTAACTTACCGTCACTGTTTTTCCATGCGATCTTTTTTTTATATTATGCGTCAGAAGTGAGCTTCTTGACTTATTCACAATGAAGCCGGCCTTCGAAAAGTTGTGCTCTGATGGTGTGGATGTGGAGGGGATACAGTGCATGCGCTTAGCTGCTTTAGCGAGCTTTGGATACCGTTCTTCATTTTTTTGCCACCATGTCAATGGTCCCGAATCAACCTTTGTTTTGTCCGCCAAACACATCTTTATTTCATTCTTCTCTTCTGCATGCTCCTCCTCATAAATGGCCATCAGCATGGATATCTTGGCCTGATTTTTCTTTTTTGGTGCGGGCTCACCCTCCTCTGCAGACTGTAGTACTAATGCTGTCACGATCCCTATATTGCGCTGCTTCTGTAGATAAACTTTCTGCCAGATCCGACACTGTGGAGTATGTGTCAGTGTCAAGGAATGACAAGCTCTTAAAACGTGGGTCTAAGACTGCAGCTTGTGTATAAATGCTGGTCGCGAGATTTCCCGTCAATTCCCATCTCTTGTCAATTTCTTCTGCGAGTCGTATCTTCAGTGCTTTTGTGGTCAGGCTGTAATCATCGCGCAGCACCAAATGGCGTCTCTTCATATTTATTAACATAGGCACTGTTTGCGTTGATCTCGCATTGTTTCTTTTGATGTCATACACTGACCAACTTTAACGCGCATACTGGCTGCGTGACATCGCGTGAGTTTTTTTATTTCATTTTTGCGACTAACCGACCAATGAAAACGTATTCGACCAAGCCTCCTTCACATCGACTAACGTTTAGTCGACTATTTGGGGGCAGCCATACACATTACAAACCCTAGATGCGACCTCAGGGCATCCTCATCCTCATCCTCAGGTTTCCATGCATATAGCACCACGTAATGCCACTTTCTGTGACTGGTGGTCGGTATTCACCTGTGCTTAACCTCAGTTAATGTTCTTTGTAGAGGTGCACCGATTGATCGGCCAGAGACCGGAATCGTCCGGTTTTTCATATGATCGGTCGGACCGGTGACTGGCCGGTCAGTCTCATGTCTCGCCGATTCCAAGCCGATCTTCTGTTGCCCGTGATGCAGGCAAGAACGTCACAGCCGTCAGTACACTCAAAGCCGCAAGTAAACATGTAAACGTGCGCGCGCACAGCCTGTCTTTCACGGCTTGTTTATACTCGCATGTGTATGTCGCTGCTGACTGACACGCATCTCTCATATCCGCGGACTGCACGCGCGTGCACACGCATCATGTACTGTACAGACTGTAGGTCATCTCTCGCTGCTCCGTCTACATGGGGTATGTATGCTAACAGTGATGCTATTAGCATCATGCTAAACTCTGACACATGCTAAACTCATGTTGAAGTCGTTCACTCTGTGTAAAACAAATGTAAATTCCATTCAACCTGATTCCTTGTCTTACGTTAAAACTGTGGTAATTTCACCTAGGTAAAATGACATTCAACACGACTTCTAATTGTTTTTAAAAATCCAAAATATAAAAAAATGAATAAATCAACTAATATATGTGATATACACTCACCTAAAGGATTATTAGGAACACCTGTTCAATTTCTCATTAATGCAATTATCTAATCAACCAATCACATGGCAGTTGCTTCAATGCATTTAGGGGTGTGGTCCTGGTCAAGACAATCTCCTGAACTCCAAACTGAATGTCAGAATGGGAAAGAAAGGTGATTTAAGCAATTTTGAGCGTGGCATGGTTGTTGGTGCCAGACGGGCCGGTCTGAGTATTTCACAATCTGCTCAGTTACTGGGATTTTCACGCACAACCATTTCTAGGGTTTACAAAGAATGGTGTGAAAAGGGAAAAACATCCAGTATGCGGCAGTCCTGTGGGCGAAAATGCCTTGTTGATGCTAGAGGTCAGAGGAGAATGGGCCGACTGATTCAAGCTGATAGAAGAGCAACTTTGACTGAAATAACCACTCGTTACAACCGAGGTATGCAGCAAAGCATTTGTGAAGCCACAACACGCACAACCTTGAGGCAGATGGGCTACAACAGCAGAAGACCCCACCGGGTACCACTCATCTCCACTACAAATAGGAAAAAGAGGCTACAATTTGCACGAGCTCACCAAAATTGGACAGTTGAAGACTGGAAAAATGTTGCCTGGTCTGATGAGTCTCGATTTCTGTTGAGACATTCAAATGGTAGAGTCAGAATTTGGCGTAAACAGAATGAGAACATGGATCCATCATGCCTTGTTACCACTGTGCAGGCTGGTGGTGGTGGTGTAATGGTGTGGGGGATGTTTTCTTGGCACACTTTAGGCCCCTTAGTGCCAATTGGGCATCGTTTAAATGCCACGGCCTACCTGAGCATTGTTTCTGACCATGTCCATCCCTTTATGACCACCATGTACCCATCCTCTAATGGCTACTTCCAGCAGGATAATGCACCATGTCACAAAGCTCGAATCATTTCAAATTGGTTTCTTGAACATGACAATGAGTTCACTGTACTAGAATGGCCCCCACAGTCACCAGATCTCAACCCGATAGAACATCTTTGGGATGTGGTGGAACGGGAGCTTCGTGCCCTGGATGTGCATCCCACAAATCTCCATCAACTGCAAGATGCTATCCTATCAATATGGGCCAACATTTCTAAAGAATGCTTTCAGCACCTTGTTGAATCAATGCCACGTAGAATTAAGGCAGTTCTGAAGGCGAAAGGGGGTCAAACACCGTATTAGTATGGTGTTCCTAATAATCCTTTAGGTGAGTGTATATCTGATTGAGTTCTTTACTAACAAAAAACTGCAAATACATATACATCTTTAGAGTAGAATTCACTCATAAGATTTTAAACTTTTTTATTGAAGTTGCAGCAAAAATCAACCCACTTCTTTTAATACTACAGACCCAAGATAAAGACAATTTATTTTACATTTCAGAAAAAAAAAGAAATAAAGCAATGTTAGTTTCATAAACAGACAAGAATAAAGTTGAAGTATTTTATTGTTATCTTAGACTTTTGTGAGATGAGTACAAAAATGAAAAAGATAAATTAAGTGACATGTTTAGTTATATTTTATTATTTGTACTTCTTTTCAGTCACAGAGTTCTTCAATTTAAGAGTTGTTTGGGAAAGAGAAGATTCTGTAATTTAATGCAGCTTGGAGAACTGCATTTAGGGAAATTTGGGGAAATTGTAATGTTCAATCATTTATTCAATGAAAATAAAAAATGTGTATTGAAGAAAAGTTATGGTTTTATATACAGTATACTGTCAATTATAGTTTGTGGATAGAAAATCGGAATCGGCAAAAATCGGAATCGGCAGGTTTCACTTGTAATAAAATCGGAAATCGGAATCGGCAGAGAAAATTGCAATCGGTGCATCTCTAGTTCTTTGTTTTATATGATTACAGATGACACACTCAATTAAAACAACATGCAGCATTCATAGAGTCGTGACGATGCTTTTTTCAGTTACTAACCAGAACAATTAATAAATGACATTGAGATTTAATTAGGCTTTGTTTTCATTAAGCAGTGGGAGGCACAATTTATGCTGGCATTAGTTCTCTTTTGATTATGCAAATGATGCAATCTGTTCTGCAGATTGGAAAGATCAATGCGCACATCGATAAACACGTACAGTATATCTACTCATTGTATTGCAATGCAGCCTCACAATGATTCTCTGAACCCCAGAGTTTCTCAAGGAGAATGTTTCAGCATTTACCGTCTGCCCACTATGTACTTTAACCCTGGATAATAACAAGTTGTGGTTGGAGTTCAAATGGATTAGTCAGAAGGAAGTAGCAGGGTTTGGTGGTTACAGACATCAATGTCAAGTTCCTGAGACTGCAGGGAAGGTAATTGTCGCCTCATTTTTCCCTGCCCTCAACCTATCATTGATACACAGGTACACGCGCACGCCCAGCGTTCGCCCTCTGTGCTTTGTGGAGGGTGATGCGGCACCCAATCTACCGGTTGCTGAGAGATTTAATAAAAAATGAGATGACTAGCGCATGACAAGTCATCAGTATTAATCTCTGCTTGCGCTGAAGACCTCATGGCTGCCGGGTGATCCAGAACTGGCAAGCAACAACTGTGTTGTCTAAATCTCCTTCAAGAGTGATCGCAAGACTGCACAAAGTTGAAATAGGCATCAAACCAGATTTGTTGGAACCTGTTAAAAGATGGCTGAGATAAAGTCTTTTGTTTGTATCCACAATATAACTGCTCACCTACAGTAAGATCTCAAGGGCATTCGGAAAGTGCAGTCTGCCTGTAGAGGGACATCTAAAAAGTCATACGATTTTCTCCTTGTTCATGTTTTTTTTTGTATGAAAGTTGAAAATGTTGGTATTTTACAATTGAAATATAATAATATCATATTTATTGTAAATAAAAAATCATAAAAATTCCAGATTCCAATTCCAAATGTTTAAATAGTAAAATTGTGGTGAAAGTATCACATTATACTTATTTTGTCTGGAAGTCTATAATTTTACAGCATTTTCCGGTAACATTATTACAATAAATATATGTAATATACAGTAGTTTTGTGATCAAATCAGATCAAAAGTTCAGAAATAGAGCTGCTTAATATTGAAAAAAATGCAATATGTGATATGGGAATGCTAAGATAAGTAAGAAAAAAATAAGTTATAAAAGGAATAAGTTAATATAAGTTATAACAAGGAATAAAAAGGTTGTAAAATCAATTTCAATTATATAAAAATATATTTTAAAACAGATTTTCTTAACCAACACCCATTTTACATCTTTCTGTAAAAGATGGCATCACTACAACTTTTGGAGGTGAACAGCCATGTTTACTGTTGCAGTACATACAAAATATAATTTTAACAATGTAATAAACATCTAAACATCTGACTTTAATATCTAAAACTTTAAATTTACATAATAACTTTTTTAAATATTAAAATCATCCATATATTACAAACCACTATAATATGCTTATTGCAATAAGCACATTTGTGATATTTTGATATCCCCTGCAGCGCTGCTGAACATATATCCAAAATCTGCCCGAAATTAAAAAGCATGCGATTTTGTTTATCAACACTTCATCTTCCAGGATCACAGTGTTGGAACTGATCCAAAGCATTATCCAACATCCGCATCATCACTGCCGCAAAAGATCTCCCAGGCAACATGTGAGCCCAGCATGCCCATTAGAATATGAAAAGCTCGTCCTTGCTCAAGGATGTGTGCGTATGCTCACGTCTGCACTTATTTGCGTTGGTTTGCGTGCGGAGGACGCACAGAACTTAAGTGGTGTTTTATGAATACAGTTCCATTAGAGCAAGAGTACCTACCATGCATAGCCATTAATACATAACTTATGATTAAACTAGCTTGCTCGCGATCATGTACCGATATCTTGGGAAGTTAACCAGATCGTTATTATAGTGTATAGATGTTTATGCTAGTCCTCGTTGCCTCTCACTAGTTACGTTAGTAAAAAATTGAAATAACACCTAGTCACCGATAGCAAGATGCCGAATGCATTACAGTACACTACAAACCAAACCAAAGTGCGTAGTCTCCAGATAATAAATAATGACCGCCTGTTTTTTTTTGCACCAACAAGCTCTGATCAATGTGTTTGTGTCCACTGCCTTGAAATTCACACCTAATCCATAAAGTACGTGTGGCTGATCTGAGAGAGCGGAATTTAAATCAGCTCATTCACCCTGATTGTTAGTATGTCTTGAATCTAGCTGATCGGGAAAACACATTCAGGGACTACATACGCTGTTTGTGCTGCAAACACGCAGGGCTGCATGGACAGCTGACAGCTCAATGGCGGGTTTTAACATTCACTGGTGCTCTGGGGAGCTGCACTGAATCAAAGTAACTTTCAGCTTACTTTAGTGTTACCTTCCTACCGAAAGATGGGAACTTATAGGCTGTGACCTCAAGGTTTTGGTGCTGGTGCTGCAAGTGTTCCTTTGGGGGGTTTGTCATTCAATGGAAAAGTGGCATGTTGTTAAACTTTAACCGGCTGTCAATCCTAGCGTACAACACATTTAAAACATAAGACTAGATTTGTTGCTATTATATAGCCCATCTAGTTGAAGTGTGTGGGGCCGTTCACACTAGATGCGGAAAGAGAAGAACAGAATTGAAAAGGAAGTGAGTTTAGGTGCAGTTGTATCTTTCATTAGGGGCAATATTTTCCCCTCTGGAATTGATTTTGGAATTGGTTACATACAGTAGTGGCCAAAATTGATTTCTGGCCAGAGCCGATCCTTCCTGTACGCAGACTACGCAGGTTGCGTATGGCCTCTGTACCACCAGGGGGCCCCCGTGAGTACCGAATCAAAAACACTATCAGAGATGGGTAGTAACGCGCTACATTTACTTCGTTACATTTACTTGAGTAACATTTTGGAAAATATGTACTTTTTAAGTAAAATTAAAAGTGTGTACGTTTACTCTTACTTGAGTAAATTTCTAATAGAAAATCTGTGCTTTTACTTCGTTACATAACTTACATTGCGTGACGTTCCTTCGTTCCGTCATTTTAAAATATGCTTTTTAAAACGCGTTGTTTATTTCAAGGTTGTCGTCTCTTTTTACGGGCATTCCCGAGTGATCGATTCGTTTGAGTCGATTCTTTTGAAAGCATTAATTGAAACCATTGAATAGGCTAATGAATCAGTTCAAATGATTTGTTCAGTTCGCAGCACGATCTGAATCATCTGAAGCAGGATTACTCACTCCTCGTAGCGCAAAACTTAAAAACACGCAGAACACAAAGAGCGTTGGATGAAGTGGATATTAATCTATATCTATACAATCAAAACTGCAAATGTGTCATATTGTTTGCCAGCAATGATAAATGCCCGCCATTTGCGCGCACCCGTGCGACCTGTTCGTCAGACACAGCAACATGCGCGTTACCTGTCAGACACAGAGACGTGGGCTTGCAGAAATATACATTTGAAGAACAGAAGGAAGAAAACTTGTTGATGGGCGTGTGGTTCACTGTTTACTGTTTGTTTACAAGTAAGAGCGTTTCACAACACACGCGTGACACAACACGAGAAAACATGAGCTTTGTTCAAAAATGTGTATTTCATTTAGAGAGCACTGCAGATGTTCTAGATCATCTTAGGAAATGCTCTGAGTTTAGTTCATGCTTTAGTTTGACATGGTCTATTATTCTAAATAAGTTGTGTAAACTACATTGACATCCGGACTAGATGAAATTTACAGAAATGCTTGTCTCTTCTGTGTATGTTTATTCTTTAGTCTCTCTAGTATATTGCAAAGATATCTGCTTATGATAATTAAAAATATTGATTAAAATGTAATATTAAAATATTGGCGTTAATATTAATTTAATGTAGTAGGCCTATATAATCAGATACAAAGTAACTTAAGTAACTAGCTACTTGAGTAGTTTTTTCATTGCATACTTTTTTACTTTTACTCAAGTAAATTTGAAAATAGTGACTTTTACTTTTACTTGAGTAACAATTTCTCAAGTTACTTGTACTTTTACTTGAGTAAAGATTTTGGCTACTCTACCCACCTCTGAACACTATAATGTAAACAAGACACTAATTTTATAACTTGCGGATTATACTTTACAGGAATCATTTGGAAATGTCCTTTTTAATATTTAATTTATTTAATTACTTTACTCGGTCTCGGACATCATGCAGGTGATGACATGCGCGCCATCGCTTTAAAACGGAGCTATCCGTCTGTAGTGGAAAAAATGGCAATAACGCGAAGCAAAATAACAAGGCGTTTTTGTACTATTTTCAAAGTCTTATTTAGTTTTGCCAAATTATGCAAGTACAGATTTACAAATTCAGTATTTATCCACTGGCATAAAGTTGGTTTGACATTGGACGTTCGATTGTCTGAATTTAGGGACCATCTCTAAAGTTACATAGGCCACACATTAATATAAACGTTTCTAACTTCAATAGCATTTAAACGGAATGATTTACAGCCATCAGCTGTACAGTGTTCATGTGGGTGACAGCTATTATGCACACCTTTTAGATTTTTGATTTTTGATATTTATTACAATAAACTGTCAAATAATATATAAATATTGCTGTGTATTTCACTACTGTATGGGTTCATACACAAAATAGACCATTATTTAAAGCTCAATAGCATGTACAGGGAATGACTTACAAAACCAACTATACAGTGTTCATGTGAGTCTCAGCTATAATGCACACCACTACAATCCACTGTACTTCGTTTGCCCATGATAATGTCATTTTTGTGTCATCACATTTAGAGAATTATTTATGTTTTTTCGTATGCTTAGCTTTCTTGAGTAAACTATATTTATCATGTTTTATTTTTGTTAATCTCTCATTTGGTTAGTAAAAACACACAGCATTTGCGTGTTACAGGGTTTTTTTGACAGCTAGATGGTTCCAGAGCCACGCTTTACTTTAGGTACAGAATTATTTCAAAATTTTATTGTGTATTATATTATTGTGTACAATATATTATGTGAATCAAAATGTGAATTTAATTTTATACTTAATTGTTCTAAATTTCAGTTTAATGTTTTTTTGTCTTTCAGTTTTTATTAATTTAAGTGTGTTAATTGATTTATAATTTTTTATTTCTTATAGTTTACATTTATTTTTATCTAAATTTAACTATGACAAGGTCCCCCACAAAGGTTTGTTTAGGGCAAACCTTACCTGCCAACACTCTCGTTTTGGCCGGGAGTCTCCCGTTTTGTTATTTCTCGTGGAAACTCTCGAAACATGTGAGGCCCGCGATCGCGGTGATCTGTCCGGTTCGTGATTGCAGGTCCCAAATGCTGACAGGTACGGTCATATATCATTATACACCATACAACTATAGGCTATACAAACTATACGCAAAGCCTTGCCATCATATCTGGGAAATAAGTCTGTAAATTTGAGTAATATCACAGGCTTCACTTATCCTGTGCGAATGTGCCACATGAAATACAGATGTGGGGAGGTAATTTCTAAATCACACGAGGTCCCCAGTAGGGGTGTAACGATACTTCGTATTATGATATTTCGCGATGCAAAAATGTTACGATGCGCATTGTAGAGAGATGGGGATATTTTACGATATGTTTAATTCAATTCGTTCAGCGGTCAAGACGCTACTTACTCTGCGCCAGCGCGTCACGTGTGCTTATCTCACATATGCGGTAGAGAGAGAATCACAAGACACAATCTGTGTCTCCAAGTGGTTTACAAAGCGTCATATTTTCCTTCACAATCGCCGTTAAAACACAGCAAACTTGAAGCGTGACTGCAGGCGAGTCACCCCGAAACTCATTACAAACTCAGCACAAAGGTTTTTAAATGCTAATGTTAATTTATCTGCTAACGTGAGCTGCTGCATAATGTGATATGGAACATAAAGTAATCCAAAAGAAACCAGCACTGTTCCGATCAGAGAAGCGATGAAGTGAGTCGTACTCTATATTAAAAGATCGAATGACATGCTAAAAAACAAGTATGTGATTTGTATGATTGAAGAAATGTAATACAGTTTATGTAATATGTCTTTTTGAAAGATTTTTCTCATTCATTACTGTCTCAAGCAAAGACAGCGCAGCTTCAAAGAGACATGAGCCAATAGCGCTTGAGTGTGAGCTCTGTCAGAGCGTTTCATTGGTTGAATGTACTGAATGAACACGCCCTTCACTGAACGAACGAGTCAAAATGAGACTGAATGAACTGCTACATGTCGTTCATGGTCCAATATTATCTGTGTTACAACAATGCATATCCAGTAGTTACTCAACTCTTCTGAAAAATAAAGGTAATGAGCTGGTTTAATTTAATTCAAGGTAAATTAAATTATGTCGAAACAGTTAAATCTTTGTATGGAACATTTAATTACACCAATTAAATGAATTAATCCAGATAGATTTTAGTAGACTAATATAATGTAGATTTCCTCGACTAAAAATAGACTAAAACTATGATAAATTGGGATGACTAAAACTAAATTGCATTTTAGTCAAAAGACTATAACTAAAACTAAATCAAAATTTTGTGTCAAAATTGACACTGATCTTAATTCTAATTTCAGTTAAGCCTTAAAATGTTAAAATTCTTTATTAAGTTGTATGTGCAACAAAATAAGTTACTGAAATTGTTACTATTTTGAAAATAAATGTTATTTGAATTTTGTTCAAAATATCGAGATGTGTATCGTATCGTGAACCCAGCATCGAGATATGTACCGAATCGTGAGCTGAGTGTCTCGTTACATCCCTAGTCCCCAGGTAATACTAATCCCGTGCGAATAGGGCTTTTGACTACAATTTTATTTGTTTTTATTATTTGTTGATCCTCTAATTGTCTTTATAAACTATTTTTTGTCAAGACTCCTTAAATTCTTTTCAAAGCTGACCTTCAGTTTATATTCCAAACAACTTGTCACCTTAGAATTATAAGGTTCTATCTGCATTCTGAGCAGTTTTGAGATAACAAGCTTCAAAGTTTTTGCATTCCATTTGACTTTGTAGATAAAGCTTTTTTGTTTTCTAAAAGAAGTCCCAAAATGTACAGAAAATGTAAAGAAAAAACATCACATCAATTTCACAGAATAAGAATAAGTGAATAACTCAATTTTTACAAGAAAGTCAGATAGAACCTCATAATTCCAAGGTGGCAACATGGTGGCAAGGTATGCAACATGACTACATTTTTAATACATATTTAACAACATATTTAAAGAAAAAGTTGAGAGAGATGTCAATTGTTGGCCAAAAGTCGGTCAATAGTTTGCCATTATTGTAGACATTCATTAGCATGATTTTCATTTGAAAATAAGTCAAAATAATACAATTTTTAATACTTATTGAGTAACTAAAATAATTCTTTACATAACAAATATAACTTGATGATAAAATCAACTTAAAATAAAAAGGTAGTTGTACAAAATGCACAAAACAATTTGGCATAAGCCGAAGCTTTCCATCTGACATGCACACTGTACAAGAATAAAAGAAACACAGCTGACAGAATGTAAGCAAATGACTAAATGTGACCGACCCCTACCACCCATGTTGTGACTAGGAATTTTTATTTTTGTCTATGTTGTAGAATTTGGGAGCAGTCCAATACTCCTAACACTTACTTTTACAATCAGCCATACAGAAGAACCCCCATGGCCCCAAGATTTAAACCCAGCCAGAAATCTTGCTTCTAAATTTACACTCCATTGAGCCGTTTGCTGGCATTACATACTTTAGGGGAGCCATTTCAGAGTGTGGAAGACCAAAGAAGCTTATTCCTCAGATTCTCTTTCTGCAGTCTCAGCTAAAACCGACTATTGTAAGAGCTAAAAGCTCATTAAAAATGCTTGTTTACTTATTCAAGCTTTGATAATACCCATTTTATTCACTTCTCATTCGCATTCTGTAGTCGTGGACCGTAATTGCATGGGTGTGAGAGAAAATCTTATCGTGTAAACCAAACCTTTACTGCTTGACTGCTTTTTTGTTACAAAGCAAAGATTAATATGTTCACCAGTGGATGTTATTGTGGTACTGCAGTTTTACTTAGTTTTGATTAATGTCCCCAACTTGTTGCTTAAATAGGTTAATTTTCTTGTTTGACTTTTAATGGGTGTGCTTTACATGATAGAAGTCTTTTTATCAGTGTTTTAACGCCACATGTAATTCAATTCAATTCAATTTTATTTATATAGCTCTTTTCATAGTGTGCGTTGTTCCAAAGCAGCATTGCAGGAGAAAATAAGAAAAACTGAAAAACACAAAAAAGGTCAAACACAGCACAGTGCATGGTGTTTATAGAACAAGCTAGATTATTCTAGTAAATAATATCTAATAAATGCAGTCTCCCGGTGGTTTATTTAGCATATTTTGCATTAAGTGAATGCTTGGCTGAAAATGTCAAGTGTCTTTAATCTAGTAAGGCTTAAACTTCTTTCAGCCCTTTCAGTGTTGATGCATAAAGTGGGTTGCACACCCAAAAAGAAGCCCAGCGCCGTTCCACGTCTTTAAAACCTGCAGTCGACAATGAAATGACACATTTAAACATTTTTAACTGAGAAAATATTGTTCATGCTCTAAAATAGCTTGGATATAACACTTCAGTGTAACTGTTAAATATGGCTTGCAAATAAAATATATATTGCCAGTTATGTATAAAATATGGTTTTAGATCGAGACGAACATATCAAATAACCTGTTTGGTTGTTCTTTCCAGTTGTTAGGGCTAGGTAGAAAAAGCTATAAAAATGATAAATACCAAAGATAATGCATATGAACCACCATTAACCAGATATTAACCAGATGCACCACTGTCATTACTATAAATGGGGAGGGAACGCAATGCTCAAATGGCCGCTCTGGCATAGGAAGTCAATAAAAACAGCCAATCGTCAATCGATAAAGACTGACGGTTCTCTGGGGCGGGGGCTCTACACAGTCTTGTGAGGCACTTGCCAACCTGTAGCTGAAGCAACCTCGAAAAATGTGTTTTTAATGCAATTTAATTTGGAAACGAATGTTACAGTACAAGTTGATGTCAGGTTCATAGTTGAAAATATGTAATTTAATTGTGATTTTTGTCAACGATTTTAGAAATATCTCGTCCCCTATTCAAGTAGATAGGACTGTGGCTATGACTAAAATAGCTATGACTAAAAAAACCACCGTGCAATTAATAACTCTATGCAATAATAATTAAGTGCAATATTAATTACAGTATATCCTTCAGATAATACACTGTCTATTTTTTATATAACTTTTTCTGTAAATTATATTTCATTCTGCTGTATATAGCACATACCTTGTACATACTATAGTCTATTCTTATTTTTTACTTGTACATATTTACATACACACATAGCTTTACTCTCTATATCTTTATCTTATGTTTATTGTATTGTATTTCTTAATTGTTTATACCCATAGGCCCTTATTTAAATCATCTGTGTACTGTATTCTATTGTGTTATGGTCTCTGTGTACTGTTGTTGCTGTTTCTGTGTTCTGGATGCTCCTGTCACCAAAACAAATTCCTTGTATGTGCAAACATACTTGGCAATAAAGCTCTTTTTGATTCTGATTCTGAAATAGCGGAGGTGTTGCAAACATGGCTGTCGAGTGACACGACTTCTGTAAACAAACTTTGTTTATACTTTTTTGCCATATGTAACTTCAGCTACTAACTTAAATGTTTTTGCTTAGACAATAGATACAAAACAAAAATAAAAGATTAATCAACGTGATATAAAGGGTATTATAAAACTGGTTAAAACTGGCCCATCTTGCTGTAGGAGTGGATGTTAAACTGGAGCATACGCAATACAGAATGTGCATGCCTGGTGCCATACCTGTGAGTTGCCCTAGCCACGGTGAGAATTCTCATATGGTGTTCAACTTAGTGAATTCTGCTCACTAAATTAAATGATTTGTTGTATTGTTTGTTGTGAGTCTTATGTATTCATTAAACATTGTCTTATTATAAAAACAGAAAGCTTCAAACAACAAGCTTCAAAATGTCTGATTTGTTGAGTTTATCCACCGGTTTAATCTGTTGATGAGTTGCAGTGAACCAGTGGCATTTTAATAGCTCTGCCTAGACTGGCATCTAATAATCTTGTTTTGATGGCGAAATAGATTAGATAGATGTAGCTGTGTACACAGTGAGTGTACATATTTACAACAGAGGGTCTACCGTCTTGCATACACTGTGGCAGCTTTGGTTATGGCAAGCTTTGTACTTCAAAGCTCAAGTCTGCACACAGTCAGGAATACAGTCAACAGTGTAGAATTTCCTGTAAGCTTTTATTTATTGTTATTAAAAGCTTTCTTTCCTCAGACTTTCTATTATGATTTGTTTCAGCAGTTAAGTGTACATGAAAGATTGTTACTTCTTATGGGAAATCTGTTCTACGCTCTAGTGGTTCAAGGGGGTCTAGTTTGCGTCTTATTAAAGTCATTAAGGTGTCATTTTCATCTGAAAGTTGAGCATTTAATCATTCCCTTCAGTGGTTCCTGTTAGGCTTGTTGCAATAGTCTGTGTCACCGGTGATACACGGTGTCCACCCGCCAACCGATTACACAACTTGTCCTCCGTGGCACTGAACCGTAAGTGGAACAAGTGTCGCAGCAAAGATCAGCAGCAGGAGTTAGATTTTAGATGTGAGGAGAGTGAAGTTCTGACTGGCAAGACGATGGCGGAGGCTTTTCTGGCAAAGAACATGTAGTAGAATATGTAAGCACTGTTACCAAGTTTACCTAGTTCCTGTCATTTTTTACTATTAATATTATTAAGTATAGATGTTTGCTCGAATTTCGAATTACTTTTCATTACTTTATATTTTTTACAATTTTTTATTTTGTATGTAGGAATTAATAATATTTGTTGGTGCAATGATGTGCTTTCAACTTTGTTTCAAGTTTATCGAAGCATTAGATTTCAAGTTTTATTTATAGTTTCAGTTGTTTTTTCAAAAGCACAGTTAGCTCTGTGCATTTTTATATTAAAGTCACAATAAAAAATACTAAGGAGTACTATACTATACTATAACATACTATAGACCCCTTTCTTGCCGACGTCACGGCTCTAGCTGGAGGCAAAACAAAGGGAAAACTGGAGGTGGCTAATACAAACCAACACAGATTCAGCTACATAAGGAGTTTAAAATATCATCTTGTTGTGTTGTTTAGTGCCACAATCGACAGAATACAGTCTCCAGTTTGATATTTTAACACATACCTGCTGCCACTGCCAAACAAAAACAATGACGACAGCTGTAGTTAAACACAATAAAACTAGAGGACTGAACCGAAACGATCATCAAAAATGCTTGCGTTTCACTTAGGATTTAAAAGCTACTGTCTTTTGTTGGTGTGGATTATAATTTGGGTATGTGTCTAAAAATATCTCACGTATGCCCAAATCAGAAACTGGGGAACAATGTTATTTTTCACGTAAGTTAACGTTAGCTTTTGAACTCATAGGGTATGCTCGCTAACTTTGTTAGTTATACAACTAGCAACTATCGGGCAGAAACTAAACATAGAGGAAACTGTTTGTCATCTCTTTTTCTTTAGTTGTCACAAGTGCATTAATATAAAGGGAGAGGGAACAGTGAGAATGGTCATGTTATGTATCAGGTTTGTGTTCAAGATTCACGCATTGATGTCTTTCTACACCACTGGAAGGTTACGATTCACGGTTGTGCTCACTTGTGACTCGCCCAGGCCGGTCAGTGTCGCTCCGCTGGAACTTGTGACGCAGAGCAGCGCTGTGGCGTTTCGTATAGGAACCCCATTCTGACGGTTCGACACAACGTCGAGAGACTGACAGAAAGTTACGTATGTAACCTCAGTTCCCTGATGGAGGGAACGAGAGGTTGTGTCCTTCATGCCACAACGCTTCGCCGTCCGCTGCAGCGACCGGGAATGCCTCTCATGTTCCTCAGCCCAAAGGTGAATGAATGGGCACGCCATCTTCCTTTTTATACCCGTATGTACGGGGCGGAGACTGGCATGCTTACGCCATTTGCTAACTTCATTGGCCTTTTAAAAAGTACAGTCAGAGATGATAGGTTCTCAAGATTCTCCATTCTGTCGGTTCGACACAACGTCTCGTTCCCTCCATCAGGGAACTGAGGTTACATACGTAACCAAGACGTTATCTTTTAAAATTTAGTTTCAAGTGAATGTATCCTGTTTTCAAATGTTTGATGTAGTGCCTGGATCATTAAAAGAAAAGCCATAACACCCCCCCCCCCCCACTCCCTTTTGTCCTGGTTTCTTGATACCATCATCAAAAGACCAGAGCCAAACCTGGCTCCAGGGGGCCTGGATTTGGGTTGGTGCTCTCGCTGAAAGTGTTGATAACCTTTTGTTTCTCCATGGGATATTTACGACTCCTAAGCTTCAAAGCAAGCAAAGGAGATGTGAGAAGTCTCTCTGTTTTGTCTCACCTGGAACTTAAGACCTATGATTTATCCAGAGAAACTTCTCTGACAAAGCTACACTAAACTGTCCTTTTCTATAAATATATGTAAATATCTATGTTATCTGTTGGCGCTCTTGCCATTTTAAATAATCTGTAACTGTTAATAGGCAAGTTAATTCAGGCTTTGTTTGTATTCGTACGTCCGAATGAATCATGACTTGATGCAATTTAAACCCGGCATATTTGATACCTAAATGTTTGTCTCTACAATTCTTCCTTGTTTATATATATTGTGTGACCATAGAACACTTTATATTCATTATGTTATAATTTGGACTGGTATTTTGTAAAGTTGCTAGGAGGTCATAAAGATTAGCTGTTGAGTGGACAAAGAACCTCTTCCCTGCTCAACTCTGATTGGTCGATTCAAACTCGGGTGTATGAAGTAAAATATGGAGACTGCCCTTTTCCATCACTGGGGGGAAAGAAGGAACAATGGACTTCTGCTGCCTTGCACACCTGGCTGAGCCACGCAGCTGGTCACGAGGCCCGGAATTTTTCAGCAGGACTCAGCAGGACATGTTTTACCTACCTCGCGGCCATTCTCTCTCTCTCTCTCTCTCTCTCTCTCTCGCTCTCTCTCTCTCTCTCTCTCTCTCTCTCTCTCTCTCTCTCTCTCTCTCTCTCTCTCTCTCCTCTCTCTCTCTCTCTCTCTCTCTCTCTCTCTCTCTCTCTCTCTCTCTCTCTCTCTCTCTCTCTCTCTCTCTCTCATGTGGAGTGAGTAGAGCTTAATAAACAACCATATATTCATTAGTGATGGGTTTTCTGTGCTCAACTTATATACTTGGTCCCTTAAACTGTGTTTGATTTACGCTACCTTTGCTCTAAATCCTGTTTGGTAAAGTCACGTTACTTATGGCCATGAGATAACATAAAGTGTATAATGTCATTGATGCATTCGCTGGACTGAATGACTGAAATTGATGTTTTAAATAACTCATTTCGTGAATGTGATCTTGATAGATCTGGTGGAGAATCATATTTGCTGAGCTAAGCTCATCGTTATTTTAACAGGCAGCTAAAACCGCTACATTGAATATTTTTATTGAAAAACTCGACACAAATACTGATTCCATTAGCAGCAAGCAATGCATGCTGGTCGTCGTGACAACAGCAAAGCTCAATACTGCATGTCATTCCCGCAGAGCTTGAATACAGAAGTGAATCAGACTTTCATCTTCCATTGCTGTTTAAAGAGACCCCTTGAGATCATTTTGTGGCAAGTGTGTTACTGGAAAGCTTTTGTCGTTTAGTAGTAAATTACATTTTACAAATTTAGCTTTAACCCTTGTGCACTGTGTGACAAGCAGAGCAGGATGAGGGCCGTGAGGGAATGGCGCGAGGCGTCACTCGCGTCAGCTGCCCATTGCACCGGTCTCGCATCTCTCACGGAGGAGCTCCGGAAGCATAAAAGGAGGAGCGACAGCAGTGAAGGATGAGAGAGAACCAGGCCTGGACTTTATGTTATGTTTTATTATGTTTGTGTGGCCGGCAGTCGACCGTGAGGGAGCGGTCGGCACTTTACTTTCGTTTTGTTGTTTGTTTATTTTATTAAAAGTTGTTTAATGTTTGCCGGTTCCCACCTCCTTCTTCCTTCCTTACTTTGAAATGGACAAAAAAGTCAATTTTGTTTTCTTTGTCGTTGTTGTTGTGTTTATGCAAACATCATGAATTTTGGTCATAAAAACTCATAAAAAAGGTGTGTATTTTTATTGGAATTGTAATATTTTGCTCTATTTTGCCTTCATAAATGTTTTTTAAACTAGGTACATACAATTGTAAGACTCGGGCCCATTCGGACAAAAATGTCCTCATTGAAAGCCATTCAAACTACAAATTTTAACTGTTTGCCATGCAAGCATAAATCATACATTCCATATAAAAATCCTTTGATTATGTTGGCAAAGGGTTCAAAATTACAAAAAAATGAATAAATTTCAAGAAAATTCTCAAATGTGTACCATTTACTTGTTGCTTATGCTATTTTCTCCATTTAAGTCTATGGAGCATTTCAGTTTTTCTGTTTCTGCTGTATTATACAGCACGGCAGGCAAACCGAACAAAAGATACAGCTATAACTGTGTTTATGTGTTGATATAGATGTCAAAGTGTGGTTTGCATGTGTTTACTGAACTTTTTTTGTTTGTGTGTATGTATACAGTTTGAAAGAAAGACATCATATTTTACAGCAAATCACAAATCCAACACCTTATATTCAAGTCAATGTAGCTTACTGAGATTTGAAAATATTTTTCATTCAAACATGTTTTTTTATCCCTATTCATTTTTAATAGTTTTTTTTAACTGAGATAAAAGGTGAGCTTGATTTTTATGTAGAAGTTCAGAACCCCCTCAGTACAGTTCTCACCATAAAGGCATAATAGATGTGGCATTATGTAAACAAACTAGGTTAAAACTCTGAAAATGAATGAAGTTTTGGTAGATATGATCTAGAAAGAATCTGGTTAAAAAATTATAGTAAAAGTAGAAAAAAAATATATATATAATCATTTTTTGAGGGTTTTTGAATGTGGACATTTTTCTCCATTTTGAACCGAAGTGTGATTTTTTTTAGAAAATCCGACACTGCTTAAAAATAATGATGCAATAAAAATCATGTTGTTGTTAATTATTAACATATCCAAGACTGTAATAATAAAATTTAAAAAATCACATGTAGTATATAGAAAATATTTAGAATTATTTGTTAACAAACTAGTATTTAAAGGGTTAAAATTCTAAAAATGAATGAATGTTTGGTAGTTATGATATGAACTGATTCTAGTGACAAAAATAAAGTCATTGAAAGTGTGAAAAAATATGGATATATAATATTTTTATGACCGTTGTTGGACATGGACATTTCTGTCCATTTCAGCCTATGTGTGAGTTTTTTTCTTATCTTACATGGCTCAAAAAATAACAATGCATTAAAATTATTGTTGTTTAATAACATATCCAAGACTGTAATTATAAAAATGAAATGTATAATTTAATATATAGAAAATAATTCGAATTATTCATTTGTTTCATGAAAAACAACAGGGTCACCATGTAAACAAACTGGTACTTAAAGGCATAAAATTCTAATGAATGAATGTGTTAACATTTGTAGTTATGATAAGAACTGAAAATTGTTATTGAAAGTGTGAAAAAATACGGATATGTAATATTTTTATGACCATGTTTGGACATGGACATTTTTGTCCATTTTCAGCCTAAGTGTGAGTTTTTGAAATTGATGCACAAGGGTTAAATTGAAATTGCCGACGTCAGTCAGACAGTGTTGCAGATGACCTTGGCGTTCTTTGAAAACACTGATAGTATTCAGAAGACATATTCATCAGCAGCGTGGGCGATAAAAGGCCAACAAGAAAACACAAACTTGCCGACTGGAATAATATAACCATTTAACACTTGTCAAATCTGTTATGTTACAGAATATTTAAGGGAATAGTTCACTAAAAAGTCACACTCATATTTCAATCCTGTTTTATTACTTTCCTGAAACACAAAATGAAATTTCAAAATGCCAAAAAAGTACCATAGTAGTATCATAAAAGTCCATACACTGTATTCCAGATCTTTATGATGTGCTCATGCACAGAAAGTAGAAAATATAAATTTATTTTTACTAAAACTCTTTAAATCTCTCCATTGAGTGTAGGGCTGTGTATTGGCAAGTGCCTCCCGATACGATACATATCACGATAGATGGGTCACGATACAATATATTGCTATGTATTTCGATACGATACACATTTGCGATATATTGCAATACTTTAAATAGAAAATGTAAAAAGTAGAGCTAGAGATACAACATGCTGTGCACTACCGGAGGTTTTCTGTAAGGATAAGTGTAAAAACATCCCTTACCTCTGCAGAGTGGCCATGATGTGCGATGCATGGACCTTTAGATCAGAGGTTTGGGTTCTCAAACTGTGGATTGCGCCCCTCAAGTGGGTAGCACAGGGGAATAAGGTGGCTCACGCAAGTCACTTGGCTGTTGTGGTGCATTACAGTTAAAACAATGATCATGGGCAGTATAAAACCCCTGGTTCATCCGTGCTGTAAATGCGCTGGTGTCACATCCGTGAAAGCACAATAAATGTCATTGTTACTTTTCTTAATAAACTTTATGTCTAATGCACTGCAGTAGCCAAGTGACTTGTGTCATGACTTGCGAAGCCTACAAACAGCATTATTTTATATAACTCATTACTCCATTACTTAAAACCAAATCACAGCCACACATCAGCTCTGAGAGCTCCAAGCGTTCTTATATTTTTCGCCATGCTCGCTTCCACTTACTTTTGGCCGTATGTATATGACATGATATAAAAAAAAAGTTCGAAATCGATAGTGTATCGATAGTGATACCTCTACTATCGATACACTATCGATACATCAAAAAAACATATTGCGGTATCGATATTTTTGCACAGCCCTAATTGACCTAAAAAAAAACACTTTTATACTCCATATCATTTTTGTAACCTGTTTTAGAGCTTTTGCAGCACTAAACTTTGACTTTAAAAGACCTTGAATAAATCTTGTCGTATTGACTATTTTTATGTTTTATGATTTATTTTAGTCGTTGGCGTTATACATCTCTCCACTTTGTATGTAAAAGAGTTTATTTCCTGTTCCACGTGTGTTTTGAGCATCATATGGGTTTATGATTGATGACACTTCTTTTAATATAAAAAACCTTTTGGAAACTTGGTTAGACGACTGAACCGGTGTTGTTTTTGTAAGCATTCCTTGAGGAAAGTCACAGATGAACGGCATCAATTTATCTGCCAGATGGAGACCTGAGTTCTGTAGCGCTGAACCTGTGCTCCCATTTGCCAAAACTTCATTACAGAGCACATTTAGCTTGTAGCGTTGCATCCAATATTCCATGAATACATAAAAGGGCCACCACATTGGTCTTCTAAATGAACCACTGGAGGCCATGCGGATGGCGTGAGGTGTGGCTAATGAATTCTACAGAGCATGTTTCCTGCCTGGGAACGATTGCAGTCAGAACTCTCTAAACGGCTGTTGATAAAGAAAAAGCAGAGGCGGATTTCCCCTCAGCTGTGTTTATTGCGAAGCCCGAGGATTTTTTCGTTTAGTGTTACGCTTCATTACAGGAGGCTTGATAAGTCATAAGTCACATTAGCAGAAATGGTGTTCGGTGTTCTCATCCCAACATCTCACCTCCAGAACATATGTTAGAAGCCTATCTTGAAGGTATTCACTTGAAACATCCAAGTATCCCACACATTCTGATCCCTTTAAACATCTCACACAGACTGGGGCCTTTTTTACGCTACACGTGTAAGCGGTTCTTATTTGTGTTAATGGGTTACAGCATTCACACTATGCACATAAATAACACTGGGCCTGCTTCAGCTGATAAAACCTGAGTAATACAGCGTGGACACAGCCAGTCTTTTTTAAATAAGCTTTTATGAATGTAGCAATTTCTTAAACATTTAGCAACTGTTGCAGCAGGACAAAGTTACTTCATTTAAAGGTCTAATGTAGTGTTGTCAAAAGTACCGGTACTTTGGGTCCAAGTCGGTACCTAAAAATAAAAAAAGTTGTCGGTACCTAATTTTCATAAGACCCGGTACCACCGACGTACCGGGTCAACCGGGTACTGATGCTCTGTCTGACAGGTTGTCAGTCGGAAACTTTTTATAGACGCAACAAGACGTGATGAGCGGATAAGCGCGGCTCCGATCCACAAGAGATGCGCGCAGAAATACTTCAGATTAAAGTCATATCACGAAGAAAACGAACAGAGTTTTGTGGTGAAACGAGGAAGCATCCGGATTTAAGTGAACAAGTTCAAGTAAGTTTCAAATTCTGTTCGCGTTTGCATTATGAATGTTGTAGCATATGTTAAATTAAAGATTACGTTAAAACAAACGTCCCTGTTTGCGTGTTAATTTGTTAGCGCCAATGCTAATCCAGTCAAGTGTCCTTATTAACCATTTAATGCTTTTATAACTGTAATGGGGTACCGAACCAGTGGTGGTCTTGTAGGCCAAGAGCAGACCCTTGAATTTGATGCGAGCGACTATAGGGAGCCAATGTAACTTCATGAAGAGAGGGGTGACATGTGCTCTCTTCGGTTCATTGAAGACCACTCTTGCCGCTGCATTCTGGATCATCTGTAGAGGTTTTGTTGTGCAAGCAGGAAGTCCAGCTAGTAGCGCATTGCAATAGTCCAGTCTGGACAGAACAAGAGCCTGGACTAGAACCTGCGTAGCATGCTTGGATAGGAAAGGTCTAATTTTCCTAATATTGTAGAGGATGAATCTACAGGACCGGGTGGTGCTGGCAACATGATCCGTGAAATTTAGCTGATCATCGATCACCACTTCCATGTTTCAGGCTGTTCTGGAAGATGTGATGGTTGATGAGCCCAGTTGAATGGAGAGGTTGTGATGAATCTTTGGGTCGGCCGGGATTATTGCCTTAGAGTGAGCTGTTTCTATCTACGTACACAGCGGGTCCCCTTGCATGGAATTCGCCATGTTGTTTCTACAGTTTCCCTAAAGGGACAAACTGCTCTATACACTGCGTTCCAAATTATTATGCAAATTGGATTTAAGTGTCGTAAACATTTAATTTTATATTGTTCAATTAAACTTATGGATGGTATTGTGTCTCAGTGCTCTTTGGATCACTGAAATCAATCTCAGACACCTGTGATAAGTAGTTTGCCAGGTGAGCCCAATTAAAGGAAAACTACTTAAGAAGGACGTTCCACATTATTAAGCAAGGCCACAGGTTTCAAGCAATATGGGAAAGAAAAAGGATCTGTCTGCTGCCGAAAAGCGTCAAATAGTGCAATGTCTTGGACAAGGTATGAAAACATTAGATATTTCACGAAAACTTAAGCGAGATCATCGTACTGTGAAGAAATTTGTGGCTGATTCAGAGCACAGAAGGGTTCGTGCAGATAAAGGCAGAATGAGGAAGGTTTCTTCCAGACAAAGTCATCGGATTAAGAGAGCAGCTGCAAAAATGCCATTGCAAAGCAGCAAACAGGTATTTGAAGCTGCTGGTGCCTCGGGAGTCCCGAAAACCTCAAGGTGTAGGATCCTCCAGATGCTTGCAGTTGTGCATAAACCTACTATTCGGCCACCCCTAACCAATGCTCACAAGCAGAAACGGTTGCAGTGGGCCCACACATACATGAAGACTAATTTTCAAACAGTCTTGTTTACTGATGAGTGCCGTGCAACCCTGGATGGTCCAGATGGATGGAGTAGTGGATGGTTGGTGGATGGCCACCATGTCCCAACAAGGCTGCGACGTCAGCAAGGAGGTGGCGGAGTCATGTTTTGGGCTGGAATCATGGGGAGACAGCTGGTGGGCCCCTTTAGGGTCCCTGAAGGTGTGAAAATGAACTCTGCAAGGTATGTAGAGTTTCTGACTGAGCACTTTCTTCCATGGTACAAAAAGAAGAACCATGCCTTCCGTAGCAAAATCATCTTCATGCATGACAATGCACCATCTCATGCTGCAAAGAATACCTCTGTGTCATTGGCTGCTATGGGCATAAAAGGAGAGAAACTCATGGTGTGGCCACCATCCTCCCCTGACCTCAACCCTATTGAGAACCTTTGGAGCATCCTCAAGCGAAAGATCTATGATGGTGGGAGGCAGTTAGCATCAAAACAGCAGCTCTGGGAGGCTATTCTGACATCCTGCAAAGAAATTCAATCAGAAACTATCCAAAAACTCACAAGTTCAATGGATGCAAGAATTGTGAAGGTGATATCAAAGAAGGGGTCCTATGTTAACATGTAACTTGCCCTGTTAGGATGTTTTTGATTGAAATAGCTTTTGATTTCAGTAAATATGACCTCCTAATGCTGCAAATTCAACAAATGACCATTTTCAGTTTTTTACAACCTATGAAATGTTTTCAAACTCTGTTGTGCATAATAATTTGGAACAGTGCATTTTGAGTTTTTCATTTTTTTAATAAATACTGTTGTCAGTGGGAGGTTTGTTCAATAAAATTCCAAATGTACCCTAACTGTTGATTACTTGAAAATTATACTGACTGTCATTTGCATCGACAAATTAGGAAAACCAGAGAAAGATATCATTTGCATAATAATTTGGAACGCAGTGTAGAGCTTGTTTCGTAAATACGGAATCTTCTTTTGGCAAAGAAGCGAAAAACCTTATAGGGCTTCAAAAGTAGGGGTGGAGTGAGCCGCCGGTTACAATTCGCAACCTCATTTACAACATTAATTAACATTAAGGTTGTGTAATAGTGCTAGCATCATGTTAGTATACATTCAAGTGGTATAATTCAGATCCAGTGACATGTGCTTTGTATCCTCTCAGACTTGAGTTAAGAGTGAAATTGTAAAGGTGATAAGGAACCGTTTGAATTCCTCTTGATCCTTGGAGGCTTATAGTTCATTACTATAGCACCAGTGACTCATCTACCTCATTATTTTGCTAGCTTATCTTCTGAGCAGTCCCTCTGCAATAAAACTGGTTATCTTTATATACCATCTTTTTAATAGTTGTGCAAGCCTATATTAGGTGTGAAGTGCACGCTGAATGTTGTAAGGGTCAACTCTTTTGTTTGCATATTTATTAGTTGGAAGTATGAACAATTCAAATAATTAAATTCAATAAAAGATTTAATTGCATTGTTGTTATGCGTTGTTGTTGGTATCAATAAACTTACACTACACGTTTAAGGTTTAGAGACACTGTTATTACTGTTTTCTACAAATTTGCAGTTATCAAAATTATGCAGTGACACAAACTTAAAAATGTACATACCATCCAAATACATTTATAAAAATCAGAGCTCATATTTTAGCTTATTGAAAATACAACCTTTTGTCAAGATCTCAGCACTTTACAGTACACACACCGGGTATCACCAGTTTAATGAGATATTCATCTGCAATGACATTCCTGTAGCTCAACTGGCAGAGCATGAGTCTAGCAATGCCACAAGGTCACGGGTTCAGTTCCCAGGACACTAGATGATAATTGTTTAAATGAATGTACAATAAATCACTAATGTGAAAATGTGTAAATAAAATCTTGTTAAACACTACTTAGTATCGTGCATGCTAGACAGTGGTTGACTCGTTAGAAAACATTATTTTACATGCACATGTCTTGAGTGACATTTGATCTGACAGGTTTGAGATAGGTGACACCATCTATCTTAGGTTGGAGACAGTTGTGTGCGCTTGCAGATTTCCAGAGGAGGAGACACCAGAAAGAGGTCTCATTAGATGTGTTACTGGGGGCTCAGAGGAGTGGACGGATGACTCTTAATTATCGACCCGCCTGGCAGCTTCCGACACCGAGATTAAGATTCCTCTTGTCTTCCTCGCTCTTTACTGCCCTGTCGCTGTGTATCAGACACATTCATTCAGAGCAGCTGAAAGAAAGACAAAAGACATTACTGTACACATTTATCTCTTCTTTATCTTCTTAAAAAACGGGAATGAATTTCTCCCGTGTACGTGTGTGTGTTGGATGCAGAAGTACTGTGGCAGTGGGCAATATCATAACAGTGGCCTATAGGCCCCTTTTTTGTTAGCAAACATTGTGACTCGTTTTTGTGGGTGGAGCATAGGTGGAGGCAGAAAGATTCCACTGGCCGCTTTTCTAACGCTAGCGACCATGTTTTGATAGCTTGTTTTTTTGACAATGACTGGAGAAAATCCAATTTAATTTGAATGTGTAAGGTCCGTGACTGCCTGGGACTGTGACTGTTGTTGAAAATGTGAACTTTAACGGAAGGAACCAGATTGGTAGACCTGTACACATTCATTCAATAGATGGAAGAACAGTCAGGATTACCTTCCACACATACCAGATAAAGAAACCAAGTATGTATAGTAAAGAGAAACTGAGAGCATATACATGTTTAGATGCTTATAATGTACTCACAGTGGCAAACTACTTAACACACCTGACACATAACACTGTTTCTCTCCCCAATTCTACTAATGCACTTATGAAAACTGTAGAAACAGCAACAGCAAACAGTTTCCTTTGTTTAGTTTCCGGTCGTTGGCTAACTGCTAACAAAGTTATCTTAGACATGCGCTAATACGTGAAAAATAACGTAACTTGTTCCCCCAGGCGGGCAAACATAAGAAGTTTTTAGACACATACCCAAACTATAATCCATTCCAACAAAAGACAGGAGTTTATTTAACTTTAAGTGATATAAAGTTTACGGTGAAAAAGCCAGCATTTTTTTCTACTGGTCCGCTAGTTTTATTGTGTTTAACTACAACTGTCGTCCTTTTTGCTGGCAATTGCAGCATGTGTTAAAATATCAGATTAGAGTCTCTAATCTGTCGATTCTGGCACTTAATACAGCACGATGATATTTTAAATTCATTATGTAGCCAACTCTGTGCTGGTTTGTATTGGCCGCCTCCAGTTTTCCCCTGGTTTGCTTCCAGCTAATGCTGTGACGTAATCGTCACGTCAGCGCAAAAGGGTCTATAGGCATTTCTTATGTGCTTTTCTATCCAAAATACCTCCAGATTTATTTTTAAAGCGGCAATGCATCATTTATTCACCATCATGCTGTGAAAAACCTGCATGACTCTTTCTTCTGTAGTCCAAACAATGGCAGTCTTGTTGTTTGGTTACCAGCGTTCTTCAAAATATAAAAATTCTTTTGTGTAGAAGAAAGAAAGTCATACAGTTTTGGAATGACATGACAAACACAAAAAAGCTCAGCTAGTGTTAAGGCTGTGTGCTGGAATGGTGCTGGGGTTAAAGGGAAAGCCAGCTGTTTTTATGGCTTGTGGCATTGTTATGATTTGCTAATGAAAAGTTTAAATGGCTTTGTCAGCGGAAGTCCTCTTTCCACCTACGCTGTCTCTTTCTCTGTTTACCTTCTACTGTGTTTCTGTAGGAAGGACAGATCAGTCGTGTTTGTTTTAAGCTGTTTTGACAGCATTTGGTTTTCAGGTCGATCATGTGAGTTTTTCCTTTTTGTGTGTGTAACATTGCATGGGTTTGTGTCAGGATTGTGTTCGATTCATGCTCTCTCACACCCACTGTAAAACTGTAAAAGCATGCAAGTCTGTTTTAACTCACTTGGAGTGGAAATAAAAAAGACAGATTTTGGAGTTCGGTCAAGTTTGGTCTTAAAATTTAACAGTGCCTGTTGTCATCACGCGCTTTTGTTTATGTGCCAGGTATTGGATTCACCTCATTTATCTCGATGCAATTCATTGGTGCTTCGACCTAAATTGTTATTAATAGCATAAAACTTTAGTGAGACTTTTAGAACACTTTTCTACCATCGCGGCGAACCGTTCAAAGCAGTCTAAAACGGTTGCAGTTATGTTTCCACGTGAGCCTGGTTCGACACGGCATGATTACAAACTGCTCTCGGCTCGGAATTTGCTAATGAATGCATGCAGAGGCGTTATAGCTCAGTCTCTTGTGTTACCAAGGGAGCGCGTGACACGTTTGTGTTTACATTCTTAAAATTTCCGTTATCAGCCCTGCGGTGGAAAATGAAACCATTTACAGTACGTACCGGCTGGCATGGATCGGCATGGAGTGGAACAATTAAGCAACGTGAACGATTCGGCGCGATGGTGGAAAAGCGCTCTTAGACTTCTGCTCAGAAAGATTTATGATAATCACATGATTTATATATCGTCACACCATGCAACTGATGAAATAATCGTAGTAGAAATAAAAAATGCCCCCTCTTGATTTATAAAAATTCCAATCCACTCCAATCATGCTAAAGTGAGCAATTTTGTATTCATGAGCTCTTTTTGAGAAATTAGGCAGAAGACCCAACATGCACTTCGTATTTGCATGAACACTGTGACATTTTCATTAAGAGATAATAAGTGTTTGGCTTCACATGGAAAAAAAACAAATATAAAAATTTGGAAGCCACGTAATTTAGACTGTTTAAAGGGCCAGCGGGTAGGTCAGGGTACAACTCAAGGGCACGTTTATGATAATAGACTATAATAGACTATCACACAGTTGATTTGGGAAAATGAAGCTGATGGAATGTTATTCTGGAGGAAATGCAAATTTGGATGGAAATCAGTCCAATAAGCTGAAGAGGAAGGTACAATGTGTGTGTTTGGGTATTTAAAGGTCCAGTGTGTAATTTCTTGGAGGATCTATTGACACGAATGCAATATACTATACATAACTGTCATCAGAGGTGTACAAAGACCTTACATAATGAATTCACCATGTTGTTTCTACAGTAGCCCTAAACAGACAAACTGCTCTACAGAGCGCATTTCATAAATACGCTATCTCCTTTGGCAAAGAAGCAAAAACGTGACGACATCTTAATCCTGTGTCAACCAGCATAGTGCTTTGAAAGGGAAGGATGAGAGGTGGAGTGAGCCGTTGGTTGCAATTCGCAGCCTTACAGCTAGATGCCGCTAATACACTGGACCTTTAAGCAGAATATTTGTTACATGCTAAAGATGTAAATCCCTTTTGTGTACCTCTGTGTCTTCCATGTCCTTTGTTACTTCCGTCCCTCTGCAAGCCTAATCAAAACACATTCATCATCGTCACTGAAATATGCCGCTGGAACCTGACAACATGCCCATACAATCTCCTGACTCACTGGATGAGCAAGACGACATGTCAAGGCAATATTTATTTTTGTGTGGCAGGAATGAGGCCAGCAAATGATTGGACCCATTGGCACACTTTCTTCTCCAATGGAGGCGTTTAATGTGCGAACACATTCATTTGACTTGTTGGACGTGAGAGGGACAGATCCAAACGGGACGAGTTTTGTATCAGACCAGTCGTCACATCCTGAATATTTTCATCCTGAAGATGCATTTCTAGTGTATAATTACTTGAACATAGTTAAGTGATCATCATTTTGCTCTCCAGCAGTCAGCTAAATGAGGAACATCTACCCCAGGAGGCATTTGATAGCTTCTGCAAGTTAGTTTGATTGCAAGCTGAAGAGACTGATTCATGTGTGTATGGGGACACTTAAGATGATAGGACTGGGCTCGTGTCAGCTCTGAATGCCTGTCTGAAGAGCAGTAGTGACATTTGTGGGCATTTATTGTCACCCGGAGCAGAAACTTGGAACCATGGGCAGTGGAAATTGGCCTGCTGTTATTAACAGGTGCATCAATAATTCATATTTTTCTTTAGCTGCCATGTTAAAATCTCAGGTGTTTACACTGTGTCTATGAGGCCATCCACACGGAGACGTGATTAGCTATATACGTAAAGATTTTGTATCGTATTTTTGTTTCATCCTCACGGATCCGGAATTTTGGGAGCCTGAAACCGCTATTTTTTGAAACCGGGTGCCAGAAACGCCACCCTTGCGTTTTCGTGTGTACAGCCGATCCGTATATTTCCTTACGCCCCCATTCAGACCGCCAGCAACAAAGCGAGGCGATGTCATCCATTTCAATGGAGAGCCGGCGACACGAGCGACAGTGACAGTCGGCGACAGGAAGTGGGCGTGTCCAGCATCGCAACAAAGTTGATATGATGAGCGACTTTTGGGAGCGACTACTAATAGGAGTAAAGCAGAGGAGCGTTATTGAGTATTGGAACTGGACTTTGATGGTTATTGATGAGGTAGAGCGAGAACACGAGGACACAAGACCGCTGAAGAACTCATATTGAGAAATGGCTAAAGTTTATGCGCATGCTTCAATTCGTCTTCTCCGTTTTTAGTGTATCTCTGTGTGGCAGAATTACAGCGCCACATACTGATTTGGCGCTGTATACTACATCGTTTTAACTCGGTTTAGCGGTTGCGTGTGTACACAGATATTTCTTGAGACAACGCTGTGAAAAGGGAAAAAAGATCGGATTGGGAAAGCTCTGGCTTCGTGTGGATGTGGTAATAAATATTTATTATTTATGATAAATATTTGCCACAGCGGTGAGGGAGTTTGGTTTCACCAGAACAAAAACAATAATCAGACCACTCTTTCATTTATAAAGTTTTGATTTGTCTTTACTCTTTTTTTTTTCAAGTTAAAATAGATTTTAAATTTCGTAAGTGACGTGTTTCTTTTACTGAATGTAATTTAGAATGATCATTAATGTTATAAGAGGATTTAATTTATTTTCAGACTTAAACAATCAATGTTGTGGGAGAAAAACTGACTCGCCAATAGATTTTTCCCTCTTTAATTAAACTCTTGAGCTTGTTTGTCAAGTTTGACATTTCCACTGGCAATCATAGACTTTCTGAGAAGACCTTATGGCAAATTTCTTTTTAGAGAAAATCCAGATGGGACACATAACAAACTTTCATTTTCACACTGTATGGTGAAATACTAGAGCAAGTATGAAATCACTTGCAATGACCCAAAAATACACTCATTTGTTCACATTTTAATGAGATGTTACGACTTGCAGGTGATAAAAACTTTAGGCTTAATGACGCAAAACTTTCCAAGTGCTCCCCTGACTACACATTGGGAGTCACATATTTTTGTGATTCACAGTATAGTCACATTTACTGTCCTATCTGTGATGGTAAGACCTGGAAAACACATTTGTGACCCAGTCTGTGAAAATCCAAATGATTTTTGTTTGTTTGTGATATACTGTTTTCTACATAAAATCATCTATCATAAAATCATCTATCTATCCATTCATCCATCCATCCATCCATATGCAAGTGTATCAGCAGCCAAACCCATCATGCCAGTGTCAAATGGATGCACCTGCCTAGAATATATAAGTTCCATTACTTTGTCATTGGCGTGTCATATAGCCTGGTCACAGGCTCATTGCCTTCTGATAAGCATGATATGCTCATTATATGCTTAATCAGACATTCATCAAGCAAAATACCCTATAAAATAAGTTACAGCAACGCAATGGTTCGGCTGTAATATCACTCTTGTATTATGATGAGCAAAGTGGCGTGTGCGTTACATACACTCAGCAGATATTTCAGCTCCTCGTTTTGCTTTCAGACTTGATGAATTAAAGTGGCAGGGAAAAAGCTCTTAAACAGCATGTGTCATCCGTGAAATCGCTGATGCGGCAAACCTCCCCAAAGTGTCAACAGGAAAGAGAATTCAATTAATGAGCTGGGCTTCGCCGAGCTTTTTCTACCATCTGTCCAAGGCTGTGCGTTTTGACGTGTCCCCGAGCGTTCTGGCTGGTTAATAGAGTTGAGGTGATAGTTGTCTAGGTACATCTTTCCATCAATGTGATTAGGAGTGTATCGAAATCATGTACAAGCGTGCTGTTACATGTCAGTGTCATAGTGTATGCCTGGGTCTGATAGAGTTCCACATCAAGGTTAAAGTGGCCCAGAAGACTGTAGTTATAGTAAATTGCTCATAAATCAAATCAAAGTCGGACCTCATTTGCTGTTTTTGATGATGTGATCAATGAAGTATTTGCTTGCTAATGGCTCAGATAATGAGAACATTGAGTTGAGAACAATTTGAGTTTGTGCAAAAAAAGTGGTTGCATTTTATTTAGTTGTCATCTAGCAGCTGTTTGTCCTTCATTTATGCTTCTGTTATTCTTCATATTGTTTGTTTTAAAGGACTCATAAAATGAGCACTTTCAACAAGTTGGTATGATTTATTAGGGTCTTCATGAAATGTCTGGAACATATTTAGCTTAAAAACACTCAATGGCTGTGTAAACAAAACCCTTTTTGCCTCGTCAAAAACAGCTATGCTCACAGCAACCCATTTTGGTGCATGTCTCTTTAAATGAAAATGAGTTACAGCGCACCCCATCCCCCTTCCGTCCGGCGTGTCAACACAACACACGTGTAGTACTGCCATGGCAATGGTTTAGCTAAATTATGTTTCCTGAACTCCTCTGCGTTTAGTTTCATTTTAAACGTCTCAAATCATTTGTCCGGAGACTAAAAAATCCGTCACAGCAAACAGCGCTCACGTTGTGCGTGTATGCTTGCCTAAAATCCACGGAATGCGCACCTGCAGATCTCATCAGAATTACGTGGATTTTAGCGCTTGTCGTTGACAAGTTATACCGTTACACACACAACGTGAGAGCATAACTAGTATGCTGTGACAGATTTTTCAGCCTAAGGACGAATGATTTGAGATGTTTAAAACGAAACTCACCGCAGTGTTCGCCCCTGTTCGTTAGCAAAACAAACAGCTTGCCGCAGCTGAACATATTAACGCACATAATGTATTAACATTCATACAGCTAAACTCCAAGTGCCCATTTGCCAAATAACATATAAATATAGAGCAAGTTTAAAACTGGCTTTGAATGTTCTATTTAGCCCGTGACTGACTTAGCTCCCTTCGCTATCGTATGCTAACATTATCCTCCTATATATATGGTACATGTACGTCAATTCAGACTGTTGATAAATATTACTTACATCGGCAGCTTTGTCTCGTTCAGTTGGTCTCGATCCCTCTTGAGGAACAACTTTGAAGCTAATCCTGCTTGTACTGTCCCAGGTTGATAAAGCACTCCGACTTGAAGTGATTCGCGCAAACAAGCAGGTTTTTACTTATAGTTGCTGAGGGATTTCCACTAAAAAATAAATAAATCCACTTCTGTCTCTTCCGAGGTTAGGACTCTGTGCAGCGACTACATTGCATGTTGTCCACGAACTTTAGCCATGGTGTCACGTGCACCGCTGTCGCTTGTGAACACAACAATGGTGGCAGTGCCGTGGGTGGAATTGTGTAGATTAAGGGGTGGTAATATTATAATAAGAGCCTGCGTCAACGTCACATCAGGAGCGAAATCTGAACGGCTCGATTTCTCACATGCTTGCAGAGAAAGGCTTACCAAAACAAAGTTACTGGGATCTTGTTTTTCACGTTTTCTGGGTTGCTAGATGCACCGGGGACCCAATTATAGCACTTAAACACAGAACAAATTTGACTTTCATACAATGGGTCCTTTAATGACAAACAGTAGATTTATTTTATTCAAGGCATCTCTAAAGTTTTCCATTTGGGTTTTTCTGATGCCTTCGAGTTTAATTTTTATTTGACGGAGCTCATATCAGCAAAGTGCCTGATTGATTTCTGTTTGCTTGATGTCAATTATTTATTAGTTGGTTTATTTAATATTTTACACTCTGATCTGCAGTGCTGCTTGTTCACAAATGCAATAACACAGTTTCATAATTGAAGAAGTTTTAAATTATGTTTAAAGAAAGTTGTTTGCCTTTTGTAGCACCATTCTATGCACTACCAAAACACAAATAAAGGCCATTTTACAAACATTAATGGATTCCAGCCTAATGTGTTTGCTTTGAGGGTTAGGACTAAGATATAATAAGAGAAAATATTCCTGAACCATTCATATTAAAGAAACAGTTCTGTATAAATCTGTATACATTTCTTTGTTCTGATGAACACAGAGAAAGATATTTGGAAGAAACAGTTCTTGGCCACCATTGATAGTACCATAGTAGGAAAAATTACAATGGTAAGTCAAAAGTGCCCCAGAACTGTTTGCTTTCCTACATTCTTTAAACTCTTTTGTATTCAGCAGAACAAATTATTTTTGTAAAGGAATTTTTCCTACTATGGTAGTCTACTGATATTGTTTTTCTCACCCTTGCTTTCATTTGAATTCACAGGATATTCTACGTATCACACGACTCTCAAGATCTGAAGATCTTCAGTTACATAGCAAGAGACGGACAGAGCAATGTATTCCGCTGCAACGTCTTCAAATCAAAGAAAAAGGTAGTTCCCCACTCCGAGCGTTTCTTCTAGGACATTGAGTGCCGATCGTTTCCGTGGATAACACAATCCTGTCATTGAAGTTCTATTTTTAAGTGAATGAAGGCTACTGACACATCTCTCTGCCTTTTAAGCACATGTCCGCACACATCTTCTATTGTACCTTCGGGCATGTAGTTGAAAATCCCATCACAAAATGGAAACAGCAGACCTCTGCCATTAAACTAAAATGCACTTCTCTGAACAGCTATGATTTTCTTCTCAATCAGTCTAGCATGCAGAGAAGTACAGTGATTCGGCTGCCGAGCATGTATGTGAAATACAGACAGAGCTTGATGTTTAAAGCAGTAGAAATGTAAAAGGTCACTCGTAAGCTTCGGGTGGCAATCTTAACACTGAAATCAAGTGTGAATTTAGATCAAAACCTATCAGTATTTCTCAGGGGGATTCCGCATTGGAATCTAATCGTTTTCTGCTCGACTGGTTTAATTTTCTATTTGCAATTTATTAGCGACATCAGGAGAAGCAAAATTAGAAAAATATTTTGGGGAAGAGTCTGCAAATACAGTGGAAATAAAGTCTTTAAATATAGAGAGAAAGGTGCTAGACAGTATTTGTCACTCTGACGCATAACATTGAGAGTTTGTAAGGAATATATAGGGAAGTGCTTGGGGTATTAGGAACAGACAGTACTAGTGATGTATATGTAATGTACACAGTATTCTGGAAGGAAGAGGACGAGGTTGGCTGGACTGTTACTGGCTTTTATTCAGATTCAAACACACTCAAGTAATCCAACATAGGCGGGTGCTCACTCAGCGCCTCTTTAAATTCCAATCGAAAACATATAACACAGTCCTTCGATAGATTCCCAACAGTAGTCGCCTCGCCCCCAGTCCAAAGGCCAATAAACAGTCCATATCTCTCTCTCCGTCACTCTGGCTTCGTGGTCCTTATATGCGGTCGCCACACCACTAAGTGGAATGAGACGCAGGTGTTTATCATTTGCACTTGACCTACTTACTCACCACTCGTCTCCCAGCTCTCTCTCCCACTGTAGACCTCGCTAAACCATGCCCCCCTCGCCCAGGGACCAAAACCATAGGGCTCGCCCAGTCACTGTTGGATTCTTCTATTACCACCATTTCGAGCATCGCCTCTGATTCCGTCTCAACCAAAAATTGTTTGTGGTCAGGTAAACGATATAGCTGGCTGCGTGCTCTGCTCCTATCTGTTCGTACTACCTCATAATCAAGATCTCCGACTTGCCATGTGACCTCAAACGGTCCTTGCCACTTTGCAAGCAATTTGGAACTCGACGTTGGGAGTAATACAAGCACTTTATCTCCCGGTGCAAATTTTCGTAAATTGGTTCCCCTGTTGCACAGCCGGCTTTGCTTGTCCTGGGCTTGTAACAAACTCTCCATGGACAGCCGCCCCAGTGTGTGGAGTTTTGCTCTCAGGTCCAGGACATATTGAATTTCGCTCTTGCTTTGACAAGGTCCGTCCTCCCAAGTCTCTCTCAGGACGTCCAAAACCCCTCGGGGCTGGCGCCCATAGAGAAGCTCAAAGGGGGAAAACCCCGTGGAGGCTTGCGGGACTCCTGCACGGTAGGACTGCTCGATTATGACAAAAAACATAATCACGATTATTTTGGCCAATATTGAGATCCCGATTATTTAACACGATTACTTATTAACTTTTAAAACAACATAGAAAACAAATAACTTTGCTTTTAAACTGTGAATTCAACTGAAAAATAAATGTAAAGAAATAGCACAGCTGAACCACTGTAAGGAAAGGGGTGCGCTGTGGATTTATACCACAAGAAAAGAGAGGATCTTTGCAAAATGGAATGTGGCACAATAATCATTTTACCTCGATTATTTTGTTTTTGTAATTGTTGAAGCCAAAATTGACGATTACAATTAATTTTCGATTAATTGCACAGCCCGACTGCACGGTGAACAAAAGGGGTTCCAACCATTTATCCCAATTTTTGGCATCCTCGTGAACAAACTTACGAATCATGGTTTTTAATGCGCAATTAAATCGTTCCACCAGACTGTCTGTTTGTGGGTGGAAGACGCTGGTATGGATCGACTTAATGCCCAATAATTCATAAAGTTTGCATATTGTACATGACATGAACGCCGTGCCTTGGTCTGTGAGGATCTCGCAGGGGATCCCCACACGGGAGATTATGCAAAACAGCACGTCCGCAACACTCTTGGTGGAAATGGTACGGAGCGGCACTGCCTCGGGATATCAGGTTGCATAGTCCACCAGTACTAATGCAAACCGATGTCCTCTCGCTGATTGTTCTAATGGCCCGATGAGGTCCATTCCAATTCTGTCAAAGGGGACCTGCACTAACGGAAGAGGGCGCAATGGCGCTTTTGGGAAGGCCGGGGGGGTTTACCAGCTGACATTCGCGACAAGAGGCGCACCACCTGCGCACGTTCTCGTGAATGCCCAACCAAAAAAAATGGGTCATTATACAATTTAGTGTTGTCGTTTGACCTAAATGTCCCGCCATGGGATTACAATGCGTCGCCTGGAAAAGCATTTCCCGACGACTTTGTGAAACTAATAGCAGGGTCGTATCTTCCTTTTGTCTGAGCATCTTGGGCTACTCGATACAACCGGTCTTTTATAATTGCAAAATAAGGATAGGACGGGCAGAGGAGGGAGAGAAAAGAGAATCTCCAGAGAAGAGAGAGAGACAGCTGGGAGGGGTTAGCCAACCCCGGGGCACACCACCATCTAGTCCAGTTGGATGGCGGAGTCCAGCGACGTCAGTCGGTGGCACTGGACCCACTCTGCCGTCTTCCTGGGTAGACGAGTGATAAACTGCTCCAGTACCACGCGGTCGATGATGACGTCGACGTCGCTTTCGTCCGCCAGCAGCCATTTGCGGCAGGAGTCCCGGAGCTGTTGTGCCATCACGAAGGGTCGGTTTCCGCTCCGGAATGTCTTGCGTTCCTCCTGTTGTGCCGGAGAATGGCCTGGAAGCGGTGCTCCTGGTCGGTCCTTAAATCCAACAACACTTGATGTTGCTCGCGATGGAGGACCACAAGGGACGAGTTGACTTCCGCAAATGGCGTACCTGATGGAGACTGCATGGTGGCGGTGGCCCTCCTGCTTCCTTCCCGGGTTTTGGCACCAGTGTAACGTACACAGTATTCTGGAAGGAAGATGACGAGGTTGGCTGGACTGTTGCTGGCTTTTATTCAGATTCAAACACATTCAAATAATCCAACATAGGCGGGTGCCCACTCAGCGCCCATTTAAATTCCAATCGAAAACATATAACACAGTCCTTCAATAGATTCCCAACAGTAGTCGTCTCGCCGACAGTCCAAAGGCCAGTAAACAGTCCGTTTCTCTCTCTCCGTCACTCTGGCTTTGTGGTCCTTATATGCGGTCTCTCCACGCCACTTACTGGAACGAGATGCAGGTGTTTATCATTCGTCTCCCAGCTCTCTCTCCCGCTGTAGACCTCGCTAAACCACGCCCCCCTCGCCACAGTATACAAATAAGATATCAAGTTAAAAATACAGATACATAATGGCACTGTAAGAGCAAGAATGTACAAACACAACATCCCGCATTTTGCTGACATGCAAAAAAGAGTTTTGTAAAAAGATGTTAAAGGGACAGTTTACCCCCCAAAACATTTCTGATATAATTTATTCAACCTCATGTCATTTAAATCCTGTTTTGACTCTTTCTTCTGTTGAACGCAAAATAGGATATTTTGTAAAATGGCTCCGTTTTTTTTCTCAGCTACCAGCATTCTTCAAAATATCTTCTTTTGTGTTCTGTAGAAGGAAGTAAGTCATACAGGTTTGGAATCTACTCGTGTTAAGAGTCTGCAAATCCATTTCCGGGAAACTGTTATAATGAATATAATAAAGCATTAAAGTTAAGACTTAAAGACTTAAGAAAGCGTTCAACTCAAATTACTCAAATAAGTATCCCTTTTTTTTCATTTGATCTTAGCCTTGTTTTGCTTTGTTTTGTAACATGTTCAGCAAAGACTTTTAAGTAAGGCTGAGATGCACAGAACAACCACTAACTAGGCTGATTGGGACTTTGCAGTAATCTTCAAAAACAGACTTTGTTTAGTTGTACTCTTTGTTCTTAGGCTTTGGCTCAATCTTCTTAGCTGGGTTTTCTTTTAGCCATTTAGCACCCTTAAAAAGTATAATGAGTGGCAAATGCAAGGATAAGTAGCTGAGAAGAAAGTCATTATGACAGGCTAACACATGAACTGGATATTCTCCACATTCCTCTCAAGAACAATTACAGATTGCCACAGAGGCTATTGGTTATACAGGCGTGTGACAGTGGAGAAAGGCAATCAAAGCAAAAGTATTCTTTTCTCTAACCAAGACTCTTTAAAAAGAAGTCGCTCATTTGAGTAAAAAGAACCGTCTTGCCCATTTCTCGCTGGCATCGCTGTTCATTACAGATAGAGTCATTCAGAGCTTCTCAGAGTAATTGTACAGTTCAGGCACAATTGCTCAAGTGTGCCCTCAATAAACTGGAACACGTCTGTACTGATCGTTTTTCCTTTCATTGTCTTCAGTCTTCAAAACATTTTATTCAAAAATAATGGTGTCATTGATTTGTTTTCATGCACATCCGTCACAATTTTTAATTGGGTTAACCCAGGGGGTCCGTGAGGGTGCAGCAGGGGATCCGTCAATTATTTTTTTGATCACAAAGTAATTTTTGTGGAACAAAAAGGAAAACCAGTTTAACACCAATTAAAGAAGTTTAGAAGAAGTTTAGAATTTAAAATTTAGTGTTTTATTGTCTCTCTCTCATTATAATGAATGATTTAAAATTAAAATGTCATCTACAAGTGTATGACTCGATTAATAGCGATTATTCTAATGGTTTTCAAATGTAAGCACTGTAGTAAAATAGGGTACCACTTAGGGATGTGCGGGACTAATCGACTAGTCGTTTAAACGGTAAGCTCCTACTAGTCGACATTGAAAACAACAGTCAATCACACGAAAAAATTACACAAAATGTTATAATTTAAATGACTTTCATTTTAATGTTTCGTTTAAAAACCCTTTAAATTACATACTAAAACAATATGTTTGAAAAAATAATTATTAATAGTATTTAAAAGTGTATCAGGAACGAAATGTTTTAATTTTAGGTCAGATCTAGCATGCGTTTCCTTTGTGCCAATGGCAGCACGCTCAGAAATGACCACTTGAAAGACGAGTTGTGGAGGTGTTTTGAAGGAGGAAAACGGGTAGGTTTTACGCAAATTATGTCATATCAAAGTAGCATAATAATAATTTCACTGGAGCCATGCATAACCATACTGCGTTGGGTTCTTATTGCCGTGATGCGGAAAATGCGGACGGGAGCGCGGAATGCAGGCATAAAACAAAAAAGTAAATAATGATCTAAAGCTACATACAGTTATGTTAACAATTACTTAATAACAAATTTCAATATTTAAAATGCTTGAAAGACGGATTGATGTTATTTGACTGCAGAATGAGCTGTAAATGCGGTGAATGCATCTTGAGCACACTCAGTAAAACTGAGATGAGAATGTCTTGAGAGAACTTTAAAATCTCTTTGATTATAATTTTTATCACAAAGAAAAGCGCTTGAATAAACATGATCGCTTAGCACTGTTATCTGTGTGTCCTCCTTGCAGAGTTTGCGCAGATTCCTCAGACGGAGTTATTGTTCACAAACATTGAGCCAACTTTCATACGAGCATGCTTGCATAAGAACATGTAAAATAATATTAACATCATAATCACATGCGGACTCGAGTGTTTAGCCTACAGTATATGTACTGTATGGTCTATAAATTAGCTGGGATTCATGCTTTATTAGCGGCTTTTTCATCCACTCTGCACGAGATCAAATGCATTCTTTAGCTTGTTCTGTTCTTTTTGTCACATTGCTTTGCTTTATAAATAATAAAAACATGATATAATTGTTGATAGGCTATAGGCCTACCCTAATTATAACTTGTAGGCTACTTAAATTGCGACAAAAGTAATTTTTTCTTTAATTCAACATTATTAAAATAAACAAATAATTAAACATTAGTTTTTAAGCTTTTAATTAATTGTTGTAAGTTTCATAATTTCAGTGTAATAGACACTTTTACTAAAATATTATTTTATTTGATTGCTAAAATTTAATTGAACTTTTAGAGTCCGAAAAAACTGACTTCAAGGAGAAAATAAAATGGATTTTGTATAGGCTACATATTTTAAGCCCAGACACAGACCAGCCAAAGCAAACAAATGCCCATCGCGTCACTTCTTGCAGCCACTAAAATGATCCAGTCAGGGTTGGTGCATCAGCAAATACAGAAATATGAATGATCATAACGTAAGGAAAGTGGAACACATATGCCTGTTTTAGCTACATTAAATATTGGATATGAACAGTTTGATTAATAGCCTACATTCTTTAGTCTTTAAAATCTACATATTGTAGGCCCTACGCAAAGTTTTTGGACCGCCATCTGGGCCATTCTTAGTTTTAGACTAGTCGACTACACGGTTACAAAACTTTCATTTAAACGACTGTCATATTAGTCGTAGCGCACATCCCTAGTACCACTGTGTGTTATTATCGGTCAGGTTTGAAATGTAATTTATTTATACAGTATAGAACAGAGCATCCCTGTTCTGTCTCTCTTTCTACTTTGGACTGAAAAGGTTGAAGACCTTTGTATTAATGGATGTGTTTTTCTTCACATTATTTTGTGGAATACTGTAGGCTGGTCTTATGGAATTGTATTGTTTAGTAATGGTCCCCAGAGAAAGTGCATTGATTGACATCGGAACACTTAATAGATGGTCTCAACTGCAAACCCTGCAGTGACTGGTAGTGGGTCTCACAATGGAGACTTTGTGTTCCATTTGTTCCATCAGTGTTGGCAGAAAAAAATATTTATTTTTATCAGATTTTTATTTATTTATTTATTTTGTTGTTTATTATCTATCTGTTTGTATGTTATTATCTATTTATATTTTTATATATAGTTTAATAGTTTTTGTTTGTAAGTATTTATTTATTTTCAATTGTTTTATCTGTAATGCCACTGTCACGGTTATATTCTGTTTTGTTTTGTTTTTGTCTTCTGTTTCTAATGTCCTTATTATTTAATTAGTCCCTCACCTGATTATGTTCCCCTGAGTGTTTAAGCCTGTCTGTCCCTTTTGTTCATTGTCCGCTATTGTTTTGCTAACGTGTGTTTCTGGTGCCGTGTGGTTCTGGTCATTTGGATTTATTATTAAAAGCCTGTTCTGGAGATACTGCTCTTTGATCGTGCATTTCCTACGTTCTACATGTGACAGAATAGCGGACCATAGAAATGGATACCTATACCTTCTCTCCATAGGCCATTCTCATGGACTTGCGGCAAGATGGACGGCCTCTGGAGAGCTACGTGGAGGAGTTTATTGAGGTGTGTTACCAGGTGAGTTGGAACGATCCCATACTCAACCGCGTGTTTTTGACTGGTCTGGACGACGATCTGCTCGTCCTCATCATGCTCCCTGATGCAGATGAGTATCCACTGGAGGACTTCATAAATCGAGTCCTCCAAGCGGATGGCTCTGAATTCTGCGTCGGGAGGGCTGATGGGGATTTGAGCGATGGTCATCCAGCATCAGTCATTAGCGGTGGGTTCGTTCCGCCTCAATCCTCCACCACCCAGCAGTCACCCAAGCCAGCGCCTCGTCGCTCACCCAAGCCAGCGTCTCGTCGCTCACCAAAGTCTGCTCCTCGACACGGGGGGAATATAGAAGGCCAAAAGGGCCAAAACTTCCCCGACCTTCTGGACTTCTTTGCTCCCGAGCTACCCGGCTCCTCAGTTCTCCTCAGACTCCACCTCCGAGCTCAGCCTGGTGGACCGACTAATGCTTATGGACTTCTCAGAGCCGCCAGAGTCCACTGCCCAGCCGCCAGAGCCCCGCCTGGATTCCGCTCTGGAGGTCCCGGAGGACCACGCCCGTGAGGATTCCCCTGGCTCCTCCTCCGTGGTTTCCCCTGGCTCCTCCTCTGTGGTTTCTCCTGGCTCCTCCTCCGTGGTTTCCCCTGGCTCCTCCTCCGTGGCTTACCCAGACTCTACTGTGGTGGCCGTCGTGGCTTTGACGCTGGCTTGCGCCTGGGCGGCCACCACATCCTTGGACTTTCCCCAAGTACATTTTTTGGGGGGCAGTGTCGGGACGAAGTGGCCGTCCAGGATTTCCCCAACACGGTCAAGAGGACTGGCTACCGCAAGCGCCCTCGGTACGTTGCGGTCGTGTACTGCCTCTCCGGTCTCCTCGCCACGACCGCGGCGGTCGTTCCAACCTCCTCGTCTCCCTGCTCCTAAGTCACGGCAGCCGTTCCAAGATCCTCATCTCCTCACCCCAGTGTCATGGCATCGGCGGCCATTCCAAGCTCCTCGTCTCCTCACTCCCACGTCGTGGCCACGGCGGCCGTTCCAAGCTCCACGCAACACGGCCATGACGACCGTCTGGCTTCCAGTGCGGCCGGCACACTCCAGGCCCCCCCGAGCGGCCGGCACCCTCCAGGACCGTACCGCAGGACACCCACCCTCCCCCAGTTGGTACTGTATAGGCGCGAGGACGCGCCTCCTGGAGGGGGGGCTAATGTCACGGTTATATTCTGTTTTATTTTGTTTTTGTCTTCTGTTTCTGATGTCCTTATTAGTTAATTAGTCCCTCACCTGATTCTGTTTACCTGATTATGTTCCCCTGTGTATTTAAGCCTGTCTGTCCCTTTCATTCATTGTCCGCTATTGTTTTGCTTACATGTGTTTCTGGTGCTGTGTGGTTCTGGTCATTTGGATTTATTATTAAAAACCTGTTCTGGAGATACTGCTCTTTGATCCTGCATTTCCTACATTCTACACGTGACAACCACACTGTCTAGTTTACATTACTATATTGTCATTTAATGGTGACATTTTAATGAGGAACTATCAAAGGAGTAGTTAACTTCAAAATCCCTCCCCCATTCACTTTTAGTATTTTCTATTCCTACTATGGAAAGCCAATGGGGGGGAATTTTGATGTGAACTACTCCTTTAATCATTTTGAATTAAATTCGAGCTGTACTTCTTTCGTTTCCCCATTTGTACATTCCTCTTTGGTACAAACTAGTATTTAAAATTCTCAAGGCCAGTTTTTAATCTTAGAGCATGAAGACCATGAAGAAATGTGCATCATCAGTGGACTTTCAGAAGTACTCAGTTCTTATATCAGAAAGCTTTTTAATTATATATTAACAACATATCATCTGAAATTAGGAAAATAATATAATAGTCATAGTTAATTAAAAACAGGCATGAGTCACATCAAAGAAATTCTTCTTTATTTGAGTCCCTTTGCTTTAGTGCTCCAATTATATTAAAGGCTTGATTTAAGTAACAACATTTCTTTACCTAACTAGTGCTCCCATTTTTTTCTGTTTTTAAACCGTAATCAGTCATGTTTAATATAAAACTTGGTACTAAAACCTGGCAAACTATCTAAAAAATAATTGAGCAAAAGAAAGTGGCAAGGTGATGTTCAACAAGCTGAACTCCTCTAGACACCCTGAGCCATTAAACTCTCCTCTGTCCTTCTGACATATTTCCTGTGGTTCTTACCTGACATTCTCACAGCTAAATGTCACAAAGCGATGAATATCTCTGCAGTGTGCTGATAATAAAAGGATTTGCATTTCAAGCTACCATACTAAACAACCTTAAAAATTCAGACACAGGATGTAAGAATAATGACTATTCCAGTGCAGCAAATACAAAGTCATTCTCTGTCTTTTTTATGAATATCTATATTAGTTGTTTAGTGCTGTCTGCATTGTATTTGGGTAGTTGACAACTATACCGTACATGTGTCCTATGGTGTGACAGCAAAAATTTAGAAAACAAATTGTTAATAATATATTATTAATATTTATACTGTAATATAAAATAGCATGAGAGAAATGTATCTTAAAGGGGTCAAATGACAGGGCTAAAACGAATATTATCGCTTGTTTTAGATGTAATGCAATGTGTATACACGATTTAAAGGTGTCCTGAACTGGGCTTGATTATTGTTTTATACTGTTGTATGAGGTCTACTTATGCATGGTTTGCATGGTTTTTACATTCGAAAACATAAAAATCAGTAAGTAATAGGCTATTTTCTACCCAAGTTTTGAGGCCGTCTCGACAAATGCTCTGTTTTAATGGACTTGAAGACTTGGAAGTAAATGCCCACTGCTATGATTGGATAGCAGTTTGCATAGTAAACTTAGTTGGAGCCTTCTGTGAATTTGGTTAGACAGGAATGTTAGTTTATACATAATCAGGACATATCAAGCGATCTCTAACAAAGCAATAGTCACACATAGTACAAATATGTTTTACTCACATAAGATTGCTGCGCCATTCCTGTCGGATCCAATATTGACTGCACAGCACTGCTTTTTCATTTTAGTCTCTCCGCAAATCCAGCGCCTTGTTCACAAAGGAATCCATGATGAAATGACGCGAACAAATGCTCAATGTTTCACCCACGTGAGCAGGAACATACTTAATAATAAATAATAAATATTATTAAAAAATAATAATAAACTTCAACCACGCATTCCTAATATCAGAATCCGAAGGGAGCGACTGTGTTCTTCCAGGCGCTGCACAATGTTTCATGTTTGTTGCTTGGTCGCTCTAAATAAAAATAACAGTGAAAGAAGTCCTCACTTTTGCACATATGACACGGGGGTAGCCGCTCTCGAGAGCCCTTTGCTAAAGTGACAGGGTTGCCAGATCGTCACAGAAAAAATAAGCAAATAAAAACAAGACAAAAAAACAAACCTTAAAGTGCAAATTGTTTATATATTTTATAAGACCAAAAATTCTTAAAATCTGCAACAAACCATTTATTAAGACCTAAGTGCCGAGGCTTTTTGATCTAAGAACAAACAACAAGCATAAATGACAAACATGGCAACACAGCAAAAGAGCGCTGTGTGATGTAGCCTTCCGAGCATAAACGCAACACAGCGCGTATCAGCAGTTTAGTTTAAACTGACGGACAAAATGAATCTTTAGCCGAAAAATATGTCGCTATGGTTACCAGTTTGTCAATCATCACAAATGCAGGACTGGCTAAAGTCATTCGTGAACCAGTGGGCGGGGCTTTTCTGTGGAGGCGGTGTTCATCCTATCTATGACATAGATAGGTGCATTCCAGGACCTGCCGTTCGCTGAGCCTGGTGTCAATAACAGTTGTAATTTCAGTAACAAGGGCGTTTTCAGTTCTGACACTTACAGGATGTTCGCTTGAATACGATTCCCTCTTATACAACAAAAGCTCAGGTTAAAATTGAGGTCTTAATTCATGGCCCCTTTGAGGTTCAAATGCGCTGTATTTTCCACATACCGTGTATGTTTGTATCTCCTCTTTGCTCCACCTCTCTGAAACGCACAGATTTTTTACAAAGCTCATCGCTCTGAAAAGAGAGGTGTGCTATGAGTGGTCAGTTAACCAGTGCGTAGTGATTGGTCGAATACTGCAAGCGTGTGACTGAAATGTAACGCCTCTTACCATATTTGGAACATCAGGTTCCAAAGCAATTGTGCTGACAGGTACGCCCACCTTACTTGCGTATACAATTGGGCGGTCTTTGTTAAATCAAACCACGAACTGACGTAGATTTGTGGGGGTGTGGTTACACAAGGTCTTTCAGGCAGGTCTGGGTGAGCATTCGCTTTCAGATACAATGCATCTTTTGTTCCGACCAATTTTACATGTCTAATACATGCATGGGCAACTTATAACACACCAAAGACAGAAAAACACGTATTCGCGACATATGACCCCTCTAATTGTTAGTTTGTTTTCAGAACTTTACTATGTCACACCATAGGACACATGTGCGGTTTATTTGTCAACTACTCATTTATCATTTATTTTATTCTAAAAATGTATATTCTAAAATCTTAATGTTGTTTATCCAGTATATATTATGCTCCATCTAAAGAATATAGGCATATTAATAAACATCTGATGTTGCTACTGTATGCATGTATTCCTTCTACCTTCCCTTCTGATTAATTATGAATTATGAATACTAATCTGTGCCCTGCAGAGCCAAGCCATGCGGATAGTCCGAACGGTGGGTCAGGCCTTTGAGGTTTGTCACAAACTCAGTCTGCAGCACACCCAGCAGAATGCAGATGGCCAGGAGGACGGCGGCGGTGACGGTGACAAGACCTGCACCGACTCCGGAGTACCAGGTATGGAAACTAATTCTCTCTCTTCTTCATCAATGTAGTCTTCTAGCCTTCTGTAATTGGTTGTCTCATTGTCACCCTTAAATTTATGTGATAGGATTACAGATGAGTCATGTCACTGCGGATCTCTAACACGCTTTGATTTAGAAAAGAGAAAATCCATGGAGTTGTTAGAGACATTTGCCCGCAATCCAGCACAATGAGTTAGTCGAAGTCTTTGTGTGCCAGGGCTTTGATAGGCGGCGTGGAACAGCGCCCTTGATCGTTAGCGTCTGCGGGGCAGATCTCATGGTGCACGGGCCACAGGGTTCAGCCTGATCGTCCTCCCACACTCTGTTAGTTCCCTCTGGAAATGCTTTCCTTTCAAATGCAGATGAGCCCCTATAGCCCACGCGCTGCTTCTAATCCTCGCAGGGAGCACACAGCTGTGTCGCATGGATGGGACTGACTGGGCTTAACTAGCAGCTTCATTACTGACCCAGTGTTAGTGCAGAGAGACTGTTAGCCAATTATTACCCACAATTTATAAGGATGATTTATAGAAATGTGCGACTTACATTGCATTATGCTATACATTTGTTTCTAATTATGTGCAATCCCTGAGATCGAACCCATGACCTTGCCATTGTTAGCGCCATACTCTAACCACTGAGCCACAGGAAAGCTACGCCAAGCTATTTAACGCCATTAACGCAACATCCGTTTTTTCTGTCATCATTGTCTAGCGTTACATTATATAATCACGCTGTTATTCATATAAAGGCCTTTAAACTATTTAGGCGCGATTTGAAATGGTTGTATTGACATGTCCAGTATAGATTGACAGCTTCTGGCTGTGGAACACGGCTCAACATGACAGTGGTCCCGTCTGGTGTAAAGGCTGCGTCAGAATCTGTCAGGCAGCGCACCAGTATTAACTTCTCTTTCGTGGTTAAATGAACAAAAACGCACAAGATTATGCCAGAAAGCACATTTTGTCTAGTATTTTTGCAAGCACAGTCTTCAACGAGTTAAATAAAGTCTTAAATGAATGTAAAGAGTAGTGAAAATAGGAAGCGCATTAGACCTGCTTAGACAAAGAACAAACAAAAGAAAAGAAGAAATCAATGTGATTTTGTAGCTTTAATGAGGATTCTTCTGTATTTCATGTATTTAGCAGTAAAGACTGTAAAGTGTTTGAGAACTTTATTTATTTCCTGTATATTTGGGCACACTTATTATAATGGGTTTGTGATGAGGGAGGCATGACGAGAGCCGTGGGAGGAGGAAGCGAGGCCCGTGGGGGAGTAGGCACAGTCCTGTGGGTACCCCCCGGCCTGTGAGGGGCGATGGGGGTATGTGACGAGGGAGGCGTGACGAGAGCCGTGGGAGGAGGAAGCGAGGCTGGTGATGTGATTGATAATGAGCGTCAGTTGGGCGCCACACCGGCCTCATATCTCCCACGGAGGAGATCGGAAGCATAAAAGGCCGAGCGACAGGAGTAGACAGGGAGAGAGGTAGGGATGCACCGAATGTTCAGCCACCGAAAATGTTCGGCCGAATATAGCAAAAAACCGAATATGTGAAGTGGCCGAATAAATTTTACCGAACATGACTCGTGATATGGTCAAGCAGCAACCAGCGCAGAGAGAGAGAGAGAGAGAGAGAGACGTGTGCGCTTTATTACTGCCGCAAACATTTTGGCAGTGCGTGTGTGTGGAGCATTTTAAAGTGTCCGAGAAAGACACAGCACGGGACTTGCCGCACGGAAGTAAATTTCCGAATGAAAGCGTCTTTACCGGTCGGTAACTTTACTTCAGACGGAAGCAGGCTGTCTGACAGTAGCCCCGCCGCTCGCGACATCCTTTGACATCATACAGTGGTCACGTGCACACAGTACCCTGTACTAAACAACTTGTCAAAGTATGTTCTGTGCATCCTGGCTACGAGTGCACCTTCTACGAGAACGGTCAGCTTTTGTGGGCGGAGTTTGGAGGAGAGACGTGAACTGAAATGGTTGTCAGTCAGCATCAGTCAGAATTGCTTGCATTGGATGTTTTTTTTTCTCAAATCTTTTTGCAATGTAGCCTATAATAATCCAACAGTTTTAATTTATTCGTATTTTTAAATTATAAGCCTAATGTGGAATGACAATTTTTAATGAAATGTTTTGTTGTAGGGGTACAGATTAAGTTACATTGCATTCTTTTAGCAGTCAGTTATAGGCCTAATTAATATAGGCTATTCATGAAGGGAGAGGGCTCAATCTTTTGTTTGAATTTACTTTGTTTTACTCCATTTTATATTAAGTTGTATTGTATTTTATTGAAAAGCAAGACAAATTATAAAAAGCACATTTTGACTATTCAGTTTGTGCAATAGTGAAAAAAATGGCTTAATAAATAGAAGAAATGCAAAAAACCATGTTCGGTGTTCGGTATTATTCGGCCTTCGGTCAAGTGTTTCACATCATGTTTGGCTTCGGCCAAGAATTTTCGTTTCGGTGCATCCCTAGAGAGAGGACCGGGTCCGGACATTAGTTAAGTTTTGTTTATGTTCGTGTTGGCTGCCGGCTTGTTCCTTTTTGTATTTTTTGTGTATTTATTTTGGATTAAATGTTTTGAATGTTCGCCGGTTCCCGCCTCCTTCCTTCCCGTTTTATTGAGCTTTGCTACAGGGTTTGATTAGTAGAAAAAAATAATACATTTAATAAAGACATCAGTTGCAAAGCCAACAATATTAGAATTTTGGCTTTCATTTATAAAATGATGCTGTTAGAGAAATGTGTTGTTTCTACATTAATTTGGAGATAAAATGTAAAATTATTAGAATGTAAAAGTATATTTAAAAACATAAAAGCTGTGTGTGATTAGTTAGTTCATTTTTTTATTGATTGACAGCACTAAAATAAACATGTTAAACAAAATAAATATTGTAAGTGTATTGTTTATTGTTATTTTCACTATACGTGTGCGATTAATCGCACAAAAGGGGTGTGATTAATCGCGATTAAATGATTTAATCTATTGACAGCCCTAATCATAATATAAACATGTTGTGAAACCGTTAGTACCGTTATCTCAACCCTAGTCCCATTGCTTGTGACTTCGCTTCCTTTTTTAACTATTCTGTTTTGTTCTGCAATGAAAAGTTGTACAGTACATAATTTCTGATCTGGGTAAAATTTTATTTTATTTAAAAATTTCACTTCAATTTTACTTATTTATTGGTCCAATTGGACCAGTACATATTGGCGCCTTTTTTCATGTTTACTCAAGCATTCTTAAAGGAATATCGCCACCTTATTCTATCTGCATTCTGAGCAGTTTTAACCAATGAGTTTCAAAGCGTTTGCATTCCATTTGACTTTGTAAATACTTTTTAGTTTAGTTAAAAGAAGTCCCAAAATGTACATAACGTGAAAAAAACCATTTCATACAAGTTGTAAGTTGAATGTGTGAATAACAAAATTTTGACAAAAATGTCAGATAAAACCTTATAATTTCAAGGGGATGACGTCTTAATTGTTGTAGCCTACTATACATGAAATATTTACACTTTTAAAATAGAACGGTCACATTGTGGTATTTTTTTATTGTTATACACAAGAGGTGTAAAAGAGATTAAAAGACTACAAAGTTGTAAAGATTACAAAGCTTTCATTGGCTAGTTCATCAAAAAATTATAATTCTATCATTTTTTACTCACCCACGTGTCATTCAAACCCTGTATGGCTAACTTCGATCTTCAAAACCAAAACACTGTTTTTCAAAAAGTGCCGTTTTAGGTTTTCTAATAAGTGTCGTGGTTGTTATGACAACAAACTGACTTGACCCTCACCAAATGGTGACCAAAGTGGTGCCAAAACAGATTTAGTGTCTTTAGGACACTAAAGTTTTTTTATAATGTTTATGTCTGTTGGGAGCTTGAAATTAGGGTCCCTATACACTCCCATTGTAACCAGAAAACCCAGAACAACACTTTAAAAAACTATATTTTAATTCTGAAGATCAAAGACAGCCGTAGGGGGTTTTAACAAAGATGATATACTGTATATTAACAAGATGCACCACTGACATTTCAATTAATGGAACATCATTGAAAATCAGATGTTCAGGTTTGCGAGACGTAATTTCACATATACAGTAGTGGCCAAAAGTGAGAAATGAAGTGCCGTTTAGTGCTTTCTAGTTCTCACAATAAAGCTAAGCTCATCCACTGTCTTATATTTAGCACGTTGATTTGTTTCTCTCTAAAGGGCGGGAACTGACAGGGGCCGAAAAGCCAGCTGCAGAAGAGACGGACATTGATGCAGAGGAGCTGCCCCTCCCCGACAGCACAATGGATGAGTTCAATCGCGGGGTCACGGACCTGGATGCTGCCAAAAAAGACGATCTCACCAAGGACAAGAAGGTATCAGCTGGAGCTCTCCTTTCCACTTAATTATGCACTCCATATTAATATTTAACCATGATTTGACAGTGGTTCACCTCTGAATGCAGTTTACTGAATTGCTGGATATCAGTTTTACACACAAGTCCCCGGCGCTGCCTTTTCCAATTAACTTCAGTAATCGAGGGAAGGTTATTCAGCGTGTTTTCATTGTATTGCAAATTATGGTTGTGTTACGTTGAGCCTGGGGTCTAGATTCAGCTATAAATCCATTAGCGTAATCTTAAAGTGTAAAAGCTGCTGTGGTGCAGAGGATTATGTAATGATACCTCAAACCCGGAGACGTTCTTAGAGAGAGTGATTAATGTTAATGTCAGCTCAGAGTTTAAGAGAAAAGGCAAATAAATGTAAAAAAGTTGAACATGTAACCCACCAGTATTCATCTCATTACATACCCACTGGGTATTACAAATGACAAGAATAAAACAATAGTGGTTTCTAAAAGAGTTTGATGCGACTCTACTAGGGCTGAAACGATTCCTCGAGTAATTCGAATACAAAAAATCATCGAGGCAAATTGTATTGCCTCGAAGCTTTGTTTAATCCATTTAACTACAGTACACACGGAGCGCTGCGTTCCCCCACGGACCATTATTACTAACACACAGCCCGCTAAACTGTGTTCATGTTACAGGGCTCTCAAGTCTCACGCATTCACTGTGAGACACACGCATTTTAGTCTGTTCACACGTATTTCTCATGCTGATAAATAAGTGATAGCTTATTGAAATGGTGAACTGCTATTTTACTTACACTGTAAAAAATGAAAAGTTGACTTAACTTAAAATTTCAGTGCAACTCACGGCACAGCTTTTTTGAGTTTACTCAACTTTTGGCCAAGTATTTCACCTAACTCAATTAACTGAGTAATGTCACATGACTATCAATTGAAAAAACAATGTTGAACCAACTTAAAATAAATATGCAACAATCAAATTTCTGAGTTCACTCAACTATGGACTTAGTTGACCCAACTCAAAAGATTATGTTTTATATACAGTAACGTTAATATATAAATGTTCTATTATTATATACACACTCTACTTAATAGATATATTATATACACACTCTACTTAAGTAACTGCTTAAGCTGTTTGTGATTTAAACATTTTAGCAGTGGCCTCACTGCGTCATTTACTTCTTCAGACCTCAACACTGAGCACATGAGTCTCAATCATGATAACAATCATCAAACATCATATAGTTAAAAAAGGAACTTTAAATTTCTAAGGAAACAAATTAGTTGTTTTACTCATTTTAAGAGACCCGTCTTATTTTCTCTTGTATATTTAGTATTGCTTTTTAATAAAGGAAAAGTATTTATTAACATCGATTAACCGATGGAAAAATCAGTAGAATACTCGATTAGTAAAAGAATCGATAGCTGCAGCCCTAGACTCTACCAAAAATAGCATCATGAGAATGTGGCATGTTGAATGTAAGCCTTCAGTATCTGCCTGCAGTTGGGTAAACACAGCTTATGTGCTGTTCCTCGCTGAAGGCTTGTTTATCTTTCCTCTCAGGCATAATATTGTGGGTATGGTGCATCAGTGTCTGAGGTGATGAGACTGGAATTATGTTGGAGACTGATAAGACACTCGTCTCCTCAGGAAATTACAACATCAGAAATGTTTGGCTTGTGTCAGATGATTGTTCTATGATTTATAAGCCAGTCAGAAACTCTTTCGCTCTGTGCCAGGTGCCACGAAGAAAGCTTTCATGCCAGCCTCAGCGGTACCGTGTCCTTGTTTCATTTGCTTTCAAATAGTTTTTGACCCAAATTGAAATCTGTGCAATTCAGTGTAACTTCGAAAGAAGTGTGAACTACATGCTGAGTTACAAAAGTTTCAGCCAGCTGCTCGACTGCTTCTTTCCCCATTCAGTCAAGGCCTTAAGTGTTTTTATGTTATGTATCTCTTAAGGAAACTGTGTTCAGATCAGCTCCCAGATCTATACTGAACATGACAGACTAGAATAGATCTTAGAATGTAGAAAAGACATTGGATTTTGTATGTGCCGTGATGCCACTTAAAGGTATTGTTCACTCAAAAAAGAAAAAATTCTGTCATCATTTACTCACCCTCTTGTCATTTAAAACTTGTATTTTTTTCTACTGCGGAATGCAGAAAAAGATATTTTGAAAAATGTTAGTAACCAAAAACTGGTACCCATGGTGGTACCCATTCACTTCTATTGTATGTACACAAAACCAATCCAAGTCAATTAAGGGTATTATTGGTTTTCTGTTACCAACATTCTTTAAAATATCTTGCGTTCTGCAATAGAAAGTCATAGATGTTTGACATGACAAAAGGTTATGTAAATGATGACAAAATGTTTGTTTTGGGGTAAACTATCATTTTAGTGCTATAATATCGCTGCTGTCCTTCTGAAACCTTTTGTCCATATTTTGTGATTATTATTTTTGTCCTAAATCATTATTATTATGAAATAAAAAAGTGCTTTTCAACTTTGACAACTCAACTTTATTTTTTATTTATATAGCGCTATTTTTTTTTTTTTACAATTTTTCATTGTTACAAAGCAGCTGTACATGAGACATATTGACTATAAGCAAAACAATGCAGAACAGTGTTTAATCATTTAAAAAGTACAGTGTTTTTTCCATTTCCTGAAAAACAGTGAATTTAGACATCCGAGGTTTTGGAAGGACAGCGACAATATGTGAGGTTTCAGGAACAGACACATTTCCAAGATTTATCCAAAAACGTATTGCATCCTTGGGCAACTCGCTTTAAAAAGACTGTTGGTGCTGTTGGTCCATGACACTGAAATATTAAAACTTACAAGTACCAAGGTTACATCAGTTTTACAAGGACTGAACATTTTGTTATAATTTACTCGCCCTGAATAAATGTTTCTTCTAAACAAAGTTAATTCTGTCGTTAAAGGTTGGAAATTGGTCAATGAAGAGCTTTTCTGGATGTATTAATGACATCATTTATTTTTCAAATTTATTTATGTGGAAATGTTGGCATTTAATGAAACACAAATATAGCATTTGGACACGTCTTCATGAGTATAAGAAGTTCCTTTTAACTTGGTGTACACTGCTGAACAAGGACACTTGCCATCCGCAAAGACCTGCGAAGCAGAAATAGACAGTCTGTGTGGGAGCCGTTTTTATGACTGGTACAAATGTTTTTCAGGTAGCCTGCAGTCAGATATGCTAGTGGAGCAGAACGTTTCTTTTTGGTCTGATGCGTAAAGTGACCCACTGCTATGTGTCTTACAGCCTTACATTTTTCCACTGAGACTAGGTAAATCTTAGGCCACACCTCTGTCCTGTTACATTCGCTAACATTGCATGCTTTACAGATGAATCGTGTTTGCCAATTGATTCGTAGAATTGATTAGAAATGAGGAAATGTTTTTAATAGGATGCTAAAATGCTGTCGAGGTCGTGTGCTCTAGGTCTGCATCAATACAGTATTATACAGATATTTGGTCGGAGTGGAATGCTGATTTATTTGACCCTGCTGGTACAAAATCCATACAGATACTGATGTTGTCCGTTTTTATTAGTTATTTTTGATTTTTGGGTGAAATTCAAACATTTGCGGATGTTCCTTCACACGTGTAAATCAATGTAGACAGGTGGAACTAAGCAACACTGTTTTAATGTTGAGGTATAGAGTGTTGGCAAGTTCATTGGCTGACAGATTATCTGGCTAGCCTATCAGCTCACACCCTGCAAGATAATTATACAGGATGATTATAGGACCTGTCAACAGGACGCATATTAAGAATCACACTTTCGTTTGTTAACTTCATATAAAAATGCATTTTAAAAAATGCAACGTTTTAAAAACGTCAAATCTGTTGTTTGCTTTTTAATCCAAAAGTAAAACAAATTAGCATGTTTATTGTGTTGCCTTTTCAGCATGCTGTAAATTGGAACGCAAATGTGTTTACCACGCCATATTGTTTATACCAAACCGACAGATGTTTTCTAATAAAGAGACATTAGAGTTTTTATAGCTTTTGAATGAGGCTCCTCTTGTAGACTGAATTTGGTATAGGATCTCTCTTTATGCAAGTGGCTGTGTCAGATTTTATGAGAGGCTGCAGTGCGCTTTGGAGGGTTTCTGCACACAACGGCCACTGAATAAATAATAGGAGAGTATCAAGTGCTTCTCATCAACTGTGCTGAACTTGACCTAATGTCAGGCTGCTTCAGATCCTCGATCGGCAAGCCCAAGCTCACCCACTGCTGAGGGAGTTTCAGATTTTCAGTATAGAGATGTGCAGCTCTGATCATTGTCGGCCTGTAGCCTCCAGGCAAGCGGCCAAGTTTCTGCCCAAATTTGGCTCCCTTTAGTTATAGGGTACGTCCACCTCCTGGATCCAGGAAAAAACGATCTACTTCTAAAATCAGCCTGACCCCCAAGGAGCTGGACATCACAGAGCTTATATTTAAGCTAAAGACGCATCGTTTCCCAGTTTCAGTCTATTTCTCAGGAGTGTCTGTCTGAATCAGACTGTACACGTGTGAAGGGTTTGAAGATGGGATTTGGGGGAATGGTGGAGCAGAGATGCTCTCTCAAAAGCCTTCAGGACAAAAATGTTAGATGGAGCCCGAAAGCAAAAATGTCACTCAAAGTAATGGCAGTTTCACTGGGTAATTCACGATGACCTGAGTTCATCCCATCTGTTCGTGTGGAGTGTGCTTTGATTTTGCCCCAGCACTCAATTTCAGCAAATCCTGCCCAGTGGATTTGCTATTTGGATCGGACTGGTGGTTATATGCTTTAGAATGTTTACCTCTTCTGTGCTCAAATACCAGAACCAGAATAACAATTCTGATTCTTAATTCTAGTGTTTGTGTTGCATAAGGTTTTGTGTGTTTAATTTATATTCTGTTTAATAGTAATTAGTCTTTACACTGACAAGTATTAAACAACAACTTTTATAAAATAACCTTACTTTGAGTAGAACAAATGTGCTGTTTGATTATATATAACTTTACAATGTATTCAAGGGTGTTTTAAATAGTATATTATTTTTTAAATTGTATGTTACACATTATATGTATTTATATTCTATTCATATTATGTATTACATTTCATTTTGATCTTATAAATAAATAATTATTTATTTACTTATTTATAAGCTCAAAATGAGGTTTAAAATGAACAAAATATGTAATAAAAATATAAAACATAAATAATATGTATTTTTTAATATATTAACTTAAATACTTTAAAGCAAACCACTCTGAGGTCACCTTGATGCTCTTTCCTAATAACATGCGATTTTAATGTAAAACTGGTCCACTTTCAGATTCCAGGTCACATTCATTAAAATGCCCATAATTTTTGTCAGGTTACTGTACAAAGGAATTTGTTTTCAGTGTTTAGGGTTTAAACATGTGCATGTCAAATGTTATAATAAAAATTATAATGATCAATATTATTTTACTGTAATATTGAAGAGGACAGGGTTCCACAAAAAGGGGTAAAGGGAAAAGATAATGGAAAGGTAATTGACATCTTTTTGAACTACCCACGGTGTCAAGAATGAAACAAGAAACCAATATCAGGTGGTTTGTCAATACCGTCACCAGTCAACCACACCAGAGAATTGAAATAGAGAAATGAACAGAGAGAAAAGTAAATGCCTTTTTACCATTGTTTTGCTATTCAGACACACAGCAGCCTTTTTGCAACAAAGTGGCAAACCGTTGAGACCGATCTTGAATCAACTTTGTCAAGTAACAATTGATGCCTAAATATAGCAAACTACAAATGAATTTCAAACGATTAACTTTGGCCTCGCTCTGATGCACAATCTGAGTCAAAATCTGATAAAGCTTTGGCATTTCGCTCTCGGTGATCTTTCAAAAATGATGACAAAGCCCTTTTGTCTTTGTTATTCATTCGTTCATTGAAATAGCATTTTAAAGGGATGCCCGATTATGCAACGCACGATTGGTTAATTCGGTTTCATCCTCATGCTAATGGCTTACAATGACATTTAACATTAGTGTGAATATGTGGAGGCCAATAGCCAGATGTTTTACAGTCACTCTTTATCATCTTTAGTGTTCCTGAAGCCATTTCGCAGCGCATGCCTTTTTTGACTTTTCATTAGACAGTGTGTGTGACTATCCCAGCTTGAGATACTTAATGCTAACCTACATTTGAACCAGAACGACAAAAAAAGATCCTGTAATGCCTTGCTTTAAAATGCAGTTACTTGAGAATTGTTTGATCTTTCTGGCTATTGTGCTGTATGCTTTGGATGTGTCAATGGAAGAAATCCATGCGGACCGTGTAGATGCACTACTTTTGTCAGAGCTTTTTTGAAGCGTCCAGGGTGTGCCGGCACCCTCAGGCGACTTTCAGTGTCATAACTAACAGAGCGTTATCTTCATGTCATTTTTCTCTTGTGGCTTTTCATACAGTATTGTCTCGAATCCATCACGCTAGTGACATAAGCGGTGCACGCTTACATGCTAAATGCCATTGCTGTTGAGATCTTTTAATATTGTGTTCCGATCCCCTATGTCATGTTCTTAAAGGGGTGCTGCAACAGTGTGTCATGCATTCTGACTTCTTTACAATGTTAAACGTGCTGTCTTCTCATGCTTAACATGGTCAACTTGTCAAAAAACGAGTTGGGCGTATTACGTAGTATTTCTGTGCTCTATACACTCCCCCAGCGATCGTACAGGTTTCGGAAAGTTTTTTTCGAACATATAAAACTGTTTCGTAACAATTTTTCTTAGTCCCTTATTGGACAATTCTCCCGGAAAAGCACGCGGCACGCCCACACGGCAGCAAGGAGAGCAGGAGAAGGAGCATGCGCAGACGTCACTTTCACTTGTGTGCAGGAGACAGAGAGAGACAGAGCATACGTTCGTGAAGTTCAGGTGTTTGTTTGTTCACTGCATTTTGGTGATGAATGTTATATAAACGGTGGATATAACGCTGGATTTGGAGATCGTTTTAAACTGATATATGGAGCCGTCCCAGCACTAAAAGATGCCGGACATGAACCGCATGCATTGAGTGAAACTGATGTCTGTTTTGTTGGCAATGGATGCGCACGTGCTTTAGTTCAGCCTAACACCACAACCCCCAATCCCAGCCTACATCCAACCCCCCCCCCCAGCACCGTATGCTTTCAGAAATAATCGTTGAGTTGTATCTATCTTTTATATATGTGATCAAACTAAATACTCTTCGAAGATACGAAGTATGCAATACTACTCTATAGGTACTCAAGATTGATTTGAGATTGGCAGAAACCGCGTGTGTTAGGGCCGCTTTAAGCTATTATACAGGAATAGTTTACAGTGGGTAGTTGAGTGAAGTGCTTTCATTTCATCACTAAGCTTAATATGGAATCCCACAAGAGCCACCCTGCCCTCTCTACATATGATACTTTTGTTATTTTTTCACTCTTTATTGTCTACGCTGCTGCTTATAGCAGAGTGTTAATAGGGAAACTGTGCTCTTGTGGTTGGGTACTTGATTCCAAACCTGTATGACTTTTTTCTTCTGCAGAACACAAAAGAAGATATTTTGAAGAAAGTTGGTAACCGAACAGCGGTGGCACCCATGCACTTCTTTTGCATGGACACAAAACCAATGCAAGTGAATGGGTGCCATCGCTGTTCGGTTACCGACATTCTTCAAAATAGCTTCTTTTGTGAAAGTCATGCAGTTTTGAAATGACAAGAGGGTGAGTAAAAAATGACTTTGATGACAGATTTTTTTGTGAATTAAACCTTTAAGTAAGGAATAATTGTTAATGTCTTTAAATTAACGTCTTGAAAATGCTGTAGGAATACTTTCTTGTGCATCTCATTTCAAGCGTCCATTAGAGCGAACAGACTCGGAAGCTTGAGCTACTGCTACGTGGTGTGTGTGTGTGTGCGTGCGTGCGTGCGTGCGTGCGTGTGTGTGAGAGAGAGAGCGCAAGCGAGAGACCATTTCTCGCATTTGTCATTTATCTCTCCGTCAATCTGTAATAAAACATCAATAAATGCACCTAATCTAAATGACACACAGTCATTTGATGCATGGTTATCGACTTCATTGGCTAAATGCTGTAACTCTCTAGCTAATTGTGCGCCCGCCATAGTTACTTAACGTTATACACGAAGCAAACGATCAGTGAGTGACGTGACGTTAGTCCAAAACAAGTCAAGAGTAATCGATCAAACGCTTCAATCTACGCTGAACCAATAGTAGGCAAGACCAACCCATCTAATTATCATACAAGACACAGAAAAGTAAGAATAAATTCAAGAATAAATAAATAAAAGTGGAAATAAATACATGCGATAATAAATAAATATAAAAATAAATAAACGTATAAATAAATAAATGTAAAAATAAAAGGAAATGATAAATAAAATAATCTAAAAATAAATAATAATAATAAATAATTAAAAATGGACACAAAAAATAATAAATCAATTTCAAAAATGAAAAGAAACGTTAAAGCTAAGATCAATAATAGCTAAAAACGAATTATTTTGTTTTATCAAACCATTCATTCCTTTATTTATTTTCATATTATTACATTTATTCGTTTATATATTTATTTATTTATACATTTATTTATTTATAATTTTTGCAGGTTTAGTCCTCCATAAGCATGAAGAGGAAAACGAACCAGTAGGCTATCAGTGTTTATTAATTCATTTTGTTTTTCTATTTAGTTATTTTATTTATTAGATTTCAGTATGTGTATTTCTATATTGTTTTTGAAATGCTTTGTTTATTGAAACAAAACTGTGCACGCGTTTCCATTAACAGTAAAGTTTGACATTATAAAACTTTATATATAAAATATAAAAACTTCGTCAGATCAAGAGCAGGGTGCTGTGTGAGGTGATGGCCTGTAGGCTACACTATAACTTTCGGTTATTTAAAGTTGGCGAAGTGATGTGGAACTGTAATGCGGTCGGCAGACCTGGAACGCCTTCATAGGTGTGCATTTACTGAAAGTTAATGCATACCTGTCACAAAGAACCTGTGACTAGAGACTATTATTTTGGAACATTTGGGTTTGAAAAACTTTAAATGGCATGGTATAAGAGAAACAACAGACACAAGTTTGGATTCTGTTAAATAAAGCTAAACCTGTTCCCAAATGTAGAGATAATGTACAGCCTTCCCTGCCGACACCTAATTTTGCAGAAACCTCATGATCTAAATGTATTCATCACTGAATATGAGACACAGTATAAGTCAAATATAGATGGCAGCATATTAATTGATGCTGCATGATCTAACATTAATAAATTAAAATAATTATTTTTGTGCATCATGCACAGCACTATGAGTATGGTTATCAAACCTTTCTCCTTTACTGTATAAACCACTTACCGCATTTTGGGATTGAGCTCAGGAACTTACTGATTTACTTATAGTTTAAACACACTCATGGAACACCTCTGACTGTCTCATCTTCCTCGCCTCTCATGAGTCTCATTCCTGCTTCAGAATTTTAATTTTAATTCAGTTTTTTACTTTGACATATTGCTAGTGAGAGCACTGGGGAGTGGACTATTGTCATTGCCTGACAGTGAGTCTTGTTTACTCTTTTTATTATTGGTGTTGTCAGAACTGAGATGCAAGCAAAATGAAAATTCAGGGATAAAATCTAGAACTTGTCACATTGCTGTATGACAGTATTTATTTGGTGCAGGAAGGCATTGGATGTGTGAAGAAATAGTTCATGTCATTGCATAGCCTATGCAAATACTGGCTGTAGGATGGTCAAGTCAGTGTGCAGTGTTACAGACCTTTGCATACACTGTCATAGCCCCATGCCTGATCCAAACCACAGATCATCATAATATTGAACTCCAAAATAGCACTACAACTATTTAGGTGTTAATTAATAATTACAATACCTTACAGCAGCCCTTCTCAAAGTCCGGAAGACGAGCCGGACCCACATCCATCCACTTCATATTTCAAGTGCACTCTCATCAGACCTCCGTGGCACACAAACACATGCAGAGGCGCTCGAACCAGTGATTACAGACTTATTCCGTCAGGCAAAGCGCATGGCAACTAGCGACATTTTGGATACCCATTATTTTTCATTCAGTAGAAAAATGTTGCCATGGTTTGCCCCGACTTACACTGCTGCTGACTGTCTGGGCATATGAACATGATGTAGTTCGTCTTTAAATATGCACATTTGTTGCACATACAGACGTTTGTGCTGCATGATATATAAAATAATACAATTCAATCACTGCTGTATAACAGTGTATTGCTGTTATATTTCAACATTTTAGCAATTGAGTTGAAGTAACTGCAGGTAACATTAGAGTACTATTTCAGAAACACAAATATGTAAATGAGATCTTTTTGGGGGGCATTTAGTTTTTTGTATGTTACAGTTCAGAGAGATAATGCAAGTAGGCTATGACTTGATGAGTCATGAATATGATAATTAGCATTATGTAAAGTTGAATTATTATATAAAATTATAAGCATGTTTATTAAAACAAGTTTTGTAATAAAAATGATTCTGGACCTTTTGACGTTGATGAGAATTTAGATTTGGACCTTTGAATGTAAACTTTGAAATCCCCTGCCTTACACTAATAATGAATGTAAACAACTGATTTATGGTTATCGTTTGAACTTATAGCGGATTTGTTTGTTGTTTGTGTGCAAGCAGAGTTATGCAAATGCAGAGGTTGACAGGCAGGTAGGACATGCAGCTCCTACAGTATTATTGCATTTGAACACAATGCAATAAATAGACAAAATTTTAATGGTCCCTTCCACAAAAGAAATATATGTATATTTTATAAATATGCTTTGAAAGCATTGCCTTCCCTAACATCCCTAATGGATGCGTTTCCTCAGTTGTTAAAGGGATAGTTCACCCCAAAATGAAAATTTTGTCATTTACTCATTCTCTTGTCATTTCAAACCTGCATGACTTTCGATCTTCTGCAGAACACAAATGAAGATATTTTGAAGAATACCCATTCACTTCTCATGCACGGACAAAAAACCAATGCAAGTCAATGGGTACCGCCTTTGTTACCGACATTCTTCATATCATTTTATGTGTTCTGCAGAAGAAAGTCATACAGGTTTAAAATGACCAGAGAATGACTAAATCATTAGAGAATTTTCTTTTTTTTTGCTTTTCTTTACTCAGAAGTATAACGGTCACACACATTCTGTACAATGGATTTCTGTTCAGTTGTTGTTTGAGTTTAAATAATTGCAGATGAATGTAGAGAAGTAAACAATGCGCTGCTTTGCACACACTGTAATAAAACTGTAACGCGTAATGCCCTCAGACAGTCTCTGTTTGGAGCAGTTTTGTTCCATTTAAGGCGATTTGTATTCCATTTCACATTATAGGTGTTGTTTACTCACTAGGGATGTCCCGAGCCGATCGCAATGAACGGGGGCCGATCAAGGCATGTTTCACTTGCTCGGGATCGGCTATATTTTGCCCGATCATTTCCGATCACCTCTGCCATTACGCAAGTTTCGTAAACGAGAGTGCAAGCTGTGACAATGTGGAAATGTGCAGTGGAACAGCCGCTTGTAATGTCAGCAGCGCGAGCATTCCGCAAGGCGTTAGCAACGGAGCTTCGTTCAATAATAACAATTTAATACCAAATCTTCAAAAAAGTGGACGGATTACAGCGAGTTCACTCAGCTCTGTGACGCTGTGATAGAGAACACAGGTTAGCGTCTGATTTCTTCCTTCATACAGTGCTCTACCGGAGCTTTACAACAAACTTAATGACACAGATGAGAAGCATATTAGCGGCTGTCCGCTAACACGACAGAGACGCTGTTTGTTTTCCCTTTATTTCAAAGTAAAAGTTCAAAGATATGTATGTGAGTACCACAGAGTGAACTTGCAATATTGTGTTGAGTGTTTTAGGTTTGAAGCAGTGTCAAATGAAGCTGTTATTCTGTCTCATGAGGACAAACTCCTGTCCAGCTACAATAAAAATATCTAAACTATACTTCGTTGAAGTGTATTAGCGGCTGTCCGCTAACACGACAGAGATGCTGTTTTCCCTTTATTTCAAAGTAAAAGTTCAAAGACTATACTTCATTGAAGCATATTAGCGGCTGTCCGGAGTGTGCACCTAGCACTAGAAAAATACCAGTATCGGATCGGGACTCGGATCGGAAGATACACCAAATAAAATGACTCGGATCAGATCGGGGGCACAAAAAGTGTGATCGGGACATCCCTACCGCACAGAGAAGTTCTTCTTCAGTGAACTCTCACGGGAGAAAGAACTGCTGCTGTCTGTGTTTCAGAGTAGCTTAAATGTGACAAACTGAGTAAAAAAATTAAATAATGTAATATATGAAAGAAGTAATGTCAGAGGGGGTGGAGCCCCATGTTACACCCACCAATTATATCTTCGTCTTCCACCAATGGCAGTTAAAGGGTGTTTGATGTTTTCTTAAAAGTTCACTCTGACTATCCATTACTACCAAAACAAACTTAAAACCATCTTAGTTCCCAAAACAAACTTCTTAGTTTTGCCCAGATTTTTTTTATTGACTTCACATGCTCTTTGTTCGTTCTTTTGTACTGTTTCAGGGCCATAGGTGCACGACTTATAAACAGACCTGTAACACACTGTCTGTAATGCTTTGGATCACAGTGCTTCTCAATAGTTTTCTCCATCTTTTTTAGTCACACCTTCTCAACAGTATATAAGCCAAACCACCCATTTTAAAGTCAGGCCATGTTGCAGTCAATCTCTGTTTTCCTTTTAAACAACTTCTTCATTGCTCTATTCTTCAGCGGCCCATCCATCACCCACTTCTGCTTGATGAATGCAGGCTGTGGTCCAGCTGAGCACCACCTTGAGATGACAAATACATTGGGCATTTTCTCAGAGGCACAAGAGCTGGCTTTGCAACAGCACCAATATCAATAATAAACATATAGTATGCTCATAATAAAAACAGTACTAGCAAATAACTGCTAGAGAAAGTATGCATTATACTCTGTTATAATGATTATTTTTTGCATTAAATATTTTTTATGTAAAAATGTTATGAATGAGATTTGAGGTTACTTGGTTTTCAGCTAACAGTTTCTTGTGTAAACAAACAAAGTAGTACGTATTAATTTATATTTATATTTTGTTCATCAAGCCTTGACTGGAAGCCAACTGGAAGCCTTGTTTATATCAAATAGAACTGGACCAAAAAAATCCCAAACGCAGAATCAATTTCGCTTAATTTCAGATGTTCGCCTTTCTGTTGGCACACAAACTTCAGTTATCTGAGCTTTTGTGTGTCTCTCATTATCACACACCAGAGATCTGGACAGTTTTTGTAGCTTTATGGTTTGAAGTCTAAAATGTATTCATTAATGAATCATTCATTAAGAATATGTTAATTCTTTAAGAAAACTGCATCCAAATTGCCTCCTGTGGTCACGGTTGTTTTTGGGATATTGCCTTTATTCATTACATAAATTATATGATTAAAGATTTATCGCCTTGATGTCGTGGCCTTGAATTAACGGAGCGCAAAAGGTAGCAGCAAGTATTTAATCAGAGGAGTCATGCTGAACCTAACTTTTTCAATTTACATCCGAGGATGAGGCGAAATATAATTCACAAAACATGTCCCCAGACGTTCCATGCAGATTTGTTAAGGCTATGAATTCAGCTGATGTCAGAGGCTGAGGTGGATTTTCTGTAAGGAGTCTGTGAGAGCAGGTGTTGTTTACAATATGGCATTCTGCAGCACTCCCCAAATAAACAGCTGTCAGTTGATGCGCAGATTGCAGCGCTCATCAGACCCAAACCACCACTCACCCGTGTTTGCCCAGCCCAACCGGGTACGAAATGAAAAATATGACACGTAGAGGTGAGCCGATGGAACATTTTCTTTAAATACACTGCTCAGACTATTGTGAGTAAAAGGCTTGTTGCATGCAAATGTTGTTTTTTGGGAATACAAAAAGAAATTTAGTACAAAATTGATTAGGATTTTTTTTAAAGAATTAAACTCCCAGTGAAATTCAACATTACAATTATTATTTTTGTATGAAATATTGCAGCGTTTATAGTAAATAGCTTATCAATGTGGGTCATTTTCTTTTTAAAATTCATGTACCCTCATAATCTTCCATTAAAATCTGAAAATGCACTTCTGCCCTGAAATGACGATCCATCTCAAATGACGTAAATTAGACGGCTTGGGCGGAGCATCCGTTAACTCCTCCCCTTCAACTGTCAGTCTGCTGCTAGTTGTTTTTATACATCCAATCAATTCGTATTAAAAAACGCAAGTCACGGCCACTAATTTTCTCCTTTTGAAATTCCTTTTCACTCGGAAATGCGTCAGAATACGGAAGTAAAAACGATCGCAACTTCCGTTTCACGGGGACTTTAAAGGTGAGCTGTGTTATGAAAATCACTGGCAGAACTAAATATTAGGATTGTTTTTAAATTGATTTCCCTTTCTTCAGTTTTAAACGGCGACAGAAAATTCTGTAGTTGTCTCTGTGTATAAGAGTACCAGAACTTTGTAAATTGACTGACTTGCCTTTAAGTATATAACAAACAACATAACGGTTAACTTTCAGATCTCAGAGGATGCCCACAGCTGAATGGCCCCTTGCCCTTCATTCAGTGATTTAGCATCAAGCAATGCCCAAATATTTCAAAGGCGATTCACAGCACATCAATCTCAGACAAAATCCGTCTTACGCCGCCGCTGAAGCTTTCATACTCTCTTAATTCTCTATGTGGGAGGTCAATATCTGACAGCTGGCATTACCATATTTTCGACCCGGCCGGGATATAAATAAGTTGGCCAAGGGTAGAACTATCAATTTGTCACAGTCGACTGCCTCCCACCCCTCTGCGCTGTTTGTTCGCACCACAGCTACACCGAGTGCAAGCGCTACTGTAATTAATATCTGAGTCTCGCTACGAGCAGACGAAGATACATCTGAGGCCATAGAGTTCGTTCCGGCATGCGGTTACCTAATAGCAAGCTTAACAGGGAGAATGCGGATGTTTTGAGGTAAAACATGACACGAGAGAGCGTTTTGGATTTCTGAGCACGGGCGTAATGGTCAAACATGTCCGTTTAACACGTTTACATAGTCCCTTATAATTTCTATACATTCTGCCTGCAGACAATTATTCAAGGCAATACAAATCTCCCATACCTGGAATCAAAGCTTTATTTTGCCAACACTGAAACCTAACTAGACTAACTAGGTCATAGACCCCAACTATGTCATGGGTTCTATTCTGTGGTAACTCACTTAGTGATCAAATCTGTACTTTAAATACATTTTAAGTCGCTTTGGATAACAGCATCTGCCAAATGCATAAATGTGAAACAGAGATTATTTATAAATCTCGACTAAACTGCTCTCCCTCTTTCTCCAGCCCTCTGAGGAGCCCAACATCCTGCTGGCTTCCCCCAAGCTGCTGCTTCCCTCGGGCAGTCAGCTCACAGCCGGCACCCCGCTGTCTGTACACCACCAGCTTCAGCTTCTCCAGCAGCAGCTCACACAACAGCAGCAACAGACGCAGGTGGCCGTGGCTCAGGTGAGAGATTCACGTCGCACTTCGAATAGATATTTAATGTACCTGCATTAATGCAATTAATGTGCCGTGGTTGTAGTGTCGACACTTGTGTGGGGGCGTCCAGATTACCTTTTTCAACAGTATCGGAATGGTTTTATTGAACTGATTTGAGAAAGGAACCATACGTAATGAAGCCAGAGCAAAGCATTTTTGGTCATAAAATTCTGCATTTATTGTCTCAAAATAATGGCGAATGTGTGTTTGTGGATAGGCAATGTTTGGTCCTATAATAAATTCTTCTGTCGGTTTTGAGGATGGTTTTGTTTGATACTAATTTATTTTTGGGTCAGTTGAATTCGAGTGAATTCCGGCAAGTAAACAGAACACAACTTCTTTGCATAAACATAATAAGCATAACAACATTTATCTTTGTAAAGAAATGAATGAGCAAATGTTTTGCTTATGTTGATAATTTTGGTCATTGTGTTATGCAGTATGTACCTGGGGTTTTCAAACGTTATGATGCCAAGGACCCCCAAATAAGACGGACCTTTTGTGAGGGACCCCCTTTCTAACAACATTTTTATGTACAAACATGCATTTAAACTTTGTTAGAGGGGTGTCCTTGACTAAGGATTTACATAGTCGAATTAGAATTGTCACATCTTGCCTATAGTTGACTGATAGTCGAATCAAGTGTGCGTGTGTGTACGTGAGCATGCGGGGACAACACCAGGTGGTTAACAAGGGTACATCGCAAAGTGCAGCGCAACATTGATGCACCAACAAAAACAATCTAACATTAATTTACAGAAATTGTTCAGAACAGAACATACCTTTATAATAAATACAAATAAAAAACGATATAAGCCAGATTCAAGTCACAGTGTGCAAAATAAATGAGTTTAGGCAAAATGTCTGAAATGCGGGGGAATATATTCAAAACACAAGCCACAAATAGTAAAATTAATGGACATTTTCCTTAAACATCACGTAATGCTGTGCCACTTACTAGACCAGATCTCGCCTCAAAACTATTTTCAAAACTACTCGATAATAATGGATTATTTTTTACAAACAGGAATACAGCACGTTCATTACCAATGAACTAACAATAATGTTACTTTATTTGCCGCATGTAAAGGAGGAATGCAATAAAGCATCTTACCATTTAAATAGTCAAAAAGTCCCTTTCACCTTTTTTCCTGCCCACTCTTTCTCCGTCCTACTGACGCACACGCTTGCTTTCAGTGCTGAGAATGACAAGTTCCGAACGTCTGTGCCGTGCTTGCTATATGCATTTTGGTTATTTTACTTTATTTATTTTTTTTGTATCATGCAGCGCAAAGTTCAGTCAAAGTAACAAACTATGTGCATTTACAGACAAAGTCTTAATACAGATTTATATGCCCAAACATTCAGTAAGTGACAAATGTTTGGAAACAGTGTACACATTCATTTACATTCAACCTGCTGCTTCACTATACCGGTCTCACAGCACAGCAGATCCTGCGCTGGGTCAGCCAGACCTCGCACTCATGTGCGCCAGGGGTTTCGGTACCCAACCCTAAAAATGTCCCATTCTTTACATCATAAATAATATTTTTGGCGGCGTGGTGCAAGAACGTCTGCTACGCCACTGCCCATATAACCAAAATGGCATGATTCTCCTATCGAATCTTCGACTATTCGGGATCACCCCTACAGACAACATATTGTTTCTAAACTTAAATAGTTTGCGACACTTGTTGGATGAACCCTGAACATTTTCAATGTCTAGAAAAATACAAATATAAACAACTGTGGAAACTATGCATGTAACAAAAAAGAAATAAACACCTGAAATGAAACTTTTACAATTGTTGCCTGTCTTTTATTCTCTAAAATTTTCTGGAGACCCCTTGCAATCTTCTGGAGGGTCTCTGGACCCCAGTTTGAAAACCCCTGGTATATACTAAGTTTGGTTTATTTTTAATAAGACTGCACCTAACTGTAACCTGCATGTAACTGAATGTCTTGTCTATAGAAACAAAAGATTCAGTTTCTCCTAGAGCACTTTAAAAACCTCTTATTTCGTTCCTCATTTAGGATAAGCCTCGCAACTTTCAACATAATCACACATTAAAACTGTTCGCGGGTGCCTTAATGCGTAAACAGCCAATGGTTTTGTGCGTCTTGAGTGTTTTCCGTCATTCAGGCAGCAGACTTGTTTATTTGTTCAGCCTTTAAGAGCCTGCGGTTAGCTTGTTTAGCAAGAGGAGAAAGCTGTTAATTTTCTTATAAGCAAAATGCTCAGCAGAGGACGTGCGCTCTCTCTCTTAACATGGAGAAGTCTTTTATTTTGATTGGAGGACACTTTGCGCTCTTCTCATGTGTCACGATATTTTTGATGGTATATCTTTGTTGGACAAGCATGTCCCCGTGTCGCCTTGAGCCGGATCGACGAGAGTCAGGAGGGTCAAATCTGTCAGTGCCCTGATAAGCGCAAAACAGATCCTGATTTGCAAAACAACACAGTCAAAGAGAGACGGGCCGTGGCTTTGCTCTTGTTTCTGTGTGATGTCTCCAGTCAGTGAGGAAGAGGAGCTTTGAAGAACGCTATCAAAGCAACACAAGCATGTCAATCTTTGTTTATTCATTTATTCCTTCATTTGTTGTGGAGTCGCCGTTCTCCTCGGGGAAAGTGATGGGAAGATGAAACAACATGCAAGTTTTCTGATGTTAGGATTAGCGGGTTCGGCACGGCAGAGTGGGTTGTTTTTGGGAAAAGTCTTTAATCACTGTAGAGAATGTTGTTATTAATATTGACAGTGTTAGGATGTTGCCTAAAGCCTTAAATGTTTTTCCTTTGCACTGTTAAGAATAAAGGTGCTTCACAATGCCATAGAAGAACCATTTTTTTTCATAATGATTCTATAAAGGACCTTTTGAAAACCTCTGTTTCACAAAAGGGTCTTTGTAGTGGAAAAATGTTCTTTAGGTTATAAAAGGGTAAGAAATAAATTTATGTTTTAAAAACTATTGTCCATTAATGGTTCTTTGGGAAATCAAATATGGTTATTCTGTGGCATCACTGAAGAATCTTGTAGAAACTATTTTTCCAGACAGATCAATGTGGCTCCTCCTATTTCCAAGCAACTCTGACCAGGTCAGATCTTCTGACCAGAGTGTCAGTTCAAAATACATTTTGTCCCTGCCATGTCCATATAAAATGATGCCCAGGTCAGATCTTGAGAACATCAGTTTTATTGCATGCGTGAGATGTTTTATAAGAGCGAGCCGGGCAAAATGCATTTTGAATATAAGTGATTAAGGCCAGGCAGGCATCTACTAATGCATTCAGAGAGTGCATACACTCCTCTCAGATGTGACTTCTCTCATATTGAAGTCTTGTTATGTTTGCTTCAATTCAATTATTGTTTCTGTGTAGAAGAATAAAGCATGCAGGCGGTTTATAGAGAATGTACGTATATTTGCTTCAAACAAGCAGCAAGAGAGTTTTTGTTTTAAACAATGCTTGATTTTTTAATTATTATTTCAGTGGAAGTGTAAATCGTTTTAACTCCAGCTTCTTTGTGATGTCTCTTTAAAGGAACAGTTCACCAGTAACACTTTATAATACTGTTTCATACTTAATAGGTAGTTATGTAGTAACTAACAGAGAACAAATGGTTAGTGCTGCACTAACACTGTAGTCATTACAGATAACTAATAAGGACGAAAGATTAACTAACCAGTAGGTAACAGCATACTGATGTTTAAGGTAAGTAACAATTAGTTACTTATTACTTATTTAATTGTCATTAATAACAACTAAATGCTGTATGTCTCCCGCAGAGCTATACAATAACTAAGACTCATTTAAAATAATTATCTACTAACTACTTATTAACAGCTGCTAAAAATAATTATGTCAATTAAACTAGTTATATATAATCTTGATTACTATTAAAAATACAGTTTTAACCTATTTTGTTTACTTTCAGTTAACTTCATTATTTTATATCACTGAACTATTGTCCAATATTGTCCTCATCAAGATTTTATTTTGCATATCATATAAATGAAATAAATCTATTTAATTTATTTTAAAAGAAAGAAACTTCACTGCATCATTAGCCAACTTACCTCACAAACATATCTGACATATCTCTCCTTGTTGCTTATTATGAGTCTTGTGGACAGTAGCATTGTTAGAGTTGTGTTTTCATTATTAACTATTAAGAAATTCTTGGTAACCCATTAGTAATTATTAAAAAATAGTATTTCTCTGTTCTTACTGAATTATTCTATGAAAATCATAGTGACTTTTTAGTAATTACTCAGGTGTTACCACAACAGTATTAAGTAATTACTTATGATCCGGAACCGTATTATAAAGTGAAAAACATGATAACTTTTTAATAATTACTCAGGTCTTACCATATTAGTATTAGGTAATTACTTATGATGGATTATAACAATTATAAAGTGAAAATCATGATAACCCGGTAATAAAAAAGTAGTTCTGGGGTATATTCCAAGTATTACCAATAAATAAAACAGTACTTTTGAAACAAAAGCTTGTAGTGACTAATTTACCACCCACACATACACACACACCTGAATAGAGCTGACTTTTATGGACACAATAGATACATTTTAATAAATACTAACAAAAACTTTACAGTTACACAATAGTCACAATAGTCAATGCAATATATGAAATTGAATATGGTTTTATCGCAGAACTTAACATATCTGACACAAAATATTAACTGTAAATGCAGGTATCGGTTATTAGTTTCCAGTTGTTTCTGTGAATCACAGCGCTTTGTTTGCTTCTCTTTTCTGTAGCTTTAATCTGTTTGCATAAAGACATTGGCGATTGCATGTTGAATATATCAATAAAGTAAAGTAAACTGCACAACAGGTCTTTTTCATTTTAGATGCGCTTTAGCGTTTTAGCAGCATTCAATCTGAACACGCTGCTGCTGTGACTTCCGCATACGGTGATGTCATTTTCATGCCCCTCCCCCTTAAAGTAACAGTGCATTATTTGTAGTATTTTAGTACTGTAACGATTGATTGACAAGAAAAACTTTCAGTTTTACCACAGAAACATTAGTGACAATACAGTGATTAAGAGGGGGATTATTTTTTTACTATTTTTGGTTGAAAAGCACAATAGATTGATTTGTTTTAAATCAATTTAAATAAAAATATCACAGTATTGAGATTTCTACGAAATTCCCAAAAGAATTTGTTAAAATTAATTTCAACTATTCATATAATTAATTCTAATACCAAATATGTAAGGAATAATTGACGACGGGCCATTCACCATTCACCCGTTACACCTCGGGTGTGCATTAACTTTCGATAATTGAAAGGACCGGAGTCAATTATTCCGCTTATACCACGGTCACAACACCACAAGACGTTGTTCCGATACCACAAGACGTTGTTACGATGTTTTATGTCAAGACATTTGTATGGTATTTGTCCCGGAATGCTCTTGCTGGTAGGACTAATTTCTTACGCATCTCATCTGAAGGCGTTGCTTGAGCTGCATATGCAGTTTTCCAAGAGCGAGAGGAAGACAGACAGTGCACATGCACACGCGTTTGCTTCACTGAGAGTGAAAAGACAAGTATCTATATTTGATTTGTTTTCGTCGTATTTAACACCCCTGTCGTATAAGAAAAGTATTAAGAGAAAAAATGTGACACGGAGGTTTCTGCGCCAGCTGCGGTTCTCTCAGTTGCAGAGAAAGCTTCCTGCTGTGTGTTTTAAGTCCCGTTTACCCATTCCACAGACGAATTTAACATGTTGTTTTTGTTATGTTTGTGCTTCGTGTTTTATCTTTAACCCGCTGATTGTGTCATGTAGTTTGCCGTTACCTTTGATATATGCTTTAGTTTTTCGTCTGAACAGTCCTGTACAGTGCTCTCGCCATTGTTGTTCAAATGCTGTCCATAAATAATAGTTATTTCTTCTCAGACAATGGAATTTGCCTGTCACTTTGTCTGTTGTTAGCTACGTATTCACTGGTGGACAGTAGGCTACATTTAAGTTAAACTGGGTGCAGTGATATGGAACTGTAATTCGGTCGACAAATCTGGAACTACTTCATAGGTGTGCGTTTAACTGAAAAATAATGCACACCCGTCGAACGTTCGTCAGCCAATCAGAATGAAGCATTCAACAGCCCCGTGGTATAACTATCTTTAATAGGCTGCTTACTGGCAAAATTATGTTTAGCAACTCTTAATGAGTAGTTAATGGATAGTTATTTTAAATGGGTCTTAGTTACTGTATAGTTCTGCAGGAGACATACAGCATTTAGTTGTCATTAATGACAATTAAATAAGTAATAAGTAACTAATTGTTACTTACTTTAAACTTCGGTATGCTGTTACCTACTGGTTAGTTAATCTTTCTTCCTTATTAGTTATCAGTAATGACTACAGTGTTAATGCAGCACTAACCATTTGTTCTGCATTAGTTCCTGCATAACTACCTATTAAGTATGAAACCGTATTGTAAAGTGTTACCAGTTCACCTAAAAATGAAAATTCTGTCATTGTTTACTCACCCTCAAGTTGTTTAAAATCTGTATAGATTTCTTTGGGCTGATGAACACAGAGAAAGATATTTGGAAGAATGCTTGTAACCAAACAGTTTGTGGCCACCATTGTCTACCATAGTAGGAACATTTGCTTTATAAATGTCTTTGTTCTGTTGAACACAAAAGAAGATATTCCGAAGAATGTAGGACAGCAAACAGTTCTGGAGCACTTTTGACTACCATTGTCATTTTTCCGACCATGGTAGTCAATGGTGACCAGTACTTTTTGGTTACAAGCATTCTTCCAAATATCTCTGTGTTCAACAGAACAAAGAAATGTATACAGGTTTGGAACAACTTTAGGGTGAGTAAATGATGACAGGAATTTCATTTTTGGGTGAGCTGTTCCTTTAAGGAGTAGCTGATGGTCTCCTCTCACTGCGTCTGGATTCACAAAACATTCTTGAGATGAAAATTCTTCTTAACGGTCATATTTTTCTTAAATTCTAATTTTAACTGTTGATTTGAGAAATAGGTCCACAAGCGTTCGCTCTCATGCTTTTCCTTGCAAGAAAATACAATCACTATGCAATGGCATCAAAAAGTACAGTTGTTGATGTTATCGGTTGAACAAACTTTGCAAAAAAAGATTGAATCTTTAAAGTACTTAAAAAAAAAAGAAATTGAAAATGTGCGAACGTAATTGCAGAGTGAACTCATAATTGCTCATTTGTAGACTTGAAATGATTATATTGACTATAAACAGTTCCTTTTTTTATATTGCTTTTTTTGTTTACTACCAACTTTGTTTTTGCTGACAGGCATAAATAATATACCGATAAGAAACGTCATTAAAAGAAAATGATCATCAAATCATTCAGGCTCGATTCTACTGCGCGCGACAGAGAAATGTGTCTCACTCAGAGTGAGATATAAAACAATGGCAGTATAAAATATGAGGCCTACATATAATTCCATCCCATATCCTTCTGATAACAACATCTTTTGTCATGAGCCGGCAGCTCCTTTTCCCAAGACATTCACTCTTTGCCAGGAAACACACACACCCAGGCAAACATGTACAGTCAAAAATTGATGGAAAGCAGCTGAATCAGAACTAAGCTTTCAGTCTACATTTACAGTATGGTAATTTTTTTCATTTATTTGTTGCTGCACTCCCCGCCGGCCTATTTCTGATGGCTCGTTGGCTCTGTCGGGGAATGCATTGTTCTTAAGGACAAGCCGCGTGACTGTTTAAGTTGGGTCATAAATCACATAGAACCCCTCAGAGGGAGGCCACTATGTCTTTAGGAGCAGACGGACAGTGCTCGGGATAAGCCACTGGTAGAAATGGGTTCAACCACTTATCACTGTGTAGAATCTTCAGAGTTCTTGTGAAGGATGCAGAAGGACATTCTAATAATTTTAGAAATCTCTGAAAGGGACGTAGCCGACAGTATCAGTGTGTGGCATACTGCCTTCGGTGTTTTCTTTCTTGTTTTTTAGGGTTGAGTCTTACATTGGTGATTTTTGATAAAGTGATGGTCAGTATTGCTATAGCGCAAATGTATTAAAATATATAATAAATATAGCTGCAAGCAGCAATGGCGGGCCCTCGCACTACTGTGCCACTACATGGTGGCTCTCAGAAAACAATGCACTGTGGGCACATGCATTTCAGTGCTCAGGTCCGATCTAAATCGCTCAATATTTTCTCTACCTCGGTGCACGTGCCCTAATGATATAACATTTTATAATAATATACTGTACTTCATTTGTCATTGCTGTGTATTGTTCTGGCATGCGTGATACCTAAATTTGAACCTGGTGACCTGGTGGGTCTTCTATTTTTTAATGCCCAGAAAATTACCCAACCTTACATTGTGGTCGCAAGATTTATAGGGCAAAGCACCACTCATTGGAAAATAAGTATTTTGTTCCTTCATCTAGTTTGACTTGACAAGGTTAATTGCTTGGTCATAAATCCTTCATAGGTAGTTGGGTAGGTATTTAATGAAACAAACAAGCACGCACACGTGTAACAGTCATTTTCACTGTCTGCTCTGACATTCCGTTAATACCTCTCGATGATTAGAAACTAGTAATTTCTTTTCTGTCAAATGCAGTTGTCCTTCTGCTGTTGTTCACTTCAGATCTGTTGACTGCTGACATTGCAGCTTAAAAGAAAAAGATGAAAATATTATTTTAGTATGCGTTTGTAAAGTATCTTTCCAGATGAAATCTCTTTTTTTTTTTCAAATTTAGTAGAAGTACTTTTTAGAGTCACTTGAATGAATGTTTTTTGATTGATGTTTTGCATGATCGCATATGTCTGAATGTTTGAAATAACTTGTGTGCAAAAAATGTATTTAATAAAAATCTTTTTGAAATGGATGACTTTGACAAATAATTAAGTAAAACAGCTAATATGAGTCCAGAATATTTTGGATTTTTGTACCGTTTCACTGTAAAGGCATCCTTGATATCTTAATAATCTTTAGCTGTATTACGGAAACATCCTAACTCAGAATCCTATCTTATCTATTTCGTAACCATGGTGATTTTCTTACAAAAGACTTAAAGGGATAGTTCACCCAAGAATAAAACTTTTGTTATCATTTACTCACCCTCAATTTGTTCCAAACCTGCATTGTTTTGTTTTGTTGTTCTGTTGAACACAAGTGAAGATATTTTTAAGAATATGGAATACCAAAATGTTTTGAGGCACTATTGACTACTATGGTTGTTTTCCTACTATGGTAGTCAGTAGTGTCCCAGAACTGTTGGATACAAACATTTTCCTAAATATCTTATGGGCTTTGTATTATTCTAAATTAATCTATTAAGAAGGAATGAGTGACCCTAAACTTTGAAGAGGTGGTGTACATTAACTACTACTGCAGTTTCTAAGAACCGCAATGGAAAATACATTCTTTCAAAAAAAAATCTTGAAAAAGTTGAATTGAGGGCTAATGTAGTCTCTGGAGTTTCTTTAAAGCTTCAGTTTTGTTCAGAATGATGACTATTTCAGCCTTATGTAAAACTTTACATTTTGTGTATGTTTCCCACAGGTTCATCTGCTGAAGGATCAGCTTTCCGCAGAGGCCGCGGCGAGGATCGAGGCCCAGGCTCGGGTTCACCAGCTCCTGTTGCAGAATAAAGACCTGCTGCAGCATATTTCTCTTCTGGTCAAACAGGTTCAGGAGATGGAGCTCAAACTGGCTGGAAACGGCTCGAGTGAGTGTGCTTTTTCTCTCTCTTTTGCCTTACATCACCCTTTTTCCCCTGTCCTTTCTCTCTCTGGATATCATCGTTTGCTACTACTCCCTTGAAGCCCCTTGGGACCCAGCGGCTCATTTTAAGTCTGTGTAGAGGACATTGGTTTTTGTGATTTTCTCAGAGACCATCAATTCCACAGTTCCTATCTTTATACAAGATGGTACCTTGAAAAGAACATTCTGAGCTGTTCAGAGATATCAGGGGGGTTGGTATATATCATCTGTATGGTATATAAGCTGTATGGTATAAATTGTATGATTCATTTGCATTTTTATTTTATGCCAACTCAAATATCTCCAACTCTGCAGCTATTTGATAAAACTAATACATTTTCGAAAACAGTTTTGCTGGTTCTCATCTTCCTTTTCTTTCACTGTGCTACATTAATAACATTGCTCTTACTGCAACTCCACCTCACTCACCCTTTCTGAATAAGCCTCATGTGTTTCACCATTCCTCTTTCATTTGTCCTTCACTGTCAAACCCCGCTGTCTGTTCTGCCTTCCTCTGGCATGTATCATTTCACTTTGCCTTCTCTACCACTATCAAACCTCAGTTTATTTTGTGCTCATTTTAAAACGGCACCTGTACACGTCTCTCAGGTTATGACGTCTGTTATAAAGAACGTTCATCCGTGACAGTCCCAATTGTCACACTTCAGTCATCTTCTAAAGTAGGGGTCTTAAACTTAAATTACCTGGGGGGCGCTAGCCAGGAGGTATTCTCATCAAGAGCTAGTTGAACAATGGCAACAAATACGAATGTTTTTACATTTGCTCATTTACATTTTATAAAGGAAAACAATTTATGTTTGTTTCTGAATAGCTAAGCTTTCACCGTTAAAGCTTTCAAGTGGTAAACTTGTTTAATCGTGTTTTAGCCATGACAGTAAGGCAAGCTGAACCATCCTTTTAGAAGGAAATAGTAGGAAAAAACTACTGTGGTAGTCAATGGTGCGCCAGGTTCTTCCAAATATCTTTCTCTGTGTTCATCAGAACAAAGAAATGTATACAGCTTAGGAATAATTTGAGGGTGAGTAAATGAAGACAGATTTTTCATTATTGGGTGAACTGTTCTTTTAATATTATGTCTCATCCTCTTTGACAATGTCGATATATTCTGCTCTATAATCAGGCTTTACATCCTCCTCATTCTTAAACCTTTCCACTCTCTCACCAGTGGGATCTCAAGACAGTTTACTGGAAATCACCTTCCGTGCCAACGTGCCCCCTGTGCTGTGTGACCCCACCACCCCTAGACCAGAGGACGGCATCCTTTCTCCGTTCAACGATGGGACGCAGCTATCCCTCCCACTAGGCAGTCCTATAGGTAGGGACCAGTGTTTGGTCAAGTTTGAGTGTTTTCGCTTTCTCCCGGGACCGCCCCAACAGGAGCTGAGCCCTGACCCTTCGTCCCAAGAGGCTTCGCCCTCATCGAGGGACAACCTCCTGGGCAGCCTGGAGCTGCTCAGGTTCCGCGAGTCAGGAATCGCATCTGAGTACGAGTCGAACACGGATGAGAGCGATGAAAGCTGGGAACAACAAGAGGAGAGCACCCTGCGTCTGCTCAACGTGCTAAACAAGCACGCATCCTCTGACTGCTTGGATGATGAAATTGCAGTTTAGCGTGCTTTTTGGGTGGGCTTTATATGCTACTTTGAAGGTTTAAGTCTACCAGCATTGATATCTGTAAAATGCTATTTCATATTGCTGGTAATTCTGGGAGACCAAGATGACTTACCCGGGCGTTTCATAGTAAATGTCGTCTCAACTTCAAATTATAAGGACACGCATCAGATATCAGTTTCTGCTTGCTGCTGTCTGATTTTTCATGGGACGTTCACAAACACTGCGATTTTTGGTTAACAGTTCCTGCTGCTCATTATTGGTGGTCTATATAACTGGCCATAACTTTTCAATATGATCACAAATGAGATGTGTTGCTGGTAAAAATTGTGCCATTTTAAAAACAGAAATCCTGTAAGGCAAAGAGTCAATAAAGCGCGACGGTATGTACAATTTATCCACAAAAATAACATTTCAAAGCATATTTTTGTATTATATATCTTAAAGTGGGTAGAAAGAATTTATAAAAAGAACAATTTCATATAATTATGTTCTTCTCCATCTGGCCCACAAGAGAAGTTCTTGTACAGGACTACAGGAAACAAATCCCATCCTCCAGGGTGCTTTACTCCTATTTGTTGTTGTTGCATCACGTCGCTTCCCATTTATATAAAAAAACTTTCAATGCATCACCATCAGTTGCTTTGTTGTAAATCGCTGTATGTGTGAACGTCCCTTCATAATCTATACTACCGCTCAAAAGTTTAGTATCACTTGACCAAGATTTTTCTCATGATCTTAAAAATCTTTTAATTTGAAACTGTATGTTAAAGAGTTTAAAATTACCTAAAATAATTGAGCCATCGTATTAATTTCATTCATTAGAAAACAATTTTTTTTGCTTGAATGAATGAATGACACTAAGAGTCCAGCATTGATGGAAATTCCTCAATACGGTTTATAAAGGAGAAATGAATTGATATATTGGCCAATAATCGCTATCAGTCGATAAAAGCAATTGTTTACACTATCAGCTTTATTATGCAAGATATTTATACACCTCTGAAGACATAAGTGGGGTTTCCATCCAAACGTGATGTGAATCTTTTCAAAGTTTGCGGTAACAGGAGGAAAGACTAATGCGAAATTGGTGCGTTTCCATCAACCACCTCAAGCGATCGTAAAAACGTTTTCTATTTTGAAATTTAGCATTTCCATCACTCGTTTCTGATGCGAAACTTCAAAATGCGCATAAAACCAGGATGATAGAAACCCGGCTATTGTTATGTATATTATATTGCATTTCTGTCAATAGATCCGCCAAATAATGACACACAGGACCTTTAAAAACAGCCGATGATCAGGGCCGATATATCCTGTCAATCAAAAGAGGACAGAAAAATGCAATGAATTTCTGCTCTGTATATAGAAAATGTTAAGAAACATCACCAGTTTGATGTTTCATATTAATAGTCATTATATTAATTAATAACATTCAGAAAGTTAAGAATTATTAATTTAATTTTTAGAATAGAATCTATCAGTATCGGTGGAGAAATGAAGTATCGGTGCATCTCTAGTCCCAGGTTGAGACCTCAAGAAGCTGGATGACAAAATGCTAAATGTAAGATTTTGAAAATTCCACTTTGAAGATGCTAAAATATAACTTAGATGCTTTTAGTCATAGTTTAGTCCCTTTATTCAAAAAATTTCTAAAAATGAATAAAAAAAGAATGAATAAGTGATCCTAAACTTTGACTGGTAGTGTACATGCAGTTGCAACAAAAGATGAAATGCATCTGTATGAACTGAAAATCAGAGCAACACATTTTGTACAGTACATTGTCTTGTAATTCTATATTTATCACATCAGTGGCACAGTCACAGTTTTATACAGGTTACGATGTGCACTTTCATCAGAAGCGCTACGAAGGAAGAAAATGATCCAGCTTACATCTGTTTCAGCATGCGCGGCAGAACAGACTCTTAATCGAATGACTGGACCGAGGACGCTAAGCTAATTATACCCTAAGGGTAACAAGGCGACTAAGCAGTCAGATCTTTACCAACAGAGACTCCAATTAGTTTGCCATGTCAAGGTTTTCACAGCCCACATCCTTTATGTATTCTTTACACACATGAGAGCTTGTAGTGTCTACGCTAACTTAGACTTTTGTGTACTTTTTTGTTCCACGCACTTTGCTTTCTCACTGTTCTGTGCTTTTGAAACGTGATATATGTTTCCTGTATCTCTCTGATAAACTACTCGCCTCTTTAAACTCTCCCTTCTTATTTTCCCATTTTCCACTCGCTCTCCGAGCACTCCGAGTCATTCAGTACCAGACAAGTCCCCACAATTAGACCGGTAATAATAGGGCGGTGAGTAAATCTTCCCACACAGAAGGTTGAAAGCACTCTCTGGGTTGGTGTCATTATCAAACATTTGTATTTTTCTCCATTTACACAGTCTTTAAACAAATGTAAAGTGAAGTAAATCTCCATACCGCAAGAAATCTTCCCACCTTTTTTTACATCTTGTTTCTAATGATGGATTCATGACTGGTGGTGTTGTCTTGCTAAAGGTCTTGAGGCCAGAACCCAGCTGTGAGCTTTGATTCGAAATCCTCCACTGATGTCTGAACACAGTAAGACCGGTCAATCAAAGCTTTTTTTGGTATTTTGCTCCATTCAAGGACATAAAATTGGTTGTGGGTTTTTGTTGAGATGAGCATTACTATGGCTACAGTGGTGTGTACAGTAGCCTTGTTTGTGTGCCATGAATGATACCTCAAATTGTGTGGCTGGTCGAAGCGTACTATTCCAAAGTTATTAGACTTAGAATTTGCTTTTAATAGATAAAACTGCCATAAAAATTGAGAGGCAAACGCCATGTCTAGGGTTCTCAAACTTTTTCGTTGCAAGGTCCCCTTTGTGTAGAGTCCATTGCTTTGTGGCCCACCCAAATAAAAACTTATATCTTAAATTTAGAATTAAAACAAAAACATATTCGGTCATACAATGCTGGAACATCTATGTTTGGTGGTCTTATTTTTCTGATGTTTGATTGCATAAAATCTATGATCAATTTGTATATTTCATAAAATGCCACAAAATCTGTGGCCCCCCTGGATCCATCTTGGGTCCCTCCAGGGGACTACGGCCCCCAGTTTGAGAACCACTGGTCTAGGGAGCAGAATATCATAGAGATATGGGGGTGCACTCTATACCTTCTATACCCGAAACAGTATATAACACCCAAAAATAAAAATTCTGTCATCATTTAATCACGCGCTTGTCACTTCAAACCTGTATAACTTTCTTTCTTCTGCAGAACACAAAAGAAGATATTTTAAAAAATGTTGGTAACCGAACATTGACTTGCATTGGTTTTGTGTCTATAAAATAGAAATTAATGGGTACCGGGATTGTTTGGGTACGAATATTTTTCGAAATATTTTGGTTTTGTTTTGCAGACGAAAGAAAGTCATACAGGTTTCAAATGACAAGAGGATGAGTGAATGATGACAGAATCACTTTAAAGGGTTTCAAACCTGTATAAATTTCTTTGTTCCAATGAACACAGAGAAAGATATTTGGAAGAATGTTAGCAATTTTCAGTTCTGGGACACCATCCACTACCATAGTAGGAAAAAAAGTGTATTTTTTGTTCTGTTGAACACATAATGAGATATTTTGAAGAATTTAGGAAAACAAAGAGTTCTAGGGCACCTTTGACTACCATTTAATTCTTCCTACTATGGTAGTCAATGACGTCCCGGAACTGAAAATGACTTACATTCTTCCAAATATCTTTCTTTGTGTTCATCGGAACAAATTAATTTATACAGGTATGAAATGACATGAGCATGAGTAAATGATGACAGATTTTTTATTTTTGGATGAACTCACTTTAACAACCGCAGAGCAATGCCATGCCAAGAAAAACCTTAACGGTTTATGTTAACTTATCAGGAACACTGTTTGTATATGTAAATAAACTTAAGTGACTGACTTTATCTGAATGAGAGAAAAATGGTTGTCGAGTAATTGTATAAAAGATGACAAATGGAACGTCGTGAGCCCATCTGTTCCTCTGTAATAGAAAATGGAACCACTTCAAATACCACATGCCCCAATCGTCTCGCACGACTGCTTCAAGGAATAGAAATTAGCGGTTAAACACACACAGAGAGCGCCGCGTGAACCGCTGTGAAATTTAAGGATGTTCTGGAGTGTCGCTGTCTCACCCCTGCTCGCTCAGGGAAACAGGCGGTTGTCGAATGGCTTTCGCCTGCAGCATAATTGAAATTGCATAAGAATATCACATCTCATTTTAGTACAGCCGCCACTTCTGAGAAAAGCTGTGGGAAACTTGCTTGCCTCCGAATTAAAAGCTTTTTCTCAAGCCCACCCGCTTGGTGTGGAAATAGATCCTTTTCAGTACAAAGCTTTTAGCAACATTCTTTCTCCTGAAGTTGCAGAGGCACTTGGTGATTTCAAGTGTCTATTGTAGAAGTTGTTAAGATGGTAAACTTTTAATCTTACAAAATCAGACATTGCGGACTGAAATATGTGACAATATGTGAATTAATTGCCATTTTGATGGTTTCAGCGTTATGGATCATTTTCATAAATTATTATGTATATTTCTCTGTTGTGGGTTTATAGGGATAGTTCACCCAATAATGAAAATTCTGTCATCATTTATTCACTCTGTATGACTTTCTTTCTTATGCAGAACACAGAAGATTTAAAAAAAAAATGGTGATGAAACAACACTAGACTCCATTGACTTCCATTGAGACAATTCTGAAAATATCTTCTTTAGTGTTCCACAGAAGAAAGAATCGTATACATATCTTGAATGACATGACAGTGAATAAATGATGAAATCATTTTTATTTCTGGTTGACCTATTCCTTTGATAGTGCTGAAAAGTGCCTCTAAATTTGAGATCTTTCTCTCCAATTACCATAATCCATTTCTTTCTCTGTTTTTCTAAATCTTATTTTTGAAGATAATAGAAACACAGTCATAGATTTCTCTTTTACTCTGTTGGAGCAAATGGAAATGCAAAAATATTTCTTGCTATGATCTCCCACAAACCATATTAGAAGTTTGCTCTACTATAATTTACTTCTGTGATCCCAATTAGAAAATGTGAAAAGTGTCCATTCAGTTCTGTTGATTTAATGTCCCAGAGGGGCTCAACACCATGAAATTAAAAAACATGAATTTATTTGATACATTTTGCAGAAATTCTGGTATGCACGATTAAATCTATCGGGTTCAAATGTATTCTTCGAAGACGCATAAATGGTCGTTAATCTGTCATAATCTTAGAATATTGTGTGCTTCAAACAAATTACTTTATTTCACCTCAGGTCAGTTTAAGGATAGCTAGATAGCTGAAGTTCATGCCTGTTTCTGCTTGATATTGATGTGGAGTCTTTGATTAAATATTTATTCAAAGTTGCCTGAAAATTGGGGCACACCAGCCCATTGTCTTCTGTTTTTTCAATTTTACTCTGCTTGAAGTAAGATTTTTCTCTCCAGTGGCTGTGTAATGCCAAACTCACACCACCCCATCTATATTTCATGTTTTCATTGTCAATACAATCTTACAATTAATGGTAGACCAAACAGGAACAAAGATTGCAATTTATCATCTCCTTCAGAAAGAATCTATTCTTTGGAAATACATTTTTGGACGGCGTTCTGCATACAAATAGCGTCCACATTTTTGGGTGCTGCTGTTCTTCTTGTGTGCTCTTGGGGTTTTATTAAATTATTTTCTCTCTGCCCTTATATGCACTAAATCTCTAGTACTCGAGGGGGTTAGTCAACCAGCAGAGCTCTTCGGCTCGCTTATGGAGTTCACCGCCCTTTCTATTGAGAACCATTGTATTAGGAGTCAAGATGGTTATGTCAAGTCTGGACAGCAGTGCCACACCGCATTTGTGATTCAACTGATAAAAGGAAGTCACATGGATTAAATACGATTTACAGACGCTTCACCTTAACCCTGGCATTATATGTTATCTAGGCCTAACTAAACCTCATTTATTTCCCATCCCGCATGTATTTAAAAGATTAATGTCAGAAAGAGGGTTCAAATGAAATATTGATGTTTGACCCATCTTCTGCTGACCTAACATCTGCTAGGTCAACCGTATTGCAAATAATGGGTTAAGACTGTTTTATTTATTCATTGTTATACTCTATGGAAACGTTATGGTAGTTTCTTGGCTACAGGTGCAAATGTGGGACATGATTACGTTCAGTTTAAAAGGGATACTTCATCCAAACACAACAATTCTGTCATGACGTATTCACCCTCATGTGGTTCAAACCCTGTTCATGACTCTTTCTTCTGCGGAACACAAAAGAAGATACTTTGAAAATGTCTCAGTGGTTTTGTGTACATGCACTGGAAGTCAATGTGGGCCAATGTCGTTTGGTTACCAACTCTCTTCAAAATATCATCTTTTGTGTTCTTCAGAGGAAAGTCAGGTTTTGAATGACAAGAGGGTAAGTAAATGATTCGAGAATTGTCTCTTTTGGATGAACTATCCCTTTAATTCAGTGCTTCGTGAAATTAATTCATAGTTGAGTCATCAAACTAAATTACTTCCAAAACAGTAACTGTAATGACAACCGATCTCATCCCCGCTGAAAATAGATTGGGAGGCTGGATTTTTATATCTGAAAAAATGTCTAGAATCTTATTTTGAACAATAAAACATTTAAAACTCACATTATCCCAGAGATTATTAGTCATTAATTCAGTCCATGATTTTCGGTAAAAAATTGTTATTTTTTACTGTTATTTTTTACAGATGTTTCACATATTTTTGAAAAACCTGTCAAATTACGGAAACAAAAATGTGATTTTACATGAGAAAAAACTGTTATTTACAGTATTTTTCTGGCACCCCAGCGGCCAAAGATATTCTGTTGTTTTACAAGATTTTTTACAGTGAAATACAGTAAAAAAACGTCAAATTACAGAAAAATAATGCACATTTACAAGAAAAACATGTAATTTAACAGTATTTTCTGGCACCCCAGCTGCAGTAAATTGCTGTTTTTTTTACAGATCATAGATATTGAACTCTGGTCTGGTATTGAACTGCATTTGAATCTAGATTCTGATTAAAACACTATTGCCTGAACGCTTCATTCAATGTTTTTAACATGATAAATGGTTCAATCTGAACAACCCGGTGTTGTCCAAGAAATAGTGTGCTCTATAAAGATGTAAGCCAAGATAAGCGTTAAAGGTGTTAAATTGAAAGAGCAGAGCACACTCACCACAGCTACGATAATTGACCTGTAAATAGAAGAGGCTGTTTGTTTTTATATTGTCAGGAGAGCTGGATAACAGGATATCATGTGATATTCAGCACCAGTGCACTTATTTCCCTTGTGTCATTTATTGCTATCCATTGTGTTTTTATGGTTCGGCTGTTGTTTATCCACATCAAACATCTTGACTTACTTACTCTAGTGTCTGTCGACTAAGTAAAATGTATAGTGGAAGCGCACTTTTCACTACATTTTCTTTCGTGCTCATCTTGAGATCGCGAAACTAATCTCAGCCTTCACATAACCGGCCCGGAATAGCGCTGTGTCAGATACTCTGCTTGCGTTTGCTATTGTGATGGAGGCTCAGTGAGGTATTTTAAACTGCTGCCCGGAGCTACATGTCTGTGATAAAGCCCAGCCCTGCGGAGAAAGTACAGAATTGATGAACGGTGCTAAAATTGGAACTTTGATGATTTGCTAAATGTCTCCTGTCTCTGGTCCTCATTCGCAAAACTAGTCTGGCATAGGCAGTCTTTTGAGTTGTGGATTAAAGTCTGGTTTGGTTAGATTTTGTTTTTACAGAGTGGCACAAAAAATCTATGATTATTATTCAAGATAAGAAGCGTTAAAAGGACAAATCCAAATCCCAAAATAATTCGGTCATTTATTCACCCTCATTTCATTTAAATCCTGTATATGACTCTTTTGTAGAACACAATAGAAGATGTTTTGATAAATGTCTCAGTGGATTTGTGTCCAAACAATAGATATAAATGGAGTCCCAGTGTTGTTTGGGTACCAACGTTCTTTAAAAATATATTATTTTGTGTTCTGCAAAAGAAAGTCATACAGTTTGAAATGACATGAGGTGAGTAAATGGTGTCATTTTTTTAATCTGCTGCTATCAGTTGTATAGAAAACAAGAAACTGAATTAAGTTTCTAAAATTTGTCACTAAATTGTTTGTCCATCCTAAAGTAAAGTAATTATTTCAAAATCTAATTTCACATTCTTAAACAAATACAGTTCTATAGTAAGGTTCTGCTCATAAAAATCTGGTTTGTTTACTGGTTTGTGACACTTATGGTCAGTGTTGGGTAAATTACTCTGAAAAAGTAATTAATTACTAGTTACTAATTACATATTAAATCGTGTAATTAATTACTGTACAAATTACTCTCTCCAAAAGTATTTAATTACTTATTCCTAATTAGGCCTACTTTCTTTCTTTTTTTATTTTGATTTTTGTTTTTGCCAAACATTCACATCTCCATTTTCAAACCCTTAACATATAAAAAAAAAATGTGTATATATAAGGGAAAAGAAAAAGAACCTAATATAATACAATCCAATACAGTGCCTCACAGTTAAATTGAATGAAAAATAAATAAATTAAATACAAGCATATCTCTCTGTCATTAATATATTTTCCTTACAGAGGGAACGTTAATTCAATAGATAATAACCCTGAAGAGATTTGTAAGACAAATAACCTGTGACATAGATTAATGTTACATTAGTTTGTCATAGTCTCTCTAACCTCTCTATGTATCCAAGTATATTATAATGTTTTTCCATCTTTGCAAAAAAATCCGTCTTCATTTGCAAGCAAGCCGTCATTCTTTCCATTATATAAACCTGTTTCAGTCTCTGAGTCCAATGAACCAAACTTGGAGATTCTTCTTTTTTCCAATGCACTGTTATAATTTTTTTAGCTATCAATAACAGAATCTTTAACCCCCAAAAATGTGTGTATGATCTCCTATATTACCGCATTCTCCAACACAATGCTGCAGAGGGTTCGTTGACAAATGTAGAGATCACATAAGGTGTATTGAAATACCTCATTTTAACTTTCCATTCAAATTCTCTCCATAATTTACTATTTATTCCTTTATGACAACCCTTGCATAGTTCTTCCCATGTTTCCTCTTCAATCATAGTATTTAATTCCAATTCCCATTTTCTTTTAATATATATTCTGTGTTTTGTGTAATAGTTACCAACCTTCTATATAAATGAGAAACATGTTTTTTAGTTGGGAAATTCTTTTCTATAATATTCACAAAGTATTCTTCCATTTTGTTTGGTTCTTTCTGGACCTGATCTTTTTCTTTATGGCTTGTAATATAGTGTCTTATCTGGAAATACCTAAACATATCTTTAGAGGGGATATTAAATTGTGATTGCCTTGAAGCTGTGAAAATGATTTTAATTTAGGCCTACTTTCTATATCCTATATCAACTTTGATTAGTTAAGTGATTCAAGGATAGACATGAAACAGCTCTTTTAATTCATTCAAACAAATCATATAAAACTACATAAAGTACTCTTATTAACTGACCAAAGTATTACAAATGTGAGGACACATTAAAGCATTTTAAAGTTATACTTTGAATTTGATGTCAATTCCACTATTGTATATATTACACAGTATTTTGTTCAATTACATTAGAAGTACCTGTAATTCAATTACAATAAGAGTAATCCCTTACTTTACTTTTTCAAGGGAAAGTAATTAAATTACAGTAACTAATTACTTAGTTTCAATGAAGTTTCAATGGTCAGTGAATGGACTTTAGTTGGTTTGTTGGAAGAACATCTAAAGATGAAACTACTCAAATGAAGTATGACTGGTCTGGGTGTTGTAACAGTAAACATTAAAAAAACTGCATTTATGCATTTGCCAGATGCTTTCATCTAGAACATTCCCTAGGAATCAAACCCGTGACCTTGATGTTGCTGGCTCTCATTTTATCTACTTGATACTTGACAGCTGGTTGGTCATCAGTGATCTTTAAATGGTCATATTTACATGCTGATCACAGATCAGTATGTGCAATGATGCAATTAAATGAATCCAATACAATCAATAGGCTTCACTCCAGTTTCTCTCCCGAGCATTCGCTATAGCAGTCCATGGTGCTTGTTTAAGGCTTCTAATATTGATTCAGTCCGATGATGCATCAATCGTGTGAATGCTTAACACTTTTTTTGTTTCCCAGCGGTGTGCCTGGAAAAGAAAGGCATGCCGGTCGCAATCGGTAAGTTGTGGGTTTTTTGTCGTCCCGTTTTTCTTAATTACCATGACGACAAGATGCTGTTTCTGGCATACAGATTTGCCTCATTCATCTGTTTGCCTAGCATGCCGAGCCAAGACGTTGTCAACATTAAAATAGCTTCCCTTTGTCAAATGGTTATGCTGAAAAGCCTCATTTATGGCCCAAACAATATGTTTGTCATCAGGGGAGAGACTCATAAACTAATGAAAATACTTTTCTCTGTGTGAGCAAGACGTGTTAAAACTGTCTCAGGATGAAATCACCGCCACATCAAACGCCCTCTTAAATTCAGATTTGATTAGAGACGGGCTTATATACAGCTCATGTTGAAAACAACTTTGAGCGGCATGTGTGGAATTTGTAATAGAAGACATAGTCAAGGTTGTTTTGTCAGGTTGTGTCATGTGCAGTTGACTACTTTTTCACCTTTTGTCTCACTCTTCAGTCTCCTTATAAAAGGTAAAAGTTTGTTTTTTACTATGTTCGACTAAGGATTATTTCTGATGTATATTTCAACATGTTGACAATTTAACATTTAAGGACTCTTGTTATAATTTACTGTACTTGCATTTGATGTATTTACTTCTTTTTAATTCTGAAACTTTTTTATACTATTACTGTGAATGGGGACTGAAGTTTTCAAGCTTCAAAAAGTGGTCCATGACTTTTGTTTTAAATTCCAGATCATCTTATCTTCAATCAATGGTTTGAATGGCTATCAGCTTTTGTATAAACAAAACTTGAAATATAGCTCAAGTCGTAATAAACACTTTTGCGATCGTTTCATGGTCATTTTGTATACTTTTTGAACCTGGAAAACTTCAGTCTCCGTTCACTGTAATTGCATGAATTTTCTCATTTTGTGTTAAATGGATAAAGAAAGTCATGGTTTGAAATGGCGTGAAAGTGTTTTTATTTTGAGTGAAATGTTCCTTTAAGAATGTGTGTTGGCGTATACAATAAAACATGTTCTCTTTGTCACTTGTACGCTACCCATGAATTAATGCTGAGGTAAGAACTATATCCTGATCTAGAAAAATGCTGAGGATTTTTTGGTGTCATTGTGATGCTTCTGTTTTGTTTGCATGTGTTCATGTTCATTGTTTATCACTCTGTCTATAAAATACCTGAGTTCCATTGTATAAAAATGTAATGTGTTGAAAGTTTCAAACCAGATTGTATTAGGATTATGTTCAATGAATCAGTGAATTTTCACCTGTACCACCATCATTTTTTTACGCATGTACAAATGCCGCTAAAGTCACAATGAGCTCAGTTTATGCTCAGCATGTAACTGAGACCACCGAATATAAGATAATGTATTTGTAGTATTAACAGAAGCTCTGGTTGCTTTTGATTTTTAAATCATACATTTTCACTTTGTCGTTTTTTTTGCTTTAGTGGACCAAGGCATGTTTGAGAACTCAAACGCTTCAGAACAGTCGAAGCAGAATTCTCGCTCCGTCACTCCAGCGGGCTTCACAGACACATCTGCCCTAGCAGCGTCAAAAACAGGGGGCAGCCAGCACCTAAAAAATGCCCTCAACTTGGGCAAAGCCATGGGGGCGAAGGTGAACGACCTGCTGCGCAGAAAAGATCCCAACAGCCTCGGAGACATCGGGGTGACGGAGGTCAATAAGAACGTGGAGGCAGTTTGGTCCAGTCTGACTGAAATTGGTCTCAGTTCGACAGGGAACAGGTAGATTTCACACTCACTCAAACACAACCATAAACCCACGCGTCCTAATCTGGTTACTCCACTTTCCTTTCTAATAAATATCTAAACAAATAGTAAACAAATGTTTCTTTAGAGAATTTTTATTTATTTCTCCAAAAAAATAGTGTATACACTTTTAATATTTGTATTACAAATGAACCATCCGTGAAGGTGATCGGGTACATGTTCATAGATCTATCCATCACTCCCCATATGTCGTCAGTCATTGTGTAAGTTGCCCACACTAGCCAATCATATGTCACAGTGGCAGTTCATATCATCTCCTCCAGCAGTGAATTTGAAAACGAGAAAAGTGTTTGAACTCTCATTGCATGTGAAAGCCATGAGTAACTGTTCAGATTTGATTGACATCTCTTTGAGAGGAAAAAAAACCTTTCTGACAGCCATGCACAGCAACTGCTATCATTACCAGAAAGCTTTAAGCGAATGTACACGTGTGTGTGTGTGTGTGTGTGTGTGTGTGTGTGTGTGTGTGTGCGTGCGTGCGTGCGTGCGTGCGTGCGTGCGTGCGTGTGTCGGGCAAACTGTCAAAGGTTTGGTTTAACTGGCTGGAATCTTTCCAATTTTGTACATTTATACCAAAATACTGTACCGTTTTTTGTTATGGATAATTATGTTATTCATAATTAGTGGTGCTTGCAACAGAATTAGCGTTAATGTTGCTCATACTTAGCTACATATTGAACTTCAGCATTGCACCCCTTTAGCCTTTGTGATAAATGATTTCATCGGACACACGTCCCTGTTAACTTCCGCTCTTTGTTTGGTTATGTAACGATTCACGATACGAAATTATCACGATTTATTTTTCTAAATGAGTTGAGACTAATTAGAAATGAACAGGTGCCCTTTTATTATTTTTCAAATGCTGCACATTTCTTTGTTAAATAAAAATATCTTTGATGTCAAATAACAAAACTAAATTGCAATTTTAATGCAAATTCCAAATAAAATCTCAAATAAATAATAGAAGTCTCTTTAATATAAACAAACTAAAGCCGCGTTCAGACCGCCAGCGACAAAGCGAGTCGAGGTCATTGATTTCAATGGTAGCCTAAAGACATCCAGCGACACGAGTGACTGACCGTTGGCGACAGGAAGTGGGCGTGTCCAGCGACTCGACAAAGTTGAGATTTGCTCAATGCAAATGATGAGTAACTTTCAGGAGCAACTACCAATAGGAGTACAGCAGCGGAGCTCACATCAGCCATGTCTCGTCTGTAACAGCAGGGTTTGTTTATAAATGTTTCTAGGACAACCAAAGCTAGGAACGCCTTCTAACAACCTCGTAGCAAGAGACTGGTTGACACACAGCGATAAAGTCTGAACGCTGTGTTCTCACCAAACGCGAATTAAGCGTTTGGCTCGAGTAAATGACATACAAAGTCAATGCAAAGACGCGCATAGACGCGAACTCGCGGCAGGCTGTGCAAATGACGCGAATCGGGCGGCGCGTTTGAGGAGTTCTTTCGCGCAAGTTTAAAATTTTCAACTCGAGCCATGAATTCGTGTGAAGAGTTTTCGCGTCACTCGCGCGAAAATAACGAACTTTTCCCGCAAGTAATAAAGAGCATGGAACGCGATTGCTTGCGTTTGGTGTGAACACAGTATAAGACTTGTCTGTGATTTTCCTAACTTTTAATTATTTTTTTTAAGAAATACCAGCATGTCCACGGTTTCCAAGTTTGCAGTAAACACAGCGGCCCCTGCTGTTCAAAACATGTATCGCGATTTCCGACTTGAATCGTTACATATTATGATTGATTCTCAACCGGCTCGTGGTGAATCCCTATTTGTTTATGTTTGTTTATGTTGTTGCCGCTGAAACTGTCTATACTAGGTAAAGCATGCACAGTTATCAACCAATCAGCATCAATATATATATTTTTTTCATTTCGAGGAGAGGTGTTATTAATATTTTGCCCATGTACACAGCCACGTACTATATACAGCCACTCAAAGCATTGGCTGCTTTTGCACAGCAGCTGTGTTCTCCATATGGCTAATAACGTGGAAGAGATAAACTGACCTACCCAAGGTTTTCTTTATGGCTCTCATCAAAATTCATATCTTCAGCAGACCAAGTGCAAATTCCACTACCATAAAATAATAAATGATGTGCATTTACAATAGCACAGCTCTCTATCATCTCTAGTAAGGCTGTTATCATTAGACAGATATGTGGCATTTTTGAGGGAGTTTTGCAGTTATCATGCCGATAAGGTTTTTCATTACATTTTCAACATCAGCGCTCAATGAATGTGACATCTTGTTTTACTTGAGGAGCCAATAGCATCATTGTATTCATATGTCTAAAGGCCAACAAAATGTTGACAAGTTTTTTTTCATGTTTCAACAGCGAATATATGAGTTGTCCAATTGATGTCTCATCTGCATTTGAATCCTTTAATGATTTATCATTTTAACAGCTAGTTGTGCTGCTTACTTTCATCCTAAACCTCTGTATTTAATAGTCCCTTAAAGGGATAGTTCACCCAAAAATGAAAATTCTGTCAACATTTACTCACCCTCTTGTTATTTCAAACCTGTATGACTTTCTTTTCTTCTGCAGAACACAAAAGAAGATATTTTGAAGAATGTTGACAACCGAACAGCGGTGGCAGCCATTGATTTCTATTGTATGGACACAAAACCAATGCAAGTGAATGGCTGCCATCGCTGTTCGGTCAACAACATTATTGTTATTTTTTTCTAAATATCTTCTTTTGTGTTCTGCGGAAGAAAGAAACTCATACAGGTTTGAGATGACAAGAGGGTGAGTAAATATAGCTCTTTCTGTAGCTCAATGATTAGAGCCATGAGTACGATCCCAGGGATTGCACATACTTAGAAACAAGTGTATAGTATAATGCAATGTAAATCTCTTTGGATAAAACGTCTGCCAAATGCGTAAATGTAAATGATGACATAATTATTATTTTGGGGTGAACTGTCGCTTTAAATGGATATTTCACCCAAAAAGGAAAATGATTTTATCACTTACTCAACCTTATGTCATTTCAAGCCTGTATGAAAACAAAAGAAGATATTTTGAAGAATGTTGGCAACCAAACTACATTGGAACCCCATTGACTTCTATTATATGGACACAAAACCTCTGAGACATTCCTCAAAATATCTTCTTTTGTGTTCCATAGAAGAAAGAGCCATATACAGGTTTTGAATGACATGAGGGTGAATAAATTACAGTTTTAATTTTGGGAGAACTATACCTGTAAGAATTAAATGACTAGAACATCACAACAGATGATGCTAGTCGTAGAAAACATTTATGTTAAATTAAATTAAATTTATTAATTTATAAAATGAATCAATAAAATGAAGTAAAATTTATATTTGTAATTTATCCAATTTAATTACATTGTTTTAATTTTTTAATAGTCTTGTTTTGTCTTTTGCTTTAATATATCACATTCATCTGAAACTATTTCTCACACATACAGTCACATCTCTCTGGATTCCTTCCCTCGGCTCGATCCCCCTCCTCCCAGCAAAAAGCGTCTGCCGCGTGCCCTAAAGACCACCCAGGACATGATGATATCTTCTGACCCTGTGGTAGCCTCCCCAGACTCCTCCTTCAACTCTTCACCTGACAAGACTTCTCTCATCTCCAAAGATAAAGCGCATCTTAAATCTGAACCGGGCCCTGATGAATCCGACCTAGAGAAGCCTTCAGAACCCGACGACCGCATCGACAACCAGATGGAAAAGAATCCTAGTTTTGAGCTAAATAATGAGCTCGTGGCTGTGGTGATGAATGACTTAAGAGAGAAAACCGCTGAAGACGGAGATCAGTCGCAGCTGTTGCTATCAGTTCCGGATCTCATTCATAAGGACAATCTGGACTCAAAGCAGAAGCTTGCCGGCTCAGAAATAAGATTGGCTTCCACCCCGTGTCCAGGAAAAGGGGGTTGTCGCATCAGCGTCGGGGAGGAACTGATGGGGAATGGTGCAGTGGATTACCGGACCCTCAGTTTGGAGAATGAGGAATCCCACCCTGATCTGCTCTCATTTGAATAACATGGATGGCATTTACTCTTCTTTACGTTCGTTCAGAAGACAACATCTGGAACACAAGGAAATGGCCTGGCTGGGTTACGTTTAGGTTGTTTGGTCCGATGGTCTCCAAACTATTGAACACTCTAAAACTTTCTAAACCGGAGGAGACCACCTTAGGCTGGTTCAAGTTTCTTTATAGCAAGTTGATTTTCAAGGCTTTTAAAATCATTTAATTGAACAGACAGGTTAAAGTGCCATGAATCTGTCCAGAAAAAAACACACTTTTGTACATTTCATAGTTTAACTTTATAGTGAACTACCACTGATTTTGTAGCTGTAATTATAACAAATAATGAATCGCTATTTTTTTAATCGTAGTATCATAATCAATTTTAAAGACTTTTAAAGTGTTCGTGGACCTGTAAAAAACAAGATAAATCAAAAAATAACAGAAACCAAAGTCAATATATTACTGTAATACCTCCAAAGCTGCTGTATCTCTGCAGTTTTCTATGCAGTTTCATACAGTCAGCGAGCAGCATTTCATTTCTTATATTTTAACTGTTTTAATATTTTTTAAATCATGACACTATAGCTTACCTTATAGTTTACTACATGTTTTTGACTTTAGTTCAGAATTGGGCTTAGACTTCATAATCACCGCCAATACGAGCACATGCACAACTGACTCGAAGCTTTATGGACCTAAGGCTAGCAGTCCGTACTGCTTCCTTATTGTTTTGACTGAGAAATTCCTCCTTTAAAGGGACACGGTGACCTCTAGATAACAGTCGCAACAGAAAATATAAGCATATTTCTTTGCAAGAAGTGCCATGGTGGTAATCATCAAGGTGATGATGGCTCTGGGAATGGCAGTAATGAGTTTGGGTCAACGTGAAGGTATGCAGAAGGGTTCTGATATTCCCCGGAATGCCATAACACAACAGTAATCTCAATTCTCGCTCTCTTGTTTGTGTAGACAGCCTGACTCCCGTGACATTCTCTCGGGGCTGCTCTTTATCCCAGACGAGAGAATTCAGGTCCACAGCAAACAATGAAGCTATTTACACTTTCGTTATTTATGGATATATATCGCCATATTACATATATGTACATGTTGATCATAATGCTGCAAATCTTGCACGACTGCGATTAAATAGCCGTTATGCATTGTATGTCATATTACCAGGTAGGTATGAAAGGTTATTGAAGGTATTGAGCAAGTTTAGGTGAAAAAAAAACGTGTGTGTATGATGTGTTGCATTGGCATCATAACGTTAACTAATATGCAGGCGCTTTATGAATGTGTTTTAGTTTGGTTACACTACTACTGTGATGCAATATGTATTTTTGTGTAATATGCATAATGCATAATGATTTGACTTGTATACAAACACTAAAATGAGATTAATGTAGAGCGAAGTAGATATTTCTTGGACCACTGGATCACAGATATGAAGAGTATTTAATGTAATCTTCTATGATGCCTACTGTATGTGTACATGTGGTGGGAAGACGGATGTTTAAAAAATATTTATCCTGCATTGTTTTAGCCATTTTTACTATATTCTTTTGAAAGGTTGAGAAGATTCACAATGAGAATGAAGATGATTATTCTGTACGATGATTTATGCATTTCTCAATGTTCAGTGGTCCCGTCGTTTTTAGTTCATTTTACAAAGTATGAAGGAAAACGCATGTATATGAAGGTCTTATGAGAGCACTGAATGTTTTTAGGGATGTCAAGTGATCGAGCTGGCTTTATTCAAGTGGTTGTTCATTATGCACATTATGTCTGACACCGTTTGGGTCTTTGGTGCCTGCATTTTCAATAAATGGTTTTATGCAAACTTTTATTTCTTTTTCTTTTTGAAAGCAATTTGCTGAACGTAATTTGCAGAGTCAGTGCCCTGCTTAAACACATAACAGCAAAAAATCTTCGATGTAATTTCAGAAATTCTCATGGAATTGAGCCTGCAAGCTTTTGCGCTGACAGCACTTGCTTTTAATTATTAGGCTTCAGTCAACTCAGGGTTTCTGTCTGTATCAAACATATCAAAAACAAATCACTGTTCTTTGCTTAACCACACAACCAAAATATATCGTTTTTAATTTGAATGTATTGGATTATTTAATTACATTACAATGCATAGATCATAATCCTCATCATAATAATGTGAAAGTACACGTTTTAAAGTAGTTGCCTTTTAATGTTAGTCTTTATGTTTTAAGCCGTCCATAACAGTTACACCTGGCCTTCAAAATAATAACCATACCAATGTATCCAAAATGCAATGCCCCTGTGCCTCTAAATGTAAACATGACATTTACAAGAAGCAGGCAACTAAAAATATGCTTAAATATTGAATTTTGAGCAGTGGGTGGGATGTTCTTATTTTCCATTCCGTTGTCTATTGTGGGCACATCCTGTGTTTTACCAAATCTATTCCTAAAACAACCTTGTGCCCCATAGATCACTGCCAGCTAGACATCCTGTTTAGACTGACCGGCCGAGGAGTCTTTCAAACGGAGGTGAAGATTGATCATAATGACAGGTTTAGGATTTGGGTCAAGAAAAAGATTGAATCATTGCTAACAATAGACTAATGAAATCATTTTGTTGGAGGGACTGGATTACCTGTCACCTTAGCACATAGTCGTAGAGAATCTTAATACAATAAAGGAGTTTTGATGATGCCTTTGTGGAAGCTCACTATGTCTATTCATTTCTCACACGTTTCACAACAAACGTTAATGTTGTTTTAAATGTATGACACCGAAATGCACATAAAATTATTGTGATTCAAGCGAAATCTTCTATTAGATTTATTTGGGTGGATAATTCAGCAGTATGTTTTTTGGAGGAACCCTTAAACCGAGTCTTTTCATTACTTTGGAATTCTGACATTTTTGTCATAATTGATTTTTCAAATTTCATATTCTGTGACAACTTTTGTGATGTTTTTCTGTACTTTGTGTACATTTTGGGACTTTTTTAGAAAACAAAAAGGGTTTATCTACAAAGTCAAATGGAATGCAAAAAAACTTTGAAGCTCAGTATCTCAAAACTGCTCGGAACAGAAACCTATAGTCCAATGTGGCGAATTGATGTATCTGCTGCTATAGGATTTTTTTTAGAAAAGGAAAAATACTTAATTGAGTGTTTGTTTACTTGCATTATGGGAAGAAAACATTGTCACAATTCATTTCTTGTCCTAGTGAACATCTCTGTTTTTGCAGATTCTTTTCCTTTCACTCTCGAGTATTTAACCTTCTATATCCCAAAACAGCCTACCCTGAAGTAGACCTAAGGGTCTCTTAAAATATATATGTTGGACTAAATAATTTACTCACTACAACATGTCTGTAAAGACAGATGCTCAAATATTTGGTCACTTATTTTATTCAACATGTCTCTAAAGTTGCTGAGGTGGATAAAATGAGAATTTGTTTTTTGAACAACTTCCAGAAAACAAATGCTGTATTTTTGTCTTTGGTTGTAAATCAGACTTAACTTTATTCAGTCTTGAAACACTGCCTATATAAGCCATACTTCATAATAAAAAGGTGACAATGAGGTATTGCACAACAAGGTTGCTTTAAAACTTTACTTTGAGTTCGCTGTGTTCTATATCAAAGGTGTAACTTTGGTTTGAGAAGCGGGGAGGACACAAAATAGGGGAAAATGTTTTTGATTTGAATCCTATCACAAATTCAAAATTTTGCATTGTTTTTGATTGTTTAAATTGATTAAATTTCCATTTTTTATTGTGTAGCAAAAGTTGATGTATACCGGTATTCAGGGACAGGCACTACAATGGTTCAGATCTTACTTATCAGACAGACATCAATTTGTCCATTTAAATGGGGAATCATCAAATCTAACGCATGTAAATTATGGATTACCTCAGGGATCGGTTTTAGGACCCTTGCTATTCTCCATATACATGCTGCCCCTTGGAAACATTATTAGAAAACATGGAATTAGCTTCCACTGTTATGCAGATGATACTTAGCTATATATCTCATCAAGACCAGATGATTCCTTCCAACTATCCAAATTGGCAGAGTGCATCGACGATATAAAACATTGGATGACTTGTAATTTCCTTCTTTTAAATTCTAATAAAACAGAAATATTACTTATCGGACCAAAGACACGTGAGCAGAATATTTCGGATTATGACCTGCAAATTGAAGGCTGCACTGTTACTCCAACAAATACAGTTAAAGACCTTGGCGTTATATTAGACAGCAACCTGTCATTTAAAAATCACATCTCAAATGTCACAAAAACAGCCTTCTTCCACCTTAGAAATGTTGCCAAATTGCGAAATATTTTATGTGTGGCTGACGCAGAGAAGCTTATTCATGCATTTGTGACCTCAAGACTTGACTACTGTAATGCACTGCTTAGTGGTTGTCCTGCAGCATCAATAAACAAACTACAGTTAGTTCAGAATGCAGCTGCCAGAGTTCTAACCAGGTCCAGAAAATACGATCACATAACCCCAATGTTATCAACCCTTCACTGGTTACCCATTAAGTATCGTATTGACTTTAAAGTTCTTTTAATTACTTATAAAGCCTTAAACGGTTTAGCCCCTACCTACATAACAGAGCTTCTACCACACTACAACCCATCACGCTCTCTAAGATCTCAAAACTCCAGACTTTTGATAACACCTAGAATAACTAAATCCACCAAAGGGGGTAGAGCTTTCTCATACGTAGCACCTAAACTCTGGAATAGCCTCCCCGATACTATTCGAGGGTCAGACACACTCTCCCAATTTAAATCTAGATTAAAGACACATCTTTTCAGCCAAGCATTCACTAACACATAGCTAATGAACAGCAGCTACGCTAATTATTCTCTTTCTGCCCTCGCCTCGGGATGCCCATCCCGAGGTAGGGAGAGATTCCGCCAGGCCCAGATGAACGTCATATGCCCATCCACAACTAGAGATTACGCCAGCTACATCGGAAAATCCCGTGCCATCCTCCTGCGAGAGCCTGCGGACTGACTGACCATCCAGCTCCATCCAAGGCAATTCCATCACCACCCAAGAAAAAGGCGACCATCTGGCCAGCCCAGCTCAGACAATTCCATCCCCAACCGAGAGCAAAGACGGACTACCTGTCACATTAATGCTAAATTTACAATACTTGGTATTTAATGCTAAATTTACATCACATGACAGCAGTTTGAAGTTATAGCTGCACTCAGTGACTTTGATTGGAGGTAGCTGGGTGGGTGTTTGTAGGGAGTGGGGGGGGCTTGTTGGTTGTGGTTCGGGGCGTTTCATTTGTCGGGACTGTGTGGGTCTGGTCTGGTTGGTCTTGTTATGTGGTCGATGTCGGACAGCAGAGGAATAAAGTTAATTATGCCATTACTACTTTTCCCTGGTTGTTCCTCTGTTGTCTGTTGTTGATCGTGGAATGGGACCGGGTTGGACCTGCACGGTTTCGGCGGGTGGAGCTTCCTGGGTCGCGGCTCGTGGGCTCTCCCTGTTCTTCGTGGACGTTGCTCGGTGGCTTTGGTCGGGTCACTGAGTGCAGCTATGACACGTCAGAGGAGATCTGGCCCTCCCGGCTGAGCCTGGTTTCTCCCGAGGTTTTTTTTTCTCCATTATTCATCATTGGATTTTGGGTTCTTCACCACAGCAGTGCAGTGTTGGCTTGCTCATCGGGAGACTGCATTTATTTATTTATTCATTTATTTATTAGATATTATTTATTATAATGATCTTGCTTGCTCTATAAACACCATGCACTGTGCTGTGTTTTACCTTTCTGTGTTTTTCTTATTTGCTCCTGTAAAGCTGCTTTGGAACAATGCACATTGTGAAAAGCGCTATATAAATAAAACTGAATTGAATTGAATTGATGTTCATGAAGGGGGGAAATGCGAGTATTGATTTAGAAACGGAGGAAAACATGGCTTGTAAACCTGAATCTTCGGTCAGAAGGTGACGAGCCGGATGACTTTCTAAAATGCTTAATGAGGTTTAACGTACATAAACAACGACCAGGGAGACGTGCACGTTTATGTCAAGTCTTGTCATAAACACTAACTGCTGTTAAAAGAAGTAATAAATTACGCGTTTCTTCCCCATATAAATCCATTATTTGGCCTGCCGAAACAATGACCACATAAAAACAAAATTCTATTAAATTCAAATCAAAACCACGTGGTTGAAAACAATCTTTCAGTGATTATTTTTAGAGTGTGCATGCGACGCGCGTGTGTCAGACTCTCGGTGTCCTGCTCGGTCCTAGTACTTCTCCGTGGCGATGAAGGCGTGTGGTTAAAAAATCATTACAAACAAATTTGAAAGTGAGGGGGGACACGAACGTGATTTTGAAAAGTGAGGGGGACATGTCCCCCCAAATTACGCCCCTGTTCTATATACTGATCCCATTTGGAAAATGTAGTTGAACGAATGCTGTGGACACAATTGTAATACAGTGGATTAGTTATGCCGAACTACTGTAAAATATAGCTGTTAAAATTGATTTGGATGCCATTTGTGCTCATTTGTCCAACTTAGCACTTCACTTTTTGTCTTTTGTTATCAGATTGTTGCTGGGTTATGAGGATTTCCTTGTCATAGCATTACAAAGGCATCATTTGTGAAATTCTGGTATGTGTCCTCAAAACGTCTATGCTGCACTGTGTTCATTCCTAATAAACGCAAAAGAAGAGGAACAACTCAGATGTGCCATATTATATTTATGAGTTTTGGCAATGCAGCCATTACGAATCTTTAATTCTATTCTTTGTTTTTAAAGCAACACTTTGTAGTTTTTCGACCAAAAAATTATGTCTCTAAAATTATTTCAGTAGAACAACTGAACCGGACAAATTGCGGGAGTAGCTGATACCTGAGCAGCCTTACAGCGGCCACAACCACATTCTGTGTTCGGATCGGTACACACAGCCCCGCCCATCCCTTGCCTGTGGTAGAGTGCCACATGGTTTCCAAATGACGTTTCTGCATTCGCAGGCTTCATCAGCTTAGTAAACAAATCCACGTGTATTGCGCTGCCCATGGGTAAGCTTATACAGCAACATTATTAACAACACTGGTATCAGACAATTGCGCATATCAACCACATGGGGGGACCTGTGAGCAAAAGTTCTATAGTGTTGCTTTAAATACACTGTTTAAATACTGTGAATTATTTATTTTCACACAAATAGCATTTGTCAAATTTAGTATATCATATGTAAGCCAAAATATGACTTTTAGTAAATAAGTAGCTCATCAAAACTGCAGCATAACACAAAGGGAACTATGAGAGTTATGTTGTGACTTAAAAATCTAAGCATAAAAATTAAACTTGTTATATTTTAACATCTTAACTGGCCTAGAATTTGCAGAAATGTCATTTTAGCAAGAAACTTTTGGGGGTTTCACCTTGAGATGCTTTTCAAACAATATTCCATCTATTCTTTTCTCTTTTATCATTATTCAGTCAGAGTCATCTATTTTAAAGACAATTTTATTAAATACAATTTTTGTTTATTATGAAAAAAGATTATATTTGCACAAAAATAGCAGTATTTTTGTCTACCAAAACTAATTTTAGACATTTACACCTTCAGGTCAAAACTTTGAGATGCTAACAAACATTTCACTCAAGTGTTTAAAACGTTAGCCTCTTGTGTACATCCAGTCAAATTGGCATTTAGCAGCAAAATAAAAAAAATTGCCATTGTCACATTGATTTTTTTCAGACAATTTTAAGTTGAGGCGTACCCCCTTTTGGGCCCATAGTATGATCAGACACTTGTAATACTTACTTACTCCGATTGTAATTCACCATGGCCTGTTTCCCAAATGTCCAACAGCGTTTACAGGCTGCATGACTCTTCATGCAATAACAATGCACAGCTAGATGTCCAGTGTTTAACCAAGAGACATCTATTGTGAAAATAAGCAAAATAATCAAGTCAGCGGTAGGGTGCTACACCAGATGACAAGCTGTGCATTCACAAATCTGTCCTCTATTTACATTCCAGCTCCTGTTCATTCGCCTGCCAAGAGAAGACTCGCACTGCTGTTTGTGTAAAGCGGCAACTCTGCAGGTTCGATACTACAGAGTTTCATTTGTTATTGGGTTACTATGGAGACAGTAGGTCAACGCAGTATTTCTACAGCCATGCTAAATAAATCGTTGTTTATGAAGCGTTTTTGGAAAATGAAAATGGCAACTTGCTTTAAAAGAGACGTGTGTTGTGCCATAAATCGTCTTAACTCTTAGTTGAGATGAGAATAACATCACAGTCTCAATCATGGATCTTGTTTCCAAAATTGACAGGTAAGATAAACGCTCCTGCAATCTAGAGACAGCAAAGATGATAACAGCCATCCTCCCATCTGGGTGTGATCCCAACAATTATTGATGTTTGGGTCACACAGATTTCTATCAGAGATATTCCGTGACCTCCTTAGCTCAGAGAGAGAACAATGTGATTGCATGAGTCCGCTTGAAGTGACTGAATTATCATTTATCTGGCTTATTGATAGTGACAGAATTGTGTGTGTGTGTGTGTGTGTGTTCATTTTAGATAAGGGTAAATGTTCAGTAAAGAGCTTTTTCCCCAGTAGGTTCCTGTTTTTATCTCATGGGGATTGTAGCATTCCTCTGGTTTTGTGTGTGAGTGAGAGTCAAAGGAATAAAGGGTATGTGTTCTATTTTTAGCCTATTTTTAATCACCAGCACAATGAAATGGCTGTCATCAGCAGGGCACCAGTCACCAAGGCAAGACGACAGCAAAGTAAACAGACTCGCTTGGCTGTCTCGGGTAATAAGACAGACATGTCCTCTGTCAGCTTATGATTCTATCACCAAATGTGTGGCTTTTATATTTTTGAGTTTGTGCAATAACACACGGACCCTGTGGGCTTGTGTATTTACCTTAAGGGATAAAAAGTGCTACCTCCAAGAATAAAAATAAACCTGCTTTTTTCTCAGAAAACGTAAGCTCTCATGCTAAATTTGTTGCTGGGGTGTTATGGCCAATTGCTAGTAGGTGTCACACGTGATATTAATAATCTTAGCCATGATATTAATGTTAATACTACACATATGATAATATAAAAAATGCATGCCAGTATCTGGTTGACACTCCAACATACTGTAGTAGGTGGTGGTTTTGCACCAATTTAAAGGGGAACTCCGCTGAATATTTAAACTTGAGGGTAAGTAATTCATGAAGAATTTAAATTTTTCGGCAGAGTTCCCCTTCAACATTTTGTCTTAAAGGGATAGTTCATCCAGAAATAAAAACTGCCTGTGTCCGAAATCGCATACTGTGACAGTACATACTGAATTTGAGTAAGTGCCTATCTATCGACTGTTAAATTAGTACGTTCTATATAGTATGAGTGGGTATGAATACATTTCGGACATACTGCATCCGCCATGTTTTATTGTCATGTGACCCGTATGCTCTATGACATAATAACATATGACATAATAACAACCTGTATGTTGGTGTTAACAAAAACATAATTTAGTCACGAGAAATTCATTTATCGGTACTTACATTTAAAAACGGACATCCGTCTTAGTTTTCCACTATTTTTTATTCAAACTACTTTTTAAATTTGACCGTTGCTCAGCTCCCGTAGCCTCATGGGATAGAGTAGTGTCCATCCAATGCACACTCACAAATCTTGGCGGAAGCAGTAGACCATCCGGGTGTTTTTCGCCTGCTGTTTTTTGCATACTGAGGTTTCGGACATACTATTCATGACTGATACTTAATTTACTACTATGTAGTATGGAAGTAGGCGAATTCGGACGCAGAGTCTGTCATAATTTTCTTCCACCCTCACGCTGTTCAAAACCTGTATATGACTGTTTCTTCCGTGGAACACAGTTTGTTTAGTTTCTTCTACGTTCTGCCGTGGGAAGAAACTAATTCAGGTTTAAAACAACGAGGGGATTTTCCATTTTGGGTGAACTATCCCTTTAAGAGCCACAATAGTTACAAACTTTCTTTGCTACTACCTTCGTTGTGATTCATTGGTCAGTAAACAATCAATACATATAATAGTCACAGATTAATTTGACTGAGAGCATTATTTGGTTACTTAAAAAAAAATATGTCAGTAGATATCACATCATTATCGTTAATTCGTTTGACCATAATAATCGCATAGTCGCATAAAAAAAAAAAATAACAGTGAAGTCTATATTGTCACAGCCCTAATTCTGTGTTTTAAATAGAACATTTTTCAATTGTTTTACTCTCATCCAGGGAAAAAAGAAACCGTAATATTGACAGTTGCCTTATCAACCACCACAGTGCCCTGCACATTTTGAAACGGCAGGATTGAAAAAACATGGCACCACAGATTTTTACATTTGGTAGTCCAATTCCTTCTAATACCACAAAACTAAAACTTTCTCACGCATGTTTAGATAGCCTATTCCTTGTAGCATAGCGAGTTGGCGCAAGCGTGTTTGTTTGTGTGTGTTCCTGCGCTGAACTCAAGGGAACATGCTAATTGCGCAATAAGCCCCGGGTGTCATAGGCAAGTGTAGTGTCGTCTTCACAGGCTGAATGCATGCGTGTGACTTAAGTATTCAGATAAGCAGTTGGGTATCCAGAAGGCAATAATCCTGAACCATCCCCTGGATTCTGGTTTTGCTGTGCATTCTCAACAAAAAGCCATGCTTGGATATTTTCCAAACTTCAAGAGGGTAAGTCAGCAGTCTAGCATTCACAGGCGTCAAAACACTGCATCACTCACTTGAATGTGAGCAAGTCCTTTTATTCCAGAGAATTATTCAGCCCTCATTAAAACAGCTTGTCTTTTGTAGTTCGTTCAGTTGACGGTGTTGGGAAACAGTTTACCTCAATAAGTGCAGTAAAAGGCCTCTTTTATTAGCCTGTGGTAAATTGCTGCACCTTAAAACTGGCATGCTTGTGGGACTACAGTAAACGACAGGAATCTGACGTCACAAAAATGTATCATAGTATTGTGGTAAATTGCAACATGTCACAAAAACAAAGGCATCACGGTGTAAAAGGTTTCCACTGAGTCATGGCATTTTCTTTAGGGTCTTACAAAACACATTTAATCAATTAAGGGTATTTTATTGTTTTTCTATTAAAAAGAATACACTCTTAAAATGAAGGTGCTAAACGATGCCATACAAGAATCAATGGGCTGCATTGTTTCATAAGAAAACTTTTAACATCTGCACAATTTTTACGTACACAAGGTTTTCTTTATAGTGGAAAGGGGTTATACTATAAACAGGAAAGTAAAATGGTTCTTTATGTTATTGCTGTGAAGAACCCTTTTAAAGAACATTTTAAACATTTGCTAAAAGTGTTAAACCTTACAAACCCTAGCAGAGGCAGATGCAATGCGCGTAACAGTATTAATGGTGGTGCTGCCATCTGGTGGTCAATATCAGTCTGCTCATTTTCCCGAACATTTCATTCAAAACGATTTCAGTCGAATGAAGAATTTTGTGATACCGTCAACATTAAAAGCTTTAGACACCAGAAAATTGAAGTAAAGTAATTTAATGTTAACATCACATGCTTCAAAAGTGAACTTTTACACAAATCCATTTAAATAAAAGAGACAACGTTGCAAGACACACACAAACATTTTATTGTGAGAAACATGAACGTCATCCTTATCATCTAGAGCTCTGAAGTCATGCCATGATCTTTAATGGACAAACATCTTTCCACTCAAATCTAACTAACACATGAAACACTCCTCGCGCTAAACTATTTTCAGGCGATTGTTTTTCTACTGTGTGAAATGTTCAAGTTTCAAATAGTATTCCCAGCCACATATGTGGACTTCAAGGCAGAACGATTTATCTTAAGTTTCAACCAATTGCATTTTTGCCTCAGGCATGATAGGAAACGCAAAATGGTTTAGGCCATCAGGAAACACATGATTGTCTTATAAAATAATCGTTGAAAATAATGCCAAATTATGAGCTACGAGAAATTGATACACATGATAAAAGACAACCCAGCATTAGTACACGTACAATGTGAATATTTGCATTTAAATAATACAACTTTGGAGACTTTTAATGGCGACTGACAAATATTAATATGTAAAATTGTTTTAATTTATTTCCTGTGAGGCTAGATTACCTCAACATATTAATCTGCATCTATTAATTCATGTGTCAAAATATACATTTTTATAACATTTTTGCAAAGCAATGTCACTGTTTTCTGTATATTGTCAGTAACAAAATCACTGGCAAAGTCTCATGAACAGCAGAAAAAAAGGTTTTAAAGGGAAAAAACGAAAAAAAGGTTTTAAAGGGAAAAAACTAATAAATCATTTAAATGTAAAACACAGAAGTCACATGATTCCTTACTGCTTTCATATTATAAACCCAACATCCGCTTTTCTTATACTGTAACCCATAATGTACCACAAATGTACTATAAACACTACTTTTGCAAACACCTCAAAGTATATTTCATCCATGCATGATTTATGGCAGTCTATGCCCTTATTGGCTCTAAAAGTTCACTCATCCTCATTAAATGTTTGCAACGTCACAAAAATTTCTTGGCATCTCCTTAGCAGGTCATATGCAGTCTATCAAATGGCGTGGTACGTGCCGTTTCTTTCTGTCGATCATGCCGTATTAAAACCAATAAATCAGAAAAATCGTCTGGATCATCAGTGAGGGTTATAGAGAAAATCATCATAAATCTTCATAATAACCATAAGACCAAAAGGCATCTGGCTCAATTTTCTAGTTTCCTGCACAGAATTTAGACATCTTGGGGTAAGGATTGCTACTTTTCACTATTCAACCACCAAATTTATTACCCTGCAAGTCTCATTAATGCACAGAGAATTTAATTTCCAACTGTTTTACCTTGTTTTTACCTTGGCAGGCTTATTGCCCTCTACAGACACACAGGCCAGCCAAAATGCAGCACTTTGTTTTTATTCTAGGAAGGATGTCTGGCATATCAATGCATATCATCTACTGTTTCGGAAACAAATATAGCCAAAACCAGCTGTTTTCTAAAGGCATTTCTGAGACATAAACATATATATGGCTTCCCTGCACTCTTGGGTAGTTCTGCAGGGTTGCTGGTGGGATAAAAGAAGGCTCTGAAAAACAAGAAATATTTTTTGGCACTTTTCTTTCATTTTTCAGTCAGCATCTACTGACTGTTTACAGCATACAAATTCAATCTATACATTACCGTTTAAAAGTTTAGGATCACTCAACTAAAATGCTTCTCATGATCATAAAAACTTTTGATCTGAAGATTTTCAGTATTAGCTTTATAGACAAAAACATAACTAGGACAACTTATTAATTTCGAAAATAAAAAAAATCTATCTTCATTTACCCTCAAGCCCTCAAGTTGTTCCAAATCTGTATAAATTTCTTTGTTCTGATGAACACAAAGAAAGATATTTGGAAGAATGTTAGAAACTGACATTTCTGAGGCACCATTGACTACCTTAGCCGGAAATATTATTTTGAAGAATGTAGGGAAGCAAACAGTTCTGGGCACCTTTGACATTTTAATTTTCCCAACTATGGTAGTCAATGATGTCTCAGAACTGTCAGTTGCTTACATTCTTTCAAATATCTTTCGTTGTATTGAACAGAACAAACTAATTTATACAGGTTTGGAACAACTTGGGGGATTTTCTTTTTTGGGTGAACTATCCCTTCACATCTAATAATGGAGTCGATAAGAAGCCCGAATAGATGGGAACTCCCTCAATTTTGTTTAAAAAGCATCTCAGGGTAAAGATTCTGCAGATTTATTGTTTTAGTCACACAATAATTTTTAGAGTATTTACTTTATATAAAAAATAAAAGAATGAATGAATAAGTGACCATGAACTTTTAAACGGTACTGTATTTAAACTTAAGGCAGTATGAAATGATCCCTGGCAGACCACCCATCTCTGGTTCTATATAACATTAATTTCTGAAGTCTAAAAAGAAAATTTGTGCTTATTGAATCTGAAACCCTTTAAAGTGTTAAAGGGGACATCAAGACTGTATTTGAGAATCTTTGATGATTTTGCCTGAGGAAAATATCCCTTTCTGTCATTTTAAATGCTTGGCCTTGATCCTGAAAATAGTGTCATTTTCATTTAATTTTGGATTGTATCAATTGTCAAACTAGAATTTCTTCTTATAGAAACTGCACATACAAAGAGCCCTTTCGAAATATATCAGAGCTTGTTTGTAATAATTATGTTATAGATGTTTTCGACACTTTTAAAGTATATTTTTCAAAGTTTTAGACCCGTGAATGACAATCCCTAATATTTCCAGGTTTCTATGACCGCGGGGAGCCCGAATATAATTTATTTAAGTTGTAACTAATATATTAGAAGAAATTCTGTTACTATTATTAAACATGCTAAGAGTCAGTTATATTTGCTCACAGTAAATCTTCAATCTGGCTCAATATGGAAGGCATAAAAGTACGAAAGACATGGAAATAGACTCTTATTGTAAACTGCTATCTCAGGAACTTGGATTAGCAATAGTCCGAGACTACTTGTGTTTTTATTATCTTCAATCATTCATCTGAGCTCTAACAGGATCTCTCTGTGTTTGGAAAGTTTATCCCCCCATATAACAGCTGTCATTTGTAGCATCATGCCTAAATGATTACATTTCATCAACGCATAGCACAAACACTTCTAATAAATAGATTTTCCAAACCAAGTCAAATGTCACACATTGTCAGCAATAGATTTATAGTCAGCATACTAAAAGATTTCTTGTGCATAAAGTCTGGATCAATCACACTTTTAAGTTCACAGTCGGAATTTGAGCAATGTAAATTTCCCAGAACTGGAATGGCACACTTGGAACATGCATATCACTTCATTTAAATTGTCCCTTCCTTACAGCAACATTCTCATAGACTTGTATAGGCCACGTTGTCATGAAATCAACATGAGTAAAAAATAAATTCTTTTTGCATTCTTATAAGTCTGTTCTTTTCTCACATTGTACTATATTAGAGCTCACAGCCTTTAAAACTGAGAATACTAAATACTTCAAGACTGTAAGACATAACACAGAATGACTTCGCGATTAGGACAGAATCTCAAAATCAGTAAAAAAAAAACTGGAAAACTGACAAACCACCAACATGTCAAAACACAATGTTTTAGCTATTGAAGTCCACAGCAAATTTCCTTACTAAGGACAATATAGTATATTTCATTCATTCAAGTCCTCTATACTTTAGAAAGCTCTTGTGAACAACTGTTAATCTGTCAGAAAGCTCTGTAGCAGTTTAAGAATCCAAAATGTCATGCAATGAAATCACAGACACAAACACACCACAACCAGGAACGCTTACAACTATCATAACTGGAAAAGCCTTTCAATAATGTTGTGATTGCAAAAGCACGCAGTTATTACATAAACAATAAACTCCACAACTGACTCTAACAAGAGTATTGTAGACATATTTCTGTAATAATGTTAAATCAGCCAAAGGAATATATAGAGTATTACTATTCCCACCCCACCCATCACAAATGTGTTATAGAAGTTACGCTTTTGTTGTGCACATCCTAGTACAATTGTGTTTTACTAAGAATCTAAAAATATTTTGTCCAACTAGGCTAAACTGAAATTGTACCTTTGGAATTCAAAGTAAAAAAAATCTCCTGACACACATTCAGAATGAGACAAAAATTGTGGCTTTTGACATGGAGTCCCATTCCAGTCAACCCTGAATAAAGAAAATTCACTTCAGAATTTCCAGCACGTTTACCCGCTCTGTCGTCCGTTGTGCTCTATCTAAAGTTGGATTTCTATCTTTGGGGTGATGTGGTTCAACAGCTCTCGTGGTCAAGTCGAACGCAAAGCTCAACCACGGCACAGTGCATGCAAGCCAGTGTATTTCACCAGTAGCTTAAATATATGTGCAGAATCACTGGAAATACATATCATGACTAAATATAATGACGGAAAAAGAAAACAAGCCGCGTGAACTACAAATTAAGGAATAGTAGACATTCGAGGACTAAGTTAACCTAGTCTCTAAAGTGATCAGTGGTTATAAAGGCAGTGTAAACCAAAGCAGTGCATCAGTACCACCGCTAAAACAGCAAAAAAGGTGAGGAAACATAAATATAAGTTCTCACACAGTACATAAAAGCATCGTATTATGGTGTGGAAGCCGACACCTACACTTTCCTCTTTGTTAAACCCAAATGTGTGAGTGCCTATATTCACATATATGATCTTGAGTAAATCTTAAACATTGATACGAATGAGATTGTGAGGTTATCCACTCTGAAGAACGGAGCGCAGCTTCTCACTGCACAGTTTGGTATAAATAACCCCTCTTATAGGCACTCAGTGGGTAAAACGTAGCGACCACAAACTTGCCGTCGAACGTTCGGCCCGTCAGCAGTCTCTGGGCCTCTTTGGAGTCTCCAGCATTTGCATACTCCACAAACACCTGCCGACAGAGATAAGTGATGGATCGTGTAGGAAAAATCGGAATTTTCAACTTTCATCCTAAATTAGGGTCTTACCTGACCCTTGCCGGGATTCTCTTTAGGAATCAATAAAGACACGACGGTGCCGTACTTCTGGCATTCTTCTTTCATGTCCTCAACGATGTCTACAAAAGAAATTCAAAGTATAATTGTTATTTTGAGGACTGCTACACTTATGCACATTGAGAAAAAAAGAAAAAAAACCCTCACCTTCATACTCATCTTCGTTATACAGGTGACTGTCATCTATTACGTTTAGTAGTCTTAGAACAGGTGTAGGCAAAAGAACCAGATCTTCGATATGAGGTGCTGAAACCCAAAGCACTTTCTTACTCGTGTCGCGTGTAATGATATACCGCGATCCAAAAAATGACTTCAAAATCATAAATTGACTTTCATGATATAATGTTTAATCCAATTGGTTTAGCTGGTAACACGCGTGACTTGCAGCAACTGAATATCTTTCTTAAAGTTCATCCAAAAATTTAAATTCTTTCATTATTTACTAACCCTCTTGTGATTTCGAACCTGTATGACTTTCTTTCTTCCACGGAACACAAAAGAAGCTATTTTGAAGAATGTTGGTAAGCGGATCCCATTCACTTGCATTGGTTTTGTGTCTGTACAATAGTAGTGAATGGGGGCCAGTGCTGTTCGGATTCTTCAAAATATCTTCTTGTTTTCTGCAGAAGAAAGTCAGCCATACAGGTTTGAAATGACAAGAGGGTGAATAAATGATGACAGAATTAAAACTATCACTTGAATTCCTTTTTAATTGATACATTTGAATTCATAATTTTCTTTGGCTATTATATTGTGAACCCAGTATCATGTACTGTATATCATTACAACGCCCCTTTAAAACGTACTGAGTTATACAAACCAAAGGGAATGCTGAAGAAAGGGTCGACTAATGCCACGTCCGCTGTGCTTCTGAGTTTAGGGTCATTGTGGAGCATGCTAGGAACGAAAAGGCACATATTCCCTCAATTTAGCTGATATTTGATTGACTGCTATGTTATCACATCAGATGTTTTTTTCCTACCTTTTGATGAGATCCCTCAGATGATAGACAGGAATAGCAGGGTAAACCAATGCATTGCTTGAAAAGATGTGGTCTACTATTGCAAAACTGTTATCCTGTAGAGACACGGCACAATGCCAGAGTTTTAGCAAGCAAATGAGGAAAAGATCAAGAAAAATGCTATGAGGGTTGAGACGTGCACTATGATTCGATTTAATTCAGGGAGTCACGATCCAATTCCAAAAGTATTGTATCTTAATTTTCCGTAGTAAAGGTGCCATTTCAATTCATTACATTTACAAGATCATCCTGGTTTGCAATAGTCCTATTTTCTGTTTTACATGCTTAATCTTGTTCTGACCTTCCATTCCTGAGACTTCACAATTTCTTTTAGTTTGGTTCCTGAGAACATCTCCAGAAGAACGATGCCCAGACTCCACAGGTCCACGGCAGTTGTGCAGCCGGAGTCTCCCCCCAGACCCGCCTGAGCCAATGAGTTCTGCAGCTCAGCTTCAGGGGCCCTGTAGCCATCTGTCTGGATGTACTTCACATCCTTTAAGGAACCGACAAGAACGCTCAATGCAACGCGTGTGCGTAAGTGAAACCAAACGGCAAAGTATCTTATGCCACAGTATCTTAACTCCTCACCTGGTGTCCCTCTCTGTAGCTTAGGCCAAAATCAATGAGCTTAAAACACTCGTCATCAGCGCTCCAGAGAACATTACGGGGCTTGAGATCGGCATGCACGTAACCTTCTCTGTGCAGGAAGCTGAGGGCCTCCAAAACGTCACGGGCACAGTGCTGAATCAACCACATGGAGTGCCCCTGGTTACTGGCCCTGACCAGTAGATCTGACACGTTCACATCCAAAAGCTCTAGTAACAGGCAACGAGTGGCCACACCAAATGGGTTGTGATTGGTGAACACACCATAGAGGGTCACTGCAGAGAGAATGGCAAGCGTGAGACATCAGTTATAATCATGGGGTGGGTTTCTATCACGGTTCATTGTTTATTCAACAGAGCATGTGTTTACCGATCTTTTTGTGTCCCTGTATGCTCTCCAGCACGGATCTTTCCTTAAGGAACCCGTAATCTCCACCCTGCGTGTCTGCCTGAAACTCCTTCACCGCAGCGGTGCTCGCCCGACCGGAGCTGACCCGGTACACCGAGGCCGATACGCCCTGACCCAAACGAGCCTGCACGTTCCAGATCTCTCCGTAAATCTCGAATAACACCGGGCTCGTCTTCTGATCCACAGCCCCCGGAGTCACCGCCATCGTCGACGTGCTGACATTTGGACTGGACATTTTTGCACCGGAGCCAGAACTACAAGCCATGATATTACTGAGCATCTGAGTCAAATATCATCAGGTTAATAATAAGTAGTGTTTGCTCCATCTGGAGAACGACAGGACGGGATCCGATTTCGCAGTGTTGCCCTTTGCGAAAACTTGCTAAAGGACATTTGCATAGTACTCGTCTGCAAAACCAAGTTTACATTCACCTACCCGCTGCTGACGAACGTGGATTTAAGTGTCATATTTTAACACCAGCGCACCAACATGCGCGACACGCCACGGAGAATCGGATCTTATGGATCCGAAAACCCGAGGTGGCACCTTAAACATAAATCGGATCCCTAAAACTAAGTTTGGGATCAAGTTGACAAATACTTGCCGCTGTTTTGACGGCCATGATCCCGGAAATTACGTCACGATGATAAAAGTCAAACGTTGTAGTCCTTTAGTATTAAAGAGGTTTTTGAGTATTTTTTAATCAAATTATATATTTTGTGGTGATTCTTACGGGTTTTTATGGTCAATTACATATATATATATATATATATATATATATATTAATTAATGTATATCCAAGGTAAAAGGAATAACTTTAGGGTTTTATTGTTGATTTTTTTTGTATTTATAACAATTATATGTAATATATTACATTTTATTTTTTTATTAAAAAATTTACTTATCCGAAGATTTTTGCTGAAGAATTAGATCTTATCAAAAGCTAGGTTTTAGAAACTACCGTCTTTGTTTTATTTAAATATTTAATCAATGTATTTATTTTGTTTACATTTGTTTTATTTGGTGAATTCTGCTCTTTTGAAAATGTATGAGTATCTGTCTGGATTTCATATTATTCGCGCGTGTCTGCCAAGCTTTCATTAAAACAATAGTCCTGTATTTAATGTTGTTAAACGACCAATGGATTTATAAAATGTTGTAGTATAATATTTTTAGTAGTCTCATAATTATATCTGTATATTTATTTCTCATTTTACTTTTGTTGCGTCCTTGTCCCGCCCCTGACCTGCTCGCAATATGAAGGACTTCTCAACTGCCAATCGACGGACTGCTTAAAGTAGCCACGCCCCCTCTTCAGCCAATCATTCCACAGGAGGTGAGACTTGTCTGAATATGGGCGGGGGAAAAGACCGTGCGTCTCGTTTGACTGGTTGGGGGTTTCGGTTTGTATTCTGCCACGTCAATCTGACGGATATAGGAGGAGGCTCCCGGGTGAAGGCGGTGCTCTTTTAGAAGATGTTGCTGTGTGTCCTATCCAGTTAAAGTGAGAGGGAAGTACTGAATGACTAGAAGCAGCTCCGAAGGTAAGAATATGATAAAATGGTTTAATATGCCTTCATAAAACATTTGTAGGCTCCTCTGTAGACAGCGAAATAGTGAGTGGGAGGCTACAGTGGCAGTCCAAGCAATTTACGTCAGTGACTGACTGCTGTAATCTACAAAAATGTAAACAGATGTGATTAACCCTTTTTATATATTACTGGCTATTACGTTAAAAGTCTTTTTTTCTATATGAATGGATATGATGCTCCTTGTTACCTTGCTGCCAGTATTAAGATAACAGTTAAACCTTAGGCACAGAATAAATTGTAGATATTCATTGTAAAACCCCAACCGGATTTTATGGGGCAGGTGTAATCCTCAACAAGAGATCGTCTCTTATAAAACTTTATTGAACAATATAGATTACCAGAAATGATCTTCTTCGCATTCCTGCCAACCATAAATAAGATATTTAACGTTATCTCTTCATTGAGGTTAAAATGACTTCAGCCTCTGCCCACCCATAGTCTATTTGTCTGAACACGTAGGCAGAGCAGTTATCAGTTTATGGGTGGGCTAGTATGGATGCACGAGCCAAGACTTTCAGATAAACAGTGTCACTTCCACTTTATTCCATCACTGCACTTTCAGATCTGACAGAGACCATGGACACCAAGAAACTTGCTGAGAGACTTACTGAAGCTGGGCAGTCTCACATCCTGCAGTTTTGGGACCAGCTGAGCCCGGAGGAACAAGCCGAGATGAGTCTTGATGTGGAGAACATGAACTTCATTGAGATTAATAACTTTTTCCAAAATGCCATGAAGACCTCTGGTCAGATCTCCCAGGAGAAGGTGGATAATAGGATGGAGCCGGTCCCCCGAGAGGTTTTGGGCAGCGTAACACGTGATCACGAGTGTCTTAAAGAATGGGAAAAAGAAGGTGAGTTTAAATGATTCATCGCCGTCATATTATCTTGATAAGAGTTCAGAAAAAGGGCAGCTTAAACTAGCCAAAAGTGGTTTAGCAGGTCCTCCAGCCTCACCCAGCTTTGGCCAGTGTGACGTTCTGAATATAACGTCCTATGTTTCGTTTAATTGAACAGAAATGTGATTAAATGCGCATTAAAAAGCGAGAAACAAATGTTGCTAGGAAACCTTGCAAAACATGAGTGTTATAATACCCTCCCAACCCAACTGGACCTGTGAGAATGGGGCTTACGTCATGACACCCGAGTGAAAAACAACTATTCTCCAGAGTTAGTCTAAAGCCACTCTAATATTGAAAAAATAGACCGATATGGAATAGAAAAAATCATTGTATATGGTTTATATCCCAGTACTCATCATGGGGGATGACGCTCCAATGAGGAGTTAAAACATCTGGTTCTGGTAAGGTGTGACGCAAATTGCTTTCCTGAATCATGTTGATCTCATTCAGCATCACATCATCTTTAATCGCTTCGTATTGCTATGGCACCCGAAAGACTTTTACTGTATATGTCGTGTTTGTGTGTGATTTGTTCAACCATTAGCCTGTTTAAGGCTGCGTGTGGGTAAGGTCATAAGGAACATAACTGCAATTTATGTAAGATAAAGTGAGTCTCATAAAAGCAAAGGATAATCACCCCTCTTATCTGTAAATAATTCAATAAAAACTGCTGCTTGAAAACCTAGACATTTAATATGCTTTTTGTCATCATAACTGGGTAAATAAAATGTTAATAATGTGGCATATTTAAATTGTGTTTAATAACAAATAATTTGGCAAGAACTTACGTTTGCTGACACAATCACCTTTTTAGTGACTTATCCTTGCATTATGTCACACAGGCCTGCACTGTATATCAGAGAACAAAGTGGCAGTTCTTCTGCTGGCTGGAGGTCAGGGGACACGGTTGGGCGTGCCATATCCTAAAGGCATGTACGACGTGAGCCTCCCATCCCACAAAACCCTCTTTCAGATCCAGGCCGAACGCATTCGTAGACTACAACAGCTTGCTGAGAAGCAACACGCGAGGAAGTGCTGCATTCCATGGTAGGATGTTCATCAAACACACAATTGAAGGTGATTCGGTTACTCTGCAAGTACAGTTAAAGCAGTGGAAAGTAAATAAAAAGGAAAGGTCAGTCAAATATGGTCAATGATTGTTGAATGTAGTTACTTGGGTTACCAGACTTGTTTTGATGTTGAGGAAGTGTCCGTCCCGTTCGTAATGCAGGTTTCCCACTATACAGTAAATGTCTTGAGATAAATATTTGTCAGCATGAAATCAGGATGACATCATAACAGCACGTCAACCTCACGAAGTTAGTGGGTTAGTAAAGCTGCTATATTTGTATTTTTACAGAAAAAAAAGATTTCTGATTAAAATCTGATTTAATACAAAATTTTCCTACGAGGCCATAGAATGTACATGCTGCAGAGATATTTCTTTGTATTATTAGGAAGAGAAAGTCATTTTTATGCACTTCAGTTGACACAGACATTGTTTGTATCAGTTTGCCATATTATGTAAATTGTTGTATAGAACCAAATGGAAACACTTCCTTGAGGTAGAAAAAAATCTGCTTTATACTTAAAGGAGTAGTAATAACTTTAAATTATATAAAATCATTTTACTTCATTACTATGGAAAGTCAATGGGGGCTGATTTTAAAGTGAACTGCTCCTTTAAAAACTAGAAAGTTTGTGCTAAAATGATTTAAAACTACTGATTTTGCAATGGCATGATTCATGTTTTCATTTCGTAGGTACATCATGACAAGTGGCAGAACAATGAACATGACCAAAGAGTTCTTCTCACGAAACAAATATTTTGGTCTGAAGGAAGAAAACGTGATATTCTTTCAGCAAGGCATGCTTCCTGCTATGGACTTCAATGGAAAAATTATTCTAGAGGACAAAGGCAAACTAGCAATGGCACCAGGTGACTTTTTAACCCATTTATTTGTCCTTCAGCCAGTGTTCATGGGTCAAGTGGGCCCAAAGCATTATTTGCATTTTAAAGAACGGTTAACTTATAATAATATCATAAGATAAAGCTTCCTGTATACACATGATTGGGTGTGGGATTTTATATGCGTCTCTTATAATCTCACCACTAAATTCCTTGTATTAACAGCAGTCCTCTTGTATTTGCTATATGTAGCGAGTTCTGGATTTTTATTTAATTTTAAAAGAATAATTTACATTTATTCATTTGGAAGACGCTTTTATCCAAAGACAAAAACAGTCAAATCTACTAGCAATTTCTTTTCTTTTCTATTCCAGCATTTTGTTATATACAGTATATTTTAATAATAGCAGATCTAATTCCTCTTTGATTAATGTTTTGCATTTTATTTTTTTATAGTTCTTTATAGAAATAGATGAAGCGATAAATTTATAGCAAAAAAATGTGCAGCTCCCCTTACATATTGGAGTTGTGAATTTTGGAACGTAGCTACAGTATAACGTGTCGAATAAAAGCCTCAATACCTGTTTTATTCAACCTCTGCATTTCAGATGGAAATGGTGGACTGTACAGAGCTTTGGGCACACAGAAAATAGTTGAAGACATGGAGAAGAGAGGAATATCCTACATCCATGTCTACTGCGTGGACAACATCCTTGTAAAAGTAGCCGACCCTGCTTTCATTGGCTTCTGTTCACTCAAAGGAGCAGACTGTGGTGCAAAGGTCAGGCCTTAACACATTCAACCCTACCTAAGTATTTCCTGTTCCACCATTACATACTACACGAGTCATTGTGCAAATATGTTTCAACTCTGAGTGCTCACAGTGGACGTGTTTCCTCAAGCTTATGTACCATGACCGTGTACAATTAGTTTTTTTAGCATTAATGTTATTTATCTTTACATATATGTGACCCTGGACAACAAAACTGGACCCATTGTCTTATGGGTCAATTTTTCGAAATTGAGATTTTTACACAATCTGAAAGCTGAATAAATAAACTTTCTATAGATATACGAGTTGTTAAAATAGGACAATATCTGGCTGAGATACAACCGTTTAAAACTCAGGAATCTGAGAGCGCAAAAAAATCAAAATATTGAGAAAATTGCCTTTGAAGTTGTTAATCAGGGGCACTGTGGCAGACCATCCACTCACAAAAATAAAGTTTTATATATTTAAGGTAGGAAATTTACCAAATATCTTCATGGAACATGATCTTTACTTAATATCCTAATGATTTTTGGCATAAAAGAAAAATCGATCATTTTGACCTACACAATGTATTTTTGTCTTTTACTAAAAATGTTCCCGTGCTACTTAAGACTGGTTTTGTGATCCAGGGTCACATATTGTAAGGTGGTGCTCATTTCACATTATGTATGTGAAATCTACTTTATCGGTCCACTAGATGGAGAAGTTGGCTTAGGCTAAAATACACTACAAGACTTTTGCTCAGATTTTCAGTCTGGACTTGTTGCAGAAAGTCTGTGCCAGTCTGCAGATTTGATCAGTTAGTGTGTTTCATCTGAAACTTTCAAAACGTCTGCAAGTGAATGATGTCTAGTTTAAAAAAAATCTGTTCAGATTTTAAAAGTCTTGTAGTGTATTCGAGCCATTAGAAGTATTGTAAAACTTGGGTTTTATTACACTTAAAAGAAGTATGACTGCATATACATCTGAGAACTTGCTCCACAACTCTAACAACACACTGAACTCTCCTATAGTCTCTTTTACAACAAACTACTGGATCTATTTAATAACATAATCATGATATTTGCATTTCATATTTTTGGTCGCACATCCTATAGCAATAAAATATTAGCAATACAATTATTAACCATTACTTTTACTGTAGTAAAAGTGGAGCAACCATGTTTTTGACAGATTGATTACCTTTTGTATTATCACAGTTAAACTACAAATATCATGTTTAAACTATTGTTATTACAGTGAGACCATGGTAAATTAGTGGTTACCATGGTTGTACTACAAATAAAGCCAAAAACCTATGGTTGCTATAGTTAAACCATGGTTCATTTTCATAAGGGTTCTTGAGTAACATGTTGCTTGTGCGTTTGCAGCCTATGTACTCGACAGCAAACACTTTTTACAAGGAACAGTGGTTATGGAGGAAATTTAAATAGTCTGCAGTCAGGAGCTTAATTGCTTTTAAAGCTCTTATATAACAAGCCTGGTGATGCAGGATACCAATTAATTTAGCCATTATTCTCAGCGTAGCCTCGCAGCCTTTGACGTATTCGAGAATTTAATATGATGCTCTGAAAAAATTGGCCAAGTAACCATACTGCTAGCTTCAACCAAATAGCCAACATTCAGGGTAGTGAGAGCATTCTAATTTCGAAGCATGTATTTAGTCTTATTTGTTGACTAGCATAAGTACACTGTGCGGCCAAAATTACTATACACTGTACGTATATATATATATATATATATATATATATAAACTGGAATTGCTATGATTGTCCTCATTGGTACTCAGTGAATCACACACATCCGATACATGATGCAGAATATGATGTCGTAAATGGCATGTCGCAATGTTATGTAGGGCTGTCACGATTATGAAATTTGGCTGACGATTAATTGTCTATTAAATAATTGCTATGATGGCGATTAATTGTCTGTTTTAAGGCTTTGACAATATAACTATTAATGACCCTTAATTTATTTCATGAATTAATTTCATTTATTTCATATTTCATTGCTGTGAAGATGCAGCAAGTCTGAAACAAAACAATCAACACAAAACATTCAAAGCTAATACAGCTCAAATGATGGAGAAATGTCTTTGAATGTAACAGTGAGTGCAGATCAAGGACAGTGGATGTAAAATGCAGCAGATCACCCTTGTTTTCAAAGGATTCGCAATTATTGCGGTTATCTGAAATTATTGCGATGAGACGGTTATTTAATAATTGTGACAGACCTAATGTTATGTGGGTATGATAAGGAAACTTAGTTATCACTAGGTGTGTTCTTTATGTGTAACTATTAACATCAAAGTAAACTGACCAGTTTTTCCTGTGTGACAAATTGGAGTAATCCAGAAACTATGTAGTATCTCACAGAATCAAGAAGTACTTGTTTGGTTATCTAAAAGAACGTAATATTTCTTCATATTTTAACCATATTTATCTGTAAAGATTATTTTTCACCATTTCGTCTAAATTCAAATTTTTCACTTAGTTTTTATTAATAGTATGAGGTGAGGGATTATTTTGTATTTCTGATTTATCAATTTATCAGTTCTCCAAAGATGCATCCTATGACTCAATTTCCATTAATGTGCAACACGTGATTCATAAAACTATTTGCACGTGATATAAACACTTAACAGCTGGGTTTGAATACCACGCTCTTCTTATAAGCTGCTAGCAATTAAACAGTTCCTGCGTGACAGGGGGAGGGAGCTAAGAAAAGCCAAACCCACCCACTCCTCATCATTTCTGAAGCATGCACTTAAAGTGGCTTTTCCCCCAGTGCTATGCCTTCATCTCCGAAGTTTGTAATTTGTTACTCCGATGAATGGAAAGGGTTTTCTGCCTTTGCCTCTGCTGTAATTTAGTACAGAAATTCAGACCTCAGGCAAACACGGCAAGGGATGGAGTGTGTGGTCTTCCCCATTTAAACACACAGGGGGGCTTATTTTAATTTTTAAACTGGCACAAAAGTGACATTTTAATGTTGGTAAATTTGTCTCAATTCACATTTTAATAAATTAATTTTGAAATTGTTTAAATTTTAATCAAATTTTTTTTAGTATTATGATATCTGTTGTTATGATAAATTGTTGTCAGTTAAGATCTGTGCTGATACAAGCTTTATGACATTTGATAAACGCCACAAACAAATTTAATTATTAACACAGGTTTACACGTTTATTTAATGTGTTTTTTTTTCATTTGATTATCCAGTATTGAAATAAAACGGGATTAGCTTTTTCAGTGGATGTGTGCACTTAAATCCACACCTTCATGTTAAAAATAAACCAAAACATTAAAATCATTGTTTAAAACTGTATTCTTGCCTTGTCTCGATACACAACAGTAACACCGTGTCTACACCAGATGCGACATGACACACAGCTTGTTCTAATGGGATTGTCGCGCCGTATCCAGTGTGGACACAATTAAAAATTATAATAGGTTCTAATGCGTTCTATTGTCTTTTGTCGCGTCGCATCACACCGCGTCCAGTGTAGACACGGTGTAAGTTTTAAGTATTGGTTTATAAGTAGGGCTCAGGTACAACTTTCCAAAATATCAACAATTCAGTGCATCAGTGTTTGGATAGTTTTCTAAAAATCTGCTTCTGATTGGCAGGTTGTAGAGAAGACAAATCCCACAGAGGCAGTGGGCGTGGTCTGTAAAGTAGATGGGCGTTATCAAGTCGTGGAGTACAGCGAGATCACCTTGCCAACGGCGGAGAAGCGCAGCCCCGATGGACGTCTCATGTTCAACACCGGCAACATAGCCAATCATTTCTTCGCCCTTCCATTCCTTAAGGAGATTGTGAGGTGCTTTAACCTTTACATCAGTGTGCCGCTATTTATTTTCAGTTTAATTCAATCAGTGTTTGCAGTCAGATTTTGGCAGAGTAAATCATTTTCAATTACTCAGAGCTGAGGTATTTGAGCTTATTTAGTTGCTAGGCGATCAACTTTAAAACACAAAGTATAGCTACGTCTATGAGCTAAGGTTTGCCATCTTGTAAATAGTAGACAGGATGAAACTGACTTTAATGTGCGCTGAGAATATGAGGGAAAGTCAGGAGAGGAACATCTGCAGTTTTCGAGCGTCTGGTATTTTTAACACAGATGGCTTTGCCAGACATGTTCTCTTATTGTCATTTTCCTGAAATTTTAACCCAAAGAACATGCTTCACTTTTCGGGTCTGTCTCGGCCTGCACAGCCGTCCTCCCGTCTTCATCTCTCTATCTGTTTTCTAGGACTCACGAGCCGCAGTTGCAGCACCATGTGGCACAGAAGAAGATTCCCTATGTGAACCCGCAAGGACAGCTAATCAAACCTGACAAACCCAATGGGATTAAGATGGAAAAATTTGTCTTCGACATATTCCAGTTTGCCAAGTTAGTGCCGGGACTTTCCATCCCTGTTTTAAGTATATGGGCCATTGGCGACAAGGTCTTCCTGATTCAACCGGGTTGAGTGAAGTGTTGAAAATTGGTTGGAATGAGAGGATCAGAGATTTTGTAGTATTAAATGTATGAGGCCATGCAGCATAGTACAAACCTGATGCATTAACAGTGATCGAGCAGTTTTTTTCAGACTCTAAATGAGAGAATTATACTGAAATTCCATCTCTGCCTTTTTTTAGTAGTGTGCGTTTTCTCAGTCAGGACAGTCATTACGTCGGTTTAAAGTTATTGAGTTTTCTTTTCTTTTGCCTAAAAGGAAGATGCACGAGCCTCCCAAATCTCTTAAATACTGTAAAAGACCTATACCAGACAACAAAGAATATAGCGGTTGCCAAATGGAATCTAGCAAACTGACCGGAAAATCTTGATCAAATCCAGATTTTCTTCATTTTTAAAGTATTATGAACGGTGACTAGTGTTAAAAAAAATAAGTGTCTGTATTGTTCCTGTCTACATAGACCCTACAGTGTGAAAGATTTAAGTACATTTTTTGGTCCCCATGAGGAAAACAGCTTATAATTCAAACTAAATGATGCTTATTTGAAAATGTAAAAATGAAGAGTGGTTATGAGATATAATATACAGTTTGTACAGTATACAAATCATTTTGTATACATTTGTAACATGTGTTTCAGAACATTTGTGGTATATGAAGTTCTGAGAGAAGATGAGTTTTCTCCTTTGAAGAATGCAGACAGTCAGGATGGGAAGGACAACCCGACTACAGCTCGCCACGCCCTCATGTCCCTGCATCACCGCTGGATCTTAAATGCTGGAGGTCATTTCGTTGATGAGAACGGAACTCGCATACCTGCTATACCTAGGTAAGACACCCATCCACACATGATAATGCCATTCCAAACCTGTATGTTGGTATTCCTTTTATTGAACACAAAAAATAATTTTCAAAGATTTGCCAGAGTTGCTGCTAATACAAGGGACTATTTATACACACCATTGCTGTCAAGATCCAAAAAAGACCAAAGAATGCCAACAAGAAGAACCATTAAGTAGAATACCCAAGTAGCCTCATCCACTATATTCAGTCTTTGTAAAATATGCAAAATATGCAATATTTTTTATTTGTAAAGAGCATACCAAAATTTAAGTTCTTTTCTGAAATCGTACCATGTTTATTTAACATGCCACGCAAACAAAAGTGTTATGGCATCTGATGTGACTGTCTAAATAATTTTTAAATGGTACCTTGAATAAAATTGTTGTCAAACAACTTAATAAAAGAAGTGAAATATAGCACATAAATGGTACTTTAGTTTACTTTTGTGTTGTGTTTTCCCCCCAATGTTTTTGGAGGTTGACAGTCTTGATGTAAACTGTCCTATATATTCAAATATACAGTATATGATATATATTTTTAATATAATTACATTACATTCATTTTATTCATATTTATATACGTATTTACATTGTTACATTACATTATACAGTGTTCTCTGCAGCATACAGGTTTGGAATAACATGAGTATATGATCCCAAAATTTTCGATTTAAGTTACCTTTTTAAATCCCAGGAAGTCTCCACTCCTTCATTGTTGCATACATCTCCTTCCCACCTGTGGTGGTGTATATTCACCAAACATCTACACTGCTTCACTGAGGTCAAGTTCACAAAGATCCTTCTGAATCTGTCACATTCACATTGTTTTCTTCACTTATACATTTCTAGACATGGACCAGCAGGGACAGTCACACCTGAAGTCAGCCCGAAGTAACTATTTTCACTGTCGTATGTACATTTAGTGCATGGTGATGGGGCTTCGCTCTTAGCACAGCTGTTAGAACTCAGTTGGTGATGGTGTCAAATCCGAGACATGACCGTGGCAAAGGTTCGCATCTTTTAACAGGCTCTGACCCGGAAAGCAACTACTAACAGGCAGAATAACACGCATGCTGGGAAGTGGGCATCGGGCATGCTGAGCAATCTGGAACGATTTTAACAAATGATGGGAATAAAACGCTGATAATCAAGTGTTATGATGATGGCTATATTTAATTTAATGAATATTCAAATGCAAATTGCATACAGTTATTTAACAAATTCATTGTCTATGCTTATGCTATGATGGATAGCATTATTTCATCTGGTGAATTTTTATAACGGAAAGGAATGTAAATGCCATATTGCATAAATCATTTCATATCATTAATCTGGACAGCCATGGACAGTAGATGCATATCCCATTAACCCATTTTGATGCTCTGTCCATCACAGCCTCAAGGACGGAACAGACCTGCCAATCAAATGCGAAATCTCCCCTCTTGTATCTTATGGTGGTGAGGTAAGATTCAATTGTCATGTATATGGTTTATGTGCAACCGTGTAAGATATGTTCAACATATCTGCAGTCCTGTGATGTTGCATTTGAACTGTTATGGGGCGAAATTAAAACCCAATCGTTCCTTGTTTCTAAGGGGTTGGAACATTTGGCGAACGGACGTGCTTTCCAACCCACTCTGACGATCGATGAGAATGGCGTCCACGAGCTCGTGAAGAACGGGCTGTAAACCCGGAGCTCTCTGCTGCACCTAAAAACCAAAATGAAGTCATCTTCATCTTACTTCCTGTCAGGGTGGAGGAAACTGTGAAATTCCTGTGCAATAAAAATGAAGGAAGGGGCCACCTGGCCAGTCATAATCGAACCGTTTTATGATCAAACTATTTATTTATTTTATATCGGTGCACATTGTTTCGTTTTTTATTTCTAGAACTAAGACATAAATGATACACAATGTGTGGGTTAATTAAAATACTTACAGTTGCATGAATGGATACTGCTACGATTTTAGGTACTACCTGCTTTATTTGGTACATTCTATGTAAAACTATAGTAGAAATGTTTTGTCTGCTCTATGCATCTGTCTGTCAGTGGCAGGTATGTTTTTCTTCCAGAAAGTGACATTGAATCAGACATCGAAGCCCTTTTGGAAGTTTGTGATCTTTGACTCTCCCATATTCTCCTCTTCCTCGCTTATGCACTTGTTGTGTCTTTCTTGTTATCTTTAGCATCTTCTTTTGGATTAGTCATTCTCCTGAGCTATATAGCAGTATATTTGTGCACATGCTTGTATAAAAGAATTAATTTTGAGTCATTTTGTCAGTCACCTTTATTTATTGCAGTTTCAAATAACCATGTTAAACTTTAGCTTCAGTGTTTGGTCATTTTTTGATTTGCCCCATATTTGCACACAGGGGTTAAAAATGAACTTAGTTTCTCATAGGTATTTGAGAAATTGGAATCATCCACATTGCTGAAATGTGTTTTTCTGTATCACTTTTTACTCTACTCTCCAGAGACAGACATGAATGATGGCCAGATTCAATAATGTGATTAGTATAAACAGACATGCTTTCAAAATCTGCTACAAGCATAGAAAATACTAAGCGTAAGAATTTGTTTTTCACAATTCTTGTTTTGAATTGCTTTGGAATCACACTAATCATTCATCCTTGTGTTCCTTTTTAGCATGCATCAGTAAAAAAATGAATGAAAACTTAAAGTGACCAGGACCAAGGCAAAATATCCATACAATTAAACGTATTAAGAATTTAGAGAATTATTTCTGTTTAATTGTAAAATGTCAAGGACGAAAATTAAAAATTGAACAAGACTCTAAATGCAAGTGTTTAGAGACTGGGTGCTTGGGGTTCAGAAGAGAAGATGACTTAGCAATATGTACTTAGACAAGTTTCATAAACCCAAGTTACAGGTCTGTGCAAGAAATATTGTAAAGGTTAGCAGCATGTATGGTAAGTTGTAGGTTTTCAATTATACTTAAATTAAGTGCAGAATATTTATTTTCTCAAATAAATTTTAAATAACAGTTTTTATTGCTTATGTTTTCTCATTTAACAATAGTTCCATATCAGTTTTCCATCTATAAATTATCATTTAATATTCTGTTTCTGGCCAAAGCTAACGATAAAAAAATGGAAACATTTTTGGGACTGCTTTTCTCATTATCTGGCAGAAAGATTTCCCTCTATATAGAGGCGGAGGAAGAATTTAAAGAGAAATGCAACCTAAAGTCACAAGTCGCTCAAGAAATAACTAAAAGTTGTACATAACTTTAAAAACTAATATTGGGCTTGCTTAACTTTTTAACTTTTATTTTGGCGTTTTGGGTTAAAAATGCCAATCTGACCATTCATAAACAATTTAGCTATATCGATGTAAAACACGCTTTTATATTAGTTTGCATACTACCCAAAACCAGCCCCAACTTTAAAAAAAAGTGTTTAATAACAAAATAGTAGATGTACATAGGGAAAAATTCACTACTTCAATAGCCTACATGTTTAAATAAGTACCTCCTTCCACCACATGCCAGCGGAAAATACCTCTGATCATAGGCATAACATGCTCATCATCATAGAAAAATAATAATAAACTGAATATTGTATTCTCTTACTGCTGCTCTAAATCAGCATCTTTACTAAATTTTGTTAGGCTGTCAAAATGGGAAAAAAGAAAGAGAAGGAATATTTAAGCAAATCTCTGACTGGTCACTTGAGTCTGATTTAATTGAAACCTTCTGTATGGCATGAAGAATTCTGGGACTTTGGCAGCTTCCCAGGAATCCTCAGAATGTTCGTTTTTCGGTCTCTCTCGCTCGCTTGCTTTTGCGCTCTCTCTCTCTCTCTCTCTCTCTCTCTCTCTCTCTCTCTCTCTCTCTCTCTCTCTCTCTCTCTCTCTCTCTCTCTCTCTCTCTCTCTCTCTCGCTCTTCTATTTTTTGCCTTCATCCAGAGGTGTCTTACATCAGTTTAGTGCGCCTGAATCTGAGAAACTTCTGAGCGAAAGAAAGAGGCTTGTTTCTCCCCTCAATCATTTACGTTACTTGGAATTAGGAAAGTACGGGACAAATGGTTTAAAAAGGCAACCCAAACAGTAAGTTTGCATACTTTCTGCAAAAACAGTACTTTTCTTTAGATTATTTTTTTAAGTTAAAAATGCCATTACCCATATCTGACTTACGACATATGTCTATGATTTATAATGACGAATGAAAGAATATGTGTAAAATGTGTCTGAATGGTGTGCCGTAGTCTCTGTGTGAAAACTGTTTGCATGGCAGGCTAAAATAGCGGATAGCAGAGCAACGTGATCCTTGATACAGGGATTGAACTGATTGAACTGTCGCAAACCAGCTGTGCTGCTAAATGGACTTTTTAACAAGGTAGCCGTCAGCGCATGTCGTCGCTTGTTAGATTTCACTAAAAAGTTCTGGATTTTGCTCACATATAGTGTGCTGTTACAGTATCTTACATCAGGGGAACTGACTCAATCCACTAAAATGATCTCTACAAAAAAGTTAAAGCTCAGCAAAGCCATAAGAGCTTAAAAACTGTAAACTTTACTTAAACTATCATTTGTTTGCGGATGCTACTTTCGTTGTATAATGCAATTGCAAAGCGCTATAACGTTTTTGAGTGTACCTTCCCTTTCGATTTATGTATGTGATCTATGTTCACATATCACATGGTTCATGACCAAGAACCATTTCCAGCATTAGGCAGTTATGACCTCTTCAAGACCTCAGCTGTACAGCCAGTTTACATCTGTCTATATTCTTGTGTATTTAGTGCACATTGACATGCCAACGCATCTTGAGGTACCAGCTTCAGTGTTATAGGTGCCACTGATTTAGGTTTTAGGTTTCACTGAATTGTTCCATTAGCGTTTAGAAGAAATTTGGTTGTATTAGACGTGTGTATATCAGCCCACAATATTTGAGTAAGAAAGCACTGACAACTTTTATTGAGTCTTGTATGATTCAGCATGTCGTAATCTCTCGCTTTTCTGAAAGGAAATGGAAAAATATTTTTTTCACCGACGCAATGGTTAGATATTTCTGCGTGAAAGCTCAGGAGACGTTCCGATGTGTTTCTTGCAGGTGCACAGATAAACCAGAAAACAACTGCGTTCCAACCATGACCCACTGGAACTGAACCACAGTCCATATAGCTTTACTGTTAATAGCACTCCTGTATCAAAATCTCAATGTGACCTTCAGTTCCAGGAATTCCATCAACTGACAGCTTATTTCATTTAAAATCCTTTAAGTGTACAGATGGTAATAATTGTGTAGATCCCCAAAGCCCTATTGACTCATAAACACCTATCGATTCATTTTCTTCAGTTGGCGTTCCATATCTTGCATGTCTTATAAAATATCCTTTTGACTTTAACCCTTGTGGTCTTTGTTGCTTCCAATGGTAGTTTATTATATACTAACTAGAGTGCTTTCAATATCAGCTGTCTTTTGTAAACTCTGGAATGTGCCGTCTTTGTTAAACGTTCAAAATTCTGTTTGGAAATTTCAGTCACCTGTGCTGAAAAAGTGAAAAACAATCCCTCAACCTCATGATTCTGTAACATGTGTCGTGCTGCCTCTCCGCTGCACTTGCATCTGTTTTTACCATCACCTGGATCTCATTTTGCTGGAACTGCCACTTGATTTGGATTTATGCATTCCCATGAAAGTCAAATATCTTCAATGCTATGGCCATTGCTTTAGGGAGAACCGAAAGAGGTTTCAACTAAAAACACATGTTCTTTTCATGCCTAAATTTACAGGTGTGTGAATATCAGTCTGGCGAGTAAGAGCCATAAACTTTAGCACTACATAGTGGCTCATTTCCGATGCATTTTATTTGGCATACTACGACAAAGGGACCAGCTCTCTTGGCTTGTGAGTGTTTAGGGAAAGTTGGTGCCATCCGGGGACTTTTGGGAGCCCTGAGTGGTACAAGTGAATCCAATCCGTGCAGGACAAAGCAAAGCATCCATGCTTTACTTCATGCTGTGACGCATGATTTCCATTGGCATCGTTTTTTAAACGTGTGATTAAAGTCTCAACACTTGCGTGCAATGAGTGCATAAGGGCGAATCTAACCAAACGTGCTTTTCCTTTTCTTGAAAGGTGACAATCACAGCGCCAATTGAAAACAGATTTTTCTCGTGATGAGGAGATTTACAATCTATACAACAGATATTCTAATATTCTCCAGTTTGTAGACAAAATTTTATGTAATGAAATGAATCTTTATTCATATTTCATGAAAATATGCTAGTTTTTGAATGTTTGCTGCTACATAAGTCCCAGTATGTATATAAATTCAAAGAGCACACTGTGTCCTCACTGCAAAATCACTATTTTTGACATTCATTTCCTCCTTCCTGATACGGGCCTCATGATGTTTATGAAGTAACCCGGCTCTGTGCAAGGCCACATTTTACTTAGAAAAAGTCTTTCGCCCACTGCATGCGAATCATGTTGACCGTGGGGCTCAGAAGAGACAGTTTAATGTGTAATTGATGCGTTTTGCCAGTTTGCACTGAAGAGCCAGTGTTGTGGATTGGAATCTATTTAAATCCCTATATGTTTACATGATGCAGTCTCACAAGGGCCATTGCCTCTTTACTGTTGTGTAAGGATTTTGTTTAGAGCTTATTCCGATTATTTATTGCTTTTATACATATTCTTTGAACATTAAAGAAAGCCTTTTAAGCATGATTTTCTCAGTAATAATATTGTAACTCCCTTTGGTTTATGGTTAGGATAGGCTAATTGCTCTTTGGGATAATGTTAAATTCTTACCACAAACCGTTTTTAATTATTAATTGTTGTATATTATTTTTATTGTATTTTTTATGTGTTTTTAAACGGGTATACTCATTGTATTGTTCAGTGGTTGCTCTTTCATAGCTCTGGAGATTTTATGGAGTTCTCTCAGTTGTTTTTCATTTAAGCATCAATTAATTAAGTAACGGGTATTTCTCCCAAAAATTGCTTATGATAAATAAAAAAGGAAAAACTGTTGCTGTATGATTACGAACAAGTGGCAACCCTTGGACACACATCTGTATTTTGTTTTTCATTTTTAATGTTCAATTAATGAAACACTGTGTTTTTGCTGAACACCATTCCAAAGCTGGTATGGCAACTAGAAAGTCGTTGACACATTTGAGACACTAAAGTTGTGACATCAAGGTTCATTGATCAGCACTAGGACTAGATGTAACTTGCTGGGTTGTTTAAAATTTAATTTGGAAAAAAATAGCAGGATGGATTGCAGTATGGTAAAACATATTTGGCAGTTCTTTGTATTGGCATTCCCAACACAATCTCACATCAATTTGTGGCTATTTTACGATTTGTCTAATTCGTATTAATGCGTACGATCTTATACATTTTAGTAGGGCTGCACGATAATTTATCGCGATACCACTAAATCCTATTGTAATCGAGCTGGCTGCGATATGCAACGTGTCGATATTTTTTTAATGCGTAGCTTGTCCGTGAAGCACGTCTCTGGGATCACACTGAACAAACGGTTTCATTCAACCAATTAAAATATTTTAGGGTAAGGATTCAAATCTAAATTTTATAACTTGAGGCAATTAAAAATATATACCTTTTCTTTATTATTTTTCATTGGCTTAAGTTATAAAATATAGATGTGAATCCTTACCCTAAAAAATTTTAATTGGTTGAATGAAACCCTTTTTTCAGTGCAGTAGGAAATGCTGCTCGATCTAAAAGCAGTGCGAGTTTGAGTCGCTTATAATGTGCATTTGAAATAGCAACACCTGTCAAACATGATCATTATAAATATACTTTATTATCATATAAATACCTGATGAGGCTTGAGTAACAGTGATAAAAAGACGTCCGTAGGCATTTCCTAGATTCTAGAACATGTTATGGTCTTCTTCTGCAGTGCGTATTTGGAGTTTCCGCACGAGCGCGCCCTCTGGCTTTCGGATGCAGCAGCACTTTCCCGTACTTCACTCAAAAGCTGTGCATAAATCACATGATATTTATTGTCGGTTTATCGTGACAGCTCTACATTTTCGTACGGTTTGCTTTCATGCCAGTGATGTTAGGTTCAGGGGTGGGGCTTCAGTGTTGCTTTTTTCAAATAACCATACGTTTCTTTACAATTCACATTGTATGAATTCATATGAATTAGCCACTTCATAAAATAGTTATGAATTCCTGTGAGATCAGACTTGCATTCCATGGGAATTAAACCACTGACATTGAGGAAAATAGTAGCGTGCTTTACTATCTGAGGAAAACTGATATTAATCTGAGCTGAGAGCACCTGAAAACATCTTGAAAATATTTTTGAAAACAATATATAGCCTAACTAATGCCTTGTTTATTTTTTATTTAAATTTTTCCAATTCGGTTAAATTGTGTTTTATGTGGAGGCCTAGTCATTACTATTTTGCATTTAAGCCAAGGTTATTTTAGGCAGACTGTCCCTGAAAGATGCATCTGTGTGATGCCGAAATTAAACTGCCTTCCAGATCATGATTCACCTCGTTGCCCATTAGGTTTAAGAATTAGGTTTGGGGTAGTGTTAAGTTTAAGTAAAACTTTTCTCAACTAGGAAATAGGAGCAGTTTTCTCAACCAATTTCAGTGGTTTATGATTTTGCCCTGTCCAGTATGGCGATATTGTTGACACAACGCGGCAATGAGCGACAGCACTCAATGTGGTGTCGTTATTAGAGATGCACGATGTATCGTTCAATCATAGTATTCAATAAAAGCAATTTTTCACACTTTTGGCTATCGGCCGATAGTTTAAAACAGGTGATGATCAGGGCCGATATATCCTGTCAATCAAAAGAGGACAGGACAAATGTATTGAATTTCTGCTCTGTATGTAGAACATTTTTAGAAACATCACAGTTGTTCAGGATTAATAGTCATTATATACATTCAGAAAGAAATATTAATTTAATCCTCAGAATTGGCATAGGCAGATATTACTCGAATAATCTGCTATCGTATTGGTGGAGAAATTTTGTAGCATTGCATCTGTTGTCTATATTTCTATGGTACAACCTACACCAGTTCCCAGGGTTATGTGAGATGACAAAAAAAACACTTTTTTAATATTTTAATAAAACTCAAATGAAATCCTGTAGCTCAGTGGTTAGAGCATGGCGCTAGCAATGCCAAGGTCATGGGTTTGATCCCAGGGATTGCACATACTATCAATTGTATAGTATAGTATAATGTAATGTAAGTTGCTTTTGATAATAACGTTTGCCAAATGCATAAAATGTAAATAAAACTGTGTAAAAAATATAGCTATGCGTGCACCCTGAATGTGTACAAAAATGCGAATAACTGTTCCAGTTAAAATAGCCATTTAATAACATTACTGGTCAAGCGTGATATGTTTGCGTCATACATTCGGCATTTACAAATAACTGGATTTGTTATACATTCTCTGTCACATACCAATTTATAAAGTGTGAAAGTTTTACTGAAATGTCTAAACGGCTCTTTATATATTTTTGTGATGTACAGAATGCTCTCCTTTTAGGAAATGATGTTATAAATATATTACTGGAGAGTTCTCAGCACTTACTTACATAAAAATTAAATACAGACGTCTGCACAACCTTCTCAATTTTATTTAAAAATTCTAAAATTTGGAAAATTTCCTGTTGAAATGTCCTGTTTCCTGTTCATGTAAGAATGCTATTTTTAACAAAGTTAAATATGTTGTATGATTATAACATTTAATTGTTTAATATAAGCTATACTAACTTGGTATATTTATATGATTCATAGTATTCATTTAATTGATGCCAATTAAATAGGATTAAAGGAAATACCTACTTCTGAACTACCTCTAGATTGTCTTCTCAAGTTATTTGACTGGGTCGTGACAGCTTCACAATGCAGTATACCACTAGCATACACACACACTCACTTGCAGCATTGGTTTTAGACACAAACCCTCTTATTACTTCCCCCGTTGTGCCTCGTCGCCCGTGTCCCCCTCAATCATTTTCATCTGTCTGTTTCCAAAATCACTCAGTGCGAACGCCATGAAACGTGACATGAGGAATGGCCTCAGAGGGCTGGTACCAATTTCAAACACCACAGGCCTTTTAATCATATAGTATGCTGTAAATGTGTGGAGCACATATGAAGGGCCCAGTGGCAGCATTCCAGTATTTCCATATGTTAACTAAAGTTTCAATGTGACCTAGATAATGTACTCTGTTCACACTCTGTCTGGAATATGTTCCAGGATAAAAAGAGAAAAACCTAAACTACTACATGTTTTGTGCAGTATGAGAATATTTCAGTTGCCTTTGAAGCTAATAAACTTTCTCTATAACAAAAATCTTCATAGACTTGTCAGAATATGGAAATAATACTGTTCTTAACTGATGATCTCTCAAAAGATCTTGCTGAAATGGGCTGTTGATTAAGTGTTAAATAGTGCTTGGAAGTTAGGAATGTGACTTTGGGATACGCTGGCAAAATAACACACCAAAGAATCCTCTCCCCACTGTGCTCTAACCCCAGTATGCACTGCAGAGAGTATTTGAGGGTCCGTGTAACCCAGGTCATGACTGCTCATTCCCCTCTAGACTTGGAAGTTCACACAGAGGTTTGCAGAGTCACACATGTTAACAAAACAGGACTCTCCCTGCCTGAAAAGACAAAGAACATTATAAGAACCACCAAAAAAAAGTAACAACTGTGTACTTAAAGAGACCTAAAAAAACCCTTCCTTTCTTTTGTCTAGCCAAAATACAATGTTTTGAAGATATTAGTTCTTGAAAATATATTTTTGCATTGATACAGTATATACCTAACTGGGACGAGTTAGTTAGAAAATGACAGCAAAAATGGCAAAGAAAAGGGAAGCTGAGACAAGGCTATATAATAAATTTTAGGGCCACTCTATACGTGCATAACATTTAAATGACTAGTCACCCCATGAGGGAGGTCTTACTGTGCATTATTTCCATAGTGAATGTTCAAAAAACGTGTTGTATTACGTCTGTTTAATCTTTAACGGCCTTGAAAGATCTTTTTAAAAGCACAAACTGAAATGAGACAGAAAGGGCTGAAATATGCCTGATCTCTACATGCTCATAACACACTTATACTCGAGTGCTGTGAGGAACGTTTTGTTTGGCTGATGATGAAAACTTTTCCTGGATTTTTAAAGCATCCAACAGAGATCCAACGTCACATTTGTTCCAGCATTAAAGTCTTTAATCTGAATATGTATAACTTGAATGAATATGTGTGTTGTTGTTTAAGTTAAAGGTGTCCTGAACTGGCCTTTTTTATTGTTTTATACTGTTGTCTGAGGTCTACTTATGACGTTCGCGTGGTTTTTACATTCAAAAACATCAAAATCAATAATTAATAGGCTATTTTCTACCCCGGTTTTGAGGCTGGCTCAAGAAACACTCGGTTTTTAAAGGCGGGCCGAATTGAAGACTTGGAAGTAAACGCCCCCTGCTATGATTGGATAACAGTTCCAAAAGACAGCAGTGTGCCCTGTTATGTACATTTCTGTGTCTCATTGACAAGCTACGTGCTTAGTTGGAGCTTTCTGTAAACTTGGTTAGACACGTAGGTTACACATAATCAGGACATATAAAGCGATCTCTAACAAAGCAATAGTAACGCATCGTACATATATTTTTACTCGCATAAGATTCCAGTCGGATTCAATATTGACGGCACAGCATTGCTTTTTCATTTCAGTCTCTCTGCAAATCCAGCATCGACATGTGCCTTGTTTACAAAGGAATCCACGGTGAAATGCAGCGAACAAACGCTCAATGTTTTACCCACGTGAGCTGGAACGTCTTTAAAAATAAACTTCAACCACGCATTCCTAATATCAGAATCCGAAGGAAGCAACTGTGTTCTTCCACAACCAGGTGCTGCACAATGTTGCATGTGTGTTGCTTGGTCGCTTTAAATAAAAATAACAGTGAAAGAAGTCCTCACTTTTGCACATATGACACGGGGATAGCCGCTCTCGAGAGCACTTCACTAAAGTGACAGGGTTGCCAGATCTTCACAGAAAAAAATAAGCAAATAAAGACAAGACGAAAATAAACCTTAAAATGCAAATTGTTTTTATATTTTATAAGACCAACTGACCATAAGACCTAAGTGCCAAGGCTTTTTGATCTAAGACCAAATAATAAGCATAAAAGCGCTTAATAATAACGAACATGGCAACACTGCAAATGTCTATCAGTGGTAGTTTAGTTTAAACTGACGGACAAAACAAATATTTAGCCGAAAAATATGTCGCTATGGTAACCAGTTTGTCAATCATCACAAATGTGGGAGTGTGTACTATGTGTACATGGCTAAAGTCATTCGCCAAGCAGTGGGCGGGACTAGAGAAGCAGTCGTTGATATTCTTCTGTGGAGGCGGTGTTCAACCTATCAATGACGTCATTGAAAGGTACATTCGCTGGGCATGGTGTCAATAAAAGTTGTCATTTCATTAACAAAGACGTCTTCAGTTCTGACACTTACAGGATGTTCGTTTGAATACGATGAGCTTTTATATAACAAAAGCTCAGGTTAAAATTGATTTCTTAATTCATGACACCTTTAAGTTAAGCAAAGTACTGTTTAGTTTACTTAATAGTACCATTTCATTAACTTTTACCTTTAGTTCATTGTATATATGCAGTATGGGAGTTATGTTGTGATCAATATTTTGTCATCTTTATTGTGGTGTAGTCACCCTGAAGCCAATGTACAATAGAAATCTTGAGGTCTCACCCCTCCTATGCTATGTGATCTTATGGACTGTTTCTAAACTATTCAAAGTCGTCCATTCAAAAAGAGTTTTATTCAATAAAACCGTAGTTTTGCAATAAAATAACTTATTTCTGATATTTGCATATGCCTTTAGATCAATTTTACGAACAAGAGAAACAAATTCACTTAAGGGAGCCTAAACTCTTGAACAGCAGTGTATAAAATCTGTTCATTTTCTCCTGTCTTCCTGTTCGTGTTGCATAACCCATCATGAATCATGTGGGTCATATGCAGTTAAAAACAAGTGAGTAATCCTGCACTTGTTTACAATCCTGCAGGAACCTCCAATTTTCCCTTTATAATTAAAACCATTTTAGTCAGCTGTGGAGGTTTTTATGAGACTATTTAAGATCTATATTAGGATATAAATCATCATGGAAACAAGGATGTGCTATTAGTGAGTTCTGTCAAATGACATATGAAGTACGTAATCACCCGAGTACCATATAGAGTGTATGCAGTTAAGTTGGTCAGATTTTGTTTGATGAAGGGATCTACCGTACACTGTCAAAAATGGTCAAAAATGTAACCAAGCTGTCACACAAATTTAATGAATTTAATGTGCAACACAAATTTAGTAAATAATAAGCTCTCCTCACTCATCAAAAACATTTACAGCGCAGCTGTAACACGTCAGAGGAGAACTTGCCCTCCCGGCTGAGACTGGTTTCTCCCAAGTTTTTTTCACCATTTATTCATCATTGGAGTTTTGGCTTGCTTACCGGGAGACTGCTGATATTAGATTAGGTCAGGGTTCATAAACATTGCTTTATTAGAATGGTCTTACTCTTTCTATACCATGGCATGTACTGTATACTGTATTCTACCCTTTTCTGTGTTTTTCTTTCTGTTTTGTTTTCTTCCTGTAAAGCTCCTTTGAAACAATGCAACATTGTAAAAAGCCCTTTATAAATAAAATGGAATCGAACTGAGGTGGTACCCTTTTAAAAAGTACACTTTGTACCTAAAGAGTTTATATTAGTACCCCAGAGGTACATATTGGTGCCAAATGTGACAGCTTGGTACATTTTTTGACCATTTTTTTCTGTGTAGGATTCACCCCATGAACTAAATGACTAGATATACTGTAGAAGTAGGAATGCGAACGTCACCTGGCTAGAAGCTTTGCATGCTGGTTAGAAATGTTGTCTGACTTTAGGTTGTGTAATAACTGAGTATTCTAATTGTAAGGGAAAAGACATCTTGACTGGACTGGTCATTTTTACTGGCACTAACACATTATCTGAGGTAATGTCTGACCTACAGTCACACTCTTCATTCACGGGTCACTTGTATCAAAAAATAAACATGTATGGAAAATATTGTACCTTTCAGACAAAGAAACTAACCAGTTTTGTGTTTACTAACCTTGAAATAAATCATCTTCCTGGATGAGTGAAAACAAATGGAACCTAGTTTTGTTGTGCATAAATGTCTGCGTACAAAGGAGACCTTCATAAACAACTCTACTGATGGTCAGTTCTTGACGTAAAAGCATATTTCTTTCTTTGAAATGAGTTTTTTTGGCTCTAGCCACAATGCTTTGTGAGGTTTTCCCTACAGTTTGTTTGATGGAGTAAAGTCAGTGCATTAATGAATAAATGGAAACTCCATTATTCACTGCAGGCAATTATTGCATCTTTATTGACCGCGTTAAAACCATACCCTCATTAAACAAAATGTTTTCCTATTAAAATGTGTCATGAATTTTGACACGAAAAAAAAACAAAAAAAATGAAATAATGAGAACCAGCCATTTGAAAGCAGTTCCCATGTGACCCATAATATAAAATACGACATGAGTATTAGATTATTAGCTAAGGTGTATGGGCATGTGGTGAAATGCTGTTGGTTCAAATCTCAGTTTGGAAATATCCTTAGAAGTAACAACACTGCCCTTGAGCCTGGGCTGAACTCTTGTTGGATTGCTCGGGTATACTGGAGATGAATTATGTGGGCTACTGTTGGAGCGACTCATAGATTTCCAAGAATTTCTACATTAGGTTTTCTAATCCTCTAAAACTCTGTTCCTCATTCTCCAGGAGTGAACGTCCCGTCTCCATTTGAGATGAAGCAGCTTTGGAAGATGCTCTTTCCGCTCCTTATTCTCCTGTACCTATTGGGAGCTGTCCGATCTCAAGTAAATCCAGGTAAATATGCTGCTCTCTTTGAATGATTGTAAAGCACAACACTAGTTACCAGTTACCAGCAGATCCTTAAAGGGACAGTTCACCCAAAAAGAAAAATCCTGTCATCATTTATTTACCTTCATGTCTTGTATGTGTCTGGAAGAGAATGGAAGATATTTTGAGAAATGTCTCAGTGGGTTTGTGTCCAATGGAAGTCAATGGGTGTCAATGTTGTTTGGTTACCAAATTTTCTTCAAAATATCTTCTTTTGTGTTCAGCAGATGAAAGAAAGTCACACAGGTTTTAAATGACAACAGGGTGAGTAAATGATGACAGAATTTTCATTTTTGGTGAACTATGACTTTAACTTGTAGTTCATAATAGTATATTGATAGAACAGCCAGAGTAGTGGGGACATCGATGACAGAAATTAGCTATGAGGTTAAACTCAAAACCATGTTTGAAAATATATGAGACAAGTCACTGTGGAAATCGGTTGTTGTTGTGCTGCCACTAACAGCCAGCCTGTGGTAAAAGCATCAGATTTTATTCTTCAAAAATGTTTTTTTTAGGTCAGCATGCTGCAATCTGCATTGTTATTCTTGATGAAGTAAATCACTTGTAGAGGTTTAGTAGTTCATCTCAAACTCATAGACATCAGCATGAGAAGTTCTGAATAAGGTTTGGAAGAGACTCCATTCTTCCATTCTGGATCTCATGGTTCTTGCTTTTTTATCTGTGTCTTTCAACTCTAACTCTTTTCACTCTAGCATGGGTGGTTTGCGGGGAGGAAAGTGTGATGTCAATGTGAGGTTCAATTATATTTTACAAGAAAACCAAAAGCCAGCTCACGGTGAGAAGCCATACTGTAGAGACTTAAGCAAAAATCTGGATGGCAGATAATACCACCATGGCCAGAGGCAATTTCATCTGGGATCCCCCAGGATGAAAACCACATTGTGTTCTTGTACTACATGGGTCTTTATAGGGATAGTTCATCCAAAAATAAAAATTCTGTCATTATTTATTTATCGTCACGTCAATCCAAAGCTGTATGACGTTTTAGTATTCTGCAGAACACAAAAGAAGATATTTTGAAGAATGTTGGTAACCAAACAACATTGGGCCCCATTGACTTCCATTGTATGGACTATGGACACAAAACCACTTAGACGATCTTGAAAATATCTTCTTTTGTGTTTCACAGAAAGAAAGTCACGTTACAGGTTTTGACTAAACTGAGGGTGAATAAATGAATGATGACAAAATGTAAATATTTAGGTGAACTATCCCATTCAGCAAAAGTTTAGCTTGAAAAAGTCTGGATTTGTAGTGTTGTTTGAGGTTCAGTAGCACGCCGATGCAATAAGTCAAGGAATGCATAATGTTCTTTACTGCTTTCTTTTATAGATGTATTGTGCTTTAGTGTATATGAGAGGAGGATACCAGTCCATCCATATTATTTAATTGTCCCTTTGCTTGGTCAGACTACAAAGTAATGTTTGGCTTGTTACAAAGTCAACACATACTATGTAAAATGCTTTGTTAAAAAAATTGGTTTGTGTGGTTTATGCTCAAGGAGTCAGAATTGTTTAAAAAGTCTTTAGATGGACTGCGGTATAGACAAAAATAACAGAATTATAGTCAGCTGTGCCTTTGCTGCCTAAATGTTCTTGTTACTTACTAGAACTGTGAGTTGAGAGACAAGTGTGAAAATGGACTATAAAATTCTTGCCCACTTTAATTTCTGAGGCTAATTTTCTCATGAGCTGCATGTGGCTGCTGCACCGTACAGTACATGTTGACTAATAGATGGTGGATGATCAAATAGTGCCTTATCTTTAATCTTTAACAAACGTGCCAGGATCAACTCATGTTTCTTTATTTTTTTTCTGAAAGAGGTTGATATATGACAGTTTATAAAAAGGTGCCATTGGTTAAAGGGGTCATATGGCGCGAATACGTGTTTTTCTGTGTCTTTAGTGTGTTATAAGTTGCCCATGCATGTGTTAGACACGTAAAATTGCAAAAATTTAAGTGTCGGAACAAAAGATGCATTCTATCTAAAAGCGAATGCTCACCCAGACCTGCCTGAAACGCCTCGTGTAACCACACCCCCACAAATCTACATCAGTGCGTGGTATGATTTTACTAAGACCGCCCAAATGTATACGCAAGTAAGGTGGGCGTACCTGTCAGTACAATTGCTTTGGAACCTGATGTTCCAAATATGGTAAGAAATGTTACATTTCCATCACACGCTTGCAGTATTCGACCAATCACCACGCACTGGTTGACTGGCCAATCATAGCACACCTCGCTTTTCAGAGCGATGAGCTGTGTTAAAATCTGCGCGTTTCAGAGAGGCGGGGCAAAGAGGAGATACAAACATGCACGGACAGCGTTTTTGAACCTTAAATCGTGTATACACATTACATTACATCTAAAACAAACGATAATATTCGTTTTAGCCGTGTCATATGACCCCTTTAACATTTAAGCGTAGTAGCTACATTCTGGCTTTGTGAAAAACGTTTAACTTGGTAAACGTTTCACTTATTGAGCAATTGCTTTCTTATGACAAATCGCTTCATTGTTTTCTAATTTCTTTGTAAGTCATTTTGGATAAAAGCGTCTGCTAAACGCCTAAATGTAAATGTAGTTAACAAAAGAAGATATTTTGAAGAATGTTGGTAACCAAACAACGTTGGGCCCCATTGTCTTCCATTGTATGAACAGTGGACACAAAACCACTGAGAGGATTTTGAAAACAATACGAACTAACAATGTGCAACATGTCTACAAAATGTTTTTTTTGTGTGTGTTAATTTGACCAAATACCTAATATATGTTTTAAATCAAACGTAGTCATAATAAAGATTAACAAATGCTGTGAAAATATTGAGCTAATTGTTGGTTCATGTTAGCTAAATAACTAATGTTAATCAATGGAACCTTATTGTAAACTGTTACCATTTTATATAATTTAAAAAGGTTACAAATATTATCCTTATACACAGAATAAATGTGATATGAGTTTTTTAATTATTAAAAAAGTCCAAAATTTGTCACCCAGAACTATACTTTTTTAAACTGCTTTACTAATATTTTATCATTAAATTATGTTTACTTAACATTTTTATAAAATAATAAATTGTATAGTTATGACCTTAAGATCGGAAATAAAAAAATGTTTATCATCAGATATATTGCATTGTCTTTCTGAAACCTTGAATTATTGCCATAATTCATTGTTATTGGTCACCCTCTTTGTTTGTCACTCGGTTTCGCAAATTTCCAACCAATAAAAAACATGTAAAAGTGTTTGTCAATTTGACAACACAGTATTTAATTATTTAAAAAGTACAGTGTTTTTCCATTTCCTGGAAAACAGTGAATTTGGATATGTGAGGTTTCAGAAGGACCGCGGTGACATGAAAGTCAATATGATGACATTCATTGCCATTCTTTAACACACTCTCAGAAAAAAGGTACAAAAGCTGTTACTGGGACGGAAGTCTTTAAACAAAGTCCCAATATTTACAATTTAGGTACCAGTGTGCACCTTTGAGGTACTTATATAAACAGTTTAGGTGCAAAAGTGTTCTTTTTGAAAGGGTACCACCCCAGAGAAAGCTTTTGCACCTTTTTTTCTGTGAATAAACTTTTCAGTGTTTGCTCAAATCGACACTACTACAAAGAGTTCCTTTAGCAATACATCACGGTATCCCAAGTAAAGAAACTGAATATTATTGCTTCCCGTCCCAAATCTTCAGTTAAGAGTTGTTTTACAGGCTAGTGGTTAATAAAGAAAGAACAGCATGCAAAAGGAGTGATGAAATGTAATGGGACAGAATCCATCAGTCAGACCTCATTGAACTGCGTGTGAGATCGTTGAGGATCTGACCTTGCTTTGAGTATATTATTGAATGTAGTAGGAGAGCAAGCGTGATTGTTTACAATGGATTCAACAATCAGACTGGAGTCTGTGGCTTGTACATACCAGACATTTTGACAACAGGAAAGTAAATTGAATCGGCTATTATTTCTTTTTTCTTTCGTTTTTGCTCCAGAGTGTTTTTTCTTTTGTAGTTATTTGTTTCTTCAGTTCTTAACTCGTGTCTTTCTCACATGACCTCAACACAGAACTGCATGTATAAATATATAAAGTTTATGTTTCAGACGCTCAAAAGCTTTTCTCCAAAGGTGATGAATTTCCGATTCTTTCCGGAGAGAGAGACTGCCACACACTTTAACCCCCGTAAATATCTGTTCTGCTCCTTTATATTTCCGCTGGAAAGAAGAATTTTTTTTCCTACTTCTGGAAAAGTGTGCTGCAGAACTTTCCTCTGTTTAAAATTCCCAAAGACTGTAGTTATACCATCCTACTCTCTCCTTTTTTCCACTTTGAGTAATAGACTCCTGCTTTTTTTCTCTCATGTAAAAAAGAAAGGAACTGTAAGTGCCACTCCTAACGGTTTACACATAATTACATGTGTGTGCATGTTTGTGTACATGTGTGTAAGGTTTTGGAGCCTGCACTTAGAAAGCAAACACTGAGAAACAAACGTGCCATTCACAAGGTATTACAGATGGAAAAAATGCATTGGCGAGGGGGGAATAAGCATCACTTTGACCAATGAATTACTGCAGGAGCCTAAAGTGGCCAATAAGAAAAGAGAGAGAGGAAGAACCGTTAACCACCATCCCTCTTCAAACAGCGTTTAGTGTTTTTCCACCTTTCTGAAGTGAGGGATATTTATAGGCTCAGTAACTGAACGTTTACACTATCTGATACTGAAGTTGTAACAGTCCATGCATGAAGGGTAGGGAAAAAAACGTTAAGAGCTGTCAGTATGGTGAAAACCTTTGCTTAAAAAAAACTCTTTTTCATTTTTAATTTAATTTAAGAAGGTTGACATTTGCATAGAATTGCCTGTTATTTTTTGTGTTAACTAGTGAATTTAGCATATATAATAGTCCTCACTACTAGAAACAGATGTGCATAAAAAAGTACAAATCTTTTTCTAGACTTTAACAAGGCAACTTACACTAGACTAAACCATATATTTAGTATATATATTTTTATAGTATGTGTGGTCCTGAGGATTGAACCCACAATCTTGGAATTTTCGTTGAGCTACAGGAACACCAGGAACACCTTATAGGAATGACATAAATCTCTGACTGCTATTTTTTAGACCGTATGTCAACACACAGTTGGCTCTGTGTCTGCAGCTTCACTGTCCTGGGCCTTTGCAAGACTTCTGATTCCTTCATGTGGCACTCCTGTGCCAATTGTGTAACACTGCTTTGCCTGCATTCACAAAGCTCTGACAACTCTCCACTAAATTACGATAACACGCGCATACGCTTCAAATGTTTGAGACCACACTGGAAAATGGTGCTTTCTAAATCGGGAAATAAACAGAAAGTATTATGCTTTTGCAAAGTTATGACAAAAGATATATTTATATTTAAGACTTTTTACTATTTTGTGTCACTGTCAAACTGTGACATTCGGCAAGTTAAAGGGATAGTTCACCCAAAAATAAGAATTCTGTCATCATTTACTCACCTTCGAGTTGTCCAAATCTGTATAAATGTCTTTGTTCTGATTAACACAAAGAAGGATATTTGGAAGAATGTTTATAACCTAACAGTTCTTGGACCCCGTAGACTACCATAGTAGGAAAAAATACTTTATCATTTCTTTTCTTCTGTCGAACACAAAAGAACATATTTTGAAGAATGTAGGAAAGCAAATAGTTGTGGGCACTTTTGACTAACATTGTAATTTTTCCTACTAGTCAATGGGGTGCAAGAACTGTTTGGTTACTGACATTCTTCCAAATATCTTTCTTTCTGCTTAGCAGAACAAAGAAATGTATACAAGTTTGGAACAATATGAGGGTGAGTAAATGATGACAGAATTCTTATTTTTGGGTGAACTATCCCTTTAACTACTTTGAATGAAATCTCAGATTTTCAATTTTAAAGTTACACTGATAGTTTTGTATATTGACAAATTCAAACACACTTATGACAAATCATAACTATTTTGTAATTCATCATTTGATTTTAATACAATCTACTCACACTCCATTGACAGTTAGCTTTGGGGTGTGGTTAGGGGTGGAGCTTCATTTTTTACGTTTTGAATATAAATTGTGTGTTTTCACAAATATGTAATCACCAGCTAAAATATATTGAAAATATGTGTCTTTGAGTATAATTTTATGTGTTAAAGAACCAGAGAGAGAGAGAGAAAGAGAGAGAGAGCAAGATGGGGGAGGAGGATGTCTTTATTTTACATCTGGAAGAGCTTTTTGTTGGGCGATTCGGCTCGATTTGGATTATATCAGCTCATCATTGCCAAAACCAAGCCTCTGAGGTTTCCCCCATCTTGACTTTTAAGCAAACATTTGGAGGAGAGACAGAAAAAAAATGAAAAGGGAGACAAAAAGTCCTTCACCACTATCCTTGCTATTGCTGGCAGGTTCACAAAGGCTATTTTGTTGAAATGGAGGGGCCAATAGGAGTGTCCTTCTAAACTCACATGTCCGGACCTTCACACTGACACTCAAAGAGAGAGATATTTAGAGAGATCAAGAGAGTTTATTAAATGCCATGCCACACGATGACCGTATTAAATGATGTTTAAATCAAAATATAAAGGAATGTTTCTTAGACATATACAGTTCAATCAAAAGGATAGACGGTACCATTCAGCCGGTGGTCAAAAAACATGTTTTCTTCCGTTTAGACAAGGGCTCTTCAAGACAAATCCTATCTTCTTATTGCTTTCTCACAGAGCAATTCTGATTGTATATGTAAATTTAAGCATGTATAACTAATCATGTTTGTGTGGTATTTTTATCAAAGTTTCTGAAGATGGAAGGTTCAATATTATTTTATTGCTTCTCTGTTGCTCAACCAGTCCTGACCTACAATATTTACTATTATAAACAGAACATTTACAGTAAATAACTGTAATCGGGAAGAAACATAACAACCATTAGAACAAAACACAATCATCAGAACATCTTTTAATACTTTTATACTTGAAAAGCGTAAAAACTGAAACAGGAAGTGCTTATGTTGATTTCTTAAGGCTAATTCACATTTATTCAACAAACACATTTTGGACAATGTTCTATATTTTAATAATAATAGTAAATATAATAGTAAATATTTTGAATCATTTAAAAATAAAGAAATATCTTTATTAAATATAATAGTAAATATTTAAAATGTTTATATAACATATATTAAATATAATTTTAAATATTAGTAAATAAATACAACACTAAATAAATAACTATAATAGTAAATATTTAAAATATTTAAGCAAAACTTTTAAAAACAAACAAAAAACTCTCTTATTTCTTGCAACATATGTTTGTTATAGTCTGAGTCTGTAAATATTTTCTATTCTTCTTTGTGCATTTTTGCACCTGCATAGAATATTTTTCTCAGCACTCATGAAATTGTGTATCCAAATCTAATATATAAACAATGAATCATAATAATAAAAAGCAAGTGATTTTTTAAATTTCTTTAAAGGTCTGGTTGAACGCGCAGTTTCTGCCAATCTCGTATTAATCTTGAGTACCTCTAGAGTATTATTGCATACTTTGTATCTTCGAAGAGTATTTAGTTTGATCACATTTATAAAAGATAGATATAGCTTTACGATTATTTCTGAAAACAGACGACATCCTGGGGGTGTGCTGGCCGCGGGGGAGGAACTAAATCACGAGCACACAATACATCATCACATTATCCCTGCATAACTGTTTTGATTCACTATAAGTTTGTGTCGTTTACATTATGCACGTACGCGCCGATTGCCAACAAAACACAGACATATGACTTAGTTTCACTTACCGCGTGCGGTTCATGTCTGACATCTTTTAGTGCTGGGACCGCTCCATCTATCAGTTTCAAACGATATGCAAATCCAGCATTATATCCACCGTTTATATAACATCCATCACTGAAATGCCCTGAACAAACAAACACACCTCAACTTCTCTCACTATCGCAAGAGTAACGAGCTGCAGCTGCAGGCCAACAGGGCAGCCAATCTTGATGGTAAGCGGGTCTTCCTATCCCTCGGCGGTTGACACATGAGCACGCTATTTCATTCGCCTTGCCGTGGGCGTGCTTTTCCGGGTGAATTGCCCAATAAGGGACTAAGAAAAGTTGTTACAAAACGGTTTTTCATGTTCGAAAAAACTTTCCGAAACCTATACGAACCTTGGGGGAGTGTATCGAGACAGAAATACTACGTAATACGCCCAACTCATTTTTTGACAAGTTGACCATGTTAAGCATGAGAAGACACCACGTTTAACATAGTAAAGAACTCAGAATGCATGAAACAGCGTTAAACCCCCTCTGTAACTATCCAATCTAAGCAACAACAAAAAAAGAGAACTTTCAGAAAATGAGTTTTGGATTAATAATGTTGCCTGTTGTTGCTATAGCTAAAAGCTTTTATTTCTAATCACTGTATTTTATTTATTTATTTCCAGGTGTGTGTCGCTCTCCATTAGGAATGTCCGGAGGACAGATCTTAGATGAAGACATCTCAGCTACTAGTCAGTGGTCCGACTCCACTGCTGCAAAATATGGCAGGTATGAGCACACATGCCTTCTAAACACACACAGACACATTGTTTTTTTTCATGAGCGGCATTGCAGGTTATCTTAGTGGGAGCAAACCACATCTGAGCAAATGTGGGTGGCCTCTTCCCAGCCTCACTAGAATAATATAATTATGCTTCCCCCATAAAATGATACTGTCTTTCCCCTCAGTCTAATCCTTCCCATCAACACTCTTCTCATTCACACAACATTAACAGCTTTAGACTAATTTATGAGGGAGCACTGAGGCCAAAGACCCATCCTCGCTGTAAATGAATTCCATGTGTTTTTATTTTCCTCTATTTGCATCTCTGAATTTACTTTGTGTCGTTCATGTTAGATTGGACTGTGAGGAGGGCGATGGTGCCTGGTGTCCTGAGACACCGCCAGGTGAACCAGAGAATCTGAAAGAGTTCCTGCAGATAGACCTTCGTTCTCTGCACTTCATCACTCTGGTGGGTACGCAGGGGCGTCACGCCGGAGGCATGGGGAACGAGTTTGCCCAGATGTACAAGATCAAATACAGCCGTGATGGTAGCCGCTGGATCTCATGGCGCAACCGGCAGGGCAAAGAGGTTTGTACCGCTAATGCCCACTCTTGTGTTCCAACCAATGACAGCCCAGCAACATGTCACTTTGCATGTATAGCCACATAAAATGTACTTGACTTGAAAACAAATGATGATCTATCTAAACAACTTTTTTAAGTTCAAATACTTTTAAAATGAGATGTAAAAAGGATAGTATTTTAATTCTCTCATCATTTATTTACCCTCACGCCATTCAAAACCTTTAAATGACGCTTTCTTTGGACCAAAAAAGATGTTTTGAGAAATGGTTTTGTGTTAGAAGTCAATGGGGGCCACTGTTATCTGGTTACCAATGATCTTCAAAATATCTTCTGTGTTCAGCAGAATAAAGAAAGTCACACATGTTTGAAAGCTGAGTAAATTATAAAAGAATTTAAATTTTTGGGTAACTGTCCCTTTAACAATGGTTAGGAATGCATTACACAGTATGTCTCAGTAAAACCTCTGGTGTGTCCTCTTACAATCATTGTAAAAACATTGCTTGTGCCTAAAGTTGTTTTAACTAGAAAATCTAATATATCCTTTATACCATTAATCAAACGTTATTTACTTACAACTCCATTTTGATCTGGAGAGCACACACTAAAAATATCCAGTTAAAAAAATGATTTTATTAAAAATATTTCATTAAATAATTTTTTTTCTTGTAAAATAACATGGTTTCTCTGTTTTTCTCATACATTTGCAGAAATTGTAAGCTTTTTCAGAAATTTTACGGTTTTTGACAGTATTTCAAAAATACACCAATCCTGCAAAAAAATAAGTCAATTTTCTGGCAGCTGGGGTGCCAGAAATATACCATAAAAATAAGTTTTCCGTAACGTGTTTTTCCTGTAAATTTGCCGTCTTCTACTGCAATTTGCCGTTTTTGATCGTATTTCAACAATGTGAAAATACTGTTAATAAAATTGTAAAATTCTGTAAAATTACCTTCTACAGTGCAACAGAAAACTACATTTGTATGTGATGTCGATACAGTATGTCAATAGTATTGGATCTTCTGTTTTGAAGGTGATTGAGGGGAACAGGAATGCCCATGACATTGTTCTGAAGGACTTTGAGCCACCCATCATCGCACGTTTTGTCCGCTTCATGCCTGTCATCGATCACTCCATGAACGTTTGCATGCGTGTGGAACTGTACGGCTGTGAGTGGCTGGGTAAGTCCAAATCAATCAGTGAATTCAATTATTCATTTAAATCGCCTGACTCTATATCAAATAGTTGTTTGAATAAAGTTAAGATTGAATCTTTTTGTTATTAGTACAGCTAGAATCAGAATATTAAGTGTTAACTGTAATGCTGGGATTGCAGTAATAACTTCCATTAAAAGTTTAAAGTTTATACAAAAATATGATGAATTAGACCATATTTGTCATGATACCCTCGGGAGAGAACCCAATTGCAGGCAGCAGGGAATTAAGGGGTTAACAAATAAGATTTATTAATAAAACACAAAACAAGGGCCCACGGGGGGGGGGATGGGGTGGTGGGGGGGTAAAACAATAATACAGTAAACAGGAACACAGACTGACTACACTAAACTAACAGAGACTACAACACTTGGTAAGACTACAACAGAACTAATACTAAACTAGATTTACTTGACTTGACAGAATAATCACAAACAGGAACACGAGCGTGGGTACCAGTAAATGGCAATGAACAAGGCACAGGGGTATATCCACAGACAAGCACGAGTGAAACACACACAATGACCGAACACAGGACAATGAAACATGAGGACTATTTAAAGGGGAGCAAATCAAGAGGGAACAGGTGCGGGACATGAACTAATTAACAAGTAATAACGAGACGAAAGGTCGGAAACAGAGACGAGACCTGGAGAGAGAGAGTATGGCGGTCCAAAAGATCCAAGACTGTCTCTCTCCACATGAAACAAGGGATCCTGCCAAGATTCTGCCACAAGACCAAGAAATACCTGACATGATGAGGCAGAATCATGACAATATTTCATCAGTAAATTCGAATTATTTATTTTCATTAACATCTACCTAGTTTCTTCTAACAAACACTGAATTATAATATTTAAAGGGTCATTATGTATAGGCTAATTATGTACTGCAATTTAACAGCAACATTTTAGTAAGAGCCACAATAGCAATCATGTACAACTCTTAAACTCTCAATGTCAATCTTAGAGTCAATATGACAGCTGCTCTGGATCTCAAATGGCAATTATAACACAAGTGTTGCAAAATAGTAAAAAATTGTAGACACACGAGATATGTGGGTTATATTTCGTTCTTAGTTTGTAACTTTAGTTATTCTGCGTAATGTCATTCTGTTGCTCTTTCTAGATGGCTTGGTTTCATATAATGCTCCGCTCGGCCAGCAGATGACTTTCAATGGACAGAATGTTTTCCTCAATGACTCTGTGTATGATGGAGCCATGAGTTACAGGTTAGTAACTCCAGGAGCGGTGACGTAACAAACCAATTAATGTGTTTTCTGTAAATGTGTTGCTATAATCCTTCAGAATAGTTTAACAAGAAATAACACAATTATTTCTTACTTAAGAATATCAGTATATATCTTTTCCACTGGCAAAATAGCAACTGGCACTGGGAAAATCTGATCCCAGATCAGTAATGTAAGACACACATACAGATTGGAGCTGCCTTGTTTTTGCCTGATTGCTATGGTGACGGCAGCGCTCCAGGATGGGCAAGGGTCACAGTGGTAGAAGTTGACTCATTGCTTCCTGAACAGTACCTTCCATGACACAGTGCAAAGTGTGTTTACATTGTGTGTGTGTGTGTGTGTGTGTGTGCGTGCGTGCGTGCGTGCGTGCGCGCGCGTGTGCGTGCGTGCGTGTGTGCGTGCGTGTGTGTGTGTGTGTGTGTGTGAGAGAGAGAGAGAGAGAGAGAGAGAGAGTAAGAACTAGAAAAAGTACACAAAGTAAAACCTCACACATTTATAGTCATTAAACTACCACAACAGAAACAAGTGTCATTGCTGGGGATAAACAAGATGTTGTTTTATTAATATAATTCTGCCATCTAGTGGTGATTTTGGATAAGCAGCTCTGATACGCCAATCCAATGCAAAACCTTAAAGGGATAGTTCACTCAAAAATGAAAATTATTTCACCATTTGTTCACCCTCATGTCATTCCAAACCTGTATGACTTTCTTTCTTCTGCAGAACACAAAAGATGATATTTTGAAGAACGTTGCTAACCAAACAACACTGGGCTTCATTGATTTCCATTGTTTGGACACAAACCCACACTGAGACATTTCTTAAAATATTCTAATTTGTGTTCCACAAGTCATATACAGACATGGGGATAAATAAATGATGGCCTAATTTTTATTTTGTATTATCCCTTTAATAATTTTTTTTGTTTAGAAGTCATGATGCATTACCATAAATCTTAACTTCTTTGTTATATTTCTTTGCATTTAGAATAACACAAAATATTATTTTTTATGTAATAAAAACTGCAGCAGAAACAGAAATCAGCATGCTTTATTTTTCTCTTGCAGTATGACAGAAGGTCTTGGACAGCTGACAGATGGTATGTCTGGCCTAGATGATTTTACACACAGTCATGTGTACAACGTATGGCCTGGATATGATTACGTCGGCTGGACCAATGAGAGTTTCCCCAATGGTTTTGTTGAGATCATTTTTGAATTTGACCGCATCCGCAATTTCACCACCATGAAGGTATGTACGTAGATTTTGTGGCTGTCATGTCTTACATTTCTAGTTGCCTCTTCATTTATGTATATTTTATATATGCTTCTAGAGAGTGAAATTATATGAATTATGTATTAAAAGGTACAGTCCATAATTTCTAAAACAATGTACAAGAATAAATTAGAAATTAGGGAGTGTTGCCATTTCCTAGTTGCATAGTTTCTAAACTAAAATGAAACTTATGAATGCATTTATTTTGATCATAACATCATTTTCTGTACTGTGTAATCCCAAACAGGTACACTGCAACAACATGTTCTCACAAAGGGTGAAGACCTTTCAAAAGGGGGTGTGTTATTTCCGCTCCGAGTCGGACTGGGAGGCCACGCCCGTATCTTTCAGCCCTGTGATGGACGATGTCAATCCTAGTGCCCGCTTTGTCACCGTGTCTCTCTACAATCACATGGCCAGTGCTATTAAGTGCCAGTACTACTTTTCTGACATCTGGATGATGTTCAGTGAAATCACCTTCCAGTCAGGTCAGAGCAATTTTTGAGAATTATCTTTTACATTCAACCGTGGCTCATGTCCAGCTCCAATGTGGACACATAATATAATAAAACAAACCAACTATTCCAAATCTTATGAAGTAATTTGATATGAAGTTTAGCATATTAAAAATTTCCAAACCACTGGATTGTGAATAAATTGCTCAGTAAAATTTGTCAGACGGATCAAGCTCCCTGTCCATCTCCATGATTTTACAAAAGCGTGGTCGTTCTCACTGTTTGAACATCCTGTGATTTCAGATACAGCAATGTACAACACAACCTTGGCTCCACCTATAACTGGCCCTCCAAGACAACCTGGTCAGATTTCCCACCGTCCCTGATTCACTCATTTCTTGCATTTAAATACAAGTACCCCTCATCTCTCCTGAGTGTCCTGTCATCAATAGCTACCTTTCTCTCTATCCCCTTCTTAGGGGATAACCCCACCCACAAAGTAGATGACAGCAACACCCGGATCCTGATTGGCTGCTTGGTGGCCATCATCTTCATCTTAGTGGCCATTATTGTTATTATTCTATGGAGACAAGTGTGGCAAAAGATGCTTGAGAAGGTGAGAGAGTTTAAATGAACCTTTTGTAAACCACACATCCTCTGAACCCAGTGTGTAAATATTTGGAAATGCATTAAATAATGTGAACTAACAATGAACAATATATTTATTGCAGTATATAAATCAGTATATTTTATAATTACAGAATTTATCTTTGTTAATGTTAGTTAAAGGACTAGTTCACCAAAAAACGAAAATTCTGTCATCATTTACTCACCCTCAAGTTGTTTCGAGCCTGTATAAATGTTGTTGTTTTGCTGAACGCATAAACATAATTTGGAAGAATGCTTTTAACTTAACAGTTCTGGGGCACTATTAACTACCATAGTAGGAAAAAATCTAATATGGCAATCAATGGTGACCCAGAATTGTTTTGTTTCCCAACATCCTTTAAAATATCAAATTTTGTCTTATACATAACAAATAAATGTATACAGGTTTAAAACCAAGTGAGCGTGAGTTAAGCCCATTGCACATTGAGTCCGAAATTTCCGCACGTTAAAAAATAAATACGACCTCACGTTGTGTCAATCACATTTACACACTGCCTCCGATATTTTCGTCCGTCATAAAAAATTCGGACCGGGTTCGATTTTCTGCGTTTTTCGCATCCGTCAAGCATTTTGAGTGGCCTTTTTTAACAATTCAGAGAACACCGTACAAACGAGAGGCAAATCCGAAAAAAACGCATACGAAAATTTTGGTGCAAAGACCTTAAATGTTGACAGAATTTTTATTTTTGGATGAACTATCCCTATACAAATATAGTTAATTGTTTGTTCATGTTAGTTGTACATTGTAATGTTAACAGATACAACGTTTTATTTTTAAATTCATGTAATTTATGTTAACTAATGTTAATGAATGGAACCTTATTGTAAAGTGCAGTATTTTTTACCATATTTTGTGTACTATAATAATGCATTTTTCACAATAGTATTATTCTCAGCTTTGTTTTCCAATGATTTTCCCTCAAGATCGCCGTGGAAAATTCTATTAAAAAGTCCCTAGATTTTGTATGGACTTGTCTGAAAAGTCCTCAATTTCACTATGACTCCATATGATGTCATTGTCTCTGAATGTTCCCATATGAACTTTCCACTCTGTGCATGTCCTTTACAAAGAGAGAGGGAGTGAAGAAAAAATTGCAATGAAGAATAATCCTAACTGTTGCTATTGCATTGCAGACTAAATATATTTCACATTGGCACAGTAAAGCAGCAAACTATAAGTTGTGGCCTTCTTAACTAAACATCCTTCATTTCAGGTGTCTCGGAGGATGCTGGACGATGAACTAACTGCTAGTCTGTCAATACAGAGTGAGACCTTCACATATAACAACAACAACAACACTTCTTCAGTGTCCAGTGAGCAGGAATCTAACTCCACCTATGAGCGCATCTTCCCTCTGGGACCCGACTACCAGGAGCCGTCACGTCTGGTCCGCAAACTGCCTGAGTTCTCCCAAACATCAGAGGATGCTGGTGAGTCCAAGGCATTGTATGAATTTATTTGAATTCACCAATACTTGCTAATTACCAAATTATTATTTTAACATAAACACACAGCAGGCTTTACTGACCAATCAGCATCAATTTGTTTAACTTTTTCTGCAGCATCGACCAGTACAGCTTCCAAGACTCCTCAGGCCAGTACACAAGAGGGCGTCCCACATTACGCTGAGGCCGACATTGTCAACTTGCAGGGGGTGACGGGGGGAAACACGTATGCTGTTCCGGCACTTACCATGGATCTACTGTCAGGGAAGGATGTTGTTGTTGAAGAGTTTCCAAGGAAACTGCTCACCTTTAAAGAAAAGCTGGGAGAGGGGCAGTTTGGAGAGGTCTGTTCTATATTTGTTCTGCAGAATACTTTGATTTCTTAGAACTCGCTTTAATAAGATTTAATAGGACTCACCCTCGTGTCATTCCAAACCTGTGAGACTTACTTTCTTCTGCAGAACACAAAAGATGATGTTTTGGACAATCGTGATGAACATAATTGGCTCCCATTGACTTTCATTATACACTAAACCACTGAGACATTTCTCAAAATATCTTTTGTGTTCCACAGAAAAATAAAAATCATGCAGATTTGAGGTATTTGTATTCAATGTGTGAACTAACCCTTTAACTATCCCTTTATGACAAATGTCCTGGATGATTCTTTGTAATGGATTTATGTAACAGTGATTTTAATGCAAATGTATGAAGAATATTTTAAAAAACTGAATATCTTTTTTTGTTTGTTGTCAGGTGCATTTATGTGAAGCAGAAGGAATGCAAGATTTTATGGATGAGGACTTCTCCTTTGATGTCACTGAAAACCAAACAGTGCTTGTTGCAGTTAAGATGCTTCGAGCGGATGCAAATAAAAATGCCAGGTTTGATAAAGCAAATGTCACAGTTATTGTTCTTTTAAATGCCTGTAAGTACAAATAAAATAACACCCATTCTTACCTTGATGATCCACAGTTGTACAGTTCAGTAATATATTCAGTAATATAAATTTAGCCCCAGTTAAATTATTATCACTTTTCCCCCCTACAGGAATGATTTCTTGAAGGAGATAAAGATCATGTCGCGGTTGAAAGACCCCAACATTATCCGGCTCCTGGCGGTGTGTATGAGCTCAGACCCTCTGTGCATGATCACTGAGTACATGGAGAACGGAGATCTCAATCAGTTCCTGTCCCGCCATGAGGCCGAGGGTATGATCGCTCTACTCAGCAATGCTCCCACAGTCAGGTAGATATTCTAACAAAGCATCTACCAACAACATTGAAGAAATGGGTTAAAGTTTGTGAGTAACACTGTAAAAAAACTCCCATAAAAAACAGCTGGGGCGACAGAAATGAAACTGTAAAATAACAGTTTTCCCTGTCAAATTACATGTTTCCCTGTTTTTCTTGTAAATTTGCGATCTTTTCTGTAACTTTACGTTTTTGACCGTATTTTTAAAAATACATAAAAAATCTGTTAAAACAGAAAAATTCCTTAAAATTGAAAAAAAAACTGTAAAAAATACAGTGTAGCTAACTTCAACAAGCAACAATACTTTTTTATTCTTCATCTCAGTACATATATTTTAGTATACTTCCGAAAACCTTTAATGTCCTAAAACACAGTACATTTTAAAATGATTAAATACTGTATTGTCAAAGTTGACAAACACTTTTTGATACATTTTATTGGTTCAATATTTGCAAAACCCAGTGTCAAAAATAAAGGGTGACTAATAATGATGATTTATGTAAAAAAAAACATGAAATATGGAGATGCAAGGTTTCAGAAGGACAACAGTGACATGTTGCATTTTGTTTTCATGTACAATGACGTAACATAAACTAACTGTATTTGTAAGAACTATTATTAACAAAGACTAATAAATGCTATAAAAATATGTTGCTCATTGTTAGTTCATGTTAGCTAAAAACTAATGTTAATAATAAATAAATGAGATCTTATTGCAAAGTGTTAACAATTAAAGTTGAATCATTTATATTATATTTTAATATTTATTAAATATTACATAACTATATACAGTACATTATATAATATATTGTATTATTATGGTATAATTGTATAATGTATGTAAACATTTTGTTCTGTGGTAAGTACTTATGTAATTAAGACTTAATTAAAGAGTAAATAAAATATCAAATGGTACAATGGTATAAAGGTTCAAATAAATACTCCTATTATCTTCTTATTATAGGTTAAAATTATATAAAATTGCAGTCAGCAAGCTAAACAGGATTTTCAAGATGATGATGACACAATTTATTTTTTACTGTCTTTCTCAGCTATAGTAACATACACCACATGGCCACACAGATCGCTTCAGGCATGAAGTATCTCTCCTCGCTAAACTTTGTGCATCGGGATTTGGCCACTCGCAACTGCCTAGTGGGAAAGAATTACACGATCAAGATCGCAGACTTTGGCATGAGTAGGAACCTGTATAGCGGAGACTACTACCGCATCCAGGGCAGAGCTGTACTGCCCATCCGCTGGATGTCCTGGGAGAGCATTCTTCTGGTGAGACTCACATCCCTAACCTAGAAATACAATAAATCAAACTGTGATTCATTTGAACGATTCCTGAAAGTACATCATCATAGATGCACAGTCAGATATTACATTGCATTTTTTTATTTTAATCTGGGAAGAACAATCAAACACAGTATGTCTACATACATTGACACATTATGAATTCTGTCCACCGCAGGGGAAATTCACTACATCCAGTGACGTATGGGCTTTTGGCGTGACCCTTTGGGAGATGCTCACCTTCTGCAAAGAGCAGCCGTACTCACAGCTATCAGATGAGCAGGTCATTGAAAACACAGGGGAGTTCTTTCGGGATCAGAGGAGACAGGTACAGGAATGCTTTTTTTGATCTTATCACGCCTCAAAAGCTTAAGTTTGGTATTTAACTGCTGTGAGTATATTATTATCGTCAGATATACCTACCCCAGCCACCAATGTGTCCTGACCCCATCTACAAGCTCATGTTGAGCTGCTGGAACAGGAACACCAAAGAGCGTCCATGCTTCCAGGAGATTCATCGCACCCTACTGGAGTGCAAACCATAGTATCCACTTATGTGCCAACCGCATGGCACTTCCATAGACTTTCAGTGCCCACAGGACTCCAATTGACCAGGCACTTATATCTTCCCATCATATATCCATAATTGTTCTGTTGCAGTTTGGACAAATGATTGAATTATGCAGGGTTATTTTTTACATTGCCCCCCGAGTGACTTTGGCTGAAATGTAATGAACGGGCAGCACTAGGCCCAGAAATGTAGCAATGAATTTTGGCACCTTTAATTCAGAAGAATTGGATTTTTATACACTGTGTATTTTCTTCAAGTACCCTACTTTTAAATGATGTTAAATAGAAAAAAAGCTCAAGTAAAAAGGATAAAACAAACAGACATTGGCAATGGTGTGCCTTATGTGAGTATTTCCATGTTGTTTTCCGTATTTTAAGGCAGAAGACAGCTTGAATGTAAATAAAAATGTTTTTTAATTGACATTCAGATTTACCTTTGGTTTTGTTGTGATGTCTCAAAATTTGCATACGATCATCTCATTTTTGAAAAATCTAAACATACTTTGTTTTACCTTTTTCCTCTGTAGTAAGCGGAATTTTTTTTTCAACCAAGTTAGTTCACAATCACAGAAGTATATTTATCTGTTTTTTTACAGAATAGCAAAACCAGTTTATAAAACCAATTCAATTTTTTTAATTGATCAAAACTCATTTTTTGAGTGACATTGTAAAATGTAAAATATTGGCATTTTGCAACTACCTATATATTGTGTTAATATTTAAATGTATTGCATTGTGTACTTTTCCTCTTTTTATTCTGAATTCTTTTTGGTGAAAATAGTGTTTATTTAAAACTTGTAATATTGAAATCTGTGTTTTCTTTTCTCTTTTATTGTCTTGGGTTAAAACCATTTTTGACATTTCAGCATTCTCATTTTTATTTGTAAAATCTATGAATTTACATAATTTACAGAAATGACTTTCTTATGATATTTGCATGAACTTGGATGAAATCCAATGTAGTAATATTACTTTGTCGTTTTGTTTTATGCCATTTGTAGTAGAATTATAAAAGTAGACCAAAGGGAGCAATACTAATTATCACCAGTTTAATTTTGAGTAGGCTATGCATTGAAAATATGAAAGATGAAAATAAGCTTATTTTAAAGCTGTTTTAAAGCAGTCTTATTTTTATATCAGAGTATATTCATATAGGGTGGCGTTGATGAGTGAAGTGTTGTTGGATAAATACTGGATCAGATGCACTGTGATGGTTTACAGTATGTTGTGATATGTTTTTGCATGTGCAAAGTGCTGCAAATGGGATACACGGAAATCTTATTTGCAATTGAGTAACTTGTATACTTGTAAATCTTTTGTATGGTGATTGTATAGGCTGTAATATTGACCAATTGTGCACCTTTTGTTGTCAGTTGAGATATCTGCCAATCCTTAAGAAGTGATTCAGTTGTGGGTATAAAAATCTCTGGCAATCGTCTATGTATAGCTGAATTTTAACATTCTTGACATGGCTTATTAAGTTGCATTATAAGTATGCTTTATTTCTTTATGCACTTTTCATGGGTTTAATTGTTTTATCAGCTGGTTTTCTGGCAGCTGGGGCGCAGTTTTGAAGTTTACTTTCTTCAAACATTACATTTTATTACCCACAAGGTAAATAAACTCATTTTCTCTAAGTTCTACCGCAATGATGAGAAAAAGAACTGGACCTCTTTGTTCATAGCAAAATATTCATCTTTAACTCCTTTGTCATTGGATTCTGTCTTTATACGCTCAGAACTTTTTTCTGTACTCTTTTTATATCAACCTTGACTTTTACTAGTATTGTACATTCTAGGGAACTGTACATATAATACATTTAATAAATTGATCAATCTTGAAAATTGTTATCTAAACATTTTCGAATTAATAAAGCACTTATCTGATGCTGACAGAAACCGTATTAAAGCATATAAACAGCTGCCAAATTAAAGCGTGTGTATTTGTGTGTATGTATAAATGATTCATTACATAAGAAAGATTAAGAAGTGTTAACTGAATTGGACAATTGTGTAGAATGTTGTTATGGACGTATTAACACAGCACATATTTTACTCAAAGTTATTCTTGTTAGATACATTTGATGTATTTGTTGATTACTTACAAAACGGAAATTTCTTCATTTAAAAACATTTGGTCAACGTCGACCGTTTATGGCTAGAAGGGATACAGCTACCTCCACTGGGCATGCGCACTTCATTTTTGTCTCGCTGACAACAGTTAGTTACTATTTTGTTATTATTGTAAGGTTAGGTTCAGGGTTGGGGTAGGTGTAGGCTAATGTAATTTATTGTAATTTTATGGCGAGATTTTGCATCACTTCCGGCCGTAGCTGTGTCCCTTCTAGCCACAACATGACTGTCACATACTGTTCGACGATTGGTTGAGCTCGTCTGACTGTAGCTAAAGCTTGATTGGACTGAGCAGATGTCACGTCACAGAATGGAAGCCGGTGATTGGTCGTTATAAGTATGACCTCCAATCACACCATGGCGGCGGTGCAAACTCCATCCGTACACAGACGCATGTGAAAAACAGCGTTAGAAACGGTTGCAGAGGCAGAGTACATTATCACCAGTTGTACATCATACAATCTGTATACGAATGTAAAGACAGCATGAAGAAAGTAGTGTTGGTAACCGGTGCAAACAGGTAACGTTAATGAAACCGTGTGTGTCTTAATGTTTTCAATAGTTTTACACCACTTCTTAAAGTATACGAACATGTTTTATAAGCATGCTGTTTTCGTATGAAAACTTTGCACAGTGATTTTGAAATCAAAGATTGTCACAAACATTTTTGTGAAAAACATAAAGGCATAAAAAGTTTTTTAAAAAGCAACGTTTTTAATATTTAGTTTTTTTTTGTATTTTTTTAACCTAGTAATCAAAGTTTTTTTATTCGTAATTTATCTGTGGTAATACAAATGGTAATATCTTGCTAACCTACGTCATCTATCTGTTAAAATGACCTTCACTGGATATATAATAACCCTGTATGCATGCATGTGTGTTTGTTCATGTGTTCAGTGGTATAGGTCTTGCCCTGTGTGAGCGTCTGCTAAGTCAGGATGTGCATCTGCAGCTCTGTCTGGCCTGCAGAAACATGCAGAGAGCTGAAGCCGCCCGTCAGGCTCTTCTTGCGTCTCATCCTAGAGCTCACATTTCTCTGCTACACTTAGACGTGGGTAACATGCACTCAGTAATCCGGGCTGCTGAGGACTTCAAGACAAAGTAAGAGATCTCAGTCTGCATTTTCCGTTTCCTTCTTGTTTTGGGTGCGTTACAGGGTTAGTTTTGTCATCATTTATTTTTCCAAAGTGACTAAAACACCATAAAGTTGATTTTAAGATACTCCTTACAATACTATATTTTGAGTCTTCTGGGGCCGTACAATAGCTTGGCATAAACTGTAAGTTTAAAGCCTTTCAAGTGGTACTTGCTGCAGAGCCAAATGGACGGAGCTTGACCTCCAGCTGGCAGCTACCCCTGGCTGTACTTAGTGGGTGGGGCTTGACCTACTCCAGCTCCACCTCTGTGGACCTAGTGATGTCATCATGCAAACATGTTAATGTTGTTTTTTTGTACAATGTTCAGTCTAATAAAGTGTGCATAACAAAAACCATTGAGACCAAACACACAGCTGGAACTTACATACAAAGTTATCAAAGATCAATAGTCAGTCAACATCCTATAGGCTGATTATAAGTTTGTAAACATTCGCGCGCATCTTGGTTGCAGAAAAACCTGGAAGAGATAGCCTTTATAACGACTAGAGAATTACACGGATAAGGTATACAAAATAGTTAGACTTAGAAAGATTATAGAAAACCTTACCTGAAATAAAATAAACACAGATCCGGATGATTTCGTCAGTCCAGCCTGTTCGTTTAATGACTTGTTTAGCTTAAAATGGCATATTCAACGACGGTATTCCGTAGGAAATAATACCATAATTTTTGCCATTCCTATTCTGACATTCAACAACACAAAAACACGTTTTTGAAGGAATTGTCTCCTCCGTTTCATTCATTGCTGCCTTTTTTCCACCGCTTTTTCTTCAACCAGTATGCGCTCGCAGCTGGCAGTGACGTAACCGTGACGTCGACTCCAAATTGGTCTATAGAGTGACAAGTGCAGCACATTTGAAGAACCCAGGCTGACTTTATTTAACTTCACTTCAACTGTTTATTTGAACAGATACAACAGATTGGATTATCTGTACCTCAACGCAGGAATCATGCCTAACCCCAGAGTAGACTTCAAAGCCTTTTATAAAGGCCTGTTCTCAAGGTACATTTAATGCAAGTCTTTCTACTGTATATAGCTGTGCACTGTATGACAGAACGCTATAATATAAAACATTGTATATTTCTACCCTACAGAAATGTGGTTCGTATGTTTGCAACGGGGGAGGGTATTCTGACCCAGGAAGATAAAGTCACACCCAATGGTTTGCAAGAGGTGTTTGCCACTAATCTTTTTGGTCATTTTCTTCTGGTAAGTTGCCAAACGATATCAAAGCTAGTTTGTTTTTCACAACACGTCAATTATTAACACATCTAGACTTCTTACCATTGTTTCTGTGACAGCATAATATTGTTGTGGTAGGGGCCATCATCTGTTTCTAGATTTACCATGAAACGCACTGTCAAATGAATCACCAGTGTCATCCTTTTGCTTTGTATTTTATCCTCATATAAAATGCCACATTTCACTGTTGTCAACGTCTTGTTTCCTGGCAGCCGCCCTAATCAATAATTCATCTGAACGTCTCTGGCATCAAGTTATTTCTGAGTCCTTGCAACCCTGTGCTACCTTGTTAGCTAATTTAAGCGCTCGTTCATTGGTATGCAGTAAGACATCTGGTCAATAGGGTTGAAAGCTGCCTCTACACATGCTTCTTCATACAGTGGAGCTATTGTGGTTCGGGTGGCTCTGACATTAAAGTTGAAGTAGATGTGACACTCTGTGTCCTCGAAGGCCAGATAAGAAGTATTGATTTTCTGCTGGGACTGTACAGACTGAGGAAGCGTATGAGGGCTTGTGTTTCTAGTAGTCAAATACACCTCTAATTTAGTTTCATACTTCAGTAATTTACTCTTGTGCTTTTCGAATTATTGTCACGGTATTCATATTAATCGCTTCCTTTTTGCGCAGAGCACCTCTCAACAACAAATTAATTACATACAAATATACAGTAAATTATCAAAGTAAGCCTGTAAAATATGACAAATGGCTTATTCTGCATATAACATTAATTAATATTAAATTCATTTAAATGTAATTATTAATTAAAGTGCATAATATATCATACCTTTATATATAAATGGTTATATGCTACCTTTTAAATATTTAGAAAAACGAACTAATTTTTATTTTTTCATCCACATTTTATAATAATAATAAAGTCATCAAAACTAACACAAATGTAACTGTCGGATGAATAATATTGTGACTACAAGGTTCCAAAAAATCTCAACTTTGCTATACTTTCCATCTTAAAAGAAGCCATCCTTTGCTTTAGACTTTATAACAAATTTACTGTTGACATTTTATCAGCCAGCTTTCCATTTTATCTTGCCATGTAATGCTTTTCAAACAGTATTCGAAGGAATTACTATCTATTATGGGCTACTATTGTTTTGGTCATCAAATTCCAAAATATTTTTGAATAAAATTGTAGTTTTCTTGTAAAATAAATGAATACGTGCGCACAATTATACAGCATTGTAAAGGTATTTTCAAACTTTTAAAGCAGGGCTGACATTAAGCATTGACATGTGGTTGTCCTTCGGACAAGTAAATTTGTCATTCACTTGTCCGAGTACAAATATTACTTGTCCGAAGATAAAACTAAATAATATTTCATTTGAATTCTCATTATAATTGTTTCGGATTTAGATTGGTCAAGTTTGCTTCTAAGCATTTTAACTAGTGTTTGGCCGCCTGAATTTGGTTATAGGCCAGCAGTAATTAGTATTAGTGTCAATGCTGTAAGGTTTAAGGTTTGGTAGCACAGGCCAAACAGTAGTAGCACAAGTATAAATAATCTGTTGTCATCATTAAAAAAATATGCAAGTGCAGTTCATTATGAATGGGCAGGTAACTGACAAATTACATTAATGTTACATACAGATGGATACATTAGGGCCATATCATTTTTATCTTACCTAGATTTGTTTTAATTTTTCTTTTTTCTTAAGTTCTGTGTTTTTCATTTTTGTCTGTACAATAGTGGTATATTTTTCCACATAAATTACTGTAGTATACTATAGTATTTACTATAGTAAACTTCAGTAAAATTCTTAGATACTATAGTGTTTTTGAACTTTACTATAGTATACAGTGTTTATCAATTTACTACAAGAGCATTACAATTTTCAATACCAAATACTATAGTACACTACAGTATTTTTTGTCTGAGTGTTCAATTTAACAGGACTTTTATTTTGACGGGTACTCGGGAAGACGCTTGAGTTTTTGTGTGTTTGCCTATAGCTCCACTCAAACAGTAAAACGGTAGTATAATACACTAGCAACTCTGTAGACGAAGTTGATGTGTTCATATCCTCATACAGTCCTCGACCATCACTCGTGTTGTATGTTAAAATGTGCCCATAATTCACTCAAACACGCAGAACAGCCAGATGACTTTCAAATAACAGGATTCCGCGTCTGCATCTAGTTACATGCACTCAGTGCGGTGCACCATTGATTGTTGTCACGCACAACCACGACAAACGCACTTCACACAAACACGCATGCTCTGTCTGCACATATTCTTATTATTCTACATATATGTCGCACTGTTTTTATTTTTTGTTTCTAGTTACTAGTAAAATTCTCTCTCACTTGCCCATACAAAAGCATTCACTTGTCCCGGACAAGGGGACAAGCATTAATGTCGAGCCCTGTATAAAGGTCCAGTGTGTCATTTTTTGGGAGGATCTATTGACAGAAATGCAATATAATATAAATAACTATGTCTTCAGAGTTGTATAAAGACCTTACATAATGAAGAGTTATTGCAGAGAGTAGAGATTCCATGTGCAGGTTGTTTATTAAAAGCCAATCGGCAAACAATCCAAAGACAGCAGGCAAATCATAGTCTAGGGCATGCAGGTAAATCCAAAAACTAGTGATGTTAGCTGTGACATCAAAGCTCCGATGCGTGTGTCAAAAAAATGAAGCGATTTTCAGTGAAGCTTTGTATCGATGCTTGATTCATTCTCTAAAAATCATGTGGGCGTTGACGTCCGAAGCTTCATTTCACACACACCCACGTGACTGCTTCGTACTCCGATTCAAAGGTTTAAAAAAGTGCAACACAGGGTGTGCTCTCTTGGGTTGTTGAGGTGTACTGTATTGCTTTGCATTGAATTGAATTGTTTGATTAGCCTACTGTAGGAGTTTATTGTTGCGAGAATTTGGGACTTATGGAACCTGTTGCAAAGAGACATTCTCAGATGTAAGAACACTTTTATTTGCTTTCTCCCAATAAGGTTATTATGATACTTGCCTTTTTATGTGAATCATAAAATGTATTACTTAAATCACTATCTTTTGGAAATTCTATACTGGATATGGCTAATTATACAGCTAGACAAAGGTCATGGTTTTAGTGGACCCTAGACTACCTCATAATGAGTGCTGAAAAGAATTGGAACATGTCTTCATTTTTCATAGTATTGTTTTGAGTAGTAGTGTAATCATCTGGGAAATAGCTAGCATATAGGCCTTGCTAGACTACAGTGAATTATTTGTATTTGAAAAATGGGCCAAACTGTGTGTCTGCATTAATTTATTTTATTCATTAGTTGCAATAGTTTACAAACAAGAAAAATGTCCACACCCACAATACAAAACGTTATCTTTATTGTTTTGACTTAAAAGTATGCATTGGAACAGATTGTTGTCATGAACTTCATATACTGATTCCTTCATTTATTAATCTCATTCATTTTTGCATTGGTCTGTTGTGAAACATTTTGCGACACAGCTCATTCCCTCACTTTCACCAGCAGAGGTCCTAGTCGAGCTCTGATTTGAAAAGCTTTGAGTAATGAAGCTTTTTCCAAATCATTTTTTTAAAGCCTCAGTGGTTCAAAAAGCTTCACGTCGCCATCACTACCAAAAACCATGAGACAGTCCAACCAAACGACAAAACAAGATGGTAATCCAAAAGAGTAATCCAATAAACAGGCACAATGGTCATAACAAGAATCCTGGACATGAACAATAACAATGAACAGTGAGACGCTCGGTACGCAGATAAACTGACAATACTTTGCAATGGGTAAATGGAACAGGCATGGCTTAAATACTAAATGAACAGGAAGTGTGTGAAGAGTGAGAGGATGTGATCAGTCAATGAGGTTGAAGGGGTGCCAGCTAGTGCTATCGATGTTTGGAAAAAATGCCCATCCCGTACATTACACCACGGATCCCCTTACATGGAATTCGCCATGTTGTTTCTACAGTAGCCCTAAACGCACAAACTGCTCTACAGAGCGTGTTTTGTAAATACGTTATCTCCTTCGGCAAATAAGCGAAAACGTGACGACATTATTGTCCTGTGTAAGCCTGGTAGTCCTTCCAAAGGGAGAGGTGGACTGAGCCGTTGGTTGCAATTCGCAACCTCACCGCTAGATGCTGCTAAAATCATCACATTGCTCCTTTAAATATATACTTTCAAATGAAAGATTTTTGAGATTATAAAAAACATTTCAGTCAAGTGTTCCAACATTTTTAAACGGTAGTGTGTAACTATATAGTTATATGGAACTATTGTAAATATACACTCACCTAAAGGATTATTAGGAACACCTGTTCAATTTCTCATTAATGCAATTATCTAATCAACCAATCACATGGCAGTTGCTTCAATGCATTTAGGGGTGTGGTCCTGGTCAAGACAATCTCCTGAACTCCAAACTGAATGTCAGAATGGGAAAGAAAGGTGATTTAAGCAATTTTGAGCGTGGCATGGTTGTTGGTGCCAGACGGGCCGGTCTGAGTATTTCACAATCTGCTCAGTTACTGGGATTTTCACGCACAACCATTTCTAGGGTTTACAAAGAATGGTGTGAAAAGGGAAAAACATCCAGTATGCGGCAGTCCTGTGGGCGAAAATGCCTTGTTGATGCTAGAGGTCAGAGGAGAATGGGCCGACTGATTCAAGCTGATAGAAGAGCAACTTTGACTGAAATAACCACTCGTTACAACCGAGGTATGCAGCAAAGCATTTGTGAAGCCACAACACGCACAACCTTGAGGCAGATGGGCTACAACAGCAGAAGACCCCACCGGGTACCACTCATCTCCACTACAAATAGGAAAAAGAGGCTACAATTTGCACGAGCTCACCAAAATTGGACAGTTGAAGACTGGAAAAATGTTGCCTGGTCTGATGAGTCTCGATTTCTGTTGAGACATTCAAATGGTAGAGTCAGAATTTGGCGTAAACAGAATGAGAACATGGATCCATCATGCCTTGTTACCACTGTGCAGGCTGGTGGTGGTGGTGTAATGGTGTGGGGGATGTTTTCTTGGCACACTTTAGGCCCCTTAGTGCCAATTGGGCATCGTTTAAATGCCACGGCCTACCTGAGCATTGTTTCTGACCATGTCCATCCCTTTATGACCACCATGTACCCATCCTCTAATGGCTACTTCCAGCAGGATAATGCACCATGTCACAAAGCTCGAATCATTTCAAATTGGTTTCTTGAACATGACAATGAGTTCACTGTACTAGAATGGCCCCCACAGTCACCAGATCTCAACCCGATAGAACATCTTTGGGATGTGGTGGAACGGGAGCTTCGTGCCCTGGATGTGCATCCCACAAATCTCCATCAACTGCAAGATGCTATCCTATCAATATGGGCCAACATTTCTAAAGAATGCTTTCAGCACCTTGTTGAATCAATGCCACGTAGAATTAAGGCAGTTCTGAAGGCGAAAGGGGGTCAAACACCGTATTAGTATGGTGTTCCTAATAATCCTTTAGGTGAGTGTATTATTTCTGTAGACTTAACATTAATACCACAGCTGTCTTCACTGAGCTAAACTTAGTTTTTGCAGTTCTATTTGGTGCTTCTAGTAGGGCAGAAGTAAACAGGACTTTCTCTGATTCCTTTCTCTGTTTTTTTTCCATCTGACAGGTGAGGGAGCTGGAACCCTTATTGTGCCAGACAGACCACAACTCTCTAGTGATCTGGACATCGTCCAGTAATGCTCAACGCACAGCCTTTAGTCTAGATGACATTCAGCATCAGAAAGGCTGTGAACCCTACAGCTCCTCGAAATATGCATCTGACCTGCTAAGTCTAACACTAAACCGTCGCTACAACCGCCAAGTGAGTAAGACATCAGTGCTTAAGAGCATCCCTCACAGTTTGTTTAGAATAAATGTTACAATTTATTGTTACAATAAGTGTACATTGAAAAGGACTTGCCTTGCATTGTGAGTTTTTTTTAAATATGTGTGATCATAATGCATTATTTTATAGATGACTTAATAAACACTACTAAATAAACAGTAGTAATCCCTTTACAGGGTATGTACTCATCAGTGATATGCCCTGGATTGGTTATGACTAACCTCACTTATGGCATTCTACCCTCATTCTTCTGGACCCTCATCATGCCAATAATGTGGCTGGTATGTTACCAGTTTGCTGTTGTTTTTGAGTATCAACTACATGGCGTAGGCTAGAATTAATGTCTGCTAACCTTTTGTGTGTCCTGTTTTAAAAGATAAGGATATTCACCAATACGTTTACCCTCACGCCTTATAATGGAGCAGAAGCATTGGTATGTACCAGGACCCCCAAAATGTTCATAGCATCACTCCAAAGAACCCTTACTGACAATCAAAAATATTTTGTATTTCTTGGAACAAGTCTTGTAAAACATGTTCAACACATTATAATTGTATATAAATTTATAAACGCATGTTTCAAGTGTTGCATGCCGGTTGCAGAAATGATTCAGCTTTTTTCACGGTTGTCTGAGCGTCATAGCTCTCCTCTAGTGTCAGTTTTCATCCATTGTTTTTTATTACACAGTTTTGGCTGTTCATGCAGAAACCTGAGTCACTGGACCCGATGGCTAAATACCACAGTTTGACCTCTGGGCTTGGAAACAGTTACACTCATCCACGCAAGGTCAGAACTGACAATCGCCTGTAGCGTTGCCTCTCTTCTCTATTTATTTGAGCCTTTTTGTTACAGAATTATACTTCAGGAAAAACTGAGATTTATATTGTAAATTATAGCCTGAAATATAGACTGTGTGTTCAACTTTTAATCTAACTTTCTTTATGCCATTTATTAGCCATGGTACTTAACATCATTTCACTGTCAATTTATCTTGTTATATATATGTTTCCAGATGGATATTAATGAAAACATGTCAGAAGCCCTCTATGTAAAGTTACAAGAACTTGAAGATACAGTGCGGAGGAAACTAAAAGAGGAGCATCTCGATATCAAAGAAAAAAGCTGAGGCACACTGATGACTAATGGAACCCTAAATCTGACCTTTCTGTTCTTATACCTAAAAGGTCTTATTCCAAGTGCTTTAATAGGGGCAAAAAAACTCTTTTAACAGGCCTTATATACAGGGGTTGGACAAAACAATATGAACAAGCGATGTTATGTGGGTTGATATTAATTGTGTGGGCTACTGTGGAAAAAATGTTGCGGAAAAACTGTGGAAAAATTATCTTCTGTTACTTTATGTTGTCTAGGTTGCTTGCCAAAGCAAGGCTTTAAATGTGTTGTTCCAGAACAAGTGTTCAGACAGGTAATTACAAGAAATGGGAGACTTGTCAGATTTCCAAAGGGGACAAATTATGCAAGGCCATTTAGCAGGAACATTTGAGCAAAAGTCTCCACAATTATAAGAGGAGTGAGAAGCAGGTTCCCTGTTCTAGTGTCCCACATTGAATGTAATGTATATGGTGTTTACATTATTTTGTCCAGCCCCTGTGTGCGTGTGCGTGTGCGTGCGTGCGTGCGTGCGTGCGTGCGTGTGTGTGTGTGTGTGTGTGTGCGTGTGTGTGTGTGTGCGTATACAGTATATACAGTATACAGTGGATATAGAAATGAATCGCCCCCCTTCAAAATAATCACATTTTGTTGCTTTGCAGCTTGAAATGAAGATTTACACAGTTTTTGTTTTATCCAGCTGTATTTACTGAGTGAAACTTATAGCATCCAAGAGAAAGCCATAACACCAGCATATTATTAAAAAAACAGAATCACTGAGTTGGAAAAAGGATCACCCCCTACAAATGACTTGCAAACTCAATCAGGTGTAGCTCATCATCTTACTAAATGGCACACAAAGCCATTTAACTTACAACTGTAGTCATTTTGATAAGCTCAGCATGAAAAGAGCTTTTCCTAGAGCATTTCAGTCCTTTATAGTGCCTCAAGCAAACAATCAACTATGGGTGGCAAGGCACTGTCCAAAGATCTCCGGGATAAAGTTGTGAACAGATACAAGTCAGGAGATGGATACAAAAATATTTCCAAGGCTTTATCAATGGCTAGAAGCACAGTGAAGTCTATTATCAAGAAGTGGAAGGTGTTTGGTACAACACAGACCCTCCCCGGATCAGGACGTCACTCCAAACTGGATGAAAGAGACAGGAGGAAACTGGTCAGAGAGGCTACCTAGAGGCCCACATCAACACTGAAGCAGTTGCAGGAATTTATGACAAAGAGTGGTCACTTTGTGCATTTGACAACAATAGCACAAATTCTCCACAAATCTGGCTTCATGGGAGGGTTGCAAGAAAAAAGCCACTCCTCCAGAATGGCCACATGTGGTCATGACTGAGCTTTGCCAAAACGCACCTTGAAGATTCTGAGGCCACATGGAAAAAGGTATTTATTGGTCGGATGAGACTAAAATTGAATTATTTGGCCTCAACACTAAACGTTATGTCTGGTGGAAATCCAATACAGCTCACCATCCAAAAACACCATTCGTACCGTGAAGCATGGAGGGGGTAATATACCGTTATGGGGGTGTTTCTCTGCATCAGGGACTGGAGCACTTGTCAGGATATAGGTGAGATGGATTGTGCAAAATACTGTCAAATTCTTGAGGAAAATCTACTGCCCTCTGCCAGAAAGTTGTCTATGGGAAGAAGGTTTATCTTCCAACATGACAAAGACCCAAAGCACACAGCAAAACTGACCACAAAGTGGTTAAAGGAGAAACAGGTGAATGTCCTTGCATGGCCTAGTCAAAGCCCAGACTTGAACCGCATTGAAAATCTGTTGAATGACTTGAAGACCGCAGACCACAAAAGGTCACCATTAAATGGAACTGTTTTTGAGCAGTTTTGCAAGGAAGAGTGGGCAAAAAAAGTCTAGATGTGCAAAGTTAGTAGAGACATTAATTAATTAAAGCAAAAGGTGGTTCAACAAAATACTGACACAAGGGGGTGATCCTTTTTTCCAACTCCGTTATTCTTGTTTTGTTTTGTTTTTCTGACATGTTGGTGTTACGTCTTTCTCTTGGATGCTATAAGTTTCGCTGAGTAAAATACAGCTGGATAAAACAAAAACTGTGTCCATCTTCATTTCAAGCTGCAAAGCAACAAAATGTGATTATTTTGAAGGGGGGTGATTCTTTTCTATATCCACTGTATATAGGGTAAAATGTTGAAATCACTATAAATCAATATAAAGCTGTTATAGGGGACCTTATGCTTTGTCTTCATGTTTCTGTGAATGATACTGGCTGTGGAATTGCTGTCATCATTCTCCATTCACTTAGCAAACTGTTTGAAATTGTTTTGACATTTCAATTCGGTTTCAATTTTATTTATATAGCACTTTTCACAATTTTCATTGTTGCAAAGCAGCTTTACTTACATTCCAATTTAAAAAATAAAGAATAGATAAGTAAATAAAATAAAGATGGTATATGCTATTACAATACATGGTACTATTTCTGTCGATTTTTCAGTTTAGGTATATTATTTTTAATATACTGTGCTGTTTTAAAACATTTTTGAGACTTTTAAGTTGTTAAGTTTAAGTTGCTCCTCATTCTGTCATTCGGTTGATATTCACTGATATGTAAGAATGGCTAAGACATATTCCAAAACAAACTCATTTTTATCTAGTGCAAAGAAAATTATATAAACTGCAGCTGTAACAACTTTTCATTTAACTAACAGCATTACCAAAGACTTGGCAAAATCTATTAATTATCCTAGAGGAGAGTCTTTGAGGCAATGTAAAAGAGGGATTACTGGTGATGCTTCCCCTGTAAATAAAGAAACATTCATACATGAACCAACTTGATATTTTAATGTTTTATAAATAATTCGTCTATAGTTAAGCTATTTTTGATCGTGAAGACATAACAGAATGGCAATGTTATTACTAATATAATGGTAATTGCTGTATTAGAAATATGAGCCACACTAAGTCATAAGAATTAATTCAGATAGGTGTCCTGGCTTGTTTTAAATGACAAATTATCACTTTGGCAGAACGGATAATAAAACAAACTTACCTCTGCCTTAAGTACTCTTGATCTACAAAGTTTGTTGATATTGTTGCATAAGCTGTTTTCATAAAACATGAATTAATCCACAATATAGGACGAAGCGATGTAACACCTCTCTGTCAGTTGATCCTGATATTCAGAGAAGGCTACATTTGGCGCATAAATCACGTTAGTTGTGTTCATATCTCCAGAATCTGCAAATATTTCTTGCAGAGGGACTTGTGAAAAGCCGTTATTGTCGCACTCTGTTCCTTCTGCGATGCCACTGAGTTTTGGGTTGCAGAATGCCCAGACCATGCCACAAAAGTACACAAAAAACGCTGACATCACCAACAACATAAGCGCATAAGACTCGATCAACGCCTCCGTAACCACATTCGGCATCTCTTTGACGTGTTACACAAGCGTCTGTGCGAGTAAATATGCAGCGATTTCAGCAACCCGCGATTTGATGGCTGAATGTCCTCACATAATCACAGGCGTCTACTTCAGCCCTCAAGCTGACCTTGGGCAAGGTTTGCTCCTGCTGAAATTCAATATATGCAGAAATGCTGAATAAATGCAAAACTGAACTGGTCTCTTCGTTTTGTCCGTGTCTGAACATATACAGTATGAGGAGATCCTCCCCCCTCGATGTAAAACGCTTCGAGTACCCAGAAAAGCGCTTTATAAATGTAATGAATTATTATTATATAATATCTTGTTTATATTATGAATTTATTATTTTATTCTACTGTAACAATAGCAAATTAAATGAGAGTTATAATAAAATACATGTAGGCTATCTGGAATTGACAAGTGAGGCGAAAACTTTTGAATGTTCTTACACACAGTGAAACATGTCAACATAAAGATGTTTAACTAAAGCACTAAAGCAAATTGTACTAAAATGTACAAATGAGATTTGTAAACTAGTTATGAGTTGCAATGAGATTGCGTCAGACAGCTGACTGTATAACTGTTGTAGCGTAACTGCGAAAGACGATGACTGTTGTAAGCAGGGGCGGTCCTATGGGCTAAGGGGGCTAAAGCCCTGAAAGCTTTCAGTAAAGCCCTGAACGTTTTTTTACCATGCCCTGCAAAAATCACTTACGGGCTGTTCACATTTTGCATCTTTTGTGCGTTATTTTACACATATACTGTAGATGTGCGGCAAGTGCGCTGAAATAGACAGCGACTTTCTTTCACAGGCACCGCAGTGAGTTGAAAATTAATTTAAACATTTCTTGGTTGTTGGAAAGGGAAGGTCTCTGGTAAAGGACACTCTGCCTCGGAGTGGGTGTGTGCCGCACAGAACCCTGTATAGTGTCACTCCAACCAACCAAATAGTAGCTGGTCCTGCTCGGTACCGCCTGTAGAGGAACCATTCTGGTGGGAAGTACTTCACAGTGCCTGCAAGACCCAAAAAGGCGAAAAATGAACAAAACTGAATGCAAATGTCTCGATCCTAACAAACTGCAGGCATCAAAACACCACCAAACACTGTCAGTGTGATCTCTTTTGATCTGCAATCACCCACCTGAAATCGTATTGTAGTAAAAGTTCTTCAGCAAGTCCCCACAACCAAAATCCAGCAGCTTGATGTTATGCATGTCGGTGTGGAGGGTGATGTTCTGGTGCTTGACGTCTCAGTGCAGGACTCCCTTGGTTTCCCTTGCCCCCTTGGTCCTCATCCAAATTTCCCCGATCTCCACAGAACTCGCTGAGATCTTGGTAGGGATCAGGGCATTCCAGGATCATGATGTAATGAGTGGGCCTTTCGAACCACTCAATGAGGTGCAGGATGTTGGGACAGGCTGGATCTGAATTCACACGAATCATCAGAGCCACCTAAATGGGCATGGAACCTTGGCCTTCCTGAGCAACATTAACAATCCTGGAGACATATTATGAACGAGCCTTGCCGTAGCAGTTATGTTCTGGTCTGCCGTATGGGTTGTAGGGCTCTGCTTTCTGTGTATGTCCAGTTGGTCAGGACTTTTTCTTTTCTTTGAGTCTTGGAGGATGTTGCTTTCTTCACGGAAACCATGATCACAGCGGTGAAATGGCATGCAATGGCCTCTCAGTAGTTGGCACTGGCAGTTCAGAGAACTCTGGGGCGGAGTGTTCTGAGAAGCCTACTGGCGAGGGGAGTTCTAGGAGTCTCATAAGCAAGGGCAAGGGCTTGGAATCAGTTAAAAACTGTGGACTATGGATAAGGGGGTCAAACTCCCGAAGGAGTATTTTGTGAGGGGAAAAGGCAAGAAGCTTGTGGGGGGATTCCTTTCAGTGAAGCGCGTATCAAGGCTTGTATCGCTTTAGACCACTGATGTCATAGATGACGTTTGAAGCCTCGCTTCCGCCTGAGTGGTTCAGTAAGCGGTTTGAATCTTGCCGTGACATTTTGACAGCCATATAAACCAAGTTACACAAGCACATTCACTGCCCTCTGCCCAGTTAAGACCAGACATCTTCCAGTTTTAGAATAATAATATTGCCCCTTCTGCCTATTAGGACCAAATAATTGATTTACACACATTTGATAGCCCCATTCATTTCAGGCCAATACGTTTATTACACAGTTATGTTATACAGTACAATCATTATATACCACCAGAAAATACACATAATATTCATATAGATTAATCTATGTGGAAATTTATTTTTTTCTTCACTGTTATTTCTAAGCCTTAACTGCCGCAAAATAAAGTGTATCAGAGACCACATCAGGCACATCTGTAATGTATCTGCTTGTTTTACACTCTTTGGCAACCAGGTGGTATTGTGAACAAATGAAGCCTCGAGAAATGAACCCTTTTGTGAACCACTTGGCTGAAAAGCTTCAATGCTTCATGGGGCTTCATCTCACCACCACTAGTAATTTCAGAAACAGGTAAGTATTCCTCAAAAACGTTCAAAAACAGACTTAATTCCACAGATAATCCAATCATGTCTCCAAAACAGGTAATTCCGAAAACAGATACCGACAAGAAGTAAACAACATAAGACAATAAGACTTGACAAAGAAAAATGGGAAAAGGCAAACATATACTATATGGTCCAGGTAATGTGTGTCAGGTGCGGGTGAAATCAAGGATGGGTGATGGCGTGCAATGCATTATGGGGAATGAAGTCCATGGGAAAAAAGGTCCAATGAAAGGTAGTCCAATTGGTAAAAACACAGGGAAACTGGCTGAGAACACAAGGGGGCAGACAGAAGCGTTACAGTATCTTAATACCGTATATTCTCTTTAATTTTTTCCCTGGTATTTTTTATTATTATTATGTATGTAAAGCTGCTTTGCAACAATGATAATTGTGAAAAGCGCTATATAAATCAAATTGAATTGAATTATTGCCTGTGAAATTAGGATTTGACAGATTATTATGTTTTAGCATGTTTTCTTTTAGAATAAATAAGATAAATATTTTCTATAATGACTTAAAATTCTAAAAATCCAGATAGCATGCATAATCAGTTTCAAAACACAATTCATATAGGCAGCGCACCGCTGTCGAGCTTGCGCGCACGCCACGATCAAAGTTCAAAATAGTTCAACTTCTGATAGAATAGAAACGAGGCATCCAAGCGCAGAAAACAAAATGGATGAACAGCTACTGTGTCGGAATTTTTGGAACTGCACAACACAAATTTGCGCTTGAATAGGGACATCGGGAGAAACCTTGTGTCATGGATACATATGTCAATTCAAGTTGGCATGTTAGGTGTGTTTTAAATCAGATATCTTGTTGTAGGTAGGTAATATCAGTGTGACATGGACATGGGCAGCGGCAGAATGCCGTTTCCCCCCTCTTCTAGCCTCCTCCACTACTTTGAAATAAAGCTCTTTTGCTGTAGAAAATGTATAGAACTCCCACTGTTTTGAAAAATTCCGCCTACTAAAATTTTTTGTTCTGATGAACACAAAGAAAGATATTTGGAATAATGCTTAAAACCAAACAGATCTCGACACCCATTGACTCCCATAGTAGGAAAAGTACTTTATCATTTTTTTTGTTCTGTTGAACACAAAAGAAGACATTTTGAAGAATGTAGGACAGCAAACAGTTCTGGGGCACTTTTGACTACCATTGTATTTTTTCCTACTATGGTAGTCAATGGGGGTCGAGATCTGTTTGGCTGTAAGCATGCTTCCAGATATCTTTCTCTGTGTTCATCAGAACAAAGACATTTATACAGATTTGGAACAACTCGAAGGTGAGTAAATGATGACAGAATTTTAATTTTTGGGTGAAGTGTCCCTTTAATATGCGAAACATTGATTCATTAATGAAGAAACCGTTTTTATGAATGGTCCAGTTAATAATTAACTCCCTCGAGTCCTTGTCACTGAAGGACGGACAAAAAAGACAAAACTGTCTCTATGCACTGTCCTGACACGAAAAGATCATGATAACAAATCCGTTCATAAATCGCTCAGTGTGCGTGTGCTGACGACTGAGTTCGCTAATGTTAGATACTCAAACATGCTAATCAAACACATTTAAATTAAAAATGAATAACTTTAATTATATAATATTGTGAATAATTCGACAGATGGCGAGATATTATTACCAGATTAAAATGCAAACAAGAGGTTATACAGTAATTTACAGATACCTGATACAGCAGCATCTTGCCGTTGTTGCCGATGTTTACTTCTTTTTATTTGTTGAAGAATTTTGTCAATTTTCGGATAAATTAATCTTGTCGACTACACACCAACGAACCGTCAGTTTCCAAAAGATCGAATCTCATTGGCTGGATCGCTTAGTTCTTTCAATTTCTTAGTTATGCTTGGTCAATTTCCATGTCAGTCAGTTGTATTAGCCCGAGTGGGCGGTTGTTGTCGGGGTGAATGACAGCGTGAGAATCTCCATGTCAGTGGAGATCCGGACAAAACCTTTTTAAAATAAATAAAAACAATATTTAATTGCTAAATAAACGTTTCATCTATTGAGCCTGGATATTAAGAGATCCAATGTTTTAACGGACCAATTATTTTTCATTCAGATCCCAATAGAGCTTGTTAATCGACGTCACGCTGAATGTTGCGCCATCTTGGGAGGATGGCTGCTAGTGCGTTCAATGCAGTGTTTTGTTTTTCTAGTTTAATTAGGAAATATAACTGTGGTAGGTCGGTCTTGCTGTGTTAAAAAACTGCAATAGCATTACGCAGAGTTGTTCAGGAAAAGTCCATGGTTCTTTCACTTTCGATTTCTCCATATATCAAACAAAACAATTAACGGTGCATATCAAACAATAATAGCAGTGGAGTATTTTCCTCCCAAGATGGCGGCGCCACAGCAACCTGCAACCTAGGGTGTGACGTCAGCTTCACATTCTCTATTGTAAGCCTATGTAATGGAACAGATACTGTTGTCGTCTTAAGAGATGCCTGATTGGACTGTTTTATTATTTCAAAACAGGAATCCACTAAAAACATACAAACAACAAAATTACTTGGCTAATAGTCATTTCAAAGTTGTCTTTCCATGCATACCAGAATTCATTATATTTTTAATCAATTTTCCAAGTTGTATAAAGAAGGACCAACATGCCACAGACCTGATGTAGTTCAGATTCACAGAGTAACATTCACGAATAGTCTACAGTATGAGGGATAAGGATAATAATTTGCTGCATTTGGTTTCCTGCAGAGTTGTAGTGAAAGTATCAACATATTAGCTACTGTCCTATAAATCTTTGTTATTCTTCATTAATAAGGTCACCCTGAAAGGCATATTTAATTTGTGCAGAACAAGGTAGTTGTTGTTTTACTAAGTAAGTTATTTAGTCATATAAGAATATTTGAATTCTATTCATGAAAATAGTCAAGGCATTTTACAGATTTCAGACGCTTTTATCCAAAGCGACTTACATTGCATTGTATTATACATTTTTTTGTTTCTGACTATGTGCAATCCCCTGGGATCGAACCCATGATCTTGGCATTGCTAGTGCCATGCTCTAACCACTGAGGCACAGGAAAGCTTTTAAAATAATCTATGGTCTGGTTTAGCAGCTTCGAACTTAGAAAACCTACAGAAGACAACAATAAAGAGACGAATTACAATCAACATTTTGTTGTATAATTCTGTTTGTCAGACATTCCTGTGAAGTTTCTGTAAAGTTGTAAATGTGCAAATAAGACATGTATGTTTGACCTGTGACTAAAAATGTTCTCAGTTCTGCAGGTGTTGCACACCAGCAAGTAAACTTTATTTACTCTACTTTAGGATTTACTCTAGCCTACTTTGCCTATTTTTAGCTGTTATTGTAGACGTATAAACCCTCTCTCCCTGGTTCCCAATCTATAATTAACTTTTGACATGACACATTCAGTGACACAGACTTGTTGTTACACTGCTGTGTGGTTGCTTGCTTTGTTGGCCTGTGCACCAGAGTTATTTTAAGTTGTTTAGAGAGTACGCTCCGAGGTGTCTCGGTGTGTATATGTACTATAACAGACAATGACAAATGTTTTAAGTGGGTCCCACGTTTTTGGAGGCATGTGTTTTAATGTGATGTTGTGTGACTACATGTCCCATAAGGCCTTGCGGTCCGAGTTCCGGATGTCTATCGCGCCGGAAGAGAAGCGCGAGTCTTTCCCAGCCATCTTGTGGCAACTAGAAGCGAAGTGCTCGCTCAAGCCCCGTAGAATCGGAGGAGAATCCTGCTGAAAGGGCGCCATCATGCCCGGACATATGCAAGAAGGTTTCGGCTGTGTCGTAACCAATCGGTTCGACCAGCTATTAGATGATGAAGAGGATCCGTTTGAGGTGTTAAAGCTGGCAGAAATCAAGAAGAAGGACGCGACCGCTCCTGGTGCCGCCAAGACCGCCGCGCAGGCTGCAAAGCAGGCCAAAAAGGAGTCACAGAAAGAAAGAAGAAACCCAATTCCCGACAAAAAAGAAGAGACGCAAGCTCCCGTCCCTATCAAGAAAGAAGGTAAACCGTGCTTGCACCAGACTTGTTATTTGTCCACACTTCATCCAGCGATCAGTCTGCAAAAGGGACTGCTAACGTTAACCCATGAGGTCACGCACATCACTGTTGTTTGCGAGCTGCCTGACACCTCGACAACTCGGATCTCTTTAAGAAAAATGCCTTTATTATCACCGTCGTATCCACGCTACGCACGTAGCATAACCTGTTGGTGCATTATTGTTGTGTAGATTTGTGAGGTGAAGGCCCAAGGCTTTGCTATCCGCACCATGGGCTTCAATATCGATAAATGTTCTGTGTGGTTTAGAAACAAGCATTTAGTACTAAATACTGTGCACTGCGTCTGACAGACGGTAAATGCATAGTCTCCGGGACTTTTAAAAGCACGGCTGGTGAGGACACTGAAAGCACGCTGCTAAGAGCTCGTGCAGTAACGTTACAGCGCCCACCTCGTGTTTGGAGAAACAGGGCTTGTCCGTTTCAGACATGTCACTACCGTTAAATCACCTGATCTCGGCGTGCGACATATTTTGTTCTTTTACGTTATTGGTATTTACTAAATAAGCAAACCCACCTTTCACTTTATTACGCACTTTCATACTGAAAAGTTCAATGTAGCAATTGCGTAAGCTAATGTTAAAAGGGCTGTCAAAAATGGCAGAACGTTTTCGGGTGTCCGTGTTCCTGTTGTAGTGATCGGGATGAGAGTAAGCACTAAGCAGCGGGTGATCGAACAGGTGCGCGCGCGGGCAGGCGGGACATCAGGCGGGCGATCAGCTGTTGTGGGGAGAGTCTATTTCTGTAAGTGGCGGGTGGGATCTGTCACTCACAGGAGGACCAAACCCTTGTTATTGACTCTCACATCGTGCAGTTTAAAAAACGTGAAATATACTAACTCACAGTGTTTGATTGATGTTGGGTCAAATAAACGAGACTCTTTATTCTTATTTACATGTTTCCCCATTTAGGCCACTTTGGTGTTGCCCATAATTAAGGTTCATTATTTTTTAACTTGAGTTATTTGTACTCGATTGGCAACTTTAATGAAAACTAATTTAAAATGAATCAGACTCCTGTTCCGCCTGTCTTGTGGTTTAGTCATTATTTGTAATTTTTTTGTTACAACATGAATTAGCCTAATTTTTATTGTGTGTGTGTGTGTGTGTTTTGAAGGCGTGAGGAAAATGGGCCGCCGGCCGGAGCAGCAGGGTCAGCCAGGGTCCCAGCAGCAGGGGGGTCAGGGGGAGGCTCGTCCCCCCGCAGACAGGCGGCCTGACAGAAGGCCACCACGTGAACGACGCTTTGACAAACCCGCTGATGATAAACCTGCTGAGGGTGGAGAATTCTCTGTGGAGAAGTGAGTCAATGGACCTTGTTTATGTAGTAATACAACGTTGATGGTTGGTGTTATCAAGTTTTCTTTTGAAATTTATGATGCACTAGAAGTCTGATCTTTTCCGTTCTCGTTTTAATTTTATTATACTTATTTTAATAGATCAAAATGGGGTCTCCTCATTATAGATACTTTACAGGGATATTTCAGAGGCAAAACAATATTTCTCCATGTTTTACTCAACCTCAAGGCATCCTGACTGAATGTGACTCTTCTTGAAGAATTATGCAGTCGGAGTTATAATATCACGTTTCATTTTTCTTCCAAGCGGTAGAATGGGGGGCAATTTTTGAAGCTCCAAAAAGTGCATCCATCAATTAAAGAACTGCTCGACACGACTCCGTGGTCTTACCAAAGGTCTTCTGAAGCGAATCGGTGCGTGAAATATCCACATTCATAGCGCTATTAATGATAATGTCTAACTTGCGTTATCCCTCGGCTGCGTGTGACCTAGAGGCTTGTTTTTCCGGCAAATGACGGTGACGAAAGCTCCCGCACAGAGGAGACTGTATACTATTTGAACAAAATGAAAAATGCAGCTTTCTTCACCGGAATTTACAATGCCGGAAAAACAAGCCTCAGGTTCACGCGTAGCCGAGGGATGACGGAAGTTAGACATTAACGTTAATAGCACTCTCAATATGTATATTTCTCTTAAACAATTGCATCGATTCGCTTCAGAAGACCTGTGTTAAGACCACGGAGCCGTGTTCTTTGATCAATGGATGCACTTCTTGGAGCTTCAAAAATTGCCCCCCATTCACTCCCATTCTACCGCTTGGAAGAAAAATGATGCGTGGTATTTTAACTCCGACTGCATTATTCTTCAAGAAAGTCATATTCAGTCAAGATGCCTTGAGGGTGACTAAAACATAGGGAAAGGTTTTTTATCTTTTAATAATTGGTAATTTTGTAATTGCTGTGTGTTTTGAATCTAGATCATAATACATCTCAATTACTAAATTAAATGAAAATCGTCCTACATCAGGGCGGTTGGTGACAGGCCGTTCCGGGGCCGTGGCGGTCCCAGAGGAGGGCGTGGAGGCCGGGGCAGAGGCGTCGGCAGGGATGGCTTTGACTCGCGTGGCAAACGTGAATTTGACAGACACAGCGGCAGTGACCGATCGTAAGTGATTTGAATCCACTCGTAATGATGTAATGGAGCTTGGCTGTGACATCTCAAAGCTAAGTGTTAGTTTTTGTTTCAGCAGCCTGAAAGCAGAAGAGAAACGTGGAGGCAGCGGATCGCATAACTGGGGCACGGTAAAGGATGAGATGAGGTCAGTGACACATCAGACACATCTAGCATGATTGTTATTTAGAGTTTCATGAAACAGATGAATTTGATTCACAAACCTATTCAGATGTGTCCAGTGTTCAAACCTGTTGTCTCATGTTAATCTTTTAAAAGTTGGATGCGGTTTTTTTCTTTTTGTAGTGAGCTTGACCAATCAAATGTCACCGAGGACACCCCTGAGGGAGAGGAGCACCCACCTGCTGACTCTGAGAACAAGTGTGTACGCTCACAGCTTTTAATTAGAACGACACTGCTGAGTCATTGCTCACCATTTACTTCCTGTTAAATTAACATAAGCTGCTACCTATTGTTAAAAATAGCCTTGGGTTGATTTAGGAGCACATGCAGGTGTAGAATAGACATATTTCTTCTTCTGACTTCACGAATTGAAAGCCGTGTAGTAGCTCTAACTCAAATCATGTTTTTATGGGTTTCTCCCAGGGAAAATGAGGCTGAGGAAGTTAAAGAGGAAGGTCCTAAAGAGATGACTCTAGATGAATGGAAAGCCCAGCAGGACAAAGATCGAGCCAAGGTGGAATTCAACATCCGCAAGGCCAATGAAGGAACCGACTGGAATAAAGGATATGTTCTGCATAAATCTAAGGCTGATGATGAAGATGATGTATGTAAATCTAAAGATCTAAGAATTTTTATTAAACCATAATTTATACAATGGTTCGTACTAGGGTTGTCACGGTACCATAAACATGTCTTACGATACTATACCAGCTGAAGTATCTCGATACCAAGTAGTATCACGATGCTGTGCCATATAATTCAAATTTATACAAAAAACACAGATTTAGATTAAACATTTTGTATTTACTATAGTAAACTGTATTATACTTTGCACTAGAATATGTTGTTGTATTAACTGTAGTAATTGGATAAATTGTAGCAAATACATTTACATTTAGTCATTTGTAAATACTATAAATACTGTAGTATACTTAAATATTTACTATAAGACTCAAAAACACTAGTATCTATGAGTTTTAGTAGTTTACTGTAGTAAATACTAAAGTACACTAGATCATTTTTCACGTAGGAACTAATTCAAATGTTGGACAAATTTAATTGATACAGCAGTCTTTATAAAGGGAAATATTAGGCTTACTTTAAATGCAGAACTAAAACGGCAAGTAGGTGGCGTCAATTTTCCACTGAGTTAGTGAATCATTTAACCAACTTGTTCAAATCGCCAATTTGAATCATTAACTTGTCCCAGACATTCAAAGCACACATTCATTTTGGAGATAAACACCGCAAAAAGGCAGATGTAAGTGTTCAAATAAATATTAATGCACATATGCAACATTAACTACGGTACTACCGTTTCAAAAATACAGTGGCATCGCGGGTATTTTGAAGCTTTGGCATCGCGATGCTACCGTAGCACCGGTACACTGTGCAACCCTACTTCGTACAACAAATTGCTGCATGTTGCTGTTAGTAACTGATGCTTTATTACACAGAATTTATGATAAATTCTATATTTGTCAAACTATGTCCCCCAGTGCAGCCCCCTTTTGAGAACCCCTTTAGTGCATAAAACAAATGTTTGAATGGTTTGTAGGACCTTGGTGTTTCCACTCATGTATGTTACGATAATATTGTTCTGTGTATGTTGACTTCCTGCAGGTGTCTGCTGATGACATGTCTGGGGATCACCACTTCCGCAGGCCCGCTAATGACATCACATCTCAACTGGAGATTAACTTCGGTGACCTTGGCCGCCCAGGGCGTGGCCGCGGAGGTCCACGAGGTGGAAGAGGAGGTCGTGGGGCCGGTGCCACTAGACCACCTCGTGAACGCAGGCCAGACAAGGTACTGTTTCTTTACAGTCATTTCGCATTGGAGTGCAAGTTTGCCCTTTGAGGATTTCATACATCTTTAAAAATGTCACTTTTGTGTTTTGAATGGGCAAAAGAGAGGGTCACTTTAATGATGATTGTCAGTTGAAGTGCTCTAGCTGGATGTAAGCACTTTCTAAGCGTCTTGTTTGATGTTTATTATACAACGTGTAGTTTGTTTTTTTATTTTTGACATGATATTTTGTGGCGAGGCAAGGTGCCTGGTGCAGAGTGATCAACCATGAATTGAACTATGGCTTTTCTGATTGCCAAAAATCTAGAGACTTGTTCATTGACCTGCCCCAACTACAATTCAGAGCTGCTGTTGTGTAGTGTACGGTAATCGCTGTAATGACTTAAATGGCCTGTTTTTCTGTATCTGCTTTTAGGCAAGCGGAGCATCTGTCCCTAATGTGGATGATCCAGAGGCTTTTCCAGCCCTGGCTTAAGCTGCCCCGGTGGTGCTTAGCTCACCCAGGAGGGTCACTCCTCCACGGGTCCTTGTCTACGAGGCTTGCATGTTAACGGATCCTTCAGCAGATGAAATGATGGAAGACTGTCATCCATGCCATTCACCCTTGAGGACTGAATTTTACCCGTTTTAGAGAAAAAGGAAACGTTTTAAAAAATAAAAAAATGAAAAGAAAGGACTACTTGCTATTCTGAAGCAATTATTGGTTGAGGTTTTGTATTTAGAAACAAGGTAGCAGGGATGTTTTCATACAGTGTTTCTTTTGTTGTTTTGCTTTTTTTCCCAGAAGTTATGCATCGTTCATGGATACTTTTTTTGTACTGCTGCTTGAAAATATGCATTTCCAAAAATAGGTGTGAAAAGCTCACCGGGATCCCACGGTGTCCCCTTATCTTGCTTGATTTTGCCTTAAAACAAGGCGGCCCTTTTTAGGAAAGAAAAGTTTTGTTTTGACGATTACACATCACGAAGGAAAGTAGACAGCTGTTTTATTGAATAGAATTAAAGACCTCTGTCCTTAAAAGTGGCTTTAGAATAACATTAAATCTGAAATATTTTTGATTAAGTGAACCATTTCTGTTTTTTACCTTAATGCCAAGATTTGATTCAGATGATTCAGTTGCACTCGCCATAAGAAGTGTCTTATTGAATGACCACTGTAACGTTGACTTATTGACTCTGGTAACTCAGGATAGTATCGTACTCATTAAATTAGCATTTAAGGAAGCAAGTTTACACACCATGTTCTTTACTGATATGTGAGCCAGGTTAGAAATAAATTCTGTTAAAGACATTTTCTTTCTGCACCATTGCTTATTCCAGTAGTGCTACTGCATATTTGCTCTGAAAGAAACACCATCTTGTTCAGTGTGGAACAACTGAGTGCTATGATAATGTGTGAATTCCAACCCTGCTATTAGACCTCTGTCAATAATTAAAAGATTGTCGATTCATACCAAGTTTTTGTGTGGACTTTTAACTTGAGAGATATTTTTACGATTTGTTTGTGTTTGCTCTCAGGGCCGGTGTTGTGCCGAGAAATGCACCCCTGCCAGATTATGCACCTCCGTCAATAACACGATGTCCGATTGGCTAATTCTGACCCATCCCCACACCTAATCTTAATGCATAATCTGTCAGGAGTGCATTTCTCGTCACAACACCGGTGTCGTGCCGAAAACACACTCCCTGCCAGATTATGCACCCCCCTCCCCACAATGGTTAGGGTGTGTTTTCGGCACAACACCGGCCCTGGGCATAGGCGGTAGTGGTGGGCGGATCGATCCTTAAGTATCGATACTGAGGTTGTACAGATTTAGCATATTAATGATGCATTCATCTGATAAATCATGACATTTCATTTACAGGAAAGTAAATGTAAGTTCAAGTGAATGCTTTTTAAAAGTAAAAAGTATTGGTATCGAAATCGAAAATACTGGCCCTGCATTTACTTGGTATCGGATCGATACTAAATTTTACAGTATCGCCCACCACTAATAGGCGGAGTAGGCAAATGCTAGGGGCGCCAAAATGAGTGAAGATTTGAATTATAATTCATCATTTTAACGCGTTATTAATTATGTCACCTAGTGTGATCTGTGCAGCTAATCTCACTCCCAGACTACAATTTACATTGTTGTGTTCAGACCATCCTTGCACTTAATTACTCGCGGGAATATTTCGTTATTTTGGCGCAAGGCAAATTTTTTCAATTTGCACGGAAGACGCGATTTACGCACGTTCGCAGCCCGTTTCGCATCATTCACATCGCCTCGTTTGCGTCTACTTCTTTACGTTGACTTTGTATGTAATTCACTCGCACAAATAACTTCATTAGCGTGTTAAACCTCATATGAGTATCTGCGGCCTTGTAGTTAGAGTGTCTGTATCACAATTTGTAGTTCTCGCTGGTTATCAGTTCGAAGCCCGCTCGGAGCAGTTTTAGGTAGGATCGGTTACACATGTGCAAACAAACCATTTATACAAAACTTTTATACAAAGGTGAGTTAAAATAAAAAAAAACATCAGATGTGAAAAGGTAGGAAACAAAAAATGTTGCAATATAGAGGTGCAAATTATAAGCTACAATTGCTTATTTAGAACCACTCTACTGGTAACACTGATGCGTGCTGTATTTTACTGCTGTGTGGCACTATAGCATGTGCCATTTATTTAAGAAAATCCAAAACAGCATTTGCGCAGAGGTTGACAAAATGTATAAAAACAATTTCTCATTAACCCTTATCTAAATAATAATAACAATCAAATATTCGTTTTATGAGCTCTAATATTCAAATACAGTAGCCTATTATTGAGAAAACAATTAGTTTTGTTTTATTTGCAACATTATTTTCAAACAATGAGAAGGTAATTAGAAACATTTTTATTACAAATATTTGTAGTTGTTATTTATTTACTTTTTCTAAAATATGGTTGGTAAGATTTTTTTAATGTTGGTACAGTAAACCACACAGGGTCCAGGAAAAAAGGTTTTTTTACTTGAAAGAGTGGCATGCATATAAAGGTTAGGACAGTATACCATAGTTTACATTGTTCTTTATTAAAAAAAAACTTTTAAAAGAAAAACAGTTTGATGTATGTTTGTATTGGGTCAAAAATCTTGTATTAGAGTAGATATAATTACTGGCTCTGCCAGGATATTGATGTGATTGCGCAATTGTCCTCGAGTACCGTATTGTGAAAGTTGTAGTGGAATGAATGGTTGTCTGTACAATTTCCTGAAAATGTACATCAGATAACTACATCAGAATTATCCTCCTTTTATTTACATCTATTCATCAAGTTTGTCAGAGATACTCTCCGTTTTCACACTATCAGCATAAATAGTTGTGGGAGGGCCATGTGTCCTTTAAAGCATGTTAACTCAAACCGGCTTTTGTTACAACCTGCTATTTGTGTAGCGCACTTCTATTTGCAGGCCCTCAAAATCTCTGTAAGATCTGAAGTCAACTCACAACCCTCATGCCGAGTCTGGGCTTGTCTTTGACAGGTGTTGGACAAAATGTGTTGCGACTGCTCCAGCCAGACACCACAAATTGTCTTTCGTTTACTTTTCAGCACCCGTGCAGGACGTTACATAATCACAGTCTGGTCATATTTTAATGCCCTCGGACAGTCACGTGCCATCCAGAAATTCACAGCAGTTTATTTTCACTACGTCGAGCGTCAGCCTTTCACCAGATAAAACCAACGGTTCTAGGAAAGGGCTGCTGCATGGTAAGAATCCAAATTCATCCAATAACCTGTCCTCCTCATCTTCCTCTTCTTCCTCCCCTCCGCTTATGGCTCCATGAGTGCAGATGTAATCCTCTGTAATGTCTGTGCTCCTGGTGATCTGGGTTCCGTCAGAGGTGCTGGACTCTTGAGAGAAGCTCTTTTTGTAGGTGCAGATGAAGCTGGAGGGATAAGGAACCTCTTCTACCTCCACGATATCTGGTTCCTCACTCATGCTGGAGTCACACTGGTGGTGGTGGAACTGCATTTCAAGTGACAGAGTCAGTGGCGGGGTTACAGGTGTGGAACAATATAATATATTATGAATAGATTAAATAATGTTTCTAATTTTAAGGTCAACAGTACTATCTCAACGTTTACTGATATTGCCGTTCCATACTGTATTTGTTCCCATTTAAACATTTTTTCTTATGTCAATCCAAACCCTCATTCCTTAAGTAAAACACAGTTTCATACAATATGGTCATATGGTGACTTGGGGCTGTCAGGATTTAAAAATAAAATAAAAGTGGTCCACACGACTCATACACAACATTTCAAGTCTCTGAAGACAAATGAGAAATAGAATTAAATTTAATGTGCTTTTCATTGAACATCGAATATTTTTAATTGTGCCATTTTGATTGGTCACATACGTTTGGAAAGACATGAGGGTGAGTTTTTGTGTGTGTGTGAACAAATACAAAGTATTTTTATGATGCCTACACATGCTGTCTAACAAGCGCTTTATTTTTTGAAATACTGCATTTGTGCACATACCTGCTCAATGGCATACTCCTTTGCACATTTGCTGTTTGCTGGATCTGGAATAACAGTAGGCAGCAGGCACTGACAACAGCTTAAGAATCTATGGAAAAACATTCAAACATACATGGGAGTTTCACAGAAAATAATGCTTGTTTTTTAGATCCAAAACATTCTGCTGTTCCTGACCTTTTCTGGACGGAAGAGAACTGGCAGATGCACAGAAACATTAGGCAGATGAGAAGAACGGCTCCCCCGGCTAAGATCACTAGGGATATTAGTTTTTCAGCTGAAAGATGAGAACATGAGCTCTTATCAAACTGGGCAAAAGAAACATATTCAAGTTTAAATGAAACAAAACAGGCGTCGATTAGGAATAGTCAAGTAAAGTTGTGGATCTGTAATATACTGACAAACAAACAAACACATACAGTCTGTTGGTGTGCAGACCGGAAGGCAAATTCCTCTGGGTCCCTCCCCAGCATCCGTCCAGGCAGTAACCCACAGTTTATAACACTGTCCTGGTGACAAACCGCTGATGGTATACTGTTTCTTTGTATTCTCCACATCTACAATTAAACACAAGCACCACAACAAAGAGCTCATAATAAAGTCATGTTATTTATAATTCTGGTTTAACCAAAATGATGGAATCATTTCATATAGAAATATCTGGACTTGCTACTATCTTTAAAGTTCAGTTTTGCACTAGTACTTGTTTAATGTAATGCGTTACTTACTGTAATGTTTAATATCTTTCGAATCGTCCTCCAGGTAGATGCTGTATTTTCTCAAACAGCCTCTAATCTTGCTTTGAGGGATTTTAGACCATTTCACCTCCAAGCTTTCACTCTCTTTTAAATTTGGTTGGAGCCCGGGACCCTGTTCTGGAACTGTGAAGAGAAACATGGTTATTGTTATTATTGTAAAATGCAATATCCAGAGATTAGGGCATGCATCTTTATGTCATACACATAGGCCTCCAACCTGACTGCCATGTGGAAATGTCTTCAATGGACGCCATTACAGGGCCTGATGAGCGCAGGGCAGTAACTGCACCCTGATAGCATTTTTCAGGTTGTAGATCTGTACAGACACCAAAGCAAAATGTGCAACAAAGAGACGCTCATTATTTGTTTAGGAACTAACAACAACTGTAAATCATTCTTCACATAGATCAATGTGCAAATTTTGGTTTAAAATTAATATTAAACTTGCCTGTAATGTTAGCTGTGGTATCCACCACTCTGATCCACTGAATCTTTTCTTTAGCGCCAACTGGATACCAGTGCACTACATACTCAGTTCTATTGCCTGCAATAGCAATCATCGGCCAGAAGAGGGCAATACTTTTATTTGAGAGAATACGTGACACTATACGTAGAACTAAACCTGCAAAAACAAAGCAACAGAATTATTAATTTTGCTTGATTTATCATATGCATTGAGTCATGTTTCACATTAAAGTGATGGTTCACTCAATAAGGAAAATCCTGGCATCATTTACTCACCATCTTGTCATTTCAAACCTGTATGACTTTCTTTCTTCCACAGAACACAAAAGAAGATATTTTGAAGAATGATGTTAACTGGCACCAATTCACTTGCATTGGTTTTCTGTCCATTCAATAGAAGTGAATGGGGGCCAGTGCTGTTCGGTTACCAACTTTCTTCAAAATATTTTCTTTTGTGTTGTGTTCTGCGGAAGGAAGGAAGTCATACAGGTTTGAAATGACAAGAGGGTGAGTAGCCTAAATAATGACAGTTTGTTTTTTTCATTTTTGGGTGAACTATCCCTTTAAATCTGAGTGAAGCTACACTACACTTTTGTGACTCGATGTTCAAAATGGGTTTCTATTGCATTGCTGGAAAAAATGGCTGAATACCAAGCAAGTGTGTACTCCTCTTTGCTTACCTGGAGAGCGTAACTCAATAAATTTAGCAGGTGATTGACCCTTCAAGTTAATGGCAGACACTGAGACTGAACAGGGATGGCAACAGATAATATGACTGGTAATGTTGGAGGCCACAGTGGTTGAGTTCATCTTCTTCTGCGTCTGGACACTTATATTATATCTTTGAATCTTTCCTTTGGCTTCTGATTTGCTCAGTTTCTAAAACAAAGCATAAATGAATAATTTACTTTTTATCATAATGCACCGATTCTCACATTTGTGTTAATATTTTCATATCACATCCATCATTGTCAACTTTACTTCTTAAAACAAAAATTTTGGTTGATAAAGGATTTTGCATGTGTGATTCAACAAAATATAATCAATAAAATATAATCTGTTATTATAATGTTTCACGGTGGTGAAAATTCTAAAGATGTAGCAAAAATGTTTAATAACCTTTCTGCAGTCCTAATTCTGTGTTTGTAATAGGAGCTATATTTGCAAAAATAAATATTTAACATGACAGTACACAATATTATTGCATCTGATAGTGTCAACAAATGTATCTTTTGTTGACGCTATCAAATGTAACAAGGAAAAAGTGAGCAAAAACACATTTTATGAGAACCTGGAGGCTTAGCCAAAACATATGAATTCCCCTAAACATCAATAATTATCCAAAACAATTTTCTGTACATTCATGTCTAATGAATCAGTGCTGGATCAATTGAATTCTTCCGAATGCACATCAAACAAACCGTCACTGTGTCATTAACATGACAAAAGAAACACCTCTAAAAGAATGAGTTCTCAAATCCATCATTTCCTCTAAGCCCCTGCTCGGTTTTTTGTAAACTGAAACTTGAACGGTGGCTATCTTTTGGTTTCAGGCTAACACTGTTTGGGAAGATGCAATTCACACTGTGCAAGCCATTGGTTTGACCTTTAAAAGTGAGAAATGTTTGGGGGATGGTGTCCATAGATCTGTCCACAGAATACAATACATGTGCCCTTGAGTTAAACAATGCAGATGGTGAATATTGGTTGGTGAAGTGTTGTTGGTTACTTGCCTTCCAAAATATTCTGAAACACGTTTCAGATTTTGGCTCCTGGATGTACCAGACATCAAGTGGCTTGTCAGGAGCTAAATAAGGAGAGATCACGCAAAAACAAAACAATAGAAACATTTATTTAACATTCACTTTATATGGATTTTCCAAAAGACATGTCAATTGAGCATAACCTCTTCATTTCTACTAAATTAGCTGTTTTTAAAGATATCTGTTGTTTTTCTAAAGTTACTTTTTAAAGCAAGACATTTGAATTACCACTACGTGAGCATTACAAACTTGTGGTTATATGACACACATTCTTTTTGATAAACGCTTTAATCTTTAAACCTTTCATAAACACCTGTAACGTGCGGACAAAAAGCGTTCCAATCCTACGTCACTAGAGTCATCTTATCTAACACCATCTTAGTTCTAAAGCACTCTTACCAGAACACAACATTCATTTGACTCCCCTTACAACTTCTGCCTGTTTTTAAAGTACACACGCAAACTGCCTTTGAAATCCCACACTGCCCATTTTAACAAAATTTTACAAATTAGTTGTATGAGCAATATTATGTCATTACTTACCTTCCTCTTTGGTTTCTGCTTCTTTTGCCCGACTCCAGTCGCTCCATAGGCCCACTGTATGATTTATTTTTCTTCTGATCTGGAACTCGTATGTGGTATATGGGCGCAGTGATGATATGTTCAAACTTCTCCCAGCGTAAGTCTGTAAAGAAAAACAGTACAATTGGATGTGTTGTTAACGGACCATTTGTTAATGACTTTCATTTATCGCTCTGGCATATATATAGATATAGGACTCTCTCAATGTGGATAATATGCTTACTTCATCGTAATTGCTTTGTAAAGCATTGCATAGAATGATTGTGCACAAATATCTGCACCGACAGTGGCACCAGGTTAGCAAAAATACTTTTTCTTTAAGCAAATTTTTAAAGGTCCAGTGTATGAAATTTAGCGGCATTGCAACCAATGGCTCACTCCCCCCCTCCCTTTCGTAGCACTACGGCAACTGAAACAGCACAAAGATTTCGTCACGTTTTCGCTTCTTTGTCGAAGGAGAGAACGTATTTACGAAACGAGCTCTGTTGAGCAGTTTGTCCATTTAGGTCTACTGTAGAAACAACATGACGAATTCCATCCAAGGGGACCCGCGGTCTACTGTATGTAGATCGAAATAGCACATTCTAAGAAAATAAAAACATAACGCCTCATTATGTAAGGTCTTTATACACCTCTGCATTTCTGTACCGATAGATCCTCCAAAAAAGTACACATTGGACCTTAAAAATACTCCACCGATCCATTGGGCAAATAAACTGATAACCCATCCCTAAACTCATGTCATTGGTTGGATCTTGCCAAAATTGATCTAAACCTTTTTTCATTTTGTATTAAAACAAATGGAGATCTTAGGCAGAATGTAAACACTTCTGAAAATCTTTCTGAAACACATTCAGTCACACAGAATAATGAAAAGATACATTGTGGGAAGAAGAGCACCGAGTCAGTGGTTCAGTTTCTTAATGATAAGGGCAAAGAAAAACCCCTTTCTTGACATTTCATGTTCCAGGTTTGAGTCATCATGGAGGGCTTGCGGTCTGACAACCCAACTAATCTGTGAGGTTTTGTGGGTTTTGCCTGTCATCATGAATTATCTGCAACTCTGCATTTTGCTTTACCAACTTTACCAAAACAGATGACTGATAGATCCGGAGATAAAATTAAGCGGAATGACTATGATTTTGTAACTGAAGATGGTCTGATCAGTATCATACTTTGAACATCCAAGTTTTATTACGCATGACATTTTGCTGTACCTTATGGCAATGCAAAAGTCATGGGTTCAATTTTAGGGAAAACTTATACTAATAAAATGTGTGCTTTAAATGCACTGCAAGTCGATTTGTGTATAAGTTAATGATAAAAATTCTGGGTTATATTCAACCTAGTGTTGTGTCAAAAAGGGACAAGCCCAAGCGTTGGGTTGTATAATAACCTATGCGGAGTTTCAACCCAAAAATGCTGGGTTGGTTTAACCCATTGTTGGGTCAAATATAAACATTTTCTGGGATAATTTATCCCAGTGGTTGGGTTTGTCCCTTTTTGACCCAGTGTTGGGTGGAACATAATAATGAATAACATTTTAGAATCAGACGTTGTACCTCGAGGCTCTCCCAGATCTGATGTTTCACTCTGTATTTGACTTCAACCAAGTTCATGCTGTGATTGTCTGTGCGTAGGTGGCACCGTCGGGAGAAACATTCGACATGACTGATATTAGGCCTTGAGGGTTTTACTGTAAATAAACAGAAAAGTAATTCAGCATTTTCATTCCACTACTTAACAGCAAATATATACTAAATAGGTCAGTCAAAACAATTTTAGTGCTGTTTGTGGTAACAATAACCTCAGTAGGTTTGTGTAAACCCAACCGATTCTGTAAAGGTGACCTATTTTTTTAATGAAATCCCCCAACCCATAGCACTATCTCTTAAGCAGGTGTAAGACAACAAAACAAGCGATAAGTGAGTAAAATGTTATTTCGAGTTTTTGTATATATGAGTAAATTTTATTTGCACTTTGATTTAAAGGTGCAGTGAACTGGCCGTTTTTATTGTTTTATACTATTGTCTGATGTCTACTTATGACGTTTGCGTGGTTTTTACATTCGAAAACATCAAAATCAATAAGTAATACGCTATTTTCTACCCTGGTTTTGAGGTCAGCTGGAGAAACGCTCGGTTTTAATGGGCGTGCCGCATAGAAGACTTGGAAGTAAACGCCCACTGCTATGATTGGATAGCAGCTTGCGTAGTTGACTTAGTTGGAGCCTTCTGTGAATTTGGTTAGACACGTAACGTTACGTAACGTGATTTTACTCAAATTTACGGACTTATTTCCCGGATGTGATGGCAAGGCTTTGCGTATAGTTTGTATAGCCTATAGTTGTATGGTGTTTAGTGATATATGACTTGTTCAAGGAATCCGCGTTGAAATGAAGCGAACAAACGCTCAATGTTTTCCCCACGTGAGCTGGAATGTCTTTAAAAATGAACTTCAACCACACATTCCTACTGTCGGAATCGGAAGGAAGGTTATGCAGCGACTGTGATCTCTGTCATAGATAGGTGCATTCCAGGACCTGCCGTTCGCTGAGCCTCGTGTCAATAACAGTTGTTATTTCAGTAACAAGGGCTTTTTCAGGTCTGACACTTACAGGATGTTCGCTTGAATACGATTCCCTCTTATATAACAAAAGCTCGGGTTAAAATTGTGGTCCTAGTTCACTGCACCTTTAAACATTTCTGTGGTAACCCACTGCGTAGCCCACCGCACGAAACACTTACATGAGAACATAACCGTGGAAATTTCACACTTTACAAAGGAAAACCATAAAAGCACGCAATCCGGAGACATTTTAACCATCTACACAGTGCACAAAAAAGAGTTTGGCTTTGATTTCAAGTCGAACAGCATTTTTTGCTTTGTATGAACAAAAATTTGCTTTCGCTGTAACCGTTGCATTTAGATAGGACGTAATGCAAACTCTGCCATTTTAAAGGTTAAAAGAATACGGATTACAAATTAAAGAGAAAAAGTTATCATAAATTATTTTTAACAAATTTAAATATTTCAAATTAAGTTAATGCATTAGCTAACATGAACAAACAACAATATTTCTACAGCATTTATTAATCTTAGTTTATGTTCATTTTGAAGCATTTACTTTTACATGTTAATATCAAAAGTTGTAACATTAGTTAATGCACCATGAACTAACATGAATAATTGTACTGATATAAACTAACATGAACAAGAATTAATACATTCTGAAAAACTATTGCTCATTGTTAGTTCATGTTGTTATTTAAAGCGATACTTCACCCAAAAATGAAAATTCTGTCATTATTTACTCACCCTCAGATTGTTCCAAGCCTGTAAAAGTTTGTAATATCTTTGTTCTGCTGAACACACAGGAAGATATCTGGAAGATTGTCAAATCTCACCCCCCATTGACTCCCATAGTATTTATTTTCCCTACTATGGCAGTAGATGGTGGGTGAGATCTGACATTCTTTCAAATTTCTTTCTGTGTGTTCAGCAAAACAAAGAAATTTATACAGGTTTGTATACAATTTTTTTTACAGGAACAATCTAAGGATGAGTAATTGATGACAGAATTTTTGGTTGCACTTTATTTTACAGTACGTGTACCTACTGTATAGTGTACTTACAGTGTACTTACCTAAGAAAGAACTGGGTAGTATAAGGTAACTACATTGTATAAGTATAGGTTTAGGGGTAGGTTCAGGGTTAGTACCTAGTTATTACCCAGTTATTATATTTACTGTAATAAGTACACAGTATGTACAAGGGAAACAGGACTGTAAAATAAAGTGCTACCGAATTTTCATTTTAGGGTGAAGTACAGTATCCCTTTAATTAATTTCCTAATGTTAAAAAATTCAACCTTAATGTAAAGTGTCAATTCTGTCAATACATTTTTACCTATGTTGCTGAGGATGAAGTTGTGTGGACCTGATACATTTGATCCCAGGCCATTTGAGATATTGAGCCTCAAAGTGAGTTGTGACATTGAACCAATGATGGGGAATGTGGCAAAACAAAATCTTGAAGAGTTCATCACACTCCTGTAGAAGTGGGGAGGGCCACCTAGTACCCTGTTAAAACAAATTTACATAATTTAGCATTCAAAAGTTCAATGTAAAAGAAATATTAAAGACTCTTGTTTGTCATATGATTTGAAAACTCAAAGATCTTCCTTGGAATGGTGATCTGACGACTATTTTGAACTAACCATAACTGACATGTGGTCAGGATCTTGGTATCCCTTCCTACTTTCCAAGTGCATGTGACATTGCCAGATTCTGTTTTTCGAATGCAGGTCAGGTTTTGTGGAATGTCTGGTGGATCTGAAAAAGACATTCACATGACTGTGTCACACACGGAATTTGCTTAAATAACATCACTTTGAATGTTATGCAGGCAACTACTGTAAGTTTCAGCTTCTCATCACATTTGTCCACTAGTCCGAATAATTTCATGACAGCTGTCATGGTTTTAGTTTCAGATGACATGACACTTGGTTTTGTTTACCTCTCAGATCATATTTTGGCACGGAGGTTATGCATAAAAACTCAACTGGCTTCATTCTATGCATGTAAAAGCCTTGTTTTAAAAAATAAAGTTTCCACACATCTTACCAATTAAATGCTGAGACTTTTTCAATCATTTCAGTAAGACATTTCCCTGACATTTAAAAATATATATTTTTTTATGATTTCCTGCAAATAACTTTCACTGCTAAATCCAGCTTTGCCACGAAGAGTAAAATTAAAGAAATATTACAGAAAGTTAGAAAGTCTGTGCGCTTACATCCTGGAGCGATGTCAATTCCACAAGGTTCTGGGTCTTTCTTACATTTGCAGGTGAAGATGCTCAACTTTGTTAAATTCTTAACATTCACAGACACCACATTTAAATCTGGTGATTGTTCATGCTTAATTTGTTCACCGTCTCGAAAAATGATTTTTGGGCATATCTTGTTAAAGAAACAGGAGACTGTTAAATCGGAACCTACGAGGACTTCTTTGCCTATGTTTGAGCGGGCAGTGCACACTGGATCTGCAAGAATACAGAATACATACATAAAAACAGTACAGAAGCATCAAAATGAATTTCATGATGATAGACTCAAATGAATGTCTCAAGGCACAGAGGTGTCGTTCACTCCATTAGAAATAGACTAGTTGTTTGGTTACCAACAGTGTTCAAAATATACTTTGTATTCCGCAGAAGAAAGAAATTCATACAAATTGATACAATTCACTCAAGTTTGGAATGACATAAGGGAATATGATGAAATGAATTATTTTATTTTTAAGACATTTTTTATATTTATATAGCTTAGATAGTACAATGCTCGGGGTCCACTGAGACAACCGGTGCAGACAAGATTTTTATATTTAGATGAACTGTCCCTTTAAAGGAACAGTTTACCCTAGTTTAATATAGTAAAAGTAAAGTAACCAAGAAGTAACTTTTTTGATGGATTTGTATTACCACAGTTTGAATGCAGTCATCATGGTTAAATAATAGATACTACAGTGTCACCATGGTAAATTTATGGTTAGCTATATGTACTACAAACATAACCAATAAAAACTATGGTTACTAGTTAAATCATTTTCGTAAGGGATATTTCACAATAGCATCAACAACAAAAAAACACAGTATCCTGATACTGTGGTTAAACTATGAAACAATTACTTAAATGCAACGTAAATAAATAGCTATGTCATAGCCTAATTATGTCAATGCACATGCCATTCACTTTCTCGCTGCTTGTGCTGGTTTCAATAACACATTCGTAAGTGTAAATAATAATAATAATAATAATATCTTACTTCCATGTGCACCTGCAGCCAGGATTAAAAGAAAAACGACGAGCATCAGCCATGCACATTCAGGAGACATTGGGCTCAAGCTGCAGATCAGGCAAACTCAGAAAGTTCATCACCCCTCGTGATCTGCGGGCAATATGCGGATTCTTAGTGGATTGGTAACACACCCTCCATACTTTATTCCCATCTTTAGAAATTCAACTCGCATGATAAATAAGAAAGATCGGTAATACTATATTCAAGACCACAAACGCTCATTTAAATCAACGAAACGCCCGTAGAGTGCACACGTTCAGCTCCGCTCATTATCATGGCACGGATGTAGTTTGACGCGTCGCTATCTACAGGCTATTAAAGTAGTAGCCTACTCAGCGCTTAAAGCCAGTATGTTATCATAGTGGGGTAAAACACAACGTTGTACTTACCCCTGCCCATGGGACAGAAATGTTGAGTTTGGTCATTTGCGCTGATGGTGTGTTTTAACGCGGCGGTGAAACGCTTCAAGCGCATCTCCTCCCTCTCCTCAACTGAGAAGTGAGAGGGCAAGACAACATACGTAACGTGAAATGAGTAATGAGTCTGTATGCTCCTGCACTTTGTATACAGTTACCTGTGTCATCATGTATGCACAAATGTCATATTTTGTTTGGATCTTAAAGAAAGTCCGTTTAAACAGCCAAACGCCCTTAACATTAAATAGGCGAGGTGTAACTTTTCCGGTGTTTAAGACTAAAAACAAAAAAAACTTCATTACTCAGTGGGCAACACCATACTTATGAAACCTTAGCTATAAAACATAAATGAATTTTACATACAAAAAATATGATCTAATAGCAATACATTCCTACTCATTAATTTGTATTTCTTTTATTGTATTGTGTCGAACAAGATTCCTCGTCAAGGAAAAACAATGTAGGCCTAACTAATAGATACCACTTACTCATCTCTTTAGCCTTCTGAGAGATAAAGTTTTACCAATATCAGCCAATTATGACAAAACAGTAAGTCAAAGCAACTTATGAATAGAATTTAAAAGGAAAATGATCTATTTTGAACTATTATTGTTTCGCACGTCATTAGACTATCTGGGATGCAAAACAATGTCAATTTCCAAAAAGTCATTTGCAACAGGACAGGGGTTTCATTTTTCTACATGTAAAGGTCGAAGGTTTTTTTTTACCAAGTTGTGGTGATACGTGGTACTTCTCTCAGCCTGTACAAGTATTTCTTCCTGTTTTACACATATTGCAAATGCAATATAAATCTTAACATGAACTCACACAACATGCACGTATTTTAACATTTGGTGTCTTGTTTAGAATCAGAAAAAAGCCAAAGACTTTTGTAAGGTATAAGGCTGGCACCCTCAACCCTCTCCCCATACCCCACACATTATCTCATCATGTGTCATCAATAACACAATACTAAAGTGGAAATTTGCTATGATATCATTTATGGAGAGATCATGACACGTGCTGTGAATGAGCTCTCGAGATGTTGAACTGTATTCTTAAGAGTGATATAAGAAATTTCTCAGGAAGTTTTAAAAACAGCTTTGTGGTGCAGGTGTCTCTGCAGGGCATCATGGTGTGTCTAACTGTTTACAGAAATAAACCTCTTGAGACCCACTGGCTAATTGCACATGGCAAAAATAACATACTAGGTTAACAAGGTTCGACACGCCAAATGCAGATTTACAAGGTTTGAACTGACTCAGATTGTGATAATGATAATAAACAGAAACGTTTCTGCATGTAAAAATGCATGTAATGGATTTCATTTCAGTGATTTTCAGTGATTCCAAGAGAAAGAACAGTGAGCAAAGATGATTAAAATCACTATATTGCCTTAAACTATAGCCATAAATTAAGGTGTCTCCACTCAATGAACTTTATTTAACAGCTGCACTTCTGGCACAAACATTTTATGCTGATATTTCCTCTAAAGGCTATTTAATGAGGAGACATGTTGTCCCTTGTGACCGCTCAAGCAGTCTGTGCAGAAATCTGAACTCTGTATAAAACTATTTTTAAAAAGCAGATAAGTCACCAAATATATAAAAGTTATGATACAAGCTCTGTCAGTGTCATGGTTATTGTAGACAAGTGTACTGGCTGTTTATTAAAAGTCATTGATCCATCATAACATGTGAACTCCGAGTATTTTAAGTAAGAACATTTACACAGCGCTTACGAAAAGAAGTTTTTTCAAGTGAGCTATTAGTATCTTTTAGAACAAAAACAAGAAAGTATACTCCCGGTCTATATTTTATGTACTTCAAAGAAATATAGTTAAAATGACAATTGGGATTCTTGATCTATACTGACAGAAAAATCTAAGTATATTTGGCCAATACTTGTCCTCAATCTTTTGATGAAGTACATTGAGTATACAGTACTTGACTTGAAGTGTACTTTGATCAAATAAAAATGCACTACAAGTATTGAACTAGTAAAGTACAGTATTCATATATGTTCACTTGTAGTATAGTTGCAATACAAACAAAAAAATAGCTGTAAAGTAGCTGTGCACTCAAAGTTACACATAAAATATACTTAAAAGTCTACTTTTAAAAACTAAAAGTGGGTCAATTTAGTTCCAAGTAGTATTGAAATAGCGCACGTAAAAGTATACTAATCCATTGATATTATACTTACTACAAAAATATTCTATTTTATAATAGTATATAATATAATTTTTTACAAAAAAATATTCCTATTACTTTTTGTAAGGAAGCGCATGAATCGCTAATAGAGATATACAGATGTGAAGTACAGTAAGTCTTCAATGCCTAGATATGTTCATTGCTGTAAAAAGTAATGCTTAAGGTAATAGTCCTTGTATGTGCAACTTAGTTTGTATGTGGTCTTAATAATCTTTACATTATTGTAAACATGGTTAGTTTAAATTGCTCATCAGATTACAAGTTCACCTAAAATGAAAATTCTGTCATCATTTACTCTCCCTCATCTCATTTTAAACCTGTATGACTTTCTTTCTTCTGCAGAACACCAAAGAAGATATTTTGAAGAAAGGTGGTGACCGAACAGCACTGGCCCCCATTCTATTGTATGGACACAAAACCAATGCAAGTGAATGGGGGCCAGTTAACAACATTTCTCAAAATATCTTCTTTTGAGTTCTGCGTAAGAAGGAAAGTCATACAGGTTGGAAATGACAAGAGGGTGAGTAAATAATGACAGCATTTTTAATTTTGGGGTAAACTAACACTAATTTATTTGCCTATATGCCGTATCATTTAACATTATTACTAGCATTGGTTCAGCGATCCAAGAGTGCTTCTATTTCTTATAACAACACTAGAACAGTTCACAGTTTGAATCACTCCGCATGTCTGTTTGCAGCATTCCAACATCACTAGTGTCACCAAACTAAATATTGACTTTCAAAGAGACTCGCCCCATCGTCCGTTGACAAGCAGAAAGTTCGGCATCGTTGCTTTGTCATCTTGATCGATGCTCGGACAAATGCACCCTTCTGCTTTAGATAAAGATGTCAGTGACGGGACACTTCATTACAAAAGAGCTCCTAATCCTCTTCTTGCAAAAAACGAAAACAACCCCCTTGTGGAGAGTATGGACTAGAATTAAGGAAACAGCTCTCTAGGTCATTAGGAAGTACAGTTTGGCTTATGAATGAACTCTGCTCTACAGTTCGTGTTTCCACATTCCTCTTGTACTCTTTTATTCCTCCATCATTTTCATTTGATTGAGGGGTTGACAGGAAGCTTTCAAGAACGCTTAAGGATCCAAGACTTCCGTCCATAGGTAAGATGCTATTGAGGCGTCCAGGTATCACAGGAATGCTGCTTATATCCCAACTAAAGTCATAAAGCAGATGTAATGGAGACATCAGCGAATGGAATTGATCCTCCTCATCTTTTACCTCTTCTTCTGTAGTCTCATAGACTCCTTCTGTTCTCTGTGGCTTATAGGGACATTCGATACAACTCTGCCTCTCCACGGGTATATCTGGGACATCCTCGTGAAGAACAGTTGGATAAGAGTCTTGCCGCTCCCAGGATGGTGTAACTTCTTCAATGGGAGTTAAGGGAGGATCACTGTCCCCAGTAAGAGGTCCCCATGGATGGTAGCTCTCATCCTAACACCAAAATAAATAGCATTAGGCAATTTGGTTACCTCAAATATGCATATGGACATTACATTACGACATATATCATATCATTATATTTTATTATATTATTATTCACAAATGTTAATACAATATGGAGAGTTAACAGCTGTATTGAAGGGATAGTCCACTCAAAAATAACAATTCTGTCATCATTTATTCACCCTTATATTGTTCAAATACTGTATGAGAGTCATTTTCAGTGGAACTCAAAAGAAAATATTTTAAGTAATGTCTTAGTGGTTTTGTGTCCATACAATGGACGTAAATGGTGCCCAGTGTTGCTTGGCTACCAACATTCTTCAAAATATCTTCTTTTGTGTTCTGCAGAAGATAGTAAGTCTCACAGGTTTGGAATGAAATGAGGGTGATTAAATGAACATTTTTTTGGGTGAACTATATCTTTAAACATAGCAAACACTTACAGGCTGCCATATTCCTGTAAACTAACCCAAAAATAAAGGTGTGGCTCCTGGTCAATGGGGTTTGTCACAGATGCACTTCTGATACACAAATTTTATGAGTTCTAGTCAACTACACTGACATTTCCCCTAAAAACAATTTAGTGAGCAGACAGGTTGTCCCTTGTGACCGCTCAAGCAGTCTGTGTAAATCTGAGTTCCTCACGTGTACTTTTGTACATTGTACAAAAGCAAATAAATGTCTCTGTCTCTCCTGGACTAACAAGAACGCAGCACAGGCCAAGAAAGCACAGCAGTGTCTCTACTTCCTCCGCAAACTGAGAAGAGCCAGAGCCCCAGCCCCCATCATGTGCACCTTTTACAGAGACACCATCGAGAGCCTAGAGACTAGCTGCATCATGTGTGGTATGGCGCCTGCAACACGTCCTGCCGCAAGACCCTCCAACACATAGTGAGAGCACCTGAGAAGATCATTGGTGTCGCTCTCCCCTCACTCCAGGACATTTATGGAACCCGTCTCACCCGCAAAGCCCTCTGCATTGCAGGTGATCCCACCCACCCGACACACAGCTTCTTCAGGCTGCTGCCATCAGGGAGGAGACTGCGGAGTCACCAGGCCAGGACCAGCAGACTAAAGGAGGAGCTTCATCCACCAGGCAGTCAGGAAGCTAAACTCCCTCCCTGCCCCCCCTCCCCTCTCTTGCCCCATGCACCACTGAACTCTGACTTCATCTCTGAAGGTCCTTCCACTCCCAAACCCCCCCTCTCTCGCCCCATGCACCACTGAACTCTGACCTCATCTCTGAAGGTCCTTCCACTCCCTTTAATATTAACTGCGTAAGGCCATGTCAAAAATTGAAATCATAGTGAAATTAAAAGTTGAAATCACACTTTAATATCAAATTTTACACATGGTATGTTTGAATAGTCAATTCTGATTGGCTGGAAGGTGTGCATTAAAATTGTTTACGTAATGCACGGGTAGTTCCAGTCAATTAGATCAAAATTTGAAATTAACTGACAAAAATAACTGTAATTTTCACCTGTCTGTTCAAAAATTGCACTGTAAACATCAATAACGCCTGTAACTTGGCAAATGACCATGGTATAAGCGGGATAATCCACGGCTAGCCTTGCATTAAAGGATCTTAATCCACTTCGCGGAGGTGTCTGGTGGTTATATTTACATTTACATTTAGAAGACGCTTTTATCCAAACCGACTTACAGATGAGGGAAACAATGGAAGCAATTGGAACAACATAAGGACAACAAAAAGCATAAGTGCAATAAAAAACTGGTCTCATATAGCCTACCACAGTATACAGAGCTAAGTTTTTTTTTTTTTGAAAGAGTAGAAAAGAGATAGAAGTCAGAACTAATCAGTCAGGTGCTGACGGAAGAGATGTGTTTTCAGATGATTCTTAAAGATGGTTACAGAATCTGCTGATCTTGTAGCAGTGGGCAGATCATTCCATAAATGTGGAACCGATCCAGAGACAGTACGTGAGAGAGATTTTTTACCTTTTTGGGATGGCACCACAAGACGTCATTCGTTTGCAGAGCATAGGGATCTGGCAGGTTATAAGTCTGCATTAGCGAGTGAAGATAAGGGGGTGCCAAATCAGTGGTGGTCTTGTAGGCCAGGAGCAGAGTCTTGAATTTGATTCGAGCGACTATAGGGAGCCAATGTAACTTAATGAAGAGAGGAATGACGTGTGCTCTCTTTGGTTCATTGAAGACCACTCGTGCTGCTGCATTCTGGATCATCTGTAGAGGTTTGGTTGTGCAAGCTGGAAGTCCAGCCAGTAGCGCATTGCAGTAGTCCAGTCTGGACAGAACAAGAGCCTGGACTAGGACTTGCGTAGCATGCTCGGATAGGAAAGGTCTAATTTTCCTAATATTGTAGAGGATGAATCTACAGGACCAGGTGGTGCTGGCAACCTGATCTGTGAAATTAATCTTATCGTCGATCATAGACCGTTCTGGAAGATGTGATGGTTGATGAGCCCAGTTGAATGGAGAAGTTGTGATGAATCTTTGTGTCGGCCGGGATTACAAGCAGTTCTGTTTTTGCAAGGTTCAGCTGCAGGTGATGGTCATTCATCAAGAGCGAAATGTTGGCTAGGCATGCTGAAATGCATGCAGAAACAGTCGGATCGTCAGGCTGAAATGACAGGTGGAGTTGTGTATCATCTGCATAGCAGTGATAGGAAAAGCCATGTTTCCGAATGACAGAGCCTAGAGATGTCATGTATATAGAAAATAGCAACAGACCAAGCACTGAGCCCTGAGGCACCCCTGTGTCGAGATGTTGAGACTTCACCTCTCCAGGATACTCTAAATGACCTACCTGTGAGGTAAGACCTGAACCATTGTAGCACCACTCCAGAGACACCCATAGCCTTGAGGGTCGACAGGAGTATGTGGTGGTTATTGGTGTCAAAGGCGGCAGATAGATCCAGTAGGATAAATACAGATGAGTTAGAGGCGGCTCTTGCCAGTCTCAGGGCTTCAGTGACAGTGAGCAGCGCAGTCTCAGTGGAATGACCGCTCTTGAAACCAGTCTGGTTTCTGTCCAGGAGGTTGTTCTGGGTGAGAAAGGATGAGAGCTGGTTACATACCACACATTCAAGAGTTTTAGCAATGAAGGGTAGGAGTGATACCGGTCTGTAGTTCTCTAACAGTGCAGGATTAAGAGTGGGTTTCTTCAGTAGTGGGGTAATACGGGCCTCTTTGAAGACGTGGGAAATGTACCAGTGGTGAGAGACGAGTTGAGGTAGGTAGTTGGGTGCTTAGAATGACCTTGGAGACATCATCTTCAGATAGGAGAGAGAAAGAGGGGAACGAGCATGTGTTGGGGGTTTGGGCGTGATCAAGAGGCGGCGGCACAGAGAACTGACTGCTGATGGGAGTCGTTTTCTTTACGAAGAAAGACGCAAAATCATCAGCTGTTAAGTCAGATGGAGTTGAGGGGGCAGGCGGGCAAGGAAGAGCAGAGAAGGTTTTAAAGAGAGTACGAGAGTCAGGCGAGTTGTTGATTTTAGCGTGGTAGTACTGGGTTTTTGCAGAGGAGACATCAGCAGAGAAAGAAGAGAGGAGAGACTTACAGAGACTGAGGTCAGTAGGTTCTTTAGATTTGCGCCACTTTCTCTCAGCAGACCTGAGCATGGTGCGATGCTCACGGAGAACATCAGATAACCAGGGGGCAGAAGGGGATGCACGAGATGGCCTAGATGTTAGAGGGCATAAGCTGTCTAAGCAGTAGGTTAGTGTGGTGCAAAGAGTGTCGGTGACACTGTTAGCATCCAAGAGAGAGAGCTGTTCAGAGGGAGGGAGCGTGGCAGAGACCGCAGAGGATAAGCGGGAGAGAGTGTTCGTAGGTTGCGGCAGAATTTGACCAGTGGGGAAGCATGTGTAGTGTCTGGAGAAGTGAGGTCGAGATCAAGAGTGATGAGGAAATGATCCGATGTGTGCAGCTGGTGACCTGGGAGTGGTGAGTGGAGAAGGGGCGTGTGTAGATAAGATCTAGTTAATTACCAGACTTATGGGTTGCTGAAGTGGGAACTCGCTTGAGGTCAAACGACGCAGTCAGGTTGTTGAAGTCGGCAGCCTGTGGTTTTTCAAGGTGGATGTTGAAGTCTCTAAGTACCACCAGAGGAGTAACATCCTCAGGGAAGGATGACAGAAGTGTATCCAACTCCTACAAGAATTGTCCAAGCCTACCCGGGGGACGATAGATAACCACAACATGAGTTTTAACAGGGTGGATGATAGTAACAGCGTTTGACTCGAAGGAGATGTTGTCACACGAGGATGCCAGCGGTTTGAATTTCCAGTCGTTGGCCATAAGTAGACCGGTTCCTCCACCCCTCCCTGATATGCGTGGGCTGTGGGAGAAAGTGTAGTTATTTGAGAGAGCAGCCGGTGTGGCAGTGTCCTCTGGCATGACCCAGGTTTCAGTAAGTGCTAAAAGAGAAAGACCAGAATGTTTAGCAATAGCTGTGATGAAATCTGCTTTGTTTACAGCAGATTGGCAGTTCCATAAACCAATGGGAAATGTAATTGAGGTAGTTGTGGATGCTGAAAGAGTGCGCAGATTATTAGCATTGCGTGGCCTTCTAAGTGATTCACAAGTTGTAGTGCGGGGAATAAGGAATAACAAATAACAAGAAGAGAATAAATTGTGCAAAAAATTAATACTGAGGTGCAATACTCAAGTGCCTTGTCGGTGTCCTTGCTCGGTGGAGTCGCGCAGGTAGAGTCGATGGTCTTCACGTGATGAGGGTTGCCGCGGTGTCAATTCACTTATATACCCGTCTGAATCACGCAATTGAATTCAGCAGGACACGCCTTCCAATATCTCCCAATAACAAACAAAACCAGCACGAGAACAAACGCGACTTCAAACGTGACAAACGCGGTAGTAAACAAAGCAACGAAACTGCGTTTAAACTCAATACGACAAGATTAATCAATTACACTTACGCGCTTCAGTGAAAGGCAGAGTAGGCAATCCTGTCCAGAAATGTTATTTGTCATGCTGGTTGGAAGTCTCTTAACATCCTGATAGCAATCAACAAGTAAAGCGAAACATTGGTATTTTTATAATTATATATCGTCTGTGAAAGGCGTAGGGTCAAAAAACATTGGACCAATTACGGCCCTCGGTCCGAGGGCAATGATGCGTCATGTGTACATTTTCAGTCAGCGTATTTTGCATCCCACTGCGCACCCTGTTCATGCAGACATCATACGTCATCAGCGCGCTCATGTGTGATGTGCAGGCAGCGGGACAATGGCGGACAGAGAGCAGGTACCTGGAGATGTTAGCTATTGCAGTAATGTAATTCACTTTGTACTGTAATGCTTTCTCACAGGTGAATGTGACATGACTTCACTGGAACCGATCCAACAGCTTCTGATCTGTGCGCGCGCTCATGTGTTTTGGAGGAGATGTGGCTTTGGATGGTGATTCGCGAGAGGGAGGGATCGTATCATTGCACTGCTAGCAGGCAAACGTTAGCATTTTCCAAATTATCTACTCTGCCTTTAACTTCAGCTGCAACAAACTGCTTCTCCCACAAACTGGGCAGAGTGCACCGTTTAAATCCTGTACCTGGCTTTGGACACGCCTTCCAATATCTCCCAATAACAAACGAAACCAGCACGAGAACAAACGCGACTTCAACACGTGACAAACGCGGTAGTAAACAAAGCAACGAAACTGCGTTGAAACTCAATAAGACAAGATTAATCAATTACACTTACGCGCTTCAGTTGACTTCAGCTGCAACAAGTAAGGTAGGTTGAAAATAGATCGCGTCACTCACGCGAAAATAACTAACTTTTCCCGCGCGTAATAATGAGTGTGGAACGTGATTGTTCGCGTTTGGTGTGAACCCAGCATTAGCCTCCACGTCGTGTATTGAAATCCTATAACGCACGGCTAGCCGTGGATGATCCTTTACTAAAACTGGTTTTCAAAGGTAGGGTCACAAATGTACACCTCCAAAGGTAAGATATAAATAGCTTAGTCTGTCAATGTATTTAATATTGTAGTTGAGTAGCTTGGCTGTTTATTAAATGAACAAGAAGAATTATCTTCTTTTGTGTTCTGCAGAAGAAAGACAGTCATACTTTGAAATGACATGAGAGTGAGTAAATGATGAAATCATTTTTGGGTGAACTGTCCCTTTAAATCATGCAAACACTTTTCATCTTGCAATAACCTGGTACAATCAGTGAATAACTCTTTAGGTATAAACATTATTACCTTTAGTAGTTTTATAGCATTGCTATTATCAAATTTAGGTAAATTCTCAAAAAGCCATGTGACTCCCATGGACATGCACATCTTCATCATTCTGTAAAAAGATTTTTTAACAAACAAGATACACAGTTAAACGAACATAACGTCTTCACGTTATCACTATGGTAAATGTATTTATCATCTGTGGCTGTGACTGTAACATTATGAAGTACACTACTACAGACATTAACCACATTATGAAACGGTGTGCAGAGAAACAGTAGTGCAGACAATGAGTAAAATCATAACCCCCTCATTCAGCACATCACCTTTGCCGCACACATTTTAGATACATCAGGTTGGCTAGGATCACTATAGGAACAGCAGCCACCAAGCAAAATCCAGCTACCATTCTATCTGCAATGTTCAGAAACACAAGAGTTGGTATAATACTTCTATTAATTTACACTAATATTACACTCTAAAACTGTTAAAACTGTAAAATCTGTCATAATCTAAAGTTAATTATAATACATCTTAACTCAACTTTGTTGTCCCTTTTATGTGTTAAAAAATACTTTCCGGACAGGGATTATCTTAATCCAGGACTAGGCCTAGGACTAGATGCGACGCGACAAAAGAACATATTACAACCCGTTATAATTAAAAATTTTGTCCACACTGGATGCGGCCACACTGCGTCCGGTGTAGACACAGTGTTAGTTAAATTAGTGTATTTAAGTCATTTTTAAAACATACTTTGCAAAAATTAAAACATTACTATGTGCATCTTGAAACAAAACAATCACACTGATATCTTTTAAGATGTGTCAGTGCCAGTTGTTTTCGAGCAAGACACCTATTACGGTACATCGTGTCTACACCTGACACGGGGCCACACGACATGACATAACAAAAGGACAATAGAACCCATTATAATTTTACATTTTGTCCACACTGTATGCGGCGCGACATGACAAACCCATTAAAGGGTTTAAAAACTCTGTCATCATTTAATCAACCTCAATTTGTTCTAAACCTGAATATATACGATATTTGGAAGAATGTTAGCAACTGAGATTTCTGGGGAATCATTGACTACCATAGTAGGAATTTTTTTTGTTCTGTTTAACACAAAAGAAGATATTTTGAGGAATTCTGGGGCACCTTTGACTACCATTGTCATGATTCTGCCGCCTTTTGTCATGTTTCTGCTGGTCTAGTGACGGGATCATGGCAGAACCCCATGTTTCATGTGGAGAGAGATATTTTGGCACAGATGGCCTGCCATACTCTCCGGTCTCGTCTTTGTCCCCGCCCTCTCGTTTCCTCATTATTGATTGTTAATGATTTCATGCCCCAGACATGTCCCCTGTTGATGTAGTTCCCTATTTAATGCTCTTGTGTCTTCTGTCCTGTGCTGGTTCATTGTTATCTGTTTCATGTGGGTGAGTTCCTGTTTCTGTAAGTCTAGTCTAGTCTAGTTATTTGTATTAAATGGTAAATGTTATCTTTAGTCTTGTTAGGTGTAGTTAGTCCTTGATCCTGTGTCCTGTTATATCCTTGTTCTTGTTTTACCCCCTCGTGGGTTTTTGTTTTGTCTTTGTTTTATTTTATTATTAAAGTCTTGTTAACCCCTTACCCGCTTTCTGCACCTGGGTCTTCTGTCCTTGCACCTCACCAAATCGTGACAGAATGAACCAGCCATAAATGGACCCAGCAGACAGAGGGATCGCAGTGGGAGGGGTCGATGCCACCGGGCTCCCTTCCAGGGTCGAAGCCGCCGGACTCCCTTCCAGGGTCGAAGCCGCCAGGCTCCCCTCCGGGATCGAAGCCGCCGGACTCCCTTCCGAGGTCGGGACGGTCAGGCTCCCCTCCAGGGTCGGGACAGTCGGGCTCCCCTCCGGGGGCGAGACCGCCGGTGTCCTGTTCCCTGCCGGCATCCCAGCTGGTACCCAGGCCTGTCGAGTCGACACCCTGCCCTGTCCTGCTGGCGATCCAGCCGGTGTCCCGGGTAGCTGCCCTGCCGCCGGAGAGCGCTGCCCAGCCGCCGGAGAATGCTGCCCAGCTGCCAGAGTGCGCAGCTCAGCCACCGACTTCCTGCCCCGTCTCGTCGACATCCAGGCCTGCCCAGCTGGTGACTCAACCGGCCTCCCAGCCGGCCGTTCCAGTCCGGTGCAGCCAGCCATTCCAGTCCGGTGCAGCCGGCCATCCAGTCGGTGTCCTTGTGGACTTTTTTGGACTTCCTTGTTCCCCTGTTTTGTTTTCTCTGGTTTGTGCCTTAGGGAGCGTCAGGATGCTGCTCCTTAAGGAGGGGCTTCTGTCATGATTCTGCCGCCTTTTGTCATGTTTCTGTTGGTCTAGTGGCGGGATCATGGCAGAACCCCATGTTTCATGTGGAGAGAGATATTTTGGCACGGATGGCCTGCCATACTCTCCGGTCTCGTCTTTGTCCCCGCCCTCTTGTTTCCTCATTATTGATTGTTAATGATTTCATGCCCGCACCTGTCCCCTCTTGATTTAGTTCCCTATTTAATGCCCTTGTGTCTTCTGTCCTGTGCTGGTTCATTGTTATCTGTCATTCGTTTCATGTGGGTGAGTTCCTGTTCCTGTTAGTCTAGTCTAGTTATTTGTATTGAATGGTAAATGTTATCTTTAGTCTTGTTAGGTGTTGTTAGTCCTTGTTCCTGTGTCCTGTTATATCCTTGTTCTTGTTTTACCCCCTCGTGGGTTTTTGTTTTATTTTATTATTAGTCTTGTTAACCCTTTACCCGCTGTCTGCACCTGGGTCCTCTGTCCTTGCACCTCACCAAATCGCCACCACTATAGCCAAGGATGCCCCAGAAATGTGTCTAACATTCTTCCATATATCTTTGTGTTCAACCAAACAAACACATTTAAACAAGTTTGGAACAACTAGACAGAGTAATTCATGACAGAATTTTCTGTGGTGAACTACCACCAAGAACAAGGCATTTGTCATGTCGTTAAAATTGTGTTAATGTGATTGTTAATGTGAATTCCATAACACAAAAATGTGTTGTTATTTAACACATTATTTTAAAGAGTGTAGTGCCGATACTTGCAGCAACACAAACATTATGCACAACCCATACACCACCTGCATTGAGTTTGGTGTTTTTACATTGGTGTTGTTTTACTCTCTCATCAGGTACCTGTTGTGTAGTCTGACACAGTCTTCCCACATGTCAAACTGGGGAGTGATGTGGCGGCTTTTCCTTTGGGTCCTTCACCCGCAGAGTTCCATGCCGAGACCAGTACGTCTAAACTTTCCTGCGGATCCAGCAGCTTCCAATTTAGAGATCTTGGAAGTGTGTTGGGTAGAGTTGCTGCAGTAAGAATACACAACATAATGACACAACCATACAGAGATGAAAACATATTCTGGTGCAATATGGTATTCACGACATTAGTGACACCAAAATCATGGTCTGCAAATGCATATATGTACATTTCTTAATAATATATATATATTAAAGGGATCATATGGCGCGAATATGTGTTTTTCTGTGTCTTTGGTGTGTTATAAGTTGCCCATGCATGTATTAGACGCGTAAAATTGCAAAAATGAAAATGTCGGAACAAAAGACGCACTCTGTCTAAAGCGAATGCTCACCCAGACCTGCCTGAAACGCCTCGTGTAACCACACCCCCACAAATCCACGTCAGTTCGTGGTATGATTTGACTAAGACCGCCCAAATGTATACGCAAGTAAGATGGGCGTACCTGTCAGTACAATTGCTTTGGAACCTGATGTTCCAAATATGGCAAGGGGTGTTACATTTCCATGACACGCTTGCAGTATTCGACATATCACTACGCACTGGTTAACTGGCCAATCATAGCACACCTCGCTTTTCAGAGCAATGAGCTTTGTAAAAATCTGCGCGTTTCAGAGAGGCGGGGCAAAGAGGAGATACAAACATGCACGGTATGTGGAAAATGCAGCGTTAAATCGTATATACACATTGGATTACATCTAAAACAAACGATAATATTCGTTTTAGCTGTCATATATGACCCCTTTAACATTTGCTTTCCTAACACTGTTCAGTTTTTAAGTCTGCTTAAGATGGTTGACAGTTAGCGATTAACAGTCTCTGAATCTGAATAATGCTAATGAAGACAGTCAGTCTAAATGGCTTCAAGGTTCAGGGGCTAGAGATGAACCTGTGAGTCTGAATATAAGCCCTGGGAGTATTTGAGGTAAAGTCAAACTAATGTTAAACACTAAACTGTATAACGGCTCAGTAGGGTGGGAATATTTAACACCTTTAGAAAACTGATGTTCTTTTTTCGCCTGTTCTGTATTTCTCACCAACGTTTTTACACCACAAGACGTAAACAGACATTTTCTGACCACTTTCTGACCAAGTTCTGTTGTCTGTTTAAAAGTTTGGTTAAAGTAGCTTTACACTGGAAAAGGTACAAACATTTTGCACATAGCCACATGTCTTCCGCTGCTGCCTCTATTTCCTGTCATGCCTCAAGCCACATGTTAAGAATAGCTGCTGGGTCTCAGTCGAGCCTGCCTTATCTGTAGCTCTAAGAAGACACTAAAATAACATTGAAAGAACTTTATTTCATTGCAGTAATGACCACCTCTAGACAGTTTTTATACAAATCATTCAGACAATAGAATGTAGAATGTGTAGAATGCGCAACTACTGTACCCAGGCAGGACTACGCAGGGCATACGCACACCCACTCATTTATAAACCGCAGTATACTTTCTAATATTTCGCTTCACCACAAGTATTTTATAAATTTAGAAATTGAAAGTTACTCTCATCTGCCTAAGAATGTGGGGCCCATCAATGACTATTTTCAGTTTCACTTCAAGGTGACATGAGGGCCGGTCCCAGTGATGTACTTTTTCCACTACCCATACATTTTGTTTTGCAGTAGTAAAATAATATCTCAAAACTACTATAAATAACAACGATGTCAACCAAACTGTAAATAAAAATGAAGTCAAAAGTTTTTTATGGGAACTATTTGTCAGCTCGGTAGCCAGTCAAAGCAAAACTTCCCCGCATACTTTGACCTTAAGCAAATGCAACTTTAGATTATGAAGGCATTTTAAATCATACACTAATGCAATATCGTAGTGGTCCCCATGTTAGATGTGTCCATAACTATAAATCCCAATTTAACCAGCTAATTTACATAAAAAGTAAATGTTTTACAGTGCAAGCAAAAAAACACACGCTCTTCATCATTCTCAGACAAGTAATGTGTAGAGGAGTGGGGTTACTGGAAGAGGATGTGAACATTTTCAGTAAATGGTGGAAAACCCTGTCATCAAACTGTGGGTGTGACAGTGACGAGTCTCAAACCATAGACAGGTAGATTTTTTTCCATTTGCTAAAAGTATAAAGGTGCACTGGATCACTTGTGGGTCAGTTTGAAGACACCTGTTGCTAAACTAACAAAAACAAACTAACTAAAACATTTTTACAGCATTGTGATAACGATGGCACAAAACTGCACACCACTGCCATAACAACACCAATGTCATTAATCATTAATAAAAGTATATGCTATATGCACCATAAGTGACTTTGGATAAAAGTTTAATGCATAAATGTAAATGTAGTGCATCACACTCCTCCCCCAGTGTCATAAACAGACACATATAGACACAAACCACAAAGCTCAACAAACACAAGTATATTACTCACTGTTCTGAATGAGTGTCTTGTCAGTGTGTCTCTGAAAGTAAATGGTATAGTTTGTGATAAATCCCCTCCGTTTCTCTTGCTCTAATTCTTCCCATTGGATGAGAACGTGCTTCTCCTCTACATGAGTTATTGACACATCTGGACCAGTCAATGGCTCTGACAAAATAAAAAATAAAACAAACAAACAAACAGGAGGATTATGAGTCATCTATAAAATGCTGAACAATTTAAAACAAAATTCTCTATGGCCTACAAATTCTCTATCATTGCCCTCATGTGGAAATGTGCTTTTCTCATAAATCTCGTACGTAACTACACAAGTATTTATGTGTGATAAGTTTGACAACTAACAGCTCCCTCGACGAATTCTCTATCACTGCCCTCTTGTGGAAATGTATTTATGTGCGATATCACTGTAAATATCACAAAATATTTATAAGTGATACATTTCCCAAATACAGCGTGCCTGATATATGATAAAAAATAAGTTCGACTTTTTTTATTTACAATCACCCTTTATTACGCTTTTATGAAGGAAAAATAAAATCTTCTCCGAGTCTTTTTTTATTTTTCTCTAATATTGCCATCTAGGCTTGAAACATAAAATTATGTCTTTCTGATTCGGCTAAATCCGACCTGAGCACTCAACTGTTAAATCATTATTATAAGCTTACCGTTGTGAAACGTGGTAAGGCAATGAGACTGTTTTCAACACTGGTTGTTTTATGTACTTTTGTTAAATATATAAAAATTATTTTAAAGAAATATTAAAACCCAGTTACAGTTTGCAGCTCTAAAAATTGTTCTAATTTAGGAGGGTTGGTCTGAAACTGAATTTTATTTGACTTATGACTTAAAACCATTAAAATACTGCTTTTGTATACCGCTATTGTGGCAATTCCCTTGTGTGACAACTAGCCCCACAAACCTCATGAACTTACTCTCTTCTTTTGAATAAACTTGAGCAAATGCAGGATCTGAAACTCCACTGGCTTCTTCAATATATAAAGAAATGTTATACAAGACACCAGCTTGCATACCTGGAAGTACAGTTTAATAATAGTTTAAGGATTTTAAAATGAAATCATCATTTAACCCGCTTTCTTTTAAAGATCTGTACATCTAGAAATGGATTTGAAAAGTTTTACCTTCAAGGAATGTATAACTGCTGTCTTTTGCTAATCTCTTCCATTGTAAATGCACTGGACTCTTATGCCACTGGACTACAAAACCCATAATTCTTTCCACACCCTCGCTGTAATGAGACACGTCCCAATCTAGACGCACACTGCCCCCTGTTGCTGGAGCTAAATGTGTTATGATAGGGGCTGGTTTACCTGTAAAGCACATAAAACGAAAAAGGATCATAAATAAACTGCCATGTGGAGCAACAGATCAACCGTTTTGTCTTCAAAGCCACCCCATTGTCCACAACAATATTTGAAGCCCCCCCCCCCCATTTATAATTTCTAGCCTGCATAACAAAAAAAAAGGGGGACTCTAATGTTTTGAAATGTTTATATTTTTGTCGTTTTAGGTTATTTTAATGCTTGCTTTGTTTTGTTTAAATCCTTTTAAGTTATTTTAAGTCCCCCTTCGAAGTTTGTTGAAATTGGGTCCCGGCCACCTGTTTGAGAAACAGTGATGTATATATCTCTTAGATCATTGAAATAAATAAATAATAAATAAATAATTAAAGTTTTACCTGTATATGCCAAGCTGACAGGTGCTGAGGGGGAGGAGCCAGCAGATGTAATAGCATTGACGTTGATCTCTGCCACTTCAAGGGGAAGCTGAAGTGTGTGACGAGTGATGTCAGCTGAGCAGTTCATTTCATGGACTTTGTCCTTTTCTTCATAAGATAATTTGTATTGTAACAAATTTCCAGTGTAATTTTCTGATTTATATGGCTAAAAGATACAGTAGAAGTGAAAACTCAACGCAAATGAGATCATGCATATCATAAAGATGTAAGGTTTAAAATTGCACTCAGTCATTATCCCTTATTAAAGTAACTTACACTAGCCAATTCACTGCATCTACGAAGACATTTGTGTGATTCTGCACATCTGCCAGTAGGTGTCACTATAGTTCTATTTCGTGGTGTGAAATAGAATTATAGTGCTCATTACTTTTTACACAGGCAGTGACATTATGTAGACATACGAATGGTATGTCTATTGATTTATTTATGTACGTTTTAATGCATTTTGTTAAAAAACTATATACACATTCTAAAAAGTTTTGAAGTGAATTACCTTCCACAACACTGTAACATGCTGAAGGCCATGGGCATCCTTCTTCTTGATTATTCTCCACACATCCAGTTTGTGAGAGGGTGCTAGGGCACAGAATTGAATACAAAATAATTGTAAACACTAATGTATTTTGTCCTTACTTGATTTCATTTTAATTTATGAAATTTTGATTTACCTATTCCAGGACTGTTTATGTTGAAGGGGTGACTCCACATGCTGCAGTTTGTTAAATTGACACACACTCTCAGCTCCAGCACATACGACATAAATGGTTCTAAGCTTTCCTGCATTAGTATGAGTCCATCTTGAAGCTCTGTCACTTTTCCCAGAACCTGATTAGTTCAAACAACAAAACTTATTGTGATGGTGCCTTGATTTTTAACAAGAACTTTTCATCTTTTATTGCTTTTTAAAGCAATGACAAAAACAAACAAGATTATTACCCAGTCCTGATTATTGTGTATGCTTCTGAACCTTAAGCTTGGTTTCAGCGAATCGTCCGAGCTCTCCCAACGTATTGTAGGAGAAAAAGAGCCCTTGTTAAACTCAACCTTTGTTATCTCTGGAGTGCTTGGAATCACTAAACAAAAACAATATTTTCAATATCATTCAATTCAGACTGAAGGCAAATAACGAGATGATAAAATCAAAATGAGAATATTTGTATATCAAAGTGCCAAGGTGCTTCAGAAATGAATAACTGCATAATTTGATCTCTTACCGCAGTTCAAAACTGAGAAGGTGAAAGTGGAGTTAGCCTCTCCTAATTCATTGTACCCCTTTACATGCACTTCATATGTTAAGGTTTCATTAAACACAGATCTTGGAACAGAGACATGGCCATTCTTCATTTCATACTGAAGAGATTGAGATGTCCATTTACTTTGCATTTGAGAAAGCCATGGCAAATCAGAGAAGGAAAAAGACTTTAGAACTCGTTTTGCACACAGACTGAGATTATTCATAAAGGTTGTCATGATTGGTAAATTACTGAATTTTGACTTTCTGGTACAATCTGGTATGATAAAATATGCAACAAGAACACCTTTAAACTGAAATTCACAATCCACAAAAGGATCTTTGAATGAGGCAAACTTACTGCTCAAATGTTACTGTGTAGTTGGTAGATAAATGTGTCTCAGTTGTGACTGCCATGGAGCAGATCACATAGTCTGAATGTCTGTGCGTGACGCAGTTGAATTTTGTTGGCTTTGGTGGTGGATCTAAAACAGAACATTCATTAGAATCAGTTTCAGCAATAGCTAAATATTCATGATCAAAAATATGTTTGTTGTTAATGACCATTTTTAATCAAAGAAGAAAAATTGTTAACTAAACCTAAAAATACTAAAGCTATTATTAATAACAATGCGATATTATTACAATCAATAGCACACTGCAATATAAAATACATTCAATATACTATGAAACTATAAAATGCACAGATATAAATAGAAATGAAACTTAAAATATTGATATGTTAACTATTGATCTGTTAATCATAAACAATCATAAAGCAATGTATTTGAGTTGATTTACTTAAGTTAATTGTATTAATTAGCTTCATAAATATGCATGAAGATATGAACCTACAGCCAGCTGTGAGATCTTGACCGCAAACAATGTGCCAGTTTTCGTTCTCCTTGACACTGCAGAGGACCCAGGATCTGGGCTGATTGACGACTATCTCCGTTTGTACAAAAGAGCAATTTGTTTTTTCGAAAATGGTCTTTCCATTGAAGGTTATGGCAAAGTGTCTGCCACACCGTTCAGTGTCCGACTGGCATCGTACTGTCAAGTTTGTTCCCAGACGAATGATGTTTGATTTTACCATTACTGTTCCAGCACAAATTATTCCGTAGCATCCTAAGCAGAGAGTTAAACCAAACAAGAAAATATTATCTTACAAGATAAGATAATAAATAAGAATAAATAAATAAGGTGGTGGAAACTTAAAATAGGCTACATACAATTACAGATAAATCACAATAACTTGGAACACTGCAGTTTACTCACCACATAGTTTGCAGTTGAAAAGAAAAAGTAACACCACTTGCCAAACTCCAATGATAAAATCCATTTCATGCTTTTGTCGTCCTGAGTCTCTATGATTAATGAATAATATGTCAAGTATTTGTTTCGATATTTCATGTCTTTTATTTTTTTCTTACTGCCTTATATTTCTCACATACACATGCAAGTTGTGTAGGCAGAACAAAAAGTGGGTTACCTTTTATACATAATGGTATACCTTTCACACAATGGTGTCACATAGTTTTCCTGCACATGTCAGGCTGTAAAAAACAACCCAGATGTGATGAAGCTTACCAGAAAATTATAAGCATGTTTGTGACCTATGTAAAAACAGTCAGCGCTGTCGTGAGCGCTAACTTTGCAAGCACAACAATTATGTCGACCTGGTTTAGTCAAAGATACATCGCTCTTTGAAGGGGCAATGACCTAGATTTGTGGTATTTATGAAACTCTGAGAATCGTCTGTAACATTTAGGCATCCTACTTTTTAAACCACCTTTTTACTCAGCACTATAAGCATAACCTTAATTATTCAAAACTGAAACCTAAAACAGAAATGTATAAACCTGTAAATAAATAAAATTGACCTACAAGAATACACAGTAAAATATTATATTATATATATTTTCTAGGTATGTTGTAAAAAATCATGCAAACCTTTACTATGCCACATGTGCAAGCTTAATTTGGACTCTTTTGCTGAACTTCTTCATGGTCTGAAGAATAACTCAATGGATCGAAGTGTCACCAAGATGGGAAGACAAAAATGTTAATTTGTTATTGCCATGATTCATCCTCATCGGCTTGCTCGACAAGACTGCCAGGTTCAGAAGTGACATATGTTATGACCTTTCAAAAACCTGTGGAGGAAAAGATAATACACATTAATTCAGCTGTCTTTGAAAGCTCTTCAAATGGTTTTCATAAAAAAAATTGATATTTATAATTTAAAATCTGTTAACATCAATAAAATCATAATTACCCATGCTGTCCTCAGACCTTCCCGTTCACATGCTCAGCCCATGTGAACACATCGAGTCTTCCTGCTTGCCCCACTTTTTAATTTCCATCTTCAAAGTAACATATTTCTGGGGAAACCCCATTGTAGTAATAATAAACTTGAGATTCAGAGTGTTACAGCCACTGCCATAACACAAGGAGGGAGATAACACAAAACTTAGTCTAGGGGTTTTTATTTAAATAACATAATATAACAAACATGTGGACAGAAAATAATCAGGTAACAAAGGTATAACAAGATATCCTTTAGGGAACAAACCATCAGGAAACAAGAAGTACGAACAAGCACAGGACAATAGACACAAGGGCATTAAATAGGGAACTAACAAAGGAGATAACAATTGGGCAGGTGTGGGTAATGAGAGAACAGGCGGGAAGCTAAAAGGGGAACGAGAGGGGCAGGACCAAAGACGAGACCGGAGAGAACGCATATTATGTCGTGACCGACAAAAATATGTTTCTCTCCACACAAAACACGAGGCTTTGCCATGGTTCTGCCACAAGACCAAGAAAGACAGGACAACAAGAGGCAGAACCATGACAGAAGCCCCCCCCCCCCTTAATGAACGCTTCCAGGCGTTCACCAAGGGGCCAACTAACGAGACAAGACCGTTGTCTGGGTAACAGACAACATCCAACAAAACATGGTCAAAAGTAATAAAGGCAAACAAGAAATAACAATGAATGGGTTGGGGTGAGACAATAAAAATAACAAACATGGGAGGGGGGGTGGGGGAACAAAAGAGTCCATAGAGGGAAGTCCAAAGGGGCTGGGGCTAGGTGAGGGAGACTTGGTTCGGGGGGTGCTCTGGGGCACGGAGTCCACGGGGACTTGACGGAGGCAGGGGCAGGCTTGGCTGCCGGCTGGAGTGCCGGCAGGACTGGACAGGGTGCCGGACTGGAGGCAGGGCTGGGTACCGGCTGAGTGACTGGCTGAGTCGCCGGCTGAGTCACTGGCTGGAACGCCGACTGAAAGGCTGGCTGAGTCACAGCCTGGAAGGCCAGCTAAGTCGCCGGCTGGAAGGCCGGCTGAGTCACTGGCTGGAAGGCCGGCTGGACAGGACTGGGTGCCGGCTGGACTGCCGGCTGGATCGCCGGCTGGACAAGACAGGGTGCCGGCTGGAATGCCGGCTGCTGGACCGGACTGGAGGCCGGCTGCTGGACCGGACTGGCCGTCGGCTGCACCGGACTGGACGCCGGCTGCACCGGACTGGACGCCGGCTGCACCAGACTGGACTGCGGCTGCGCAGGGCCCCGCACCCCCCTCTGTTGCCTCTTCTTCTTAAGCCGGACCACCTGACTGGTGGCCGGCTGCAGAAAAGAGGTGAAGGGCATGGCTGGCTCTGGGTTGGAATGCGTCCGAGGAGGATCCCCAGGACTCTCTCCTCCCTCTCTTGCCACGAAGGCTGGCTGGTGGTGGAGCGGTAGCAGGGGATGAGGTGGACGGTGCGGCGGTGCCCATGACCCCGATCTGCAGGGCGCGACCCTCAGGGATCGCGGCCAACAGAGATGGATGACTCGGATGGACTGAGAACCTGGGTTCCTGTCGGTTCATGGCGAACATAATCACGCCATCGAAGTCCAGCGGTCTCAGCATCCTCATCTCCGCCGGCGATAAAGGGTCCCTGAGGCCGCGGTTAAACAACGCCGCTACCTCCCCCTCCCCAAAGACCACCTCCTCTGCAGCCTCCAGGAACCTGTCGACGTAATCCATCAGCTTGGAGTTCCCCTGGCGAAAACTGCAAAGGAGGTGAGCCTGGCAGGATCGCTCTGCCTCCATACTGCCTGCTGGGTTCTAATGTGGCTTGTTCGTTCTGTCAGGAATGGGGGAGGCTCTGCCATGGTTCTGCCACAAGACCAAGAAAGACAGGACAAGAAGAGGCAGAACCATGACAGAAAACAATGAGGTTAGTTCCACAATTACAAATACAGTGGTGAAACTGACACATATAAACCACAAGAAAAGACAGACCTCAAGTCTTAAATAATTAAAGAAAGAGAGAAAGACACAGAGAAAGTTGTTTATCTTTTATTTTATTTGAGTATATTACAGTGATATTTTTACTATAACAATTAGTCTTCCCAACTTCTTTCTTTTTCTTTATATAACTAAATTATAACAGTATTTTGCATGTTAATCCAAAGATATCTTAATAACTTTGTAACTATGCAGAGTGTCACATGAATACCATTTTAATAATCATATTGTGCCCAGAAATGTTTTTCAAAATGTGAAAATGTGACTTTTAATATAAAATACATTCTTTTTTTCTTTTTGTAGAAACAAAATACACATGTCCATTTTAGGGTATTTCTAAAGGAGTGCAAACTTTTTGTTTTACTCACAGACATTTAGTAGCAACTTTTGGAAGTAATTACTCATATCCTTTTTACTTCAAAGCTAGCTTGAGTTATATGTTATCTTTTAACTCAAGACATATAAAAACCACCACAAATATATTTCCAAACCTTATAAAATGACGACAAGTTGATGCACATTCAGAATCTATAAACACATGGATTACAAGGGCAATACAATGAAAATGTTTTTAAAAATGTAACCATATCTCTCTGTGCTCATTTTGTAACACAACTAGATTATAGCCTGTGGTATTTTGACCTCAATTTTCATTTAGAAAAAACAGCCAGCACCTGCGTAACTGAACTGCAAGGTTATCATAAAAATAGTGGTAGGGCCTATAAATCCTGTTAACCTCTTTAATTGGGTTTGCAGGTTCTTTTTATTTTAAATTAGAAAAATTAAGGATTTAGCTGCAGACATTTACATTGGTGTTTTGTCAGGGAACCCAAAATGTGGTAGCATCTTAACTTACTGCAAAAAATTGAAAACAACACTGAGCAACTAAATCAACTACTAAAGTAGTGTTATGACTTGACGTTTAGGCCACTAGCTCTCAACGTCAAACTTCCTGAATGAAAATCAATTTGCACTGTGTACTTCTGGTCAGGGCCATGCACAGACATTTTGAGGGGCAGTGGCCGAAACAAAAAAGGGCACTTAGGGTTATATCTTTCAACTTATGACACTGTAGCACTCAGTAAATATGTAAATCTATATTTTATGTTGTGCTATGTTAAGGTACAACTCTTAAAACATTTATAGTAGCCAATAGGCCTACAGCATTTTCACAATAATTTTTCAACAATATTTGCAGGTGCAAAAGCGATATACGTTTATGCATTTGGCAGACGCTTTCATCCAACGTGAATTACATTGCATTATACTATACAGTTGTTTCGGAGTATGTGCAATCCCTTGGATCGAACCCATGACATTGGCGTTGCTATAGTGCCGTGCTCTAAATAATGAGCTACAGGAAACATTGATGCATTAACATTAACAATGGTTAATGGTTTTCACATGCTCTCCTGCTATCTGGGCTACTATTAATATGGTCTTAATAAAATGCAATTTATATGATATATGTTATAGATGACTGGTTTCAACTAAGAAAATAGATAAGGGGAAATGTTTGACAGTGACAAACTGTCAGCTTTGTGAAGGCATTTTCTACAAAGTGTGCCAATAACAGCAAATTCGGTGTTATGTATGCTAACCCTTATTTCCTGCCGTGCACACTCCAGTCTCTTCAGCGTGGATAATACAAATGAAACACGGGTTAGACCGGGTAGATTTACGTTCTTTATTTCACTTTTAGGAATCATCGGCATCGGCACAACAGCCACCTAACGCAACTCAAACTCGACTCCCTCTCGCTCTCCTTTTTCCCAAGAGCCCTCGCTGCCTTAAAGGGGCAGATGCACAAAATAGCTTTTTAACTAAACATTAAACTAGAGTTCAACATACATTTCTCTTTTAACATAAAATAGAAAAGAAATAAAAATAAAATAAAATAAAATAATGAATTGACACAATTAAGGTTACAGTTATATGAGATCGATACATCAATTTGATTTGACAAGAACTCTCATTTTCTTATGAGAATGGATATTTAGTAAGTTGTTAGCAGTTAGCACCAATAATAGAAAACCAGGAGCAAAACATTAGCAACAAAGATACAAAAAACAAACTATCAAATTATTTATTCTGCTTAGCAAGCACTGTCTGTAATGTGGATAATGTCCGGGATGAACTTCTGATACTGTCGTCTTCACCCCAGCGTTCTGACAGAGACTGTCTGTGAGTGATACTAATAAAAATTGCGTAGCATAGTGCATAAGTGCGCGATTTGGCACGCGCCTTTTATTCTTTGACCATAAGGGTGGCGTTGTCTAACAATGTGCACTGTTGCTATAGTAACGCACTGACGCTTTCTGAAGCGCAGTTTGTCAGTCGAGACAAATGCAGCGGAGTGCCACCTGATAATTTGTTGCTGGTTACATTACAAAGGAATTGAAGTGAAAAATGAAGTGCCACGACAGAAAAAAGTAATTGAAGAGCAGACAGACACGGTCAAAAGTCCGGTTTGCAACAGTACAGTAAAGAGAAGACGAATCAGCGTGTTAACATTGCAAGCAAGCAGGTAATTGTGTAGACAAAAGAGTGTTAAGAAAACACGCTATGGTGAGCAAACGCCATTTTAGTCTATTGTTGTCTTATATGCGTAGCCTATAGCATTTATGAATAGAAAGATTGAATAATTGTAGCCCTACACATTTTCATATATCTGATATATCAGATATAAATATAAACTATTTAACAGCATGGCTGAGTGATAGATGTGTCTTGGACTTTCTTGATCCAATACCCCTCTCTAAAGCCAAAACTAAAACCGCATTTGTAAATGTAGAGAAACGTCTGAACATTATTAGTGCAACATTGCTTATGCCACATACTTAATTAAAAAAGCAAGAGTCTAAATATCTAAACCATGTTGACATTTTACATTTAGTAGCCTAAAAAACCACAAAGAGTGTTGCTCCTGTTGTCAGCATGAAAGACATCAGCAGCAAAGTCAGCATTCGGCCTTTCACAAGCGACAAGGATCTGGCCGAGAGGACGAGACCAGCTAATGGTGAGTCCTCCACTATCAGATCTTCTGCTAGTCAAAAATCTGCAGGTTATTTAATCAAATGTGACTTATTATTTTACAATTGGCCTAATAAAATGGATATATATTACATACACTTTCATGGTTCCGCCTCTCTTGTCATGTCTTTCTTGGTCTCATGGCAGAACCTCTTGTTATGTGTGGAGAGAAGCATATTATTGTCACGACATAATATGCTCTCCGGTGTCTCGTCTCTAAGCCCCGCCCTCTCGTTCCCTCGTTAGCTTCCTCTTAGTGTTTGATTCCTGTCACCTGCCCGTCACCCTCCCTGTGTTATCGTCCCTCGTTTGTATCCCCCTATTTAAAGCCTCTCTTTTTCCTGTCCCGTGTTGGTACATTGTTCCTCGTATGTTGTTCTATAGTCCTTGTTCAATGTACAGTGGTCCCCGTTCATGTCGCCGTAGTTTCTCGTGGTCTTGCATTGCATTGCATTGCGTTGCGTTGCCCTTTTAAAAGTGAGTTTTGTTTGTTTATGATTAGTTCTCGTTTTGCCCCCTTGAGGGAAGTTTTTGTTTTCCTTTTTTGAAAAGGAGTCTTTTGTTTATAGTGTTTGTTCCCCCATTGTGGGTTTTTGTTTTATTATTTAATAAATATTTTGAGTTAACTCGTTCCTTGCTGTCTGCATCTGGGTTCTTCCCCCATAATCGTGACATACACAGTACAAAGGTGTCTTTGTGTGCTACATATTTTTTTCCAACTAAGTTTTGCTGCTTTAAAGAGTACATAACTAGGGATTTTTAAGGTCCTACATTGGTTTATGGAGTGTCCAACAACAAGTTTATGTACATAGGTGTAAAAACACTATTATTTCGTAATAATAGAGAGTTATTCTTCAATGACTGTCACATGATTCGTTCCGAGATTCATCTGTCTAATCCCCTCTTTTCCGTTAGCCTAGTCTGATGTGATTGGTCAGATGGTCTAGTCTGCTGTGATTGGTCTACCGCGAGTGAGGCTCACGAGCTAGTGTTTGGGGGAGAACAGTGAAGTTTTCGCAGGCAGTCCTAGCAAAATGCAGGCGGGGACTATATGTAGTGACGTAAATCCGCGGCGGTTCGCGACTCGTTTGCGTGATTCAGAGTCGACTCCCTTTTTCCAAGCCAATAACTTTGTTATTCATTCACCTTCGGATTTAAAACTTGGCAGACTGCTTACTTTCGAACACGGCAACATTACACGCTGCATGAAATATAATTTTCGTGATCTCATGTTATGTAGTCTTTAAAATAAAATGTATTAAAATTGATTAAAATGTCAGCTTTATATGTCAACACATGTTTTACTAAATGTTCACGCTTTCACTATTAGTTTATACTTTTGTTTGCAGTGAAAAGGGAGAAATTAGGTTTCCTGACATTGACTTTAAAGAAGCCACGATCCCTTCGACCTTACGAACCCACCCAACATAGGATGAAGTGGCCGAAAGAGGTATTGTACTATGCAGACAGACCTCATTATATAACCTCTCTGTCTTATTTGGATGATTTTCAAAAACAGACAATCAATCTTATTCTTTGGAGCAATGTAGTTCCTTAACTCTAATTGATGAAAATATTTTTTAGCTGAAAATCTCTACCACACCATGTTTTAAACCACTAAAGACTCTTTATTTTAATGAAATTTCTACTGTTTTCCGAGAGTGTTAAAAATTCCTAACTTGAGTCGACAAGAAAAAAAAGGAAAAAATGGGGGCGGTGTATCAGTGTTGTTAATGGTTACCATCACAAAATTTAGAAAAGGAAGTGATTGAATCACAGATAGTGACTGCTGAAAAGGTCAGCATTAATGCTTGAAAGTTTACTGACTGTGGACATTTGTTTAGGTGGAAAAGATGCCTACTTTAGATATCATAAACAAAGCCAGCAGTTCAGCCTTGGTGGGTGGTGCTCTTTCTAACACTAAAACAACTCAATGGTACTCAAGCTCATCAAACAACAATAAAAACATGATCCTCGGTGCATTTAAAGGTGAGTCTGTTTCTTGTAATGTGAGAACATCAAACAATGACATTCTTTGTTGTGGTATTTAAGTCATATCTAATCTGTATTCAATCACATGTGCTCTGCTCAAATAACCTAAAGCTAAATGACTGTCACACTGTTTTATGTTTAATGCGTTATTAGAGGGTGATGAGCCCTTTATATTACCCGGCTCAACTGGAGAAGTCATCGCTCAGCAGTTTCATCGGGGAATTACGCTCAGAATTTGTACTAGTGAGCCTTACAAAAGGTGGGTCTATTAAAATAAAGATGTTTAATTTGGTCACATCTTACATTTTTTCTTGATCAACTTTTTCCCCAAAATATAATGTTTTGCATCAACCTCCTTTATCTCAAAAAGCAAGGATATTTTTATTAATTGTGGGTGTTCGGTTTACTTTGACACGTCTTTGACTTTTTTTCAGAACCAAAAACAGTCCTCCTGAAAAGAACAGTAACAAAGACTTTGTTCTTGAGCATGTTCCACTTTGCTTTGATGACGAGCTGGAGAGACAGAATGTGAATGTTCTCATAGCTAGACCTCCCACAGTTTACTCAGCTCTGCCGGTAAACACTTACAATATACACTGTATTTACTTATGCGTATGTGGATCAACCTGTAAACAACAGAACTCAGTGGTCAAATTTTTCCTCATGATTTCACAGATAGTCAGTGAGACATACCCTGTGATATACAACACAGATCAGTACCAGCACGAGCCCTTCAAAAGCCCAGGATTCCACTTTCTGGAAACACCAAAGCCCCTGCTCCAGAATTGTTGTGTCCTGAACAGTAAATCCCATTGTGCCGTCATAAGAAACATAGATTCCATGCAAGATCCACGAAGCCAGAGAAGTCAGCGAAGTATAGGAATTCTCTGTCCACAGAACAGCCCTCATATTGGGAATAAAACAATGAGGGCTCGTAGTGTACATGTGCTCTTGGCGGATGGAAATGTGACAAAATACCCCAACAACAGTCCGCTTTTCGTCCGTCGCCATGATGTTGCCTCACCAGGAGTGTTTTCCAACGCCACCAGAAGTCCACCAGTTCCTTTTCTCATGCCAAGAAAGAGAAGTACGCAGGTTCATGTTGGTCCGGTTGTCAATGGCATTAATCCCATTCCCAACCAAGATGCCAAGAGAAGCCCATCAGACAAAATGACTACAGGGAAGTTAACCCGCTGCAGTCATGTGACACCACCACAATCCCAGAGAAGTGTAGCCAAACAGAATGGAACTGATTTCCTAGTAATCTCCAAAGCATTACAAAGCCAACTAAAAAGCGATCAAAAGCCTGACTTTGATACCAAGCAACACTTTCATGAGGAATTCTGGTCCAGGGAAATAGAAAACATATCTCATAACTATGAGATGTCGCAAGTTACAGATGATAAGCATTTTGGGTTGAATGACGAGAGCCTGTCCAGACCCAGTAGCTCTGCAAAACATACATTCCAAGATCAGGCTCCAGAAATAAGTACACTGGATATGTTGCGCTCTGTGGATGATAGCAACACATGTTCAGAAACCATGGGCTCGGTAACCCCAAAATCTAACCATGACGTTCAGTGGTCACATGCAATAAACGTTCCAACAGCTGAAAGTTGCGAATAAAAATGTGAAAAGTTTCAAGTTATTTTAAGTTTTGTTTTTAATTCCAAGTGACTTAAATTATCAATAAAATGATCTTGCTGATCTCTGTCAGTTAAAAGGATGCTTGCTCAATGCTCATAGAAGACACCGTTTAACATGTATAGATTTGAGCTATAGGCTAATAAAGTGATTCTGTTGTGTGACTGTTCGTGTTTTTAATTGCTTTACAATAATTCAAGATTATTTAAAATATTTTAATGTCAAATTACAATTGTTTATTTAATTCAACTTGTTTTAATTTCAACCTAAAAATAGGAAGGGAGAGCTACTGATTTTTGCACAGGACTGTTTATTCTGTGGATCCCAACATTTATAACCCAGCCCATCCCCCCCCCCCCCCCCATGTGTGTTTTGTTTGTTTTAATTTATTTTAATGGTTGTTTTTTCTCAATTTATTTAAATGGTTGTTTTTTCGTATTTTATTCATTTTAAGTCATCTTGAGGCCACCTAGTGGATCCCGGCACCACTTTGAGAAACACGAGTACGGAGCAAACGTGTAGCCACAGGGCGGCGAAAGAGAGCTCCACTCTTTCACATGCGAATGAGAATGTCGTCACAGTATACGTAGATTTGTAAACATGGCGGAAGTTCGGAGGCGTCTACGTGAGCAGGAAGAAATGCGCTGGGCTCCGAATGAAGCAATGTGAGGAGGGGGATGAAGAGGAGGGGATGGCGGACCAGAGTCTATCGGCACTCGTAAAGCTTTTGGCCGCAGCCTTTTACGGAATTAGCTCTTTTTTCATAGTGGTAGTGAATAAAAGCGTCCTGACCAATTACAGGTAAGAGCACCGAAGTTGATATTTTTAGGCTTATCTTAACTGTCTGTAGATGACAATATTTGGAATAGTTGCCAAGTAAGTTTGCGGCATTATCAGTCTGGCTGGGATGGGCTGTGATTTTAGGGGGCTTGTGTGACTGTTAAAACATGCAGCAGGGGACTGAACAAAAAAGTAACATGGAATAACGGGTAATATTGTGATACCATGGTGTGCTTTGAAAGTTTCCTTTGAAGTATCATGTAAATACCATGACACATGCGTACTAGTACTATGGTATTGCCATGTGATACCATTATTTACACCTTTTAAAGTGTAGTAACTCAACCTCTAAAGCATTATTTTCAATTTGCCACTTTTTATGTTTGAATTTATGTTGAATTAAGATAATTCGAATAAATGTTGTTAGTTTGGTCTGTCAGTCAATGGTGTCATAATAATAATACAATTTCATTATCAATAGTTCACACATACATGTGTAATGTTGAATACATTATTTCTATTGAAAGTATTTGGATGTAACAGTACACTAACTATTAAAAAAGATCTGGATCTTTGCTAAAATTGTTATTTTTTTCAAACAGGTTCCCCTCGTCAATATGTGTTGGCATTGGTCAGGTGAGTGAAACGTTTCAGACTTTCAGAAAAGTTTTCCTCTCTTAACTGCACAAAGGACCATAGAGACATATTTGACATTCCTTTGCAGATGCTGGCAACAGTGGTTGTGTTACGGGTGGGAAAGGCCCTCCGGGTGATCACCTTCCCTGAGTTTGATAGGAGCATACCCAGGAAGGTAAGAAGTTATGGCTCAATACATTTTGTAACTTTTTAGATCTTTTTAAACTACAAATGGATAATACATTTCTGTTTTGTTTAAAGTTCATTTGACACGCACCTTTCTATGTTAAGTTTAAAAGTCACTTTTTATTGCCACAGGACGACAATGGTGTAAATGCAATCCATTTTGGGGGTGTTGATTCTGCGTGTAACACACTGATGTTGGTTGCCTAATAACTGCTTCCTTGTATTTGCAGACATTTCCTCTACCTCTTCTTTATGTAGGAAATCAAATAACGGGACTCTTTGGAACAAAAAGGCTTAAGTATGATGATTCACTACCTGTTACATTAAGATCTTTAATGAATATGCCTGCCTTAGTTTTATACCAAATTAACGTTTGTATACATTTCATTATAAAAAGGTTGAACTTAATGTTGTTCATTGATATCTAATATCTTATTTTTTCTCTTACATTAGCCTGCCCATGTTTACAGTATTGAGGAGGTTTTCTATTTTATTTACTATGCTTGCAGAGGGGTTTTTGTTGAAGTAAGTAAAATTTTAAAAATTATTAACATGGTGTTGTTCCAGGTGTTGCACACCCAAGTAATATATGGTAAAATAATCACTGTTATTTCTTATTTTTACAGGAAGAAATTCTCTCGACCAGTTCAGCTCACAGTATTTACTATGATACTTGGGGCCTTTGTCGCAGCAAGGTAAATGTTCAAAGACAGGCACATTGTACAAGTTTACAATGATTCATTATTTAACCAATCGTGCTTAACCTTATCTCAGATATTACAGAGTAAACATGCCTATCTTTTTATTTCAGTATTATCAGTTTGAAAGACTTGTTTACAAAGGAACGTTCCCTGTAAGGTTTACCCTACAGTGAAATGTTGCTTTAATATTTACGGTCAAGCTGTGTACATTAAAGTTGTAGACTTAAGAAGAAGAATTTTATGATGCATGCACATTTTTAATACCATGTGTGTTTGATCAGTGCTGTTTTGTTTCTTCTTCAGTGCTGATTTGGCCTTTGACCTGCAAGGGTACGTGTTCATCTTAATGAACGATGTCTTAACTGCTGCCAATGGGGCGTTTGTGAAACAGAAACTTGACTCCAAGGTAAGTAAAGCCAAGATTCCTTAAACAGACCTTGAGGGCTTTCTTAACAAGCAGATGCAGACTGTAGTCATTATCTTGAAGAAAGTGCTTTCTCATGCTTCCTCCAGTTGATGCACTGCTATTGACTTACTAACTTTTTTAAACCTTTAGTAATGCTGAAATCTGCTAGATATGTTTTTTTTTACAAGTTTATATATTATAAAGGTGCTGTCACAGGCTGTGTTCCTATCTAGCAGACTGTTCATTAGTGGTTACCAGCTGGTTTTGCATTGGATTTACCACAACAACAAAAAATGTAAAACTATATGGAGTATAAAATATTACATTGAAAAGTATAGGCCCAGTAATCTGCAAAACCGATACAGCAACATAAAATTAATAAGAAAATTTGTTAACTGAATGTCACTTGATGGTTTGGTGCCTAACAATAATTGGAGTTTCATTAGACTTACGATAGATACAAAATATTTAAAAAGGACTATTATTTGCATGTATTTAGCATTGACCCTAAGACATATTTTGATTTTCATCTTCAATTATTTTGAAGTGTTAAACATTAAAAGCACTGAAGAAGACAAACTGGTACAAGCTCTTTAAGCTTACGCTCAATCTCTGAAGCAAGACCTTTGGTTCCCCACACCTGTTGGCATGCCAGCTAATTTACTTTTAGCAAGAGAGAAGTTATTGTACAGAGAGGAGAGTGTTTATTTCTGTTTTATACCTGATTTGTGTCTCGCCTTGTTTTTTCTGCCCTATAGGAGCTGGGCAAGTATGGCCTGCTCTATTACAATGCTTTATTTATGATTCTTCCAACTCTACTTTTGGCACATGTCACTGGGGACATGGATAAGGTAAGGGTATTTTTATGCAAAACAAAGTGCTTACGAGTCTGCTGTGTTATTATTAAGCATACGACTCCAAGGCGTTACTGTCAAATCTGTCGTAAATTTACTAAATGAAAAGCTGGCGTGCTTTAAAATCTAATATGATATTTTAGTACGAGAACCGGTAGTAATGCGCAGTTCTAAATGAGATGTTTCTACACACCAGACCTGAAATTACCCTGGGACATGAGTCAGTCCTAAGAGGTCTGTCTTTCAGCAAGACCTTATACCCGTAGATGATCTGGCAAAGACACACGCCATCTGTTCAGCTGCAGTGAGCCTGCATTGCCAAAGATCACACACACTCACCATTAGCCAATTGAAATGACTGTGCACGGTTGTCATGAATTCTCTTGAAATCATAGCTGCCTGACATAAATTTCAGCGTGTCTGTTCCTGCCTAAATGTTTCTTTCTGAAGGAATAAGAGAAGGAATTCTTAGAGATGAAAAAATGTGCTCCTCATCCTGGTCTTTCTGTAAAAGCAACATGAGCACAAGGCTGGGTTGTTTGGAGGGTTAGGATGACAGGGCCCTGCTCCATGAATGCCTCATTTTATTTAGCTCGGTATGTTCACAACGAGGCCTCGGTTTATTTGGCAGGCGCTGCTCCAGGGAGCAGTGAGGACAGGAGCCAGTGTCTCTCACACAAAGCCGCCATTATACTAGACAGTAACTAGCAGAGTGAACGTAGTGACTTATGAAGTTATGGTTTAAGAAAGTTTGATTAAATCAAACTCTGGTGTGATTGCTATGTTGCTGGTGCGGACCGAGACTGTTAAAAATGTTGGGCCTCGGTCTGCTTCCAAATGAATTCTCATCCGGGTTGACTGAAATATAAATGCAACACGGACCAAAGACAACTAACTCAACCAAAAACAGGAATTGATAAGATGCTAAAAAGAACATAGAAACACTGTTTATTAGAATTTCCTACAAGGAAAAAAATCCTGGTGGATTGCTTTTAACATTTTATGAGCTCTTTGGATGTTTTTTTATTATTTATTCAATGCTATACAACAACTTTTTAGACTATTTTTTGCTACATGACATTTTGAAAATGTTTGTTAACTGTTTATTTAATGGTTAAAGGTAATTCCTTTACAATTGTTAGATATATTATATTGTATTTAGTAATTATTATTGGGTGATACATAGGGATGTAACGATTCACCGTGAGCCGGTTGAGTCAATTGAGATGTTTAATGAATCGCGATACATGTTTCGAACAGCAGGGGCCGCTGTGTTTACTGAAAACGTGGATATGCTGATATTTCTGAAAGTAAAAGTAAGGCAAAGCACAGACAGTCTTAGTTTGTTTATATTAAAGATAATTTTGTATCCTTCATTTTTTATTTGCTTTAAAATTGCAATTTAATTTTGTTATTTGACATAAAATATATTTTTATTTTACAAAAAAATGTGCAGCATTTGAGAAATAATAAAAGGGCACTTGTTCATTTCAAATTTTTCTCTACTTATTTTGTAAAAAAATAAAAACCTGTGAGATCAGTATCACATCACATAGCATCATGAGCTGAGTGAATCTTTACATCCCTAGCGATACATTCGTTTCCGCATTTCGCCTGACTGCTTACTCTCTTTTTTCTCTTTAGGCTTTTGATTATGAAGGTTGGTCCGACAAGCTATTTATAGGTCAATTTATTCTTTCTTGTATTATGGGGTGAGTTATTAGAAATAAACAACAAGCTGTTGTATGATGATACACATTGTGCAAATAATGGCTGTATGTTTCTAATTTTAACTCATGTTTTCACATTTTCAGGTTTGTTTTAATGTACTCCACTGTACTTTGCACTCAGTATAATTCTGCACTCACTACTACCATCGTGGGCTGCCTAAAAGTATGATTTTTTTTGTTTCTCAGACATGCACAGCTTACCCTGCGTTTTATTGTATTCATGTGATTTCTCTATCTCTGCAGAATATATTAGTGACATACATTGGAATGGTGTTCGGGGGGGATTACATTTTCTCATGGGCAAACTTCATTGGTCTGAACATCAGGTATGAAGTAAGCTTTTCCCTAATGGAATGCAGTTTAAAGCTAATGATCTGAATGCCTCTGCTTGTTTTCTCAGTATTGCTGGCAGTCTGGTGTACTCGTACATTACCTTCACAGAGGAGCAGACCACCAAACAGAGCGAGAACGCTAACAAACTGGAGGTCAAAGGGAAAGTGGCTGTATGACCGGTGCTCGGACACTTTCATTACGCACAGAACTGCGTCATTGAGTTTTAAGAAGTAGCCAGAGAACTCAAGTCTGACAGGTCTTTTTGTGACATGAAGATGTTGACTGTGAAGAACATCTTGTTAAAGGAAACATACAGCAGGAACAGACTAGAATTGGTTTGTTTTCACTCCTATGAAGGAATTGTGCAGTCTGAGTTTATGTCCTAAACAAACTGCTTTTCTAAGATTTGGGCTGCTGTTGAACTTGACACAAATTGGGAATAATGACTGTCGTCAGTGTTGAAACAGCTGTTGTATTACCTATTGAAGAGTGCTTTTAGTTAGTTAGTACAGCTACTATTTATTTTAATGGGAGTTTTTTAGATTTTAGTACATTTTTATGTTTTTTAGTTTAAAAAGGGAGAGGTATTTGTTATGATGTTTAAAGGGTTTTGCGACAGTTCTGGTACGCTGTTACAACACAACTTGAACTTTTAAGTGTTTTCTTCACAAGTTTCAGGAATGTTCATTTACAGCCTGAATGATAAATGAGAAAGCGAGTGAAAGTACGGTATGCACGCACAACTAATCATCATGTGATTCATTTTTTTTTTTCAAAACATACTTTAAAGCTTTTCTTAGTGTCCACAGTGTTACGAAATTGGACATTTTACCGGAAACTGAACTGCTTTTTTTCTATACGAGAGGTTTGCAGTAACTCCGTTTGTTTTGTACTGATGGAATCATGGTTATTGTAAAAAAAAAAGAAATGGTGTAGTAATCGCACTTTAACAGTTTACAGATTTTATCAGTTTTGTCACATTTGATATTTGTTAGTAATTATAATACAAGGTACAAGAACGTTTTAGTATTTTGATCAAAATGTCAAATGTGGCTGTATTTGGAATAAATCAGAAAAAGAATGTACGAGATATTTAAGTCTGATGTTTGTATTTTTTGACCAGTTCAAAATACCAGTCTGATAATGACATCACAGGTTTATTCTCAGTTTTTGCTGTTATACATCTCTATTCTGAGATTATTAAATGATCACGTCTATTCGCATTCATTAATGGCAATTTTAGAACATATAAACTTGTTTAGAAATTCTCATTTTATCGAAAGGCTTCATGGCACTGATGCTATTCAAAGACCTACTGTTATTGCAAACGCGTGTAATGTGATATTTTATTTTTGTTTTGTACGTCTTGACTTTTGATTTTAGTTTAGTTTAGTAAAAACACATTTTGTTATTCATATCAATAAAAAGCTCGGTGATGAGAAACAAGTGCTTTTTAACTTATACCTCAACTCCATATATGTCCATTTTATTTTCTGATACATTTGTTAACCACAATAAATAAACAGTCATCTTTTTTTCAAATATCTTTCGTCTGTTATTTTTATAGATATTCTTAGAAACTTTAATTAGGAAAACAAATATTTTTTTCAATTGCTGTGGTAGGCTACTAAATTTAAATAACTCATCACATTTCAAATGTATATTTTTTTATTCAAAACATGATAGTTGCTCATGTTTACAAATGTTTTCTAAATACTAGTCGGATTAAAAGTGTATCAAAATCTGCTCGTGCAGAGGTCGTGACAGGACTTTTATTATGTAGTACTCGTCTTCATAGTACAGAATAAACACTTATCGCCAGCTTCACAGAATCTAAAGCAACTATGGCGGAGGTAAGAGAAACATTACAAATTACAGCAAATTAGGAATTCAGACGGTCAAAAGAACATTGTAATGAATTTACCTTTCAGTATTTATTTTAAATGTTTCCACGCTGACGTGTTTTTCAACATTCATCCCTGAATAATTAGTAAACAGGTTAGCGCGCCCAATTTGAATGTTTAGCAGCTAGCAGCTAACTTGTTGCCTGAGCGCCAAACTCACATCCACTTAATTTATCATACATTTTTATAAAGAAACACTAACGTCACGAATTATTAACCACACTTCCGTGTTATTTAAAATGGTTAAATATTGGTTAGCATCTTTGCATTTGACTGTATGTATCATTAATTAATTACCAGGTCATAACATTGGCTTTATAATACCTTATTGATATTGTTCTTTAAGTTTGTGTTAATAATATTTTTTTTTCAGCCCCCCTTAAGTGGACCTGGCACAGAAGGTAAAGATTTCAGTTATTTTATATTTATTTTTATCTAATATATGTTATTTGTTATTACCTGCAGTTGTTAAATTGATTTAGGTTGGTTGCTTATTGTACCCTAAACTCCAGGCTAATCTTCCACCGTTCATATTAAACTACTATTTCATTTCTTATATTTTTAATGCAATATATTTCATATAAAAGTCCATTGGAAGGTTATCTGAGATGTAGGATTTGCCTGTTTGCCCATTAAGAAAGAACATTGTATTTTGTCTTATTTTGTGGAACTGACTGTGTTAAGGAGGAGATGGTCCGGTGGTCCAGGATGAGGACAAGGACTTTGATCCTTCAGCAGATATGCTTGTCCATGACTTTGATGATGAGCAGACTCTAGAGGAAGAGGAAAAGCTGGAGGGAGAGACCAACTTCAATGCTGAAATTGGTGACCTCACTCGAGTACGGTCCACCAGCTTCTTTTTTTATAATAAATAACATGTAACACAGTCTGTAAAAAGTCACTACATTCAGCGTACCAGATGCATCATTAACTTTACCTTTGGTTTCGTAGGAGGGTGAGATGCCCATCCATGAGCTTCTCAAGTTGTATGGCTACAGTACTGGACAGTCTCCTGAGGAAGAGGATGGAGATGTTCAAGAAGAGGATTCCTCAGAGAATACATGCAGCAGCAACAGTAAACTCAAAGTAAAGATCTGTCTGAAAAACAAAGTCACTTTCATCTCGTCACATGTTTTAAACAATTGCATTAAAATGGCAAATCCTCTCTGTGGATGCCAGGAGGAAAAGCAGGACCTTACTGATCACAATGAAGACAGTCAATCATCCAGTGATGAAACTCCATCCTGCAGCGTTTCTCACAGTACAGCTCAACTTCTCAGCTCTCAGCCGTCCAGCTATTTAGAAGGTATTCATAAAAATATTTTTATTAGAAAATGAATTGAAGTTTTTAAGAATGTGGACTATTTAGGTGCATGTTTATTGAAATATAATACAATAAAATATACATGATGTAGAATAAAATATATTTGATCAGCAGACTTAATACTTCCTAAATTTAAATTTGTATTGTTTAAAACCAATGTTATTCGTTTACATTTTTAACTTACTTTTTTTGTTGATTCATTGTAACATGAAGTACACTTTGCATCTTATAGAACTTGGCGGATGGTTATGTAGATCTGAGCTCAGGTTGGTTAAAAAAGGCCACATAAAGTCTCAACTTGTTTGCTTTTATTACAGGAAATGTTGAAGAAGAATCTGAAGATGAAGATTATATTCCATCTGAAGACTGGAAGAAGGTAATGTTCAGGGCGTTGGAAGCGTAGACTCTGTTTTTTTTTTTTTAGAAATGCAGACGTTTCCATTTTTATTTTGCTGTCATTCACAGGAGATCATGGTTGGTTCACTGTATCAAGCAGAAACTCCTGTTGGCCTTTGCAAATATAAGGACAACGAAAAAGGTGCCAGAACAGAATCTTATGCATATTTAGCTTTTTCTTGTTTGCTGTTTGTGAAGTATCTTAAATGTCATTTTTCTTTCTTTGTGTCTTACGAATGAAGTATATGAAAATGAAGATCAGCTTTTGTGGAATCCCGAGTTACTTCCAGAGGAGAAGGTTGTGGAGTTTTTAGCCGAGGCTTCTAATCGCACCGGAGAAGAGACGGGTGTCCATACCATTCCTGAAGGATCACACATCAAAGACAATGAACAGGCAGGTCACCACTTAGATGCGTGTTTCTTTACATCACACTGCTGACCTTTTAACAAAATATTGTAATTTCTTCAAATTTTAGGCGCTGTATGAATTGGTAAAGTGCAATTTTAATGCCGAAGAAGCTTTAAGAAGATTGAAATATAATGTAAAGGCTGCCAAAGGTGAGTTTTCGTGTATAAAAATGTGTCTTGTGTGTGATAAGACGAAAGCAAAAAAACAGCATGTTCTCGTATCCCTTGACGTCTAGTATTGTTTTTCAGAAAGTTATATTTGGGAGTCAAACTCCCAGCTCAGAAGTCTGATAATGGAGTTCAGCATGCCAGCAAGATAGAATGTGTCACCTTAACTTAAATCTCTCCTTCTCAGAGGAGATGTCAGTTTGGACGGAAGAAGAGTGTCGAGGTTTTGAGCAAGGACTCAAAGCGTATGGGAAAGACTTTAGCTCAGTACAAGCCAATAAGGTTAGTGTACAGTACTTGTTGTGAAACATGCATAAGTGAAGTTGACTTGACGGTGTGTGGATTTCAGCATTTGAATAACTAGCTAAAGATGAACTAATGTAGAGTAATTACTTGATCAGCTTTGCTGTCGTTATTATTATTTAATTCACTTAGGTAATTGTTACTTAATGAAACTTTTTCAGGTGAGAACTAGATCTGTAGGGGAATGTGTGGCCTTTTATTACATGTGGAAGAAATCTGAGCGTTATGATTTCTTTGCACAGCAAACCAAGCTTGGGAAAAGAAAATACTGCCTTCGACCAGGAGTCTCGTAAGTCTTCCAATACCATGTGGCACATTAAACGTCACCAGTCAGAACCCTTTAATTAAACTTTTGTGTATTCAAAATCAGATGCAGTCTAAGGTCACGTCCTGCCTCGTGTTTGTTTGGCATTACAGGGATTATATGGAGCGTCTTTTGGATGAGAGGGAGAGCTCCGAGTCCAGTGGATCTGCTTCTCCTCCCTCCACATCTAACAATAGCAAACACACGTCAGAGACGGACAGCGGCACAAACACTCAGAACGGTCAGCCACATTAGATTTTTACACACACACACACATCTTTCTTCTAGTGCCTGATGAATCCTTATTACACAATTACACACGAGAATGATGCATTGCATAAATTTTATAACAGTTAAATAGTGTCAGGCTGATGTAAAGTTGCATTAAAATGACTGCAATGCCCCCTAGTGGCTCATTGATAGGTAGGTGAACAACTATGCTTTCAAAATTGGCTAGTTGATGGGTTGTCTAAAATGAAAAACTGATAGCATAAATGAGCATAGAATAGATAACACTAGCAGAATGTAAAAGGGAGGTCCTGGGAATGTAAAACCCTATGAATGTTCAAATATATGTTGCTTTCACAGGCATAGCAAGCCATTGCACAGAAGAGCCCCCTGCCAGTGTCAAAGACGAAACATCCCAAATGAACGGCTCAACCACATGTCCAGATATTTCTACAGCAAACACACCCCCTCATCCTCCTGACCCTGATACCAACAGTCCAAGTGCAGAGGTCATGGACATCACAGTGAAACGGCAAGAGGAGGAAGGAACATCAGAAAGACCTCTGAAAAGACCTAGGACTGACACAGATCCCAACAGTGAGAAGGCTGTTGCCCACAGTGAAGCAGAAACCGTTTGACTCACCAGCAAACAACCGGAGAAAGGGCTGAAAGGTCAAACTGCAGACATCAAACCCTTGACCTCAGATGAGGGTTTGATCCAGGGAAGAATACCCCGTTTTTAGCATTAAGGAGCTGAGGTGTCTGAATATCAGGGATGCAAATGAAGTACGTTAACTTGTCATATTACTGCCACCCAGGTCAGTTCATATCCCACTCATGCTTATGGAAGACCGAGAGAGTCATATCAGATCGTCACTTCACCACTGTCAACTCTGTAGCATTATTTATTAATGTAGGTTAAGATCATTAATGTTATTTTTGTCTCTTTTATCATGATGTGTGGACAAGATGGTTCTAGCCAGCGGCACAGTGTAAAAAACTTTATTTTACATGACATTAAATATACTGTAAATATTCCAAATATGAAATTACTATTATAAAAATACGCAATTTTTGTATTTGGTACATTTTTAAAGAATTCTAGGCCCCTTATTCTAAAAAATGTTAAAGCATTCCATTCGTTTCATGTTTGAATTTCCTGTTTGACCAAAGTTGAATGGTTGTTAAAGTCGTTTTAACACTTGCTGAAAACCTTTTTCACATATTCTCTTTATATGAAATATTGTCATATTTTGTATTTGATAGCTATTTATTTTTTTAATCAGTTTGGTGACGCATGAGGCCAGGATACACAGTGTATTTGTGTAGAATGGAGCAGTACAGTTAAATTAAAAGACGAAGCAGAACTGAATGGTGCTATTTATTGTTTTTTCTCACTTTGAGGATGTCATATTATTCTAAGATAGAGGTTTTAAGTTTTAAGTAGGACCTTAATCAAGAAAGATGGAATGTACAGAATAGTAACCTACGTTTTTGTCCACCGTGTAAGCCTTTGCTCAGGAAAATGTAAAAAATTTTCAATAAGTTCAAATGTAGTGTTATCAAATTGTAGAAAATGTCAGCTTTAATTCATTAAACCCAGACTATCTACCAGTATCATGTTGTTTTTTGTGACTCTTTCTAGATGCCAATTTTTTTAACAATACTCTTAAGGTCTGACAGCGACAAAGCTTGGAGACGTGATGTGAGCTTATGTGGTTGGACAGCAGGTGTCAGTGTTGCTCTATACAAGGTGAAATAACTACTAATTTTGCCTCTTGTTTAAAAGATGTGTGAAGATCATTACAGTGAACAGAAGAATGTAACTTGTGCCTTCTCAAGAAAGCAATAGCAATGACTTAAAGAGAAAAGTCATCCATTCCCAAATTCACTAAATTTTGTTAAGAGTGGAAGACGTGTGCCATAAAGTTTTCAGAAGCTATATAAGCTATATTACATCTTTGTGAGGAATAATGTTAAACTATTTTTTTCTGTCTAAATGCTTTTTGTTTTAAAAAAAGAGGTCTGACTATATTTACCAAAAAGCTCCCTACTATTTCGATGAAAAAAGGTTTTAGAGTGGCTTAACGTAATATATTATTGTTCTCTGAAATTGTTTCCCCACACTGTGAACTTTCACTGTAAAAATAACAGAATTTTTCTGGCAGCTGGGGCACCAGAATATTACATAAAATATTTTTTTTCCTGTAAGATTACATGTTTCTCCCTATCCTTGTAAATTTGCAGTCTTTTTCTGTAATTTAATGGTATCCAAATTTAATTAAATTTTGAATTTAATTTAAAAAAAAATTGTGAAAAATTGTGAAAACTGTGAAATTGTTTTTTTACTGTGTACCTCCGCAAAAGAGATGATCCGAAAATAAAATTTCTGCCATTTATTCACCCTCATGTCATTTTAAACGTATGATTCTTCTGTGTAAGATAAAAAATATTTTGAGAATTTCTCAGTGGTTTGATGTCCATATGGTGGACATTAATGGGGGCTGATGTTACCAACATTCTTCAAAATATCTTTCATGTAATGCAGAAGAAAGTCATACAGGTTTCACATGAGTGTTTTCATTTGTAGGTGAAGTATCCCTTTAAAGTTCTTCCAAACCTGTATAAAGTTCTGTTCTGATTAACACAAAGATTATGCACATTGTGATAAATGTTAGCAACCGACATTTCTGGGACATCATTGACTAGTAATTGACATAGTGATTCATGAAAGAATTTTCTTTCTTTGTGTGGAGTATCCCTTTAAGGATGAGAGGCCTCTGTCCATCAGAAGCGGAGAAGCAGAACATAAGTGCGCTGTAAGAACAGACCGCTGCTGAGATGTTTCTAGAATACTAAATGCAGAGTTTACTGTTCGCCTTCACAAAAGCAATGCAGCTTTGCCCTGCTGCCTTGTCTATTAGAGACTCTCTGGGGAACACTTGTTGGAGATCCCTCAGCTGCTGGCTCTATTCACACTGGATGGGTGTAATTTGTAAGAAAGAAAAATACATGTCTAAAATGTGTTCTACGATGCACAAATGAACAAAAATAGGGATATGTAAAAAAAATCAGCAACAGAGTATTAAGTTTTTATTACAAACCACAAATTGGTTCAAATCCCAAATGCTGCTCCTCATTTCCCAATTCTAATCAGTATTAGCGCCAAATGTTCTGTGCCCTTTCTCCAGATCTTTGTTTATTTGGACCAGCGCACTCCCAATACAAGAACACATTTTTAGCAGTAATTAAGTCTTAATAGCTTTTAGCAAATGCCCTGTCCCCCCTTAGCCCAGACAGATGACACGGGCACACCCAGCTCCCTTTGCCACAGTTGGACTGGCTGCATAATAATTGGATGTTCACGCAGTAGGAGGGAGAGCTAAATGTCACCCGGCATGCTAAAATACAGCTAGAAAAAGGAGGAAATAGCCTAACTGTACTTGTGAAAATCTCCTATTCATGTCTTGGGGGACAGCAGCAATTATGGATTGGGGAATAAAATCATTCTTAGACTGGAAGGATAAGATAAAAATTCTGTTTGAAGATTCACATTATTTCTTGGAACAAAAGCCACCAAATGGAAGGATGAACAGGATTGGCGTCGTCGACAGGATGCAGGGCGTTGCACGAATGTCAGTCTTACTTATCAGATGTTCTAAAGTTGACTTGCATTTATGGAACATTACCGTGATGTTCACACCACCCCTACATATACCAACAAGGTTATGCGCTCATCCAGCAAAACAGACAAGCATTGAAATTTAGTTGTTGCCTTAAAAAACATTGTCAATCCTCCACAAAACAACCGCATTCCATAAAATCATCAAGTCTTATAACACAATGTCATAGTGAGGCCACAAGGACGCATGTCAAACAAAGAGCAATAGTGATGCGTCCTGCTCTCGATGCCATGGCAACAGAATTTCCCCATTATATTTAGGTCTCCGCGGAGGCTAATACTCACCGCAGATATTAGCAAAATCACAGTGTGACACAGCGGGGGGAGTTCCACTTTACATTACCAGACACAGAGACCCCGTCTCCTCTGAGGATCCAGACGTAACAGCTATGGCAACAAACATGAGCAAGGGATCTGGGTAGGGTAAATTTATTCAGGGAACAAAAGATCTCATTTTATCAATAAAGAGAAGTGAGAGCTGGACACGGGATATGTTAAATCAGCCAATTAAAATGTAAAAGAATAAGACAAGGACACAAAGAGAAAAATGATTTTAACAATTTAATATATCAATATATAGATATTTATCAACAGCTCGAATTTCATAGAAACGTGAGTGAGACCATTTTGGCATACAGTACAGATATTTCATGTAAGTACAGTGTTGCTAACGTTAAACCCCTCCCTTTTCCCAAAGACTCCCACCCGCAGACACAAACACAAATAAAACATTATTTTAAAATGTACATGAACACAAACAAGGCACCAATAAATTAAACTGTAACCCTCTCTTTCAACACAGAGCGGAATCTATTAAATAGAATTACAATTTAATTTATCTATTAAATAAATGTACAAATAGAAATTAAACAGCCTATCTCTGCAATGTTTTAAGGTTAAAAAGCAAACATTAAATTTAAATAGGAAAAACGAAAAGTAGGATAAAAAATGAAAATAACACTTTGGCAGATTATTCATTTTAGTTACAATCAAGTAGTAAAGAAATCCAGTGCTCTCGAGTACAAATAAATCCATGGTCTACACACTTTCATCCAGGAGACTAATATACACATCTTTTTTTACAAGAAATGTTTAAAACTTTATCAAAAGTTTGCTGTATGAAAACATATTTACAAATCGTGATTGGGACTCGTTGAACTGCGTCTGTCACCCCATCCTATGTAACCATTTACACAGTGCAGAAGGCTTCTCGAAAAGTTTGTGCAACAAACAGCGTACAAAACTTAAAAAATGACCCCACGGTTTTCTCACATGACGCGACTCCTTCCCCTCTCCTAAAATGTAAAACCTACATATCGTACAAAATAACCCCAAACAGTTCAAGTAATAAACATCATGTCGACATGATCTCAGAGGTGAAATCAAACTCAGGTCATCTTTTCCACAGGTTACAGACGCGGAATGTTAGCAGGGATGTGGAGGACCGGACTCGTCTGTAAGAGGTTCAGTTCTACATCGAAATCCAGTGTTTCAGGAGAGGTCCCAGCTCATTTATCCAGTGTGTCGTCTGTTGTGAGAGAAAGTTAGCCCTTTCCAAAGCGACGTCCTACTTGTTGGGCTGATGGGAATGGGGTAGACGGTGATGAGGAGGGGTTACGGACATGACGGATGTTAGTCACAGTGGATGGGGTGGTGGAGCAGCGTGGCGGGTCCCTGCAGTGCTATAGGAAGGCGGGACTCGCCGTTACATATGCATAGAGTAAGAATGACGGACGACGGTCACAAAGCTCTGGTTATTATCTACAGAGAGGCAGAGAATCTGTTTGCGAAAGGTCTAAAAGCCTGTTAGAACCTTCTGTGACCACACCGATGTCAGGACACCTAAATTATCATTCATAACACGCTAAGACAAGTGTTAGTAGAAACCCTGATGGCTAGAAAGCTCAATGGGACAAAGTTTGAAAGATCTTGAGCTAACTCTAGAACAGCAGCTATGACGCTGGGGGTCAGAAAAAATAACCGATGTGCGTATCGCCTAAAGAGGAAGTTTAACCAAGAGCAATCCAAGAATAATTTATGATACCACACGCAGCCTTCCGCAGCCTTTAAAAACACGTGAAGCGATGCTTACCCTGTATTGCTAGTCTGAGATTCATTCGAATCAAAAACTAAAGTGTTTCACATTTTCACAATTGTACTGAAATGTAAACAGTCTGACATGAGAAACGATGATAAGAACTCATGAAAATGAATTACAACAACGATGACAATAGTAGGCCTATCTGTTAACCATCTTTTATCTCTCAGCAGTCTAAAAGCCCACCGTGTTCAGAAAATGAACTTCAAATACCCATAGAGGAATGCTTTACAAGCGGTGCACATGAAACGCAGCATCATAGCGGAAAGGAGCAAAGGTGGCAGAAACCGAGAGAAGCTCCAAGCACGAGACCACCCACATGATGGGTAGAAACAAAGATGAACGCTCAGGTAGACGTGTGTACCGGTCGGTGACCTTTAGTGGTCAAACAGGGCCATTCATAAAATACTACCTCAATCTAACAACATATTCCGGTAAAACTCCATGCATAGAGCCACATGCCAAGCTTTAATCTCTACCAGAACTTATCAAAAGTGATAGTTCACGCAAAAATGAACATTCTGTCTTCAGTCACTCACCCTCTTGACATTTTAAACCTGTATGACTTTCTTCTGCAGAACACAAAAAAAGATATTTTAAAGAATATTGGTAACCAAACAACGGCGGTCCCCATTTACTTCTATTGTAGGCTATAGACACAAAACCAATTTTAGTCAATGGGTACCTCTGTTCGGTTACCAAGAACTGTTCTTATATGTTCTACAGAAGAAAGTAACACATACAGATTTAAAATGACAAGAGGGTGAGTAAAAGATGACTAAATTTTCATTTTTGGGTGAACTGTCCCTTTAAAAACCATTACCGTTAGGCCATGCGTCCACCAAAAAGTTTTTTTTCCAGTTTTCTTCCTTTCAAGTGTAAGTATTTGTCTGTATTTTTGCTCACCAAGCTTTGAAAAATCTTCAGCTTTGGGTAAAATGCTGTACTGGTCGATGTCACTTTTCACTCAGCTGTCCAATCACAGGCAGGACAAATACAACAACCAATTATACTTCCTACATGTAGAAAGGTTGAAAACAATGCAGAAGTTAATATTTCATTCCATTTCTGTGTGACGATATGAGATGAAATCCCTGGATTACCACAATATTAATATTTGTTGATTAAACTAATCATCTGTGAAATCAGATCATACCACCACATTACTACAGAAAATATTCTGTATCATAGCAACCAAAGTGCCTTATATTAGAAAAAACTGTCAAACGCCCACAGCCAATATTTCAGCGCCTGCAATTTTCAGCTGTTAAAGGCATAGTTCAACCGAAATCTTTTGTCATCATTTACTCACGTTCGAGTTGCTTCAAATCTGTATACATTTATTTGTTATGATGAACACAAAGAAAAATATTTGAAAGTAGCAAGTTTTTGGACCCCATTGACTACCATAGTAGGAAAAATTACTTTTTTTTGCTCTCTTGAATACAAAAGAAGATATTTTGTAGAATGTCGGATAGCAAACAGTTCTGGAGCACTTTGACTACCATTGTAATTTTTCCTATTATGGTTGTCAATAGGGTTCAAGAACTGTTTGGTTACAAGCATTCATCCAAATATATTTCTCTGTGTTCAACCAAACAAAGAAATTTATAGAGTGTGAGTAATTCATGACAGAATTTTCATTTTTGGGTGAACTATCCCTTTAAAACACACGGCCTTCAAACCAGACCAGACTTACAGTGATCATCATGCAGATCAAAACCTGTTCCAGCTGTCCAACCAGCTGGTTTCAGTGATACCGAAATAACTGAGCAGTCATTTGTCATCTTGTGGAGAACTTGAGGATGTACAGGAGGATATATTCAGGCACTCCTCATTTCCTGTGACTCTGTCACACAGACGACTGTTCAGAGCAATGCTTTGAACTATGACTATAATCTATCACACCATTAAGCCAATTATTTGTCAGAGTGCTAAATGCTAAAGAGTTTTACCCGAAGCACGACGAGCATGGGGAGGAAAGGACTCAGTTTTATTTGTGTGAGAGTAGCGTGTTTTAGTGTATGATTCTAGATGTGAACAAACGGCTTTTTAAACGTTAACAACCCTGACTACCGCATCTACTAGTGTGTTTGTGAAACAAACGACACAGATTGTAATAATAAAGACCACAGTATATGTAAACCGATGTCCTGAGTTCAGTTTGTGGGGATGAAAATGTGCCTGGACAGAAAGATTTAAAGAGTACCCCAACTACAAAGAGATATATGGCTTAATACATCAAAACTGTCACTGATTATATAAATGTAAAAGTAAGAAACTTTGAAAAAATACGTCTTCTCGGAGACCGCCATTTTGTTTGGCATCAAAACACCAGACGTCAAAAGGTTGCAACCCAAACCTTTTCTCTTAAAGTCCCCCTGTGGTGAAAATCAAGTTTTTAATGTATACGTATGTCTATTCGGTGTTTTAATATGCTTTAAGATAAATCATCTGCAAATTCATCATTTTAAACCATTGTGGTGTATTTTCTCCATAAAACTGCAGTTTGAAACTGCCTCTGTTTACGACATCATAACCCCGTAACCAATCACGTTAACAGATTTTGACTATAGATAAGCAAGGATGGCGCAAAGACTCAAGTTACATTCAAGTCGTTTTAACGCATGAAGAAATTATTATCAGAGGAAAAAACATTTACATATGCTAGTTTAATGCTTAAAGAGTTTTAAGTGATAAAATTAACAAATGCAGGGGGACCTTAATGCAACAGCGAAGTAAACATGTAATTATTAGTAGAATGAGAACACAGAAAATAAACAATATAAACACACAGGGACACTAGGTGGCAGTATGTCCTCTTGACAACAACCTGTCAGCTATATAAGAAGAGCGGCTTTCGAGTTAACATGCTTCAAACTTCGGTCTACTATAACAATATCAATAATCTAAGACATCATCATCCATCACTGTCGCATACTTTACACATTATGATAATACCGAGAAACACACTAACAAGATGCTTGCTGTTTGGTTATATTTACAGATATCTCCTGTATTAGAGCACACCACGTTAACTGTCAGGCAGTTTATAAGCAGCCCCTCACTGAGAGCCATATTTTAATCTAAACAAAATGCACTTTAAATGATCTAAATATATCTTGAATGTTAAATTCACATGCGTGCAACCCTTTAACGTCATTAATAAAGAAAATGGCGGCCTCCTTAGGTTAAAACGAGTATTACATTTTGTGTGTAATTTTAAATGCCAGTCTTATAGTCAGGGATTTTTCTTAAAGTTCGTCCAATCTGTGAGTTGAAAAAATTGAGAATCATGGAAGACCCAGAGCTGGTGAAATAAATATGTATATGAATTATATCAATATGTATTGCCATATGTATTGTAATGTGAACCCTTTCATATCCAGGCAGCAGATTCGGATCTGTATGAAGGGTCTGATTACAGCGAGTATGGAAGACTCAATATAAAAGAACAGTAGTCTTGGCACTGGAAGTATTATGAAAGACAATATATTAAAAATTCAGAGCTCTGCTTTGTGGTGTATTGTTTTCTGTGTGAATGCGTAACCTCAAATTATGTAGCGAAATATATATGCATAGTGCATTTTTTTGTAGAGTGTGTGCATACATGAAATCCTCTCCAGCCCCTTTTCATCCTATTTCATTATTTTGCTATGCATCTCCTAGTCTGACAAAGTGAATTACCCATAATTCCCTCCTGCGCTCCTGGTAGTCATTCCTACACAGAAACAAACTGCTATGGTCACAGCCCGACTCACACCAGCAATAAAAGTCTAATGAAAGGAACTACGGCACAAGGCGCTGAGGGTTAGCGACTACAAGTGATGAACTATGTTAGTCATCATTGAAAAGCACTACTTACTACTGCTACGACAGCGCAGGAATGGACAGAAGTAGTTTTCATTTCAGAACTAGTGACTATTGCCCAAGTTAGATCGATTGAGGCCTTAAGGGACTTCAGAAGACAAACCCAGTTTGTATCGCTCAGCTGTGCACAATGATTGCTGTCCTTTTGGCTCTCTGTGACTGTATTTGTGTGGTCTCCTCAGGAGACCAAGGGGCATCGATGGAAGTAGACGCTGAGATCTAAAAGATGGAGGGATTCTGGGACGGAGAAGCTGAGAGAGCGAGAATCGCCCTCAGGGGAATCCGTCATCGTCCGGACCGAGCGCCACGCGCTGCAGAGAGCAGATAAAAAACAGTTACACATGGACACAAGGAGAGAAAGAAAAGTGAAATAACTGATGAATATAGAAAACAAAAGAGAGAAAGAAAAACAGTGGAGGAAGAAATACAACTACTGAATTACTGGTCTGGTAAGGTTTGCAGCCTGAATTTTACAAATTTAAAACCATCACAAAATCTCAGGCTGGTTTAAGGTAGTTTTTCGTTTTTGCTGTGAGGGACTGAGAAATAGCCCCTATGTAGACCCCCGCTCACACACACACGCACTTTGAAGGATGTGATGTGTGTGCCACTGGAGAGAATCCGGTTATGCCACTGGGACGGCTCACCCCACTTCTGCTGCACAGCTGATGTCTCTATCTCTGCTTGTGCCTGACATGCCAACTATAGCGCAGAAACCTCAGCTTCAGTCACGAGCTGCCAAAATCCAACATCTGCCCAACTGCGCTCAACCCGTTCATATTTGCCATTTTACGCCTACGGTTGCTAAATCGCATAAATCACAACCACCCAAATAAATTAATGCAAAACAAAGACGTCTATAAATATATGAAACGATTGTCCAGACATTTAAGGTGCTCATCGCTCAACCCTAAACTGAATTATTGAAAATAATTGTGGGATAACAGGAGAGCGCAATGCTTTTCAAAGCATTTAAAGCTTTACACACAACACAAAAGACTATGGAAGCGCGGACAACAAATCAATCCTTACACTTATTAAACATGTGAATGAAAATATGAATTATGAGCCTAAATATAATGTATAAAAGGAGTGAGTGAATGACAGAAGGGACAGTGTAAGGCCAATCTCTCTCCTAGTCGTACGACGAGCCATCTCTGATGAGCTTAGTCCCAGCCCCGCTCTCTTTTCATCACTATCCAATCAACCATCTCCCCTAGTTCACTTTGCACTGGAAAGCATAGGTGTCGTAGTGTACCAATGAGCTGACTGGTCGGGGATACCGCCCCCCAGTGGCAGTGCTAGGTACGGCTGTCTGGCACTGCCACTCACAGCAGGGTAGACGTGGCCGATCTGCTCGCTGCGGCCGATGTGGATCTCGTCGTCGTCATCCTCCGTGGTCTTGCGGTACACGGGGTTGTCGAAGTTCATGCTCTTGGTGTTCCGTCTCCTCCAGTTGCGCCACACCAGGTATCCTCCGGTACACACCAGGCCGATGACCACTGTGGCAAGGATAGGAACTGCATGCGTTTAACACACAGTCAACACACACGGCGGGGCGTTAACACAGCCAAGGGACACTGAGCGGCACTTAATGACACACACACACAAATAGAAGCACCCGCACACAAACCTAAAGGTGCGTCATGGAAGACCTGGGCCAAATTTTTCTTTCAAGATGTCACACATTTAGAATGAATGAAATGATTATTATAAGGAGATCCTAAGACAACATTGTGGTATGCGGTATTACGGCTATGTTCAGAATGGCATACTACAATGCTATACAGAGGACTCTTTCATAGCTCAGGAGATTTGATGGAGTTCTCAGTTGTGTTTAATTTGAGAACCAGAGGCTAAGATGTTTCTCCAAAAATTGCTTAATTGAAAAGAATAGAAACAGTAGTAGTTTCATGCATTCTGACTTCTTTACAATGTTAAAGGCGCTGGCTTCTCATGCTTTTTTTACGAGTTTGACGTATTACGTAGTATTTCTGTGCTGGATACACTCCCCCAAGGTTGGTTTAGGTTTCTTTCGAACACGGAACTTTTCTTAGTCCCTTATTGGACAATTCACCTGGAAAAGCACACCCACGGCAAGGCGAAAGAAATAGCACGCCCACGTGTCAACCAACGAGCGATAGGAAGACCCGCTTACCATCAAGATTGGCTGCGCTGTGGGCCTGCAGCTCGTTACTCTTGCGATAGTGATAGAAGTTGAGGTGAGTTTGTTTGTTCACGGCATTTCAGTAAGCGGGTTTCCATCACTCTGGTTTTATTCGCATTTTGAAGTTTCGCATCAGAAACGAGTGATGGAAACGCCAAATTTCGAATTAAAAACCCTTAATTCGCAAAAAGTTTTTACGCTCGCTTGAGGTGGTTTTTCATTTGTGCGAAAAAGGGTTAATGCGAATAATGGGAGATGGAAACGCATTTGCCGAATAAATTCCTCCAAAAGTCACGTAATTGCACTATGAGACGGCCGGTGTAACCTGACTAACCAGAGTACTGATCTTGTTACACAGCATCAGAAATATTGTTATGGTCATTCTTAAATGCCTGAGCAAAGTCGTCAAGTATTTCTGTAATTGCCTCTTAGAACTGTGACAACTGTGTTTCCCAAACAGCAGGCATCCACAAAAGCACCGCATTTATTGTGTTTCGTAATCGTCTGCTTGCGCAAGTATTATTCTATATGAAAATAATTATATTCAGTGGCTTCTCTTACTTTTCTTACTGATATTTAGTGGCAGTTTATTAGGAAGTGACGGTTGACTATTTGGATGGAAACGGTGCTTATTCGAAAATGTTTTATGCGATATTCCAGTTTTGCGCATAAGATAAATTCGCAACTTTGGATGGAAACCCGGCTAGTGATGGATGTTATATAAACGGTAGATTTGCAGATCGTTTGAAACTGATAGATGGCGCGGTCCCAGCCGAAAGCGACAAAAACAAAGCTAGGAACGCCCTAGCTAACGACCTCGTAGCAAGAGACTAGCGACACACAGCGACTCAGTCGCTGGTGGTCTGAAAGCAGCATTAAGCAAAAGTTTCCATTTGCTCTCCATTTAATCTCATTGATTTGTCGGAGAAATAATTGAGATATTTAAGTGATTGCATCTGAGATTTTTCTTTCTTATGGGTAATTAAAGTCCCAGTGAATTCCTTACATAATTCAAGAGACGTTAGAAGTTTAGGAACACAGAAAGCGTATTTGAACTAGGTCTGCCAAAAACACACACACAGTGGCTTAGTGGACTATGTGGAGTATTTCTCACTCTAAAGGGAGTCTAAAGAGACCAGAAGAATTGAACGGTGTGTATGCGTATACACGCCTACATGTCAATGGTTGGAGAAATATCATTACTTTTCAGACTGAATTGATAACCATGCTACAGAGTCTGGCAAACCCCTTCCCTAATTTAAAAGATCAGCCGAGGCTGCCCTGGTCCCTTGAAAGGTCTCCTTAATTGCTCTTTTGTCAGAGGGCTCTTTTGTCAGAGGGGCGCCGGAGACCTTCTCATGATGCGAGTTCAATCATCACTCAACTTAAACACACTTGGAATGCGTTCTTTCCGCAAGTTATATTTATTTTATCCCAACTTCAATTAAAAACAATGCATTTAGACATTTTAATTGAGATAAAAGAGGTGGTCAATGTGGGGCTATAACTACACCAGACTTGCTATTTAGAGGGTAGATTTCTCATTTAGTGTTTTTGTTGAAATGTGAGCAAAGGCGAGATCCACTAAGCCACTCACCAACAATAAATGAAATGCATCAAGTCCTTTTGACAGAGACTGTTATGGAAACTCAAGATGTTATGCTTCTTAGATTACAGTATACACACTTTTAATTTGTTTATATTCATTTTAAAGTGATCAGACAGTCAAAAGGATGATGTAAAAAATTCATTCAAGAGAATGATCACAAAATCAAAATGTAGGATTGACACTTCTCTGTAAAAGATCATAATTAACCATTTATAAAGCTTTAAATGTGTACACAAGTTGTACAAGGTTTTGCCACTCACAATTGTGAAATAAACAAAACAAATATTAATTTATATTTCCTGGATTAAACAACCCAGAGCTTTACTGACAACTGCGGCATGCTGATCAAATGTTTTTAAAATAATTACCCTGCAATGTAAGTAGAGATGCACCGATATGTAAATTTTGGCCGATAACGATAACCAATAATCCTTTAACATTGGAAGCCGATAACCGATATATTGGCCGATATACAGTATCTGAATATTAAAATAAAATTCCCTAGGACTGAAACACAATGCAAAATGTGGACAACTGCTTTTATTTAAAAACATTTATTGCAGAAAACAAGGTAACCATTAGTTCTCTTTTTTCTGCTGAAAATTATGTACCAAGCCTACTCTACACTATTCGATTCATTAACCTTCAAACTTTTCTGGTATATTTTTTATTGAATAAACAATTTATAGATGTTCTTCCGGAGCAACCCAGAAAAATGTTCTTAATAGCCACATGTCTAACAGGTCTCAAGACAGAAAGCATTCAGACATCAGTCTGATTCAAACAATATGCTTTATGTTCCTATAATTTACATATCAACAATGTTGGATTTTAACTGTGAGCAGCGTGCAGCTGAAGAAGTTTAACCAGAGGAAATAATTTATGATTTATCGGCTATAATTATCGGCCTAAATTTTATTATCGGCCGATACCGGTAACATTAAAAATGGCCATTTATCAGCCGATACCGATGTGGCCGATAATTTATCGTGCATCCCTAAATGTAAGTCTATAGTTAAACGTACAGCACCCCAAATAAACATTTAATATATTTAAAACATATAACATAAATATATAATTAAACATCATTATTCGTAAAGCACTTTTAAGTGGAGCAAGTAAATACAAGTAACATAACTTGATGAAAAGTACCGTAGTTGATCACTGAAGTTTCAAAGTATGTAGACATTTGGTCTCATGGCCTTGCATTTGTTGTGATATGCTGTACTGTTTGAGCTTAAGGATCACCTTACAGATTGTTTTATTAAACTACTTTTACAAAAATAATATTTAAGTAACTTTAGCAGAAATGTGTAGAGCATGACATTCCTTTAGACTGCCGTTGTAATGAGGAGTTTATAAATGGCTATTTAAGATCGTCTTAAGTGTCTCTAAAGCAGGTAGTGCATATAAAGCTGAAGGGCAAAAGCTGTTGATCTACTCGCTGAACAAGACTGAATTAAAAATGCATTACAGCATACGTAACAAAACCGTAAATACTCACCTATAGGAATGACTATACCCAGAACTGCAACAGTTATATTGCTACCGAGGAAAAAGTGATCATTTCCACTTCCAGCTGTGGTAGATGTTGAGGTAAAGAGAGCGAGAGAGATAGAGAGAGAGAGAGAGAGAGAGAGAGAGAGAGAGAGAGAGATGGGGTGGGAGAAAGAAAAAGACCTTATTAACTTTTGATATAATCACAAGCTTTTCATCTGCAGCTCTGTGAATTGTAAATCAGATTTGGGGCTTTGCGTGGTCGCTGTCTAACCAATAAATTGTGGCTTCATATTTAAAGGTATGGTTCACCCCAAAATTAATATTACGTCATTTATTTACTAACCAAATAAATCATTATTTATTATTATTATTCCTTAAACAATGCTATTGTGTGGCTCCAGTTCTACACCCCATTGTCATTCCTCCTTTGGATCGCACAGAACACAGAAAGTCATATGCTTGTTGAATAACGTAACATAAATGACGACTGAATATTCATTTTTGTGTGCCCTGCTCCTTTATAAAGCATTAAAAACACTGATAAAGGGGTTATTCCATGTAACAGGTATTTTTTCCACACCAGAAAACTAAATGTTCTCCTGTTTGTGTAGTAAAGCACCCATTTGTCTTGAAATCTTGTCCAAGCCATATATAGCTGCTTATACATCGCTCTGCTCATTTGCCTTCACTCTTCCAAGTAAGGTTTTTACTGAGTGGTTGTTTCCACCAAATAAATCCCACCTCAATCTCCCAGATAGCACGTGGCCCTCCATTAGCTACAGCATAATTAGTGTCTGATAATGGAGTCTGAGCCGGGAGATTAACAGGACTGGCTGGTACATCATCGGCATACAGATACACACAAAACAGCCCGAGGGTAAGAAAATGGGCTTCTGTACGGAACAAAAGAAACTAGTCTCAACAATGTAGATGATCCATATGGAAGAATTTTAAATAAGGGGGATATTCCTATAGTGAGGATGTTTTGACACAGTTCCCAGCGTGTGTGTGTGTGACAATTGTTGCGTCTAGGTTTCTATGGCAACGATTCCTTTTTAGCATCTTTTTTTGTGTAGTGTGGATTTCTGTTTAAGTGGATCTGTTAAGTTTCCATTAAAAGTGCATTCTGCACCAATTAAACTATTGTATTTTTGATGTTGCTCAGTCAGTATATGCCTATTGTGTTAACATGGATTCTGAACAAACACCTGAGATGTCTTTGTTTTTTTTAAGAGAAGAAACCCATCACTTGATAAAAGTTCAAGAGTTTGTCCTGATGGAAATTTATAGAAGCTTTGGCTTCTGCAATTTCAAAGATTGTTTTGGAATCCAGATGTCTGTCAAACCCGCAAGACTTTCTGGTGATTTTCAACTCAATTTGAACGAAGCAGCTTTTCATTTGGGTTACCAAAAGAACCAGCAAGTGTTGCTGCTAAGTGTCTGTAAACAGTAATTGCGCCAAAAGCGAGACGGTTATAAAACCATGTTTTACTTCTGCAACGTATCCACAAAGCTTTTAAATTTGAAAAGACTGCACTCCAAAATGTAAATAAAGACTTTCTCTTCATGCCAAAACCTACAAAAAACCCATTCATCATTCAGCTAAATGTCTGTGAAAAGAGAGCTGTGTATCCAACTCATCCAGCCTCATTAATGTAGGAATTCTCTCAATGTTAGGGCTGTCACGATTATGAAATTTGGCTGACGATTAATTGTCTAGTAAATCGTTGCGATTATGACGATTAATTGTCTCTTTTAGGGCTTTGACGATTATGGCGATTAATTGTCTGTTTTAGAGCTTTGACATTTAATTCTCATACATTTTTGATTCAGCTTTGAAACGACCATATTGTTCTGAATATAAAAAATATGTTTTTTTTTCTTGGAAATACATCGGAAAATATTGGTTTATCATATATTTTAGGTTTAGGCTTTTAACTGTCAATAATACAACTGCCATATACTTGTAAATTAAGTAAATTGATCAGGAGTGAAGCCACCATTGATATGCTATCAGTCATAGAATTGCTTCTAGTCTGTTTTTTTCTCACTTACAAGATACAATAAAATTTTACTTCTATGTTACTGAAATTTTGGTAGACTGGTTTTCACACTGAGATTATCTTAAATAATATTAAATTGTACTGCAGGTTATTTTTATGGTATATGCTTTAGTTTTTATTGTGTTGTGGTGGTACATTTGACAAGTATTACCATGCTTTAGTTACAATAAATACACTAAAATATGTAATATGTAGATGCACTACAGCTCCCCCTAGTGTCTTCTATAGAGATGTGCGATAATTGCGATGATCCGAAATCATCGCGATGAGGTCAAACAATCGCGATGAGACGATTATTTAATAATCGTGACAGCCCTACTCAATGTATCACATTCTTTCTGACGGAAAACTTTCACTCAATCGGCACTTCACCTGCAATGTAATACAAACTCTATTATGTGCATAATAGCACATGCTGTACTGTAATCCATTTGTTTACAACACTAAATCCACGGATGGTCTGTTTAATGATGATCTTTACAAAATACGTCAAAATGTACAGAGAAGTCAAAAAAGGTTGATGACACACTTCATGTGTTATCATGGAGCAGCAATTTACGAGTTTTACCCAATGGAGTTTCAGCACCTCTGGCATGTAATATCCTGTCCATAATAAAATATTCAAGTACTCATTCATATGATTAGAGTTCAGAATGGACCCTTCTGCACTTTAATCAGGAGAGATGGAAAAACTAACATGATCCATTAGTATTTGTACATAGTGTGTTCCATTTTATATGCTTAGATAAACACTGAAACGGCTAAAGGGGTCATATGACACAGCTTAAATGAATATTATAGTTTGTTTTAGATATAATGCAAGGTGTATACACGGTTTAAGGTTCAAAAACACTGTATTTTCCACATACCGTGCATGTTTGTATCTCCTCTTTGCCCCGACTCTCTGAAACACGCAGATTTTTTACAAAGCTCATCGCTTTGAAAAGCGAGGTGTGCTGTGATTGGCCAGTTCACCAGTGCGTAGTGATTGGTCGAATACTGCAAGTGTGTGACTGAAATGTAACGCCTCTTACCATATTTGGAACATCAGGTTCCAAAGGAATTGTACTACCAGGTATGCCGACCTTACTTGCATATACATTTGGGCGGTCTTAGTCAAATCATACCATGAACTGACGTAGATTTGTGGGGGTGTGGTTACATGATGCGTTTCAGGCAGGTCTGGGTGAGCATTCGCTTTTAGATAGAATGCATCTTTTGTTCCGACACTTTAATTTTTGCAATTTTACGTGTCTAATACATGCACGGGCAACTTATAACACACCAAAGAAAACAAAACAAAAACACATATTCGCACCATATGACCCCTTTAACATAGGTGTATGGAGAGCATCAAATAAGTAGCCTTTTACATATTAACAATTTTATGTGTTTACAAATGTTTTGAGAAAATAAATTTATGGTTTGATTATAATAATGGTATTGATGGTTTTGTATTTATTATAAAATAGATTAAGAGATGCAGCAATATATCGGTCAATAATTGGTATCTACGATAAAAGCAACTTTTCACACTATCAGCCAACAGTTTAAAAACAACCAATGATCAGGGCCAAAATATCGTGGCAATCCAAAGAAGATAGAAAAATGCATTGAATTTGTGCTCTGTATAAAGAAAATGTTAAGAAACATCACCAGTTTGATGTTCAGTATTAATAGTCATTATATGAATTAACACTCAGAAAATTTGAGAAATATTAATTTAATCTTCAGAATTGGTATCGGTAGATATCACTCTGAATAATCGACTATTGATATCGGTGGAGAAATGTAGTATGTGCATCTCTAGTAATTACATATTTAATACTTACCCAAAAACAATTGACCAAACATTTAACATTTGCTTTCATTAGCTCTGGTTTGTTAATAAAGGTGAAGTAAAACCTACGTTTAGGATCCTCGTAATTTGTTAATACTATTACATTTCATTGTCTACCCAAAAAACACTTTACATGTGAATACAAATGAGATCACCCTAAAAAAAACACACCAAACATATCTTCCAACCCAATCGATAACTGTGGAGCGATTTTAGTCTCATTAATTATTCACACATAAAACACGATGTACACTTGCGTAGCCAGTTTCACATGCATAAAACTTAATTCACGTGCATAAAATAAATTATAATCTCATAAAATGTGTTTCACAAACGCTTAATACAATTCACAGACGTACAACTGTGCACAAATATTTAGAAAGTTTAAAATGTACAAGTTTATCATTGAATGTGAATGTGCAAATCGTCACTCACGTGTGAATCGCCCTGGATTTGTGTGGGTGTATTTTGAGACTCTCTTCGCAGCGCTGTCCCTCCCACTTGAGTTGTCATCCTGTTTAGCCAATCAGATTCAACCTTACCATCCAACCAATCATAATCGTGGAGAGCACAGAACTCAAGGAGCACTAGTGTTAGCACTAAAGGCTCGTTTGTACAGCTTCGCTAATCTACTCTCTGAGCTGTGATGCTGTATTAAAACATAATACAGCCACGCAATAAATCTGTTTTTATTAACTTATTTTGTAGGGAAAAAAAGTATGAAATAGTGACTGAACATGACCACTTAAAAACTACACAACCAGCAGTCACTTCCACTGAACTGCTAAAATCTGTCTGGGTAACAAACTGTGCCTGATAGATGAGATGTGTTCATGTTTGTACGTCCATACAATGCATGTTTCAGAAGAACAAGGGCAAACAAGGACAATAAATTACTAGTTCTTGGAAACATTGTTTTGTGTGGGCGCATAGATTTGTAGCTAGCCGCCTTTTGGAAAATATCTCGCTTAAGGGGGCTGAAAAATCACTAAATTGGCAACACAGGAAGTAAGTCAAACTGTGCAAAAGGTGCTCAGAGCCGTTTTCCTTGAGTCCTGTGCTCTCCGCGTTTATGATTGGTTGAATGGTAAGGTTGAATCTGATTGGCTAAAGAGTACGACAACCCAAGTGGGAGGGGTTGCGCTGCCAGGAGAGTCTCAAAAAACACACACACACATCCAAGGCGATTCACACGTGAGTGACGATTTGCACATTCACATAACACGAAAAACGTGTCCATTTTAAACTTTCGAAATATTTGTGCACAGTCGTATGTTTGCTAAACGTACTTCATGAGAAAATAGTTTTGTTTTACGCACATGAATTACTGTTTGTAAATGTATATTTATACTTTGTGCACATAAATTAGGTTTTATTCATGTGAAACTGTTTACGCATGTGTGCATCTTGTTTTACGCGTGAATAATTAATGAGACTAAAATCGCTCCATAGATAACACCCTCTGATAGTCTTTCTGTGAGATTTCATGGACATAGATGTTATTACTAATGTCACTAATGCCTTTATCCTTCTGCGTCCAGGTGGCCGTGTACCTGAGCGTGTCCATGTATCACAGCGACTGCGGGGGGTTTAAGGGAGGTTATTAGAGAAAGTAGGCTAAGGGCAATGTTCATCAGTCAAGGCTGGCTGGTCCTCTCTCCTCGTTGGCTGCTCTAATTCAGTGCAGAGAACCACGCTGGGACCATGGGCTACTACCTCTGCCTCATCTATCACTCTCAAGTGGCCCAGTGATGCTCAGCAAGCAAATTCTACTGCACATTAACTTTTAAAGCTCTGAGGACTACTGTACGAGTACTGTACAAAAGTACAGAGCGAGTTTAGAGTCTCTTATACAACAGTTAGTTCCGGTCTTCTTATTGGCCAAATGGCGTCTCAAGAGTGCTTCTATTTAGCCTTACAGCACTAGTTTCACATTGTATTATGTAAAAAGATGTAAATAATAACACGCTCATACTCACCGCGGTGAGAGAGGTTGCCATTGGCCCCTTGTATACTATTGCCGTCAGCGACGGTTGTAGATGTCTGTCTGAAGTTTGCTGTTGTCTGGTTGGATGTTGGCTGTTTCCATGATGCTGTAGTGCTGGAATGAGTGGTCGCTGTGGAGTGTGTGTTTGTAAAATGAAGTGGGCTGGAGTTTTTGGTAGTTCTTGGGCTGGTGGTGGTTGTCATGGGAACAGGAGTGCTTGTGTTTGTCATTGTAGTTGTGGATGCAGTTGGTGTAGTTTGTAAGGTTGTACTGGGGGTTTTGGGTGTGGTGGTTGTTGAAGGTCTAGTTGTTGTGGTGGTGGAAGGTTCTGGTGTTGTAGAGGTTGTCGTACTGGCAGCTGTAGTTGTCTTGGGTTTGACTGCAGAGGAGAAGTCAAATATCATGGGTTTTTAAACTGTAAGGCAGATTCCTACAACTTCCATATAAAAGGTGTAGTTCACCCAAAAACAAAAATTCTGTCATCATTTACTCACCATCTTGACATTTTAAACATGCAAAACTCAAAAGAAGATATTTTAAAGAATGTTGGTAACCGAAAACCCTTGGTCCCCATTGGCTTCTATTGTATGGGCACAAAACCAATGCAAGTCAATGGGGACCAACGGTTACCAACATTCTTCAAATGATCTTCTTTTGTGTTCTGCAGAAGAAAGAAAGTCATACAGATTTGAAATGAAAAGAAGGTGAGTAAATGGCAACAGAATTTTCATTTTTGGGTAAACTATCCCTTGCAATGTGTTGCAATGTTTCTATGAAGGCAAATTTTCTCGAAGGTCTCTTTTTTTGGTTTAACTGGTATGTCATTTAGAAAGAACCCCTTCCTTTCTCATACAGTTATACATAAACGTAAAAAATATGAGTGGTTTGTTATATTGTTTCTGACTGTACTTAACTTCCTGTAACCTCTGTAGTCTGACTGACACAATTAAACCCCATTTCCTCCTCACAATTATTTATCATAAGACGATTATTTTCTCTTATCTCATTTAGAACATAAGCAATGCGTACAAAAGCACACAAGTGTCACATGTGCCAGCACAGCTTTGGTGTTGTGCAGTATGAATAAGCCTGTCCAGCGGCAGATTTTTTGTTACCTGTCACACATCGACGCATGTCCGGGCCCAGTTCCATGTTGTCCGGGCAGGCACACGTGTACTTGGGTGAGTGGTCTGTGATTTGAGGTGCTCTGAGGCACAGATATTCACATCCTCCGTTGGGCAAACTGCCAATGTTACAGGTGTCTGGAGCTGCAACGAAGCATGATTAAATTAGTGAGGTACAGCTGGAATGACTGCAATGGAGAAATGTATTACACCTGGACTGTTTGAGTTTCCTAAATAGCTTTCATGTAAATATCAGATTTACCATATAGCATGAATTAGTTGGTATGGGGGATTTGCACTAAACCATTACAGAACAAGAAATATGCTCATGGATGCATTTCCTTGTAAAGGGTTGATGACAGTATAGATTTCATATATACCTAGATGTTACACAGAACTGTGGACAGGCATTTGGCATAGATGTTATATTGTCACTGGAGCATAGTATACTGTACACTGATGCAGTATTAATGACTCCTATGATTATTAGCAGTATAATCACAATAATTTAAAGTACACTGTTATTATAAGAGTTTTGTGTTAGGCTCTTTTAAACAGGGGTCACAGAGATGGACAACTGATTTTCTAGGAACAGTAAAACATTGTCATCAGCATTGTAGTGAACTAACACTGTGTAATGAATATGAAATGGACGTGTTCAGTCAAAAAGTAAAAAATATGAAAAATCTGACTAAAACATGTATTTTTCCATTTCATGTAATAGTGTCTCATTTTAAGCTATTGCTATAGTAATAGTTTCTACAGTAATATGGAAATAAAAAATAATTCTGTATATTTTACTCACCGTCAATTCATTCCTAACCTTAAACTTGCTTTCATCCGTAATGTAAATTATCATAGCCACTTTTCCCTTCTAATGTAAGGACTGAAATGGCTAAATAGCCCTTAAAAGTGGTTCATATTACTTTCCTTGACTTTTGAAGCCAGACGATGTGGCTTTGTGTGAGAAAAAAATTCATCTGAAGGTAACCCACTTTCAAAAAAACCCCTTTTGTGCTCCACGGTAGCAAGAAGGTAATAAGTTTGGGTGAGCATATGACAGAATTTTCATTTTTGGAAGAATTTTCAATTCAAGAAACATTCTTCAGTCATGAAATCGTGTTTCTGAGGCATGCACAGCTGATTAATATTAATACACCCTCTGCGGCTGGATTTCATTCTCATCATTTCTTGTTGAGCGCAAGTGTGTTTTCCTGCTTCCGTTTGCATTTTCAGAGCAACACGTTTAATTCTTTGATTTAGATTTAAATAGCGCTTCTTATTTATTAATGCAAAGTGGCTGTACATTGGTTTGGCTGGCACGCTGCACATGGTCTGTTTGTAATGAAATGACGAAAACAAAGGTTGGAAAACTGCACACACTTCTGTTCTCATTTTCTCAGCCTGTCTCTAGATGAGAAATTCATCATAACTGCTATTTAATGATGAGCCACCGTTTCTTGGTGGAAAAACAGAGTCAGCATAGATTTGCCTCTAATCATTATAACAATGGTAAAATATGACACTGACAGGATGAAAATGATATAGTTCATGCTCTGTTTCTTTGAGAGGCATTAACAGAAAAAGCTCATGTGATATGGGGTTTTAAGGCATTACAACACTTATCGCTGCAGCGCAATAGACTAAATGATATCAGAAGGCCAGCTATTTCTCTATTAACAGATGCTGAATCATAAGTAGTGACAAATGAATGATAGTGTTTGGGAGGTGTACGCGGAACACGGTAACCGACCAGTTATCGGTTATTAAAAAAGCTTGACTGTTTTACACTAGCTCAACTACACTGTAAAAAAAGGATTTTTGCTGCTTGTCCAATTTTATTAATATAAATAAGTTACATTTTGGTAAAATTTGGTCACAACACGATTTTTTCATGTTCAGTTACGGTACGTAAATTAATCCATTCATGTTGGCACTACATAAATCATTTGTGTTGTGTTAACATATAATTGTTACAGCTAGGCAGAGGATGTATATTTCCCAGCATGCTTTATGCAAGACTGTATTTTAAGAGTTATTTTCTTAATTAAGTGTTGTTTTATGTGTTTTTCAGTAAAGAAAAACACTTGTTAGTGTTTAATGTTCATTTATCTTCGAGATTTAGAGGAGTTTTTCATATTCTTCAGTTTTGTGGTTACCATTGTTGCCAAAGCGTTGCCTTTGCTTAGGTAGTGGGCGGTTACATGTTTAAATTTGAATTTCTGTTAAGCTCTGTTAACTTAATATCTTGTTAGAGATAAAAGAACATTTTATGTCATATTAACTTAAAACATTTATGTTGAGAACGTTAAATGAAAGTATGAAACATTAACATATAAAAACCGTGTTTGTTTAACAAACATAAATTTGGCAACTTGAACATAATGAAATTATGGTTAGGAAACATCATTTTATTATGTGCAACCGATGTACGTCATTTTTTCATGTTAATCCAACAGATTATTTTTCAGTGTACTGAAACTGACATTAATGAAAATGTAGAAAAGTAAACAATGTTGCTATTTTGAATGATTTTAAGATCTGTGCTAAATAACTTGCAGACAAACATGATTCTGGTTTGAAAGCACTTATGAAATGACTCTAAATGAAGTGTATTCTGGTGTGATGTCTGACCTGTGGGCTGCCTGAGCTCGTGGAATACCACCACATCAAGTGGGTTGTTGAGATGTTGAGCCAGCATAGCCACATCATGTCCTGTCAGCCGGTTAACGCTGTAGATAGCCTCATCCTCCAAGTCTGTCCAGTAAACCCGGTCCTGTGAGAACAAACAGGATGTAAGATCTGTACAGACATGAGATATGCATTTTTTTTCCTTTTGAACATTTTTTTTAATGGACTTCCTCAAACAACCGTAACACTCTCTCTGACCCAAACTAAAACAAAGCAATTTCAAAAACAGTAATTGATTTAATAGTAAGAAACCTCTACATGAATGATTAATTTACTCTGCACAGTGGAAAAAGCAAGTAATATTAGTATTAGGCATCTTAACATGTTCTTTGTAAAACAAAGTTTACATTTATGCATTTGGGCAGACAATTTTATCCAAAGCAATTTATAGTGCATTCAAGCTATACAATATTTCAGAATGTGCTTTGCTTTCCCTGGAAACTGAACCCACAGTTTTTTCACTGCTAATGTAATGCTCTATTAGTTGAGATACAACAAAATGTTTATTAGGATTAGTAAAATGTTAATGTAATGTTTTGATATAGATGGAGCGTTCATCTCATTTGAATGTAAATGATTGTATACATAATAGTGCAAAATAAAAGTACACAATTGCGTGGCATATTCTCGAATAAATTCCTGCATGCACCTTTAAAGGTCCAGTGTATGAAATTTAGCAGCATTTAGTGGTGAGGTTGCGAATTGCAACTTAATGGTGCACTCCACCGCTCACCCCTCCCATTCGAAGCACTACGGTGGCTGACACAGAACTAAGATGTTGTCACATTTTTGCTTCTTTGCAGAAGGATATAACATATTTACAAAATGTGCTCTGTAGAGCAGGTTGTCCATTTAGGGCTACTGTAGAATCAACATGGTGAATTCCACATAAGGGGAGCCGCAGTGTATGTAGACAGAAATAGCTCATTCTAAGGTAATAAACACACAACGCTTCATTATTAAAGGTCTTTATACACCTCTGAAGACATAGTTATGAATATCATATTGCATTTCTGTCAATAGATACTCCTTAATCTTCCGCATGTGCTGCTTAACCGATGTGGGGAGAAGCTGTTGTCATGAAACAATGGTAAATACAGGTGTATGAGATGCAAAAAATAAAGAAAAACACCATGAGCAAACGTGTTATTTGAAAGGACACATAGTACAGTATATACAGTACTGTATATATACATGTGTAGTTGACAAATATACCGTACATGTGGTGTGACATAGCAAAAATTAAGAAAACAAACTGTTAATAATATATGATTTTATATTATTAATATTAATATTAAATATAAATAGCATAAGAGAGATTTTTTTTATTTTAGCTGTCACACCATAGGAAACATTTACGGTATATATTTCAACAGATCCATAAAAAAACAAGGATCTTCGCAGAGAAATACAAAAAAATTAAAACCTCCAGTGTGTGTATTCATTTAGATCTTAAAGGTTTTTCATCAGACTAATTAAAGCCTGCCGAAAATCTCTCTTTTGTATCTACCTCCTACATGAGCCTGAAAGCACGATCTCAGCTTTCTGACAATGCCGCTTTCAACATTCAGCTCGCTTTTCCGTCGCTCTCTGCCTTCTCTGATCACTCCTTATCAGCCGCTACAGAAATATTGCAAATATGCATGGAGAGATGGGCTGTTACCATGACAACCCGAGATTCATCTCCTTTAGAAACGGATGAGGAAATGGATGAGGAAGGTCGTGGGGGGGCGGTCTTAGGCTAACAAAAGAAAAAGATTCGGAAAGAACAGGAAGAATAGGACACAGAGGAAGGATAGAAAGAACTGCGCATTCCCGTGTGAGGCTCTTTCTTTCCGAATATTAGGGGATGTTTACAGACCTACGCGCTTTGGAAAGGTCAGGCTGCTGGGTCCCTGTGGAGCTTTTGCCGGTGGTGGCTTTTTGGTACAAATACTCGCTTCAATTTCGGCTGCGTTGTAGCCCTCAGCCAAGCACCTGCTATGAGGCCGCAATATCTGATCTAGATAACTGCTTTGATCTATAACAGGCAGCAGGATTCACGACTGAAATTTGTAATCCTTTAGTGAAGGTGGCATCTTTATTAAAACGTTTAATCTCAGTCCTCACTTCGCTCAAGACTGCGGAAACGTCCCTTTGGGGTTGGATTTGTCTCTGATATTTCGCATGCTGCCCACTAACCAATTAAATGGCGTGAAGGATAGGTTATGCGGGAACGGAAGCGTCAGACTGTTTTATGAGAAAGGGCCACGTAAAGGTCACTCATAGGTTCAGATATGAGTAACGAACAAAAAAATCCTGAGAAAACATCATCTAGTCATTTTAATTTCAATCAGCTCCCACGAGGAAATGTGTGCGTGATTAAAAACACAGAAACTTGACTATAAATGTCTATTTCTATGAGAAATTAGACAATAATGCAACAAAATAATGAAAGAACTCTCCCACCAAACACTAAGACGCATGCTTGTGTTACTTTCTTCATTAAAATACACCTTCATGTTCTTCGGCACATCCGCAACACACACATGAGAGTAAAATACAAGCTTCAATAGACAAGCGGTCAACTTGAGCAGTCGCTGTGAACCACCTTCAGGGCTACTGTCTCCGTGACCTTTCATTTCTCATGGCAATTGTAAAGAATGAAGAAAACACATTGTTTCCTTTTTCTAGGGCTTGGCCTCTGGGTGCCCCCACACTGAGCTGTCTCATCAACTGGCCTGATGGAGGGCAATAGGTGATCTACAGTCTGGACCGGGTCCTGCCTTCAGGTGACTTAGGAACTGCCAAATATAAAGGCTTTTTAATTTGGTTTGTGTTTTTGGCTCCTGTAAGCCACACTTAGCTATTTAGCACCTGGGCAGAGCTACTGTCTCACAGTGAGCCTGCTGGTTTCCACTACACCCATGTTGACATTCATGCTGGAGCTTAGTTCACCAAAAAGCTGTCATCATTTATTTACCCTTATGTCGTTCAGAGAAAGACATTTTAACTGAGATACCTCTCAGTGGTTTTGTGCATACAATGGAAGTCAATGGGGTTCAATGTTGTTATACCGACATTCTTCAAAATATCTTCTTTTGTCATACAGAAAGAAAGTCATACAGGTTTGTAATGACATAAGAGTATTTATGGTATGAGTACTTGCCTCAAACAGTGTCAGAGCAAAGGGATGGCCTAGATGATCCATGGATGACAGTAAAACTCTACGATTGTCTCCATTCAGGTCCACACTGGAGATAAGATGAAGTTTGGAGTCTACCCAGTAGAGTCGTCTACTAGACAGGTCTATAAAAAAAGAGAATGTTTAATGATATATACGTGGTGTTTCATAAAACATACAGTGTATATATAAAGTGCTTTAATTATATAATCAATGTAATATGAGTGTGAATCTATACGGTACAAATGAAAGCTCGATCAATGTCAAAAAATAACACAATGACAAAGGTCTCATAGATTTGCAAGGTCACTACTACTTTTCCCATTAAAAAAAACAATTTATTTCTGCCCAGATATAGCAATACTCAATTCCACTCAAGTGTCAATAACTTGTTTCTGTCCATCTAGCATAACGGCTTTTTCGAATGGTTTTCATTCTAAGCGAGTCATAGAAATGATGAAAATATTGACAGCGTTGCTTGAGCAATTCCATTTAGTTTTTCTTAAACTGACAGGTGATTGATGAAGAACAATGAGAGTGAATGATTCAAAGCCCTGTTGGCCACAGGAGACTGCTTTTCATTATTACCACTGATGTTTTTTATCTTTCTCACTTCTATTGTTTTTCTCACTCTCTTCTTGTTTTTCAGTTCATGTCTTACTCCCTTATAATGATGATCAGTTCAAGTAACTTGGCAAGCGCAACCTTCTCATGTCTTTCATTTCAGTGTGATTTACTTTGTTTTCCATTGAGTTGTTTCTCTTTTATCTGTTGTCTTTTCAGCTATTCTCCTGTGTCTGTTTTTCTGCTTTGACTACATTTGAAGATTTGAATACATTTGTTGTGAGTAAAGGAACTGAATTTCTAAACAAAACCGACGCTTTCAAATAGCATTTTACCGAGGGCGATGCCATTGGGCCACTCGATCCTCTCTGAGACCAGAACCTGCCGATCCACCCCGTTCATTCCGGCTTTTTCGATCTTAGCTTCTGTTCCCCAATCTGACCAGTACATGAACCTGTGGAAACAAAACATTTTTTTTGTGATCAGAGTTCCACTAGGCTTTACTGTAAATATTTTGTCTGCAAATTTTAATAAGACATTTTGAGTAAAACGTGTTTATGACAATGTATTTCTAAACAAACCGGCTGATGTTCAGGAGTTCTAGGCTTCCATGTTAAGTAAAGACCCAAGATGATTAAAAAAATGATTACCGGTAATGGTAAAAATATAAGGTAAAGGTAAAAAAACAAACCAGGTAAACCCTGAGATTGGCTAATACAATAAGTATTTGTTGAGTTTAAGTATTTAAGATTTTTATGTATGGTCATGCTTGCGTTTTAAGAAAAAATAAACTTTACATTTTCACTTTTCTTCATATTTACAAATGCCAAATGTACCCGCAATTACAGAACAACCCAGGTGGTGATGTCACTGTTTTCAAATCACAAATCTGTGACAGTACCCTGTAGAAGACAGCTTTACCCATCACAAATATGTGACAGTATGGTCAAAGCGGTTAATAAACACAGCAGGGGCACCCAAGCTGTAATGTCTTGTGAATAAAATGTGCATCAATTTTGTGGAAATCTTCCGAGTTCTGTGAGTGCAGATTCTAGTCAGGGTACAGATTAATTTTGTGCAAAGGAAAAAATACAGACCTAATGGTCTTAACTTTGACTCGCATCTCATGTCAAAAATTCAGGAGAAATAAGGTAAATGTATGCTTGTTAAATACTCTAAGAATTAAGTGGACATTTTACCCATAGGCAACAATTAGCTAATATGCAGACCAGCTTGAGACTCATTTGCATGTTTTTCATGCTCTTCTACTTCTGTAATCTGGTGAAAAGAGCCCTGAGGGGTTGGACTCATCACATCTGACGGCAGTCAAAGACAAACTGATAGTTATGAAGAGAAGGAACCTTGGTGTGTCGACATAGATCATGACTTATACTTCATATTCACATCACATTTACATTTTGGGAAGAATTCAAACTTTTAAATCAAATGTCATACAGTCACCATATTAATACTCTATGTTGCCTCGGGAAAACAAAGCCATTTTCTTGACATTGCAAGCACATCATCCATATAACATGGCAATAAAATAGCTAATAATAAATAACTGATTCTGAATATACCAATAAAAAAATGTTCTTGGCAAGACTGTAACCTTGCAGTGTTTTTTTTAAATCTGGCATGGTGCACAATCTGTATCACACACATCTTTGCTCTAAACAATTGCTCTTGAAAAAGCTTTCCACCTACCAAAATATGATTCAAATTTGCAGTTTATATATAAAAATGTAAGTTAATTCTTCGTATATTATAAAAGATCTTCATACATGTATTAAGTGACTGCATCCACTCTATTTTGGCTATCATAAATTAGCATTTCGATTTTTTTAAGCCAATTCTTGATTTTGACATCAGTGAAGTTGATGATTATGTACTTTTTGGCGTTACTCAAGTGTTTATTTGCAGGTAACATACCGAAAAAAGTATTACAAATAAAAAATACAAAAAACTACATTTTGTTTAACCCTACTTCCATAATGTGTGCAACTGAATGAAGGGGAAAGGCTCATTGTTTTTAATCATATAAATCTTACCCTTGTCTTGGGTCAAGAGCGATGGCACGTGGTTCCCCGAGCTCTGTGTCAACCAGCACCTTTCTCTTTTTGCCTTCGCTGGTCGCGACAGAAATGGTCTTGTGTCCAGAGTCGGTCCAGTAGATGTTCTTATGGATCCAGTCAACTGCTAAACCCTCTGGGGAATGTAGCGCAGAATCCACGAGTGTAATCTGTTCAGATGAATCACTGGCTTTGTTGATGAATGCGCTATAGAGCAAAAACACACACATAAACGCTGTCAACTCATGTTTATATATTTATTTTAAGCAGATGGTACATATATATTTATAAACAATCACAAGATATTAGATGCACAATTGACAAACCCAAGCAATGCTTATTAAAGAACAAACATAGGACGTCGTGGCTGTGATTTTTATCTGATTTCTAATAACCAAATGCTACAGCAACAATAAAAGCGGGTATGAATGCTCTAGGAAGCATGCTAAAAATATATCGTGCATATAACAGACTCTAATAAAGCGGCATTCATGGAAAAGCTCAACATCATTTAAATGTGATCTGTGATTGGTGATAATGTTTCAAAGAAAATTCAAGGCCTCTAAATTTAATATTTAACAACATTTGCAATGCATTTTACTTTGTTGACAAATTTAAAGGTAAATGACCTTCGGATGACCATGACCTTAAGGGGGTGTTGCAACGGTGTGTCCTGCATTCTGACTTCTTTACAATGTTAAACGTGCTGTCTTCTCATGCTTAACATGGTCAACTTGTCAACAAACGAGTTTGGCGTATTATGTAGTATTTCTGTGCTCTATACACTCCCCCAGTGATCGTACAGGTTTCGGAACAATTTTTCTTAGTCCCTTATTGGACAATTCTCCCGGAAAAGCACGCGGCACGCCCATGCGGCAGCAAGGAGAGCAGGAGAAGGAGCATGCGCAGACGTCACTTTCACTTGTGTGCAGGAGAGAGAGAGAGAGAGAGCATACGTTCGTGAAGTTCAGGTGTTTGTTTGTTCACTGCATTTGGTTGATGAATGTTATATAAACGGTGGATATAACGCTGGATTTGGAGATCGTTTTAAACTGATATATGGAGCCGTCCCAGTGCTAAAAGATGCCGGACATGAACCGCATGCGGCGAGTGAAACTGATGTCTGTGTTTTGTTGGCAATGGGTGTGCACGTGCTTTAGTTCAGCCTCCCCCTCCCCCCACACGCGCCGTATGCTTTCAGAAATAATCGTACAGCTGTATCTATCTTTTATAAATTTGATCAAACTAAATACTCTTCGAAGATACGAAGTATGCAATACTACTCGTATAGGTACTCAAGATTAATATGATATTGGCAGAAACCGCGTGTGTTAGGGCCGCTTTAAAGTCTAAATTGCTATTTGACTTTAGGATCACATTTTTAATGCTTCCACACCCTGGTGACATCCGCAAAAAATAGTTAAAACAAAACTACTAAACAAAACTACTAAAAACCAGGCCTACTTCTTCTTCAAAAAAAATCAGAGTTATCTCAGAGCTGGAACATGATATTTTGTTTAAATATTAAGACAAATATTATTTGTAATAAACTGCACTCATAAATTAGGAAAAATAAGATCAGGAACGTGTATAGCATGAAGGAAGCGATCTGAAGTACCTGAAGTGAGTCATAAGGACTGAGGCAGAATCTGCCGGCAAACATTTCTCTTGTGACTTGTTGGCTTGACTGGGAGCGTGACTATTAATAGGAACACGTTGATTCACCCATGTGACAAAATTAGAGAGAAAAAAGTTTGTACAAAAGAGCTTGGGAAGGATTCTGCTCTTAAAAAAAAAAAAAACGTGTTGAATTGTTGAATCCAATGTGATGAATCACTGAATGAAAGCCATTAAAAGTATAGACGGTTTAATCTTAACAACATAAACAAACATTACTGCGCATGCACACTTTTGTGACCCCAACTTAACTTCCGGTACACATTCACAAACAATAGAGTGCCTGTAGATTATTTCTGATAACAATCAAAAGAAACGGAGAAGAACCGTTACTTGTCTCTCCAATACTAAGACTCCGTGCTCACACCAGGACCAAACAATGATGTATTTGTTAAACAAGAGCAACAGATTGTCTCTATAATGGTTAGATCGTGACATCTTATACACAGCAGAAACATTACATCACATTAATGCATCATGAATCTAATGGGAATTAATCAAAGCAACACAAACAACATTAATATATCAAACTTTATTCAAAAACATGCCATGCCTGGCTTTAAACTATAAAGAGTCAATCCAGCTGGTGAACCAAGACTCGCTACGTAAACAACTTCCTACCGACAGAAACGGTCAAATCAATAATCGCACAACCCTCCAAACAGACAGATCAAAGCTGCTTTAAGTGATCTTCAGAACGGATTTTTAAAATGTGCTAAAATCATTGAGCCCTTTGAATCAATAGACCTCACTGGAGGTTTCAGCTGCATGACATCTACACTGTTTCATCCGTCTTTTTCTATCACACAAACCACCGATCCTAAGTTGCCATCACTCTTCTCCAGGGACTGCGCACATGCATTAAACCCCCTGCAGACACTTGAAAGCATCTCTTCTGAGGAGTTTATAATGTGATAATGAACTGTCGTACACCATCTTGACATGAGCCATCCTGAGGGGTGAAAAATGGGAAGCATTATTGTGGGGGTAAATTATGGAAAGCATATGGTGTGGCTGAGATGATTTAGAGATCTGATGTGACTCAGCCTCACAGGAAAGATATACACTTGAGAAATAAAGGACAAACATTGGTCAAGTTTTTCAGCTGCTGTTTTAGCACGGGGAGGCTGTGTGACAGGCCGGTGTTTGACTGATAAGAGGACTGTTAAATAGTTATTAGCGGTCGTGCAAGATTGCAAGACATTTTTGAGTGTCCTTCCGTAAGGACATCAATTTTCTAATTTTCCTGAGAAAAGTGATTTGTCTGTCAGAGTAAGACGGGTGAGACATTCTGCAGTACACCATTATCAAACACTTTGGCACGGGCACAAGGTGTTTTTGCCACTGTGAAGCACCAAAATGTTATTCTTTAAATTAAAGGCAATGCTGAAGTAAATTTCACCATCAGGATATCTTTAAATGCACAATGATATTCATTATTAAAATAATATTTTGTGTCAGTGTGCCAATTCAGTATCACGAGAGTATCTGAATATTAAACTGAACCATCTCTCAGCAGAACCTGAAAGTTTGCTAGATGTGTTTTATATTCAGTGTTCGACTTCTTACGTCTAATAACAAAACGTAAGCCGAGAAGGGACCTAAATTGTGGAACGATTTGCCCCCGTCTATTAGACAGGCTTCTTTGCTTTCTTCATTAAAATCACTTTTGAAAAATCATCCTTTCTCCTTGGCTTTTAAAACCTGATGTTGACATTTGGATTTTTTTTAGTGTATGTCATGTATCTATATCCAGTGTTGGGTAAGTTACACTGAAAAAGTAATTAATTACTAGTTACTAATTACATATTCAATAGTGTAATTAGATTACTGTACAAATTACTCTCTCCAAAAAGTATTTAGTTACTTATTACTAATTACTTTCTATATCCTATATCAACCTCGATTAGTTAAGTGATTCAAGGATAGGCATGAAAGGGCTCTTAATTCATTCAAATAAATAATATTAAACTACATAAAGTTCTCTTATTAACTGACCAAAGTATTACAAATGTGAGAATTATACATTAAAGCACGGATTTTAAAGTTAGACTTTTTTGATGTCAATTCCACTATTACACACACATATATTACACAAAGTATTTAGTTTAATTACATCAAAAGAAACTGTAATTAAATTACAGAAAAATAAGAGTAATCCCTTACTTTACTTTTTCAAGGGAAAAGTAATTAAATTACAGCAACTAATTACTTAGTAACTAGTTACACCCAACACTATATCCCATGTTTGTATAAGTTTTTATTTATTTATTTTTCTGTACAGCACTTTGGTCCACTTCGGTGGTTGTAAAGTGCTTTATAAATAAAGTTTGCTTGCTAATAAAGAGGAGATGACATCCGTCATTACTGAATGAATGTACAGCATTTCAATGTGTTGAGGAAGTGTTGAATGAGGAAGAATGTTTTGAAGAATGTTGGTAACTGGCACACATTCCATTGCATTGTTTTTGTAGAAAAGAATGGGTGCAGACGCTGTTCGGTTACCAACTTTCTTCAAAATATCTTCTTTTGTGTTCTGCAGTAGAAAGAAAGTCATACAGGTTTGAAATGACAAGAGGGTGAGGAAATGTTGACAGAATTTTCATTTTTGGGTGAACTGTCCCTTTAACTGATTTCCTTTCATTCATACTGTGTGGCCTCTTTGTGATTAAAATTGTTGACAGCAGCAAGAGTTTAAAATATCTCTGTAAAACCACATAAAACATAATATGCTTGAAAATGAAAATTGCATTAAATATTTATAGAATGCATTTTGTTTGAATTAAGGTTATTTCTCATCACCCACTGAAATGTTTTTAAAGTAAATTTCTTCCTTTAAGGGATTAGGTATATTCATTGGATAACAAGACAAACATTATGACTGAAGTTTTGATTCTGTTGGACTTAAAGCTCTTATCTCGTGTCAACATACTATTGCTACATACTTATTCTAATTTCTGATAGTACTTAGGACGTATAGTATGCAAAGTGGGATACAGGGTTGTTCTGATTATTGACTAACCAGAGGATAGAAGGTAGAAATGGCAAAGAGAATATTTATTTTCTGACAACTTTTGCCTCGCTTTTCAACACACAAGTCACACAAGACCCAGAGGAAACCAAGAGTATGTCTATTATGGGAACGTGCAAACAAACAAATCTGAGAAAATCTCCAGCAAGTCTACAGCAGCTGTTCTCATGCATCTCATGCTGAAAATCTTCAGCACTGCACTGTCTCCGCCCACTCCTATGATTAACACTTGTTATAAATTACCATCTTTAAGTAATGATTAAACAGCTGTTGAGCTGCATGATGTCAGACTGTACCTGAAGATCTTGCGATGAAAGAGGTCACACCAGTACATCTTATTGGTGTTAACGTCAACATCCAAGGCCACGGCATTCTTTAGGGTCGGCACTACCTGCGTGTAGTCCTTCTTCACCAGGTCAATGCGGCGGATCTCGTGGCGGTTAGTAAACATGAGGTACGGGCTCTTACCTATGAGGAAAATGGAAAAGGTTTCCATTAGTGACCGAGTGCTCAGTTCTTTAACTTTGGGCTAGTCATAACAAATGAGTCAGAAGAGCCTATCATCAAATGATATTTGGCCATTTTGAGAGATTTGTTAAAGGAACAGTTCACACAAAAAATGAAAATTGTGGCTTCATTTACTCACTCTCAAGTTGTTCCAAATCTGTATAAATGTCTTTGTTCTGATGAACACAGAGAAAGATATTTGGAAGAATGCTTGTAACCGAACAGTTCTTGGCCATCATTGACTACCATAGTAGGAAAATATTGCTTATAAACATGTTTGTTCTATGGAAAACAAAAAGAATATATTTTGAAGAATGTAGAAAAGCAAACAGTTCTGGGACACTTTTGACTACCATTGTAATTGGTCTCACTATGGTAGCCAATGGTGGCCAAGAACTGTTGGCTTACAAGCATTCATTTTATTTTTGAGTGAACTGTCCCTTTAACATCAGAAGACGTTTTACAAGTGCAAGGGAAAAATGCCAGACGAGACCACTTTAATATGTCAATTGTGTCTCTTTAACAACAGTAAGACTAAAGTGAGACTTGCTTAGGTCTCCTAAGAAAAATCTAGGCACAAATCTCCATTAGAATTTTAAAACATATCTCACCAATGCTACAAACGTTTCGCCGATCTGCCAAGATAACACATTTTGCAATCAATTTTGTTTTAAAAAGACCTCAAACATTTCTCAAAGAATACTTAAAAACGTTTCAAACTCTTACTGTCTGCATCTGAAGAATTCCAGATAAACCAACTTAGAAAAGGTTTTATACTGTATCTAAGAACTTCACAATTTTCTAATATTTTTGTCTTTTCCAGCTATTGAAAATATCATATTGCTTAACTGCTAGACAAAATGTGACACAATTGCAAATGGTCCGTTTGTGTTCAATACATTATCAGTGCATAGACGTGCAAATGCTCATTAACAGTGCAATGGTTCATAGTTTATTTATTAAGCTATACTGCAAATGTAATAAAAGCAAAACTATTCCAACACTTTAAAGTTTACTGTAAAACCAGCAATCTATTTAGATGGGTAAACACATTAGTGCATTCAGTCTAATACTCACATTATGTATAATTAGACAGACAAATACATGAAGAGCAATTATTCAACCGCATTCATTTCTGTGTGCATGATACAATCAAAAATGACCACATTTCTTCCTTGTTTTTTTATTTGCAGGTAACATATAACATTTGTATACATATATAGGTGTGTATGCAAATGTAATCTCACTCATGAACGCTTGTGTGTGATTCAAGTTTCTCTGGTATTGACGTGTGGCTGCAAAAAGTGTTTCCAGGAAATTGCCCACATGAGAGTGTAAGTGTGTGTATGCTTCCAGGCAGCTTAGTCACTGTGTTTCGGTGCTCAGTCATGCCAGCACAGACTATCACTGACCCCATTACTTTATCCTCTATATAGCAGCAAGGGCACTTTGCCTGAGTCACTCGGTTCCCCTCTGCCTCTCATGTATTCAATTGATATGGGTGTAATTCTTTTCCGACCTGTCTCACATTCACATAAAATGGCCAAGTTCCTGTGAAAAATTCAGTTCCCTAAAACTCTCAATTGTCCCCTTTGCATGCCCTCTATTATTCTTTCGTTGAGCTTTTCATCTCTAATAAGTTCCTGTCGTCCAGACGTTACATGGTCTGTATTACCCAATGCTAAATTGTTGTCTGTCTCCTGATAAATCATTTGTGGATTTTAGGTCCAAGTCAGTTTAGATGGTTGATCAGCTGGCGGGTGACCTGATATACTGTACAAGTTGAAACTTTAATTTATATATAACAGTTCAAAACACCATATAGATTACAGATTCATCAATATGTCATTGAAGAGGTATCTGTCAGCCGAGCCCTCCTGGAAAAAAAAGCTCACCATCCACAGACGGAGCGAAAGTGAAAAACAGAAGTGAGAGAGATTGAAGTGTGTGAGCGTAATGAGCAGCAGGTGCTGTGTGGTCGGATGTTGCTGTGAGTGTGCACTAAAAGCTCTGAGATTTGGCAGTGTTGAAGAGAGGCTGAGCGAAGCTGATAGATGGATCTGTGTCTCTGGTATTCTCCTCCTGCCTTCTTCCATCATCATTCATCTCTTACTCTTTTACGCTCGATCGAGCCAAAACCGAATGCTGTTTTCGCTGAGGCTCTGAGAGGTGGTGCTTGTGAGCAGGGCAGGTGGATGGAAAGCCCGTTCAGATTGTGCTGGAAGGAGAACATTTCCTTCACCTACACAGAAAGCCCTTATGAAGCACTGTGTTGTCAGCAAATATTTTCATTTTCGACACAGGTCAGGATTCAATCATATTACTCATCTGTCCGTGGTTATCAATTTTGGAAGGAGAGGAAGACAAAACGAGATGAATGAGAGAATGGAGGGGAGAAAATGTCATTTTCTGGCTTGAGCGGAGTTGCATCTCATTTAAATAACGTAACATACAGTGCAGACCATCTTTGGTTTCATGCAATTTCTTTTCAGAAAGTAACAAATCAGCACTTCTTGCATTACCATATGTGCCCATGAGATAATCGTTCTAAAGGTGATTCTACACTGGAAAAAAAACCTAATTGCTTTTTGTATTTTTGTCTTGTTTTATACTACAAGTATGAACAAAATCTTAAATCAAGATACATTTACATGAGAAGCAAAGTGATCCAAGTTCACCTATTGAAAAAAAATATATAGTATATAAGATATAGAATATAAAAAAGTAAGTAAAAGATTAAAGAACAAGCAAATATTTCTGCCAATGGGGTAAGAAAAATAAACATGAATTAAGGACTTAAATGGGACATTTCATGAAAATCTGACTTTTTCAATGTTTAAGTGCTATAATCGGGTGTCTGGTGCATCTACCAACTCAGAAAACGTGAAAAATGACAATCCAGTAACTTTGTTTACATGAGCCTCTCTGCAAGCCTGTGAGAAAACGAGCCGTTCAGATTTCGCTCGCTTTCTGACGTAGGTAGTCGTTCTTATTATAATATTACCGCCCCCTTTTCTGAACGTGTCCACCCATGGCAGCGACATATGTGAATTAGTTCCGACACCATGGCAAAAGTAAGCAAAGCAGAGCAAAGCATGCTAAGTGTTCTGTTGTTGGCTGCACAGAGCAGCACAGAACACTGTTCCCAGCCTGACAGGAGAGCAATGGATTTATTTTGTTTTCAATGGAAATCCACCACACTGAACGAGGCAAAGCTGCAAATAAAGACATTGTAAGTACCGTTATTTTTTAAGTAAGACCTCAGGGACCTGTGTCAACTTAAAAGTAGGTAAAACGTCATTGTGAAACGTTTGTCCGTTCACGCAAAGAAAACAATGTGTATGGCTTGTAAACACGCAACGGGATTGTCCTGTGTAACGTTACTTTCACTTAGAGAAAACGCGATGCGTTTGTCTTGAGTATCTTCACTTATAGAAAGCAGTGTGTATGGTCTGTAAACACGCGACCGGTTTGTCATGGGTAATTTCGCATGTAGAAAACATGACGCCTTTGTTAGGAGTCTGTTCGCTTTTAGGAAACAATGTGTTTGGTGTTTAAAGACAGAAAGCGTTTCTCATTCGCTTTATGTGACCCTTCTTTTGTCGATGGAAGCACAGGCTCTCTAAGCCCTGGCTGAGTTTTCTGTGAAAAGGGGGCGGAGACTAGCAGCTCATTTGCACTTAAAGAGACACACACCAAATCAGCGCATTTCTGCTCACATGCAATACTGGGCAATTAGGGCATGGTATAATAAAAGATTTGCGGTGTATTTTGAGGTGAAACTTCACAGACACATTCTGTGGACCCCTAAGATTTATATTACATTTGTGTAAAAGTAGAAAGAAACCTCTCCTTTAACAAAAAGGTAAAACTTAATTAAAGTATATTTTTCTTGTCTTTTCAGTATAAAAATTGTATTGAATGTACTACACTGCAAAAAATGCATTTCTTACTAAGCATCGTTGTCCTGTTTTCCAGAACAAATAAAAAAATTCTTAAATCAAGAAATATGAACTTATTATGATATATTAATATAAATATATAAAATAAAAACAATGCCAATGGGGTACGAAAAAAGTTAAAAAAAAGTCCAGTAACTAATTCAAGATTTTTTTTGCTTGTTTTAAACAAACGTACTTAATTCTTATATTTTCTTTCATAAAACCAGACTACATATCTTAGGTCATTTTTCTTGTCAAGTAATTTAAGAATTTTAGATATTTGTACTAGAAAACAAGACAAAAATGCTAAGTAAGAAATTCATTTTTTGAGAGTAGAGTAGACTTGAAAGCACGAACTGAAAGCATAAGCGTATGTTTCAACCTTAGAGACAAAGGCATATAAAACCAAATGTATTGTGAAAGGAAATAAAAGTTCAAACAGTCTTGAAGTGATTATTTGAAGAAGAAATGTGAAAATATTGATAGTTTCCAACCAGGTTTCAATCAAACCCTTTATTTTTAACGTTTCCTCTGCTATCCGTCACCTAAATGCGACATCAGCCGGAACGGAATAAATGTGACACTTCCTTCCCGAAAACAACACGCTCCCAACGCGCGTAACATTTCCTCCACAAGCTGTTCCACACAACAGACAGGCATCACCTTATTGGCTGACACCCAGCGTGTGGAGCGGAGACAGCGTGAAACAGTTTCATCAGTTTCTATCCACGGAGTCACAGACAGGAAGTGATGCGAGGGGAAAAACAGGTGGGAGCAAAGCCACAAAGACGATCAAATGACGGGTGCGCGTGTGAGATCTTGACTGACGAGTAACAATAGAAAGAGACAGACATCCCTGTGCAAGTCATTTCCCATAAGCCCCTCTGTCATGTCACTCTCCTGAGTTTTCATTAAGGCTGAATTACACGGCTCAGATTCGCTTACAGCTGTCTCAGCTACATACAGTACATCAGGCCAGAGTGACCTCATGCTCTAATGAGAGTATGTGACAGGCCTATCTCAGAGCTGGAAGCGTATGACACCCATCCTGCAATATACGGAGTTCTCAAAACGTTTGACCATTGATTTTTAAATATAATTTCAGCTGAACATCATATAAAACATGACAGCATTTAAAATAACTATTCATTCATGTTAAAAAAAATGTGAGACCACCTGTTGCCATGGAAAATGTATAAATGTAATGTCAATAAACTCAATATATTGTAAATGTAATCTATAGTGTCTTTTATTTGCATTATTTGTCTCCTCAAATCTAAACAAAGCAATTACGTTCATTACCAAGAGGTAGAAGAATACAAAATCCAGATCTTGGATGCTGCCTCAGGGAGGCTTATCATCCAGTCAATATCTCATATAAAAAGACATCGTCTCTTTTGTTGCGTTTGGCAGCTGGTTAAAGAATACAAACCAGAACGTGAGTGAAATTGCTCTGCCCATGCCGGGCTGGTTTACTAACAGGGTGACCGTACGTTCTCTGTCCTCTATATTCATATCACGAGTCATTATATCTCGTATTGGGACCCAAAGGTCATATTTGCAGTTACCATTGTGTCTGAAAAATGGTTTTCATGCCCAGAAAACTAAAGTCTGGGCGAACCGCACACAAAAACACCTCCCCAACCTTATCTGTAATGTGCCTCGGCCTGATACGCTTAAAAGGGGCTCTGGAAAAAAGACGAGTTATTTATTTTGCATTTTGAAAGATATACCTGTGGCAAATGCGTCAAGCTATTAAAACGATTTAATAGGTTTTCCGAGCATACCAAAAGGGGTGGAAATATGAAGTGTTGTTTAAAACATTTCGCTTCAAAAGAGAATTTATAGTAGTACGGCTGAAAAATGCCAACCATCTATTCATAGTTGAAATTCACACTTGTAATTTTAGTCAACAGAACTGCATATCAGAGTTCAGACACCTTTCAAAACAACTGCGACTAGAAAAGAGCAAAAACATTACAGATAGATATTTTACTTTTCAACATTAAGAGCCACATTAAGATAGAAATGTAACATGTGCACAGAGCTACAGCAACAGAGAAACGCACAGTTTATGCGCTCTCACATAAAACTCATTTAATCCATTTTATAAGTGTATTGCTTTCTTTTCACGTTCTTTACTTAAAAATTGTAGACCAATACTGATTTAAGACCACAGACCAGTGTACTAAATGCAATAACAGCAGAAAGCAACGGTGAGAAATCACTTCACTGTTTTCAATGCACTGTTTGGCCCCAGGGAAAGGTTTTTGTTGGCCAGCTTTACACGCTGCACTTAATGACAGCGGTTCCTCCAGCTGTCGCGCAGCCTATCGGGAGTACTTGAAACGTACTGAAGTTTTATGGAGGCTGGTCAGGCAAATGAAGGGCAATAAAGTCTTACAAAAAGATGAGCTTCATTAGGTTCACAAAACCCCTTACGATTCCAATTCAAAGCCCTGCGTACCACACCAAGCTCATCCTTTTTATAAAGCAAACAAATGTTACCGCCCTTTATCCTTCACTTGACAGATTCACAGCATATGCCATAATAATTCTGTCCTCCAATGAGTGATGGGAAGAGTCTTTGCAATGGCAACTCAGAAGGTTTTATTTATTTTTGATTCACAGACTTTGATCAATGGTGTTTTTTCCTAACGGTAGCTTACTAAAAAGAGCTAAGTTTATGATGTACAATGTAAGTTTGCAATGTAAGAACAACAGTTCCTTTGTTTTTCTGAAGAAATAGACGTGAGCAAAATAAACCTCAATGCAAGAGCAACAGTTTCACGCTTATTTTTGTCTCACATGAGGAATGTGAGCGAATCAAATCAATTTTTCTTTTCATTTCAAAACTCGCCTTAAACAAATTATCGATGCTTTTTTCCCTTTTACAGCTAAAAACACATAGAATACAGTTTATTATTATTATTATTACTATGCAATACAAAACCGCATGTCACTGTAAAACAACTTTACGACTTCTACAATGACCGCCGCCATCAGTCGGTGTGACAAAAAAATTACCCTTTTGAAGGAACCAATGTTGGTAAGCAATCCTGGATAGTAAGGAATGTCTTACCCACTGCTTTGCAAGTCTTGGTACCCGGGTCCATCTCATAGCCCTCGTAACATTCACATTTGTAGTCGCCTTTGAGGTTGATGCATATTTGACTGCACGCATCAGGATTTTCACATTCGTCTATGTCTGCAGACAACCATCACAAAAGCATTAGCAACAAGGCAGAGATACACAGAGACCTTTTGTAGACAATATAAATGATTCTTGCAAACACCATCGGGGAGTTCTCAATATTAATTTCAAGATGTTGACGCAGTAAACAAATCATAGAATGGTAGGTACAGTGGCAGACTCCTTGGAGAATGTGTTCAACATGGGGTCCCATAGCAATAAGATACTGATATCTGAAATGATATTTAAGATGCCATGAATTTGTTTGACAAGCAATTTTTCTTTGTTGTGTTTTTTATTCGAAACATTTGGTTGAGACACACTGTACGAAAAGACTAAAGTAGTGTTTTCTTAAAGAAAAGAACATCTTTTTTCGTACACTAGCATAAAGACGGCCTTAAAGCCAACATGCATGACTAAAAGCCCCAAACCTCTTGTGTTGATATCATAAAGACTTTCATTGTACTAAAAGGCCTACAACTTCTGAAGAACACTTTACCTCCACAGGTCTTTTTGTCCAGTAGCTTGTATCCCGAGGGGCATTCACACTCATAGCCGATCTTCCGGTCCTTACATATGTGAGAGCAGCCGCCATTGTTATTGGCACATTCATTCAGACCTACGACAGAAAAAAAACAGGGAAAGCCGGTGTCAAGGGTCAGCGTGCTGCACGGTAATTGGATGGTAAGTGCCCATGGCAACCTGACAGCAGTTGACAGGGGAGCCGTTTCTTTTCCATTTTCTCAGTGGAGTATCAGGTTTGTGCCAAGAGTTTATGAGAAAGTGATGAAGCGGATGCAATCTTTCTCATAGATATACTTTTAGAGAATTACACAGACATCCCACTTTAATTTCATCTCTACAAAAAAAACTGTTTCTCCCATCTTCCTCTTCTTTTGTGCTACGGGTGTGCAGTATAACTGTATATCACAGTAATGCATTGCTTATTTAATTTCATAATCATACAGCGTATTTCAGTACCTCTGATTGCTTACAGCTTTAACGGAAGGGCAATTTAAAGCTTAGACATCTAGGAACTTTAATTGAATGCATTAAAGTGTACGTTTGTGAGGGGACGACATTGAGTCTTTGCATGGATGCACAACAAGAGACACTGAAAAGCTAGCCTGACACAACAAAAACCGACACAAAGAGGAAAGGAGAAAAAGTGATGCTAATGCCGAGGAACAGCTGACAGAGACAGACAGAGACACCACAAAAATAGGAAAAACAATGCAGAATAAAAAGGGGACAACTTGCTGGAAGAGAAATAGAACTGACTAGCGAGCAAGGTTATATGCTATTGACTTGAAAACTAATTCATATTCTATTACGGTAAAAAACAGGATACAGAATTGCAAGCTGAATTTTGCACAACCCTATAAATCACAAAAAAGCACTAAATACGTCCACACAGACCCTTTGAGACTCATCATTTTTTCTCCAGGCCATATTAACATATACATAAAGGAAGTTCAAGTGATGATAGAAGACTAATCCTTGGCATCAGTCCTAGTGATTTAGCAAGTGTAGCTGTGGTGGCCCATTTGGAGGCGGTCCAGTGTGCACTGGGCTCATCTTATCTGCTGAGTGGAGGAATGAACACCAAGAGCCGCTGTGGGATTATGTCTTTAAATATTGATACAAAGGTAAACATAACCAGAGAAGAAAAATCTGATGGTCCTGTACGCTGAGCACGTTCTTTTATGAGAAGACTCAAACTTTGATCATAATAAGCGCTATGTGAGTCGCCCTTGATCAAGCCCCTATAAACCCTACGCTGTCTATAAGCTTAAGTCCCTAGATACTAATACACGTGTCCATATGTGAACGTGACTGCAAGAAACTCCTTATGACAGTGCCGTTGAAAGCAGAATAGAATGTAATGACTGAATTTGTGTAAAGATGCTCACCGCAATCCTTCATGGGCTCGTCGGACCAGTCCTTGCAATCCTTGATATTGTCACACACCTTACTGCTTGCAATACACTCGCCGCTTTTACACAGGAACTTCAGTGGACCTTCGCATTTTGTGGCTGTGAGGGACACAATGAAGAAGCTTTCATGAATTATGACCATTCAATACCACATAAAGAGAACTCGCATACTGCTAAAACGTACAGTTTGAATGTATTTTAAGTCGCTATGAATAAAAAGCATCTGCCAGAACATCTACAGTGTGGCATAGCAACATGCAAAAGTACATCTATTTGGACATTTAAGTCAATGAGAGCATGATTGGATCTAGTCTTTCATCTCTCCCTATTTCACTTTAAATGCTGTCGGCAGAGATGAATTGGTTCATCCAAAGAGAGATGAAGGGGCGAAAAGTGTGAAGTTACTTTTATTGATGCATCCAGCCTCATCACTGAAATCTGGACAGTCGTGCACTCTGTTGCACTGTTTAGTGCCATGAATGCAGGAGCCGTCGCCGCACTGGAATTCATCTGGACGGCAGGTCAGCAAAGCTGGATGAGACAGATACACATGTGTTGGTAATGTCAAGGTCATAGGTTCAAATACAGTGAACACACATACTGCTAAAAGTGTAGACCTCAAAAAATAACTTTCCTAATCTGTGTTTCAGTGAAAGTATCTTAACAGCCTTAAAGGTCTAGAGTGGGATACAGCGGCCACTAGCGGTGAGTTTGAGAATTGCAACCAATCTCTCAGTCCTCCGCTCACCCCTCCCTTTAGAAACACGATGGTGGCCACCACAGTACAAAAAGATGTCGTGGGCTGAGACAGCATGTCTTCTCATGTTGACGCAGGGAAGAGATCATGCGGGCATTAGAAAGACTATAGAAAGAGCGATGTCTTATTTATTACATAAAATAAAGGGTCTGTGGATTTTAAGTATCAAAAGAAGGATACAAGTCAGAACCTGCTTTAATATTATACAGACTTTCCAGCAGAGACGCGTTAAGACCCGCGGTACTAAGGCTTTTAGCAGAGATACTCATAGATATCTATGGAGATACTTTCCAGCAGAGAGACGTTGGAGAGAAAGTTTGTCTAAAAATTACCCCCCAGGAGGTTGCTTTGATTCGGATCAGTATGTGAGTAACATTGGTTTTTCTGTTTGTTAGACCCAAGATATGTTGTTGTGGTTGTGATATTAGCTGTGTGACGGGGCAGTTTTGAGTGTCATTGTTTATCTGGAACCAGTGTGCTGCTTGTATATACTCGTTTCGTCTTCGCTTATTTTATTCATTTGCATTTTTATTTGCGTGGTCTAAGCTATGATAAAGCTAAGCATTTCATGCTTGCACTGCACAGCACGTTTGAGAGCAGAGCTAGATAACAGTAAATAGCAACACTGATAAAGGCATTTGATCTGACAGCAAGATAGCAGTTAGAAGTAAGTTTTCCCTCCTTTGTAAAATCAGGGACAACCGGACTCCGCACCGCAGGGTATAAGGAGAGGAAACGCGCTTTGTAGAGCTCTTTGTCCGTTTAGGGCTGCTGTACAAAACATGGTGGCGCAACATGTCGAATTCAATGTATGTAGGCCCGCTCTGTATGTAGATATAAATAGCTTATTCTAAGTACTACAAACATAACAGTTCATTACATAAGGTCTTTATACACCTCTGAGGAAATAGTTTTGTATATTATATTGCATTTCTGTCAATAGATCCTCCTAAAAATCGCACATTGCTCCTTTAAAACAAGATAAAAATCACTTGAGTAGCAAACTTTATAATTTAGCAGACCCACAAACAGAGACTAACAAATGAGGAACAAGAGCTACAGTATCTTCAGTATCACACTTTTAAGATCCAAGAGTAGTAGAAAGTAGTACAGAAGCTACAGCAGAGAAAAGAATGCAGAAAAAGATGACAAAACAAAACATTTTATGGTTTATTTAATAAATAAATAAATTAGAAGAGTCTTTATGGTTGTGGACAGGGTTTGACGTTAACAACTACCAAAATGGGTAAAATATGGCAGTAGAGTTTAACTCATTTTCCAAAAATTCGGCATTAGTTTGCTGTCTGACTGACAGGTAGCTGCCTAATCCGGTGTCTGTAGGAATTTTGCTACAGGTCTAAATCATAAAATCTTTGCAAAAATGTATCTACATAGCACATATACAGCCACAGAAAAAATAAAAAACCATTTCAAAATCAGCTTTTCTGATTTTAAAATTAACTATTTTTAGGTATGCGTTTAGGTAAAATATTCATTTTTGTTTTATTCTGTGAACTACTAACAATATTTCTCCCAAATTTCAAATAAAAATCTTGTTTCTATTTGCATCTATTTGCAGAAAATGAAAACTGGAGAAAAAGGTGAAAATAACAGAATAGGTATATAAAGGTATTTTTTCCGACCTCAAATACTGCAAAGAAAACAAGTTCGTATTCACCTTTAAGCAATACAACAGTAATATTTGTAAGTACATTTATTTAGGAAAAAACTCAAAAAAAATATTTTTTTATATGACAACCTGGATTTATTTCACAGTTTTCATGTGTCATGCGGATGACTTTATGTCACTCCTGGAGTTTGATTTTGTTGAAATTCAGATACTGGAGTGGCCACAAACTTTACTAAATGTAGTTAGATTTATGTCAAACACAAGAAAGAATATTTTATACATTAATATATAATATTAATCATTAATAATTGTTTCTCTAGTAAATATATCTTGTTTAAATAATTATTTTAAATAATTTTCATTAAACAAAAACATCGATTAAGAAAATTGTGGAAGCGGAAAGGAGGGTATTAGATAAATGAATCGCGGAACGAATCATTTGAGAGTCAGTCAAGAAGTAAAGTAAGAATAACTGCCTTTTATTACTAAATAAAAGGCATAATAAATAACATCTGACCTTATGTTTGGTGATTAGGACTCACATTAGCATTCTTCTATGATTTAGCTAAAGACAAATACTAGGCCTATTTTTTAGTTTTCGATTTACTAACGAACAAAAATTTCTCTCTTAACTATATTTGTTTTCATAGCCAAATTATTTACGATTTATTATAGATGTGTGTCATCACTACACGGCTTTTACGGCATTGTTTCTGCCTTTTGTTCACACAGGGCGTTTTCCGGGACTGATCTCATTAATGTTACTAGGTCCCCTTTCCGGAATCACTTTTCGGATCAATCCGGGATGCGTTTTTGTGTCACACAGAAGGCACTCTGGCAATTTTAAGGCAATTTTCTGGGATCAGTGGTCTGTGTGAATGGGGTTCTAGTATCATAGATAAGGTGGACAAAGACCTTGAAACACACACGCACACGCTGACTCCCACGGTTATGCAAACAACAATGACTACAACACACACAGTATAAAACAGATAGATCTGATTGGAGATCAGCCATACTACACCACTTTTAAGATCAGTTGAACTTCATATTAAAGGAATTATCTAAAGTTTCACCTTATAGTTATGCTATTTAACTATATTACTAGGAAATCATCATCTGGGAATATAAATCACAATTAAATTATTTTCAATATGAAATTTCTATTAGATTTTTCCTAAATTGCTATTCCTGGCTATTTAAAATGCTGCTCGACTCCAATGCAATATTACCAAAATTATGGGTGAACATAAGTCACTAATGCAAGGCCACAGATTCATTGCTCTTAATTTGAAATTAATTAATATTCTTGAGTTAAATGAATTTGTTCAAGCTGAACTAAAACACATGTTGGGTGGGATCGCACAATCCTGAAGACCCCACAGCCCCCCCCCACACACACACGCAAGTGTGCCCTGTCAAACCCCAAAACACACATGTTGCCCAGCAACCATTAAGACACTTGGGCACATGCTGTTTACTAGAACGTCCATGGAAAAAGCATCTTTATCTCCACAGACACAAACATGCTGGAACAAACTGTACACATCTGTGCACATGCCTTGCATTTACAATCCACATGAAAACAAACAGGTCTTAGCAGCAGGTTTAGTGTGTTAAGGATTATATGTGCTCAAACAAACACATGCTCATTTCCTTAAACCCCGTGGAAGCACAAATCTTTGAAATCTTTCATTTCCTTGCATTCACACTGACTGATTCCAAGAATCACATTTTTAATATATTTTAAATCGATGGAAATCTCATTAATTCTAGTCATTCTTAAATGCTATTACATAAAAGCATTCGTTTCATTTTGTAATACATTGTTTTGCCTTTAGCTGCAATAGTTTATTTATTTAGTCTCATTTGGCACCTGAAATTAGAGTTATTCAAAGTGCCCTTTCTAAAACCACGGCAAATTAAGAGGATTTAGAGTTCTTTGTGCTGTATCACTTTCAGCTAAATGAATACGCTGACCTTATATAACATTAACATAACATTTTGCATAACACCTGCAACACTGAATACATTTATTTTGAGAGAACTAGAAGAAACATACAATAATGGACAGTTTTCATATGTAACAGGAAATCAGGGGCAACTTTACATTTCTTTTATCACACTCAAGTTGAAGAGATGTACATTTAAGAGTAATGTAAATAGGTGTTTTTACACATAATATTAAAACAATTATGAAAAAATCTAATTTAAATGTCCAGTATTTTCCTCTTCGGTCTGAAGTCCAGATGCCTTTGAATTAATATCCATATCCATTAATTTTAATAAACTCCTCTATTCGTTTCTCTATAGATGCAAAAGTTCCAGTGGCATCACAGTATGTGCGTGCAAAATTGTACTTTATTCATTTTACATTAATTAATGTAATAAGGTTGTATTTGTTAACATTACTAAATGAATTAACTAACACTGCACCCTTCTCATACATACTTTAGATAACACCCTTGAGATTGACAACAGAGATCAAATGCATTCTTGTATACTTACGACAGTTAGCCTCATCCGACTTGTCCTTGCAGTCTGCATCTCCGTCGCATTTCCAGTTGAGGTGAATGCATTCTCCGCTCCTGCATTTGAACTCCCCGGCGGGGCACTGGGGCTTCTGAGGTTCAGTCTTGCGGCTGCAGCGCTCCATGGATTCGTCTGATTTATCTTTGCAGTCGGCGTCCCCGTCGCAGCTCCACAGCGCTGGGATGCACTCCGAGTCGTTGCATCGAAACTCGTGCGGGCCGCAGGTACTGGCGGTGGCCGCAGTGCACATCTCCTCGTCACTGCCATCACCGCAATCGTCGTCCCCATCGCAGACAAATGTTGGAGCCACGCACATACCGTTGCGACACTGGAACTCTTTCGCAGGGCAGGCCTTCGCATCTGGAGAGAGGAAGAGAGGAGTTCATTAAAATAAATTCTTATAGTAACATTAAAATTGCACAAAAAAATGAGTCATTCCCGCATGAAGCATTAAATCTAATTTATTTAAGCCAGGGGTCTTAAACAAATACTAGCAAACCTAAAGTTATAATGCTAAATAAAGTTCAGCTGATTGTCCTCCCTTTTAAAATGTGTTAAGCAAAATAAAAATGTAATGCGTACAGTATGACTATACAGTAATGCATTTATGATGAGATACTCCCTCGCAATATTCAGATTAGTGGATGACTAATATTTAGAAGATTTTTTTCAGGGCTCCATCCACAAATTATTACATCTGTTCCCCCAAATCCTTACTTAGTATTTACAATCTTGTTTTAAATGGCTTTAAAGGAATAGTAAATGTATATTTCGTCATCATTTCAAATCTGTATGACTTTCTTTCTTCTGCAGAAAACAAAAGAAGATACTTTGAAGAATGATGGTAACCGAACATTTTTGGCACCCATTGACTTGCATTGGTTTTGTGACTATACAATAGAAGTAAATGGGTGCAACCATTGTTCGGTCATCAACATTATTCAAAATATCTGCTTTTGTGTTCTGAGGTAGAAAGAAAGTCATAAAGGTTTGAAATGACAAGACGGAGTAAATTATGACAGAATTTTCATTAATGGGTGAACTATGCCTTTAAAGCAACACTAGAGAGTTTTTCGACCTTAAAATAATCTCTCTTAAATTATTTTAGTGGTAGGACAACTCTTAACTGGATGAATTTTACTGCCGCTGCTCCCTAAGCAGCCCTCTATCGGCTGAAATCACACTTGTAACTTTGGTGTGCAGGTAGGTTCACAAGCCCCGCCCATCACCTGCTTTATGGCATACGTCACATTTTACACGAGCCCAAACACAAATCAATATCTGACAGACTTACACTCGGTAGCGCGAACTGCAAGAGGCAACGGGTTGCAAAACGGATGGAGACCTAGCCTTCCTGCTACTGGATTTGAAAGTCTTATATGTAAATTTTTTCTTACTTATTAGTTATTAGGCTGTGCTTAGGTTGTTTATTAGTGCACTAACGTTACTGGTTCCCAATTTATAACCGTAAGGTAGACTAGAGATAATGTAATGTTGCCGGATCTCAATAGCTTACGTAGCATGATCGTGCCTCGTCACGAATTGAGTGTTATGCTTGTAAACGATGACTACCAAACCACAATAAATGTTGTATGGTCAAAAGTTGCTGATTCCTTAGTTCATGCACGTAGACTAATGTTATTGGTATTTATAGTTACTATGCTAGGCACTTTTCCATAGCGGTTCCCTATTCCCTATTCCCAAACAGCGGTTTCTGCTTAGTCAACAAATTCACGTGTATTACCCTGCCCACGGGGAAGCTTATACAGCGACAGTATTTACGACACTGATAACAGACAACTGCGCTTATCAATTACATGGGGGAACCATAAGCAAAAGTTCTCTAATGTTGTTTTAAAGTGCCAGTGAAATTAAAAATAACAATTCCTATTTTTCTTGAAATATTGCAGCGTTTATTGTAATATAGTTTATCAGTGTGGGTCATTCTCTTAAAATTCATGTTCCCTCATAATCTTCAGTTCAAATCTGAAAATGCACTTCCGTTCTGTCGTGATCCATCTTAAAGGACGCAAGTTAGACGGCTTGGGAGGAGCATCCGTAAACTCCTCCCCTTCAACTGTCAGTCTGCTCCCAGTTCCATTTCAAAATGCAACGGCTGTTTTTAGATATCCAATCAAATTGCAGGGAAAAAAACAAGCCATACCCATTTTTTTTTCTCATTCGAAATTCCGTTTTACTCGGAAATGCGTCAGAACACAGAAGTAAACAGGACCGCAACTTCCAGTTCAGGGGTACTTTAAGAGTCTAAAAATGTTGTTTTCTGCTAAACACTGCCAGATCACAAAACCAATGAGGTAACATTACAGCAAACTGACTGAATAAAAGCAATCATTGAAGGTTTATGGCAAACTTAGAATGAGCTCTGGGCTATTCTGTGCTAATCCAGCCTCAATGATTCAGCCGTGCTGCGGGTGACCGGAGGGTCACGCTCAGGCCCACATTGGCGGCAGACACTAAACGGGCTTAACAATTCTGTAGTAACCGCCTGTCTGCTCTTTAATGGGGTCCCCCACCCTACTGAAATAACCATCCCGAACAGTTACGCCGCGATTGAGTGTTACATTCCAATATTTGTAAAAGGATTTGCAATGGCTTACGTGTCCACAATCGGGTGCGAACAAGTTTTGAGTGGATTATAAATTATCCGTTTGCAAACTGGGCCCCATAAAACATTTTAACAATCAAAAAGGTGGCATTATCAAAACTGTATTGCCGGATTTTAAATCAATGCTACTTGTGCCGTTCACAGAAAAGGTCACTCTTGTTGCTCAGTGCACTTTGGCTGATATGTATTTCATTTTTCTGCCACCCACGCTCAGTGCTTTTGACATCAGTTACAATAATGGCCCATGAGATGTGTTGCTAATTGTATTTTTTGCAAAGCCGATTAGCCAACAAACGTCTAATTGGCTAATATAAGCAAATTGATAAGGGCCATTAGGAAAGCAACCTACTGTCTACCACCTAAAGCTCCTCCAATGGCCAAGGAGAAAGTGTGGAATAACATTATCAGACTAGAAACAGGCTTGTTATATTCAGACAAATTTGAGGGTTGATAATTCATCATCTAATGCATGTAGATGTCATTATTTCTACACACACAAGGTTACGTTTGGCATGATATGTTGCATTTTTATAATAGATGAGGCAAAATATTTAATCTTGTTGGTGTGTACACTTCCACAGGAAGGTAGGTCATGTTTGCTTTAAGCAGGGGGATATTGGATTGGCTGATCCTGCTCTTCTCTTGAGGGACAGAAGGAGCAACGCTGGAAATGAAAAGGGTCTTACCCTGTGATGTAGGGCCTAAAACAACATGCTCTCAAAGTTCAACCGAACACAAATAGGTAGAAACTATATAATATTTGCCAGTTCACACAGACAGTCCAGTCACATTTCAACTGCAATCAAATTCAGAAGACTTTCAGAAGAGATGCACTGACAGCAAATCATTTTATCTACCAAACTCTTAACTACAGCAAGCATCACTGCTAGTATTGCTCATACTTAAGAGTTTTCTGGAATTTTTAAACCCACATATTACACTTTGTCTCCTAACTCATCGAACATAAATGACACCTCAAATAACACAGCTTGTCAAGATGAAGTGTGCAATCAAGGCTGCTAGATTTTCATGAGTATAAAAAAAGTAAAAATTCCTAATTTGAAGGAGAACCCCAAGTTATATCTAGGGATGAGAATACCATAAAAACTGTAAAAAGAGAGTGGATTTGGGACAGATAGCAACCACCCAGAATACCCAAGCAACTACCTTGAAATGCCATATCAACCAACCAAAATATACTACTGACCACACAACATAATTCTAATAATTCCCATTTAAAATGTAACAACAGCAGTCATAACACTAGGGCTGCCCCCAAATAGTCGACTAAACGTTAGTCGATGTGAAGGAGGCTTGGTCGAATACATTTTCATTGGTCGGTTAGTCGCAAAAATGAAATAAAAAAACTCACGTGATGTCACGCAGTCAGTATGCGCGTTAAAACTTCACGGCGCTGCGCAGCTTGGTCAGTGTATGACATCAAAAGAAACAATGCGAGATCAACGCAAACAGTGCCTATGTTAATAAATATGAAGAGATGCCATTTGGTGCTGCGCGATGATGACAGCCTGTCCACAAAAGCACTGAAGATACGACTCGCAGAAGAAATTGACAAGAGATGGGAATTGACAGGAAATCTCGCGACCAGCATTTATACACAAGCTGCAGTCTTAGACCCACGTTTTAAGAGCTTGTCATTCCTTGACACTGACAAACGAGAAGATGCATACTCCACAGTGTCAGATCTGGCAGAAAGTTTATCTACAGAAGCAGCGCAATATAGGGATCATGACAGCATTAGTACTACAGTCTGCAGAGGAGGGTGAGCCCGCACCAAAAAAGAAAAATCATGCTGATTTCCATGCTGATGGCCATTTATGAGGAGGAGCATGCAGAAGAGAAGAATGAAATAAAGATGTGTTTATTTTATATTTTATATAAGTAAGTTAGCTTAATTTCCCTTTTTGTAGTGTTTCTGTTTGCGTTGTTTTGTACAAAAACGTATTTGTTTGTAGCCTGTTCTTTTTTATTCTAAGGTTTGGCGTTTTCTGCGTTTATTCGTTCGTTCGTTTTCGTTAATTTCCCTCTTCAATATAATTTTTCAGTTAAGTGTTTTTGCTATTTATTTATTTTGTTTGCCTTGCTTTGGACAAAGTTGTTTATGACTTGTCCATAGGCCTGTTTTTTTCTTTTATTATTTACTTTATTTGTACTTTTTACTCTTTTTATACTAAATATTTTATTTTGTACTAATATTTTAAACAGTTGCCGTTTGCGGTATGTTTATTTATTTGTTTTATTTATTTAATTATTTGTTCCTTTAAAAAAGAACAAAATTTTCAGTTTATTTTCTTCAAAAGGGTGTTTTATGTTCATGGTTATTTTGTTGGCAAGTTCATTTGGCATGTAACTGATGTTATAGTTACAGATAAATTATTTAAATGTACAGGCAGTCGAGCCCAGTCTCAGTCTCCTTGCTGTTTTTCCAACACATGATAATTATAACTGTAAATTATAACTGCGGCTCATTTATGTGTCCGTTTAAGCGCTTCATTTATATTTTAAACGCTTTATTTTTATGATTTAGCATTTCTCTGTAATATGAAAGTGTTAAAAAATATATTTTCTTAGCCGGTAAACTTAGATTATTCTTTTCCTTGTATATATACGCAAGTAATTATGTTAATATCATAAATGTGCGATTATTCGACTAATTGCTGAAATGAAGGACTACTAGTCGACTAGGAAAATCTTTAGTCGGGGGCAGCCCTACGCAATACTACTGTATAATAAAACCACACACATGCATTTTAAAAGTTGGCTTACATATCATACATTTCAGTATACTTCCCATACCCATTCCACCCTGTCCCCATCTGCCACTGTTGTTTTAAAGGGATAGACATTTTTGTCATCATTTACTGACCCTCCTGTCATTGTTGGACTTTCTTTCTTCTGCAGAACACAAAAAATATATATTCTGAAGAATGTTGGTAACTGAACAATATTGGTAACAATTCACTATTGTACAGACACAAAACCAATGCAAGTCAATGGGTAACGCGGTTGTTTGGTTACCAACATTCTTCAAAATATCTTCTTTTGTGTTCTGCGGAAGAATACAGGTTTGAAAGGCGGCGACTAAATAATGCCAGATGTTTTTGGGTGAACTATCCCTTTAAAGACACCAAAGACTCACAATATTAACAAATTAGCCTAACACCGTGTCTACACCGGATGTGGCGCGATGCGACAAGAGACAATAGAACGCATTAGAACTCTTTATAATGTAAAGGTCTCATGAACTGGGCTTGTTTATTGTTTATACTGTTGTATGAGGTCAACTTATGACGTTCGCGTGGTTTTTACATTCAAAAACATCCAAATCAATAAGTAATAGGCTATTTTCTACCCGGTTTTGAGGCCGGCTCTACAAACGCTCGGTTTTAATGGGCGTGCTGCAATGAAGACTTTAAGTAAACGCACACTGCTTTGATTGGACAGCAGTTTGCGTAGTCAACTTAGTTGGAGCCTTCTGTGAATTTGGTTAGAGACGTAACGTTAGGTTACACATTAGCACCATTCGCACGGTATTAGTATTATCTGGAGACCTTCTGTGATTTATACATGTTCTCCCCACATCTGTATTTCATGTAACGCATTCGCACGGGATAAGTGATGCCTCTGATTTCCTCAAATTTACTGACTTATTTCCCGGATGTGATGGCAAGGCTTTGCGTATAGTTTGTATAGCCTATAGTTGTATTGCATTTGAGACCTGTGATCGCGAACCGGACAGAAGATCACCGCGATCGAGGGTCTCAAATGTTATGAGTTTCCATGATAAATAAACAAACGGGAGACTGCCGGTAACTTATGGATATGACCCAGCACCCGAAATAATACCAAAACACTTCAAAACAGCCTCCATTATTCACAAATGGTGGATAAAACCTTGAAAAATTATATATGAACCCGCCAAATCACAGAGATGCCGATTCACACGGGATTAAGATCAGACAACCTCTGCAATTATTACAAATGACTAGAGGTCCCCAGGTAATACTAATCCTGTGCGAATAGTGCTCAGGGCATATCAAGTGATCTCTAACAAAGCAATAGTGACGCATTGTACAAAAATGTTTTACTCACATAAAATTGCTGCGCCATTCCTATCGGATCCAATATTGACGGCACAGCACTGCTTTTTAATTTTAGTCTTTCCGCAAATCCAGCGTCGACCTGTGCCTTGTTCCCAAAGGAATCCGTTGTGAAATGAATCGAAACAAACGCTCAATGTTATATCCATGTGAGCTGGAACGTCTTTAAAAATAAACTTCAACCATGCATTACTAATGTCGGAATCTGAAGGAAGGTTATGCATCGACTGTGTTCTTCCACAACCAGGCACTGACTGCACAATATTTTCCGATCTTTAACGGCATGTTTATTGGGTTCCGCTCAACTTGTGTTACTTCAGAATTGTAAGGCGCGAACCAGTGGGCAGGGCTAGAGAAGTAGTCGTTGATATTTTTCTGTGGAGGTGGCGTTCAACCCATCAATGTGCATTCCAAGACCTGCCGTTCGCTGGGCCTGGTGTCAATAACGGTTGTTATTTCAGTAACAAGGGCGTTTTCAGTTTTGACACTTACAGGATGTTCGCTTGAATACAATTCCCTCTTATATAACAAACGCTCGGGTTAAAATTGTGGTTTTAATTCATGGCTCCTTTAAAATTTGTCCACACCAGACATGGCACGATGCGGCGCGACAATCCCATTAGAACAAGCCGTGTGTCGCCGCGTGGTGTAGACACGTGTAAGAATGATTGACAGCACATTTGTCCACCCACATCAAAAAAGTATACACTTCTCTCTATCCATTGTAAAGGATACTTTCTCACCATTCTTACACACAAAATATTACACACCATTTCAATGACCACCCCACATCTATAAGAACAAACCACCTGAGGCAACTTCAGCATTGAGCCTCATGCTACATTCAGAAAATGCCCCGTGGCACAGTCAGCTCAGACTTAATGGTGCGTTCAAAACTGCTCCATCAGCTGTAATATTACAGTACCTCACATTAGACAGAATTCTCTCCTCCAGGGAGAGAGATACTGTATCCCCGATACACTCAGCTGAGAGAGGATGGATTGCCACAAACATACTGAGGCAACTAAACTCTGTGATGCTTTGGGGATGTCCCTTGTCTCAAAACTCTTCCCCTGTGCTGACAACAGTGCCTGAGGGTACAACATGAGGGTACAACATGGGACAAGAAGAAATAGCAAAAAAGAGATATTGTACCTCCAATGGGATACCTGCAATTGCCAATGACAGCAAGCTTCACCAAATGGTGGTTGCATGCTTTTACAGTCGCGTGAAAAATTAAGAGACCATTTTCAATTTCCTACTTATAGTTTTTTGTTTAGGCAAAATGATCATTTTTGTTTGATTCTGTGAACTAGTTACACATACATGTATGGGTCAAAGACTAAAAAGGGTTTAAGCATAAAAACAATAAGTGTAATACTGCTTTAAATTGTTGTTAAATTTACAGAAGATGCCCACCAAAATGTCATTCAGTGTAACAATCTTGTCAGGCATATTTACAACAAAAATAAATTAAAATCAATTTTAATTCAACATATTAAAAGACTAATTACTTTCACTCCAAATGCTAATTAGTTGTAATTTTACATTTTTAAAAATTTGCCACTATCCTAGGTTTTGCCCATTCGTCTATAAGAATGTTTTACTCATTTAAAGCACAATAAAATGTTATATGCTCCCTTACTCTTTTATATATTTTAATATGTACAAGTCAGAATAAGCTTGTTGTTTGAATTTGTACATAAATATTGTGTTACACTGAATGACAAGGTAACATTATTTCAACAAAATTTTCGATAAAATTTTTCAAAAGTCGAAACCATAAAATAGACAATTTACTTACATTTAATGTGCTTTCTATGGACATTAAATCACTTTAGTAAATTTCTTTTAATGGGGACATCTAAACGTCTTTGACCCATTTACATATTTAGGAAATATTTACATGTATTTATTTATATTTACCAATAATTGAAATTACATACACACTTTATTATTTTTCATATTTTAAAATTTTCTTAAATATATGCTTGTATGTGTATGTGTTCATAAATACAAAATGTATACACAGACATACAGTGTATATTATGCAAACATAAACTTTTATTCTGGATGCGAGCTAATGTGAAGCAATGACTGACAGACAGCAAATGAAAACAGTCTGAACTACTATAAAAGAAAAAGATTGACCCCTCAGTGCAACAAATTCATTTGTAGAGCACAACTCTGGACAAAACTCTCTGCACCGAGCCTGCAGCTGTTTACGGCTAGAGGAGCGACATTTTCACACCTGCTGAAGTACAGCTATATGTTCACCAGGGTTGAAGTAATACCTCTGGGCGGATAAGCAAATGGCAGCAGAGATGAAAGAGAAATATCAGGCTATTGTCAGGGGATAGAAGAAGTTCAGCATAACGCCTGACATTACATGGGTGCAAATACCTCAGCGTGTGCAACTGTGTGCTGAGCGCAGCCAGTATTCTCACCCACATGAATAACTGACTGGCTTAAAAGGGCAAATGCTTCTTTGTGAAGATCACATATGAAAATAACACTGCAAAGCATGCAAATTATTCCATAATATAAAAGCAAAACACATTAGCTCATACAGATTAATAGCATCACTAGCGAATGGATGGATTTAAAGCAAGTAAACATTAATTTTGGTATTATCAAGAAGCAAATGATATATCCATTTTGCTGGAACTCTTACGATTGTAACATCAGCAACAAAACAGCATCAATTTCCTGTTTGCTTCAATCAGGGGACTAACATGTGGGTCATTCTTCATTTGTGGTAGCAAGTGGTGTCCTTCTACTTGACAACAGTTAAAATAAATTAAATACCAATAAATTATCAAATGTTCACATGTATGTATTCTGTAGGATAAACACAATTTGTGCACTATTATTTTTTACATTTTTGTTTTAAAATACATATTTAATTGAGTTTGAAAGATTGCATATGTAACAAAATATGCATGTTTCCGCCATACCTCAGAGAGGTATTATGGAATGTAATTGAAACAATATATATATTTTAACACAAATAAAGTGGTTATATTGTGAATACAGATTTTTTTTTAACATGTACAATTTTATGAAAATATTTTTTAAATACATCTTTTGTAATATCTAAGAAAAAGTGGCCAAATTGATGTCTGTGGTGTAAAAACAATTGATGTCGCCCCTTTAAGAAAAGGGAGAAATCTATTTGGACTACTTCCTGTGTGTAAAGGTCATTGCAGGTGCTGGTTGATCTGAGGGATGCATGGTGAGTACATTCTCTCTTTTTATTTTTCTTAAAGTTAGCTAAATTTCTGACAATTTCACGTGTAGCACTTTATTAGTGTCTGTGGTGTTATGTTGATAACTTGCAGATTTGACATATTTTAATCAAAATTTTGATAAATACATAAATAATATTTCCAAAATGTCCCCTGATCTTGAAATCATCATGATGGCAGCCTCTATTTTAGAAAAGTCTGGATTTAGGCTAAATTGTCTATGGTGTTTTTGTCTGTGGTGTTACTTTCTTTCCTAGTAACACCACAGACTCTATAGTAAATAAATGAATAAAAATGGTTGTTTCACCAGTGTTTGATTAAAATGATTTAAAAAACAAAATGTTATCAAGCTTCAATTTTAATGGATATAGCATATTAAACTTATTTTAAATGCATAACAATACATTTTATTAAAAGAAAACAAGCAAGCATTTTTACAATTTCTGCCTCTCATTTGCCACCCCAATTGAAGAATGACCCATGTCTCAGACAGCACATTTCTGAATTCATTAGCTAGAAAACACGCAGAAAATAAAGAGCCACAAATCCGCAACAATACGGCACAGTGAAATCTGTAAAACAGCTTCCATGTTCTACAACACTGGACTATCAGTGATTTAATCATAATTTTACATGGGTGTCAAAATGACGGTTATTATTTTCGGTAATCGTGTTAGCTGTCGGTGATAATCACGTATTGACTGATATAATAAGATTAACAGATATTCCAGAGGCTAGTCGAGCTCCTCTGAATCCCCTTTGAGAAAAACGTTTCAAAGCATTTCAAAACATTAAGCTGAGATTTTATGAAATTAGGATGCTGCCTTAGATCGCAGTCACCTACAGTATATAGGCAGCTCACTAGGATTTTGAACATAAAGTAACTAGAGCCAAAACTTATTACACCCACCCACACTATTCTACATAATACACAATAGTTTTGCACCCACACTATTATGTTAACTACACAAAGAACACGTTTCTTGTAGTTTTACTAAGAATAGCAAGGGTAACACACCTCCAACTGTGCACACACATACTCCCACACGCAACCTCTTTCACATCGATAAAACATTGGTTTCATCGTGCAAGCACATTTTTTTCAGTGTTTAATAGATTTCTCCCTTCTATTTGTTCTTTTAATCCATATCTGTGCACTTCAAATCCACCCACACTAAGCACAGACTGCCACAAACCTCCATCGGTTCTCTTATCCGATCATCTTGCAGTCATCTCAAGGCGATGATCGACATTACACGCCTCAGTGCTTGACTGCAATTTCCATTCAATCTTAATTGATTGAAAAGGGTCTGGTTTGTGGCCAAGCTAGTTACACAGAGAAGGAGTTCACAGCACTCAGAATAGTAAACACGCTTGCGTTTCAGCGCTTGAGGCTACAGTATATGAATGTGACTTTGCTTTGACCCTCAGTGAGCTAAGTGTAACTTCACATTCATGTTATGAGCTGGTCAAAAATTCCCATTGTCTCATTGTACAGTATAAGGTATTAAAGAAATATTTAGTACCAAAAAATGCAAATACTTGCTTTATATAACACCCATACTGACTTTTAATAAACAAATAATTTTATTAAATACAGTGCTTTAATAAAATTAAATAAGGACACAAAACATATACTGCAAGTGTCATAAAAGTTGAATAAACAAAAAGATAAGGCAACTAAGAAAGTCGAGCAGGTTTGAAACACAAAAGGGGTAAATTATGCAAATGAGTAAATGATGACATAATTCTCTCTTGTGGGTGAGCTAATACTTTAAATTCTCCTAATGGTTACGTTTCAATGCAAATGTTTATTATGCAAGTAGCCTCATCTTGCCTCAAGTTTCACACATTTCGCATTTTAATCTCTTTTTTATTGTTTTGTGTATTTTAGTATTCCCCTAATTAGTTTCTGATGGGTCTGCAGGATTCAGGTGGGTGTCTATGCAGTACATTAATTGCTATGGATGTACAATGAGAGACAGAAGGTGGGGGGGGGGCAGAACAAGATAAAGAGAGTCATTGATCTCAAGGGTAATATTACTGCGAGTCACAAAACACACTGTGCTAATTAAGCTCCAATTATAGTATAACATAAAACATTAACACTTGAGCATTCAACAGACACTAAATGAGCTGATAGGTACCAACTCAAAAACACATTTCCCTCTGTCATTCATGTCTGAAAAAGAAAGACATTGATATAACCCTTATCGGTGTGTTCAGATTGGTACTCAAAGCAATAAGAGCTGTCGATGCAACAAAGTTAAACACCTTTAAACTTTATGCTAATGAGCAATGTAACAACTACCAATCAGAGTGCAGAGGGAGGAGATCATTTAATCGATCTAGCTCCAAAACAAGCTAATATCTGAACATAAATGTGATGTATCATCAGTAAAATTAAGATGACAAAATAAGACTTTTAGATTCCTTTAGATGGATTTCGTAAGAACAGAAATGGCAATGCCATGTTTGGAAGTATATTATTCATGTCTTTGGCTCCCAAGGTAATGTTTTATGTACGTCTTTCAACCATTATAGCAATTGCAAAGGCTTTTGTGGGTGCAGTAGGTTTTACATGCGTGTGCAGTCTGATGAACCATCACTAAAAGCACTTCTGCCCCCATTTAGCTTAAAAAGCACTAAAAACATTATTAATGAATATTTTTTATAAAGTACTGTGAAAATATTACATTTAATCCAGAACATAGGGCGTTTCTGAGTTGTTACTAAGAAAAATGAATCACTCTGCATAAAAATGTCATTAGACCAACAATGTTCCCCCAACGTTGTTCTAACAAGTCTGAACAATTTAAAATATTATGATGAACAATGTCGATTTGCAACTTCCCAGAAACATTCGCAACATGAATAAATTATGTGGATAGTGTTAAACAGTGTTCTGTTGTTAATTCAGTTTATGCTGTTGTTGTTTTTGTTGGCACTTTTTTGTGCTGATAATAAGAGTTCATCTTTTTACTTAATGATGTAAATTGGCACTGTTATTCAGATTTGTGCTCATATTAAAACATTTATAAGAATGTAACTAAGAAGTACTAAATAGAAAGTTAATGTTTTGCTTCGTAGAAATCTATAGTCTTAACAATATTCTGAAAGGCTGAATACCATTTTGCACTTTAATATAAACAAATTCAAATAGGCTAAACAAAGTAGTGTGTTTGCATTACACGTTGACTGTAGCTAGATCACATATTCCATTTATTTTACATTTCACATCTGACTGATTTGTTTCCGTTTCAAATACAGTACAGGTGAATGATTTAAAAATGAGAACTGTGATTTTGTGCTAACCTGATTCTTCTGAAGTGTTAACAGTAATATGTATTCACAAGCCATGCTTTCACATCTTCAATTATAAATCAAAAAGAGTGGTCCCGCAGATTATTACAATTCCATAAAAAAAATAATATAACTCACAAGTTGAAACATCAAAGGGCAGAAAATCAATTATAATCAGGAGCGCAGTGAAATATTTCTGTCATTACAACGCTCATATTTTCCAGTTATACGCAGGAGCGCAGGACATACAAATCGCAGCTATAAATCCACTGAGATAAACAAAGGCCGTCATAGTGCTAATCATAGCGCTAATAGGTCGAAAATGGAAAATGATAAAAGCCAGAGCTTAAGTCGAAGGATGTGGTGTGTGGTTCAATAAAACGTGATTAAGTATAGAAAGAAGTTCATACAAGAACAAGAGATTTAACTTGTGTTTGGGTGATAAAGACTGAATACAGTTCTGACATATGGTCAATTTCTATAGACCGTGAGAAAAGTCAAAACCTTTGTAACTACCAAAGCAATACCAAATGCAGGTACACCAAAACCCAAAATGATTTTACTTATATTCAAATTCCTGGATTTTATTTAAAATAAATACAGAGGCGTGAGTTCCGCTGTGGGAAAGTATTAAACTCTAGGCCGCCTGTGGTGGTGTTGCAAATTCACAGACTGCTTTGCTTTAGATTTACACACTTTAAACAGTGTAAAATGCTGAGTTTGCATCATGTCTTTCATCGCTGAGCCCTTCGGCAGTACATCAGGAGTTTGTTATGAGAAAAATGATTCTGAAGGGCTGTAAAAAGGCCACATGAATGATACATAATCCTTCCATAAGGAAGATAGTTGGGGAATCAATGCTTCTATAGGTTGCATGTCAAAGAGCAAAATAAAATCAATATGAGTTTATAATCTTATAGCAAATTGAATATCTGCCTTTGGAAGCCAGAATAGTCTGTGTGTGTGTGTGTGTGTGTGTGTGTGTGTGTGTGTGTGTGTGAAAGAGGGAGCAAAAGAGAGGAGAGAAATAAGCTTGCGCAAAATTAACAGAATTACAATTAATTTACAGCCACGAAAAATGACACCACTCCAGTTTTGCCTTTAATCATTTCTCATGTATTGTGGCAATTCCAGTCCAGTGTCTGTTAAATTTCAACAAAACAAACCTCAGGAATGTCAAAGTTACCCAACAGCAATGTGAAACACGCAAAGATGCAACAAAGATGTGTAAAAAAGTCAGGCTTATGCCATCATATTTTAGTTTTGAACTGATCATAAAATACATGTAAAAACATTAGTAGCATGTTGTTTAATTATAAATATTAATTAAGATCTGCAAACATTGAATCTTTTTAGTTATTTTGGCCAGCTTGTCCTGTTTCAATTGTCTGCTATTAAATGCTAATAAAAACAAAAAATTCATTTCACGAGTTCACCTGCGCAGATAACAGCGATGTTGCAGGGATAATAATGATAGAGCGTGGGTATGAAGGTTTATGCGTATTTGGCGTGCTGTCCAGGGAGCAGGCTCCGAGCCTGCCGGATCTATCCGAACTCGAAGCACTCTACCCTGGCCAGGGCAAGTGCGCCGAGCTCGGAACCGGCTCGAGCCCAGAGCACACCCCC